>NC_135982.1:17704396-18316896 GCF_053455715.1 Rhinoraja longicauda | reverse complement strand
CCCTCTGTGTGGAAAAAGTTGCCTGTCGGGTCCCATTTAAAAATTTCCCCTCTCATGTTTAACCTATGCCCTCTAGTTTTAGACTCCCTTACCTTTGGGAAAAGACTGGCTATTCAATTTATCTACGTCCCTCATGATTTTATAAACATCTAATAGGTTCACCCCTCAGCCTCTTGCTCCAGGGAAAAAAGATTCAGCCTACCCAGCCTTATAACGTAAATCCTCCAGAAAGCAAAACATCCTTGTATGTTTGCCTCCAGAAAGCAAAACATCTTTTTTATACTCTTTCCAGTTTAATGACAACTTTCCTATTGCAGGGTAACCAGAATATCTTGTACAGCTGTAATGTTATATCCCAACTCCTGCACTCAACACTTGACCAATGAAGGCAAGCGTACATACGCCTCCTTTTTACACCTGTTCCACATGAGATGCCATTTTCAAGGAACTAATAACCTGTACTCCTGGATCTCTCTGTTCTACAGGACTCCCCAAAACCCTACCATTTACTGTGTAAGTCCTACCCATGTTTGTCTTACCAAAATGCAACATTTATTTGAATTAATCTTCATCTGTCATTCCCCGGCTCATTGGCCCATTTGTTCAAAATCCTGTTCTTAACTTGGATAACCTTCTTTACTGCCCACTATACCATCACTTTCAGTGTTACTTAGTAACCATGTTCACATCCAAATAGTTAATCGAAATAACAAACAACAGTATGTTCTTTGTTGTTTAACTAGCACTAATCCTTATGGCACACCAGTTGTTACTGGCCTCTAGTCTGAAAAAAAACCTATCACCATTCATCTATAATTTTCTCTGGTTGAATCCCGTCAGCGCTTGGGCAAGATATTGGAGAGCTGCTGAGATCTGTGGAGCCGTCCTCCCTTTGGAGACATCGTGTTCAAAAAGGGAGGAAAATAAATATTAAATGACTTTATGTTCAGCATGATATTCTGTTCATTATCTGCAAGTAATAAACTGAAGCTTGGTGCTGCTCAGAAATAAATTCAACGCATTGAAATGTTGCCTCGACAAATGTTCTTTCGAGATGAAGTCAAACAGTAGCTTTTTTGTTACAGCAAAATCCCTTCTTCTGTACATGGTTAAAAACACATGTTTATGGAGAGTCTCAATATATCTTAAAGCAATCTGTCACCAGGCCAACAGCGTACTTTTCTGAGCAGTGCCATGGCAACTCCAATTAGTCGTTAGAAAGCACACAATTAAATAAGACTAACGGACAAAGATAAGCCAAAAATAAAAATAGAACAGAAGAATACTCTTTTATGTGTTGCAGTTATCTTTAAACGTGGTCACTACATTAAAGTGATTGAAAAACAAAGTGCTGGAAATGTACGAATAAATTAACCTGAAAGAAAACAATGTCAACATTAACCTATCTTTCTCTATTGGATACTGCCCACCGGCTGAGCACTGTTAGCATTATATAATTATTTTCATAACCTACTCTTTTGTTCTTTTACTGTTTTGACACAGGCAAGTTATTTAAATAACCTTCAAAAGACTAATACCCTTTTAAAAAAGTACTTTTAATACTTGCACACGCTGATAGGAAGTTTAGTTATTCAAAGGACATTTCCCCTGAATTTTTGGGGCAAATAGTAGTTGCTGGGATTTCACCCTCATCCAATGGATGCTGTAGGGAAGAGTACATTGATACTGTACTCGTATCATTGAGAAAATGATATGATATATCTTGTCTTTGAAAGTGAGTTTGTTCACACTGATACTGAGGCCTTATATCTGGACAAGGAAAAGTGCAAGGATCTCAGGAGAGAGTTTACAGTGCATATTTGGAGAAATAGATTTTAAAATATATCCATGTACAGGCAATAAATATCATTAAAGTAATAATTCAAAAAAGGGGTGGGGACTGTGGAGTGAAGGGGAAGGTACTAAATCCAACTAGAAAAGTGATTCATCTGTGGTAGAGAGCAAGTTTGAGGCTTATATAGTTGCCAGAAAGCAGTAGCGCTGAGGATTGGGGCATTTTAAAACTCTGCAAAGGAGAATCAAGGAACTGATGAAGAATTTGAGCTAGAATATCAGAATAAACTGGCATGGGACATAAAAATAATTAAGAGCTTTTAGAGGCATATAAAAAAGAAAAACAACAACAGAAATGGCAAATATGAATACCTTACAGAAGGCGATCTAAAAATTCATAAAGAAAAGTAAGGAGAGGACAGCTGAATTGAACAATTACTTTATGTCCATGAGTGGTCCATGAAGGAAGACCCCAAAATCCTACAGGAAATACAAAAAATGCTAGATAACCTAGAATCTCAGGAGAATGAGAAACTGGAAGAAACTTAAAATAACATTGATAAAAATAAAAGAAATGTAAAGCCAAGTTTTGAGATGATCATCTTAAAAGATTGTTTATATTCTGAAAATGTTTCAGAATGGCAGAAAATGTGATCTCATATTTGAAAAAGGGAGAGAGAGAAAACCTAAAACTGTGCAGAAGGATGTTTGGCTGGGGAGTCCAAAACCAGGGATCAGTCACAGAATAAAGGGTGTATCAAGGGTGCACTGACATGTGGAGAAACTTTGTAATTCAGAGGGTAAATCTTTCAATTTTTCTGGATATTGAGGGAATCAAGGAACATGGAGATTGTGGGGAAAATGAAGCTGAGGGTGAAGATTGTGATGCTTGGTAGAGCAGATACAAAGAGCCTGATGATGGACACCTGCTCCAAATTCATATTCTAAAATGCTAACAGTCATCTTCCTTATTTGGACGCTACTTGATATCTTCTCATACACCTAGTGTAAATTGCTGAGACCCAGCAGCATTAGAGGGCAGAATTAATATTTAAGCTCCCAAGCTGTGTTGACTTTGTGTGACACAATACTGTGAGATCATGAGCATAGAATAGGCAGTCCTCTAGGTTAAGGAAGCAGAAGAGCAGGGTGAGTGCTGTAATGCAAATAATCTTGGTGGGAATGTAATATAAAAGTGTAAGTAAAAGAAATCAGTTTCAATCAAGCCATTAATCTAGCACCAAGTTTACTGTGTCCCACTCTTTTGATTAAATACATAGCCAAGGAAGAAAAAAGTAAATATAACAAGGCAAACTGCACCAATTCCAACACCAATTACTTACTGTATAGGAACTGCAGATGCTGGTTTGAACCAAAGATAGACACAAAAAGCTGGAGTAACTCAGCGGGTCAGGCAGCATCTCTGGACAGAAGGAATGGGTAATGTTTCGGGTTGAGACCCTTCTTCAGGTTAGGGATAAGGGAAGCGAGAGATATAGACGATGATGTAGGTGTAGAGAGATGAAAGAACAATAAATAAAAGATATGCAAAAAAAAATGACGATAAAGGAAACAGGCCATTGTTAGCAGTTTGTTGGGTGAAAACGAGAAGCTAGTGTGACTTGGGTGGGGGAGGAATAGAGAGAGAGGGAATGCTGGGACTACCTGAAATGGGAGAAATCAGTTTCATACCACTGGGTTGAAAGCTGCCCAAGCGAAATATGAGATTTGTTCCTCCAATTTGCGTTTAGCCTCACTTTGGCAATGGAGGAGACCTAGGACTGAAAGGTCTGTGTGGGAATGGAAAGGAGAATTAAAATGTTTAACAACTGGGAGATCAGGTACGTTCAGGCGGGCTGAGCGAAGGTGTTCAGCGAAACGATTGCCTAGTCTACATTTGGTCTCACCGAGGTACAATAGTCCACATTTTGAACAACGTACACAGATGAAATTGGAGGAGGTGCAAGTGAACCTCTGCCTAACTTGAAAGGACTGTCGGGGTCCCTGGACAGAGTCGAGGGAGGAGGTATAGGGACAGGTTCTTCTTTTGCAGGGATTGCAGGGAAAGGTACCTGGGGAGGGGGTGGGAAGGGCGAGTTAACCAGGGAGTTGCAGAGGGAACAGTCTCTGCAGAAGGCGGAATGTGGTGGAGATGGGAAAATGTGGCTAGTGGTGGGAACCCATTGGAGGTGGTGGAAATTTCGGAGGATTATATGTTGTATGCGACGGCCGATGGGGTGGAAGGTAAGGACTAGGGGGACTGTCTGTGTTGCGTCTAGGGGGAGGGGGAGCAAAGGCGGAGCTGCGGGGTCCCGAGGAGACACAAGTGAGGACCTCATCTATGATGGGCGAGGGGAACCCCCGTACCCTAAAGAATGAGGACATCTTGGATGTCTTACGGATAAAATATGTACCAAACGTCATTGTTCAAATGCTCTTTATTATACAATTTCTCAATGACTACAGTAAAAAAAACAACTTTAAAATATAAAATATAGTTATACATGGGTACATACTTTAAGTCAAATAGCAAAATACAGTCACATTCTGTGTTTTCTGTGAAATCACAGCATCAGCCCAAAATAACGAGGAATAATTAGCCCATAAAATCCTAAATCACTAAGACGACATATTTTTTTAAGTAACTGATGACATTATACTTATATATTCAATATTATGATTGTATTAGGAATTATCTAAATAAGTTAATGTCATAATTTGAACAATAAGATTACTTTTTGGTTAGGACCAGCTTTACCCACAACTGATTTTCATTGGATAATTGAATAAATTTAGTATAGCCATTTAAAAACTGACATGGACATTGTTCATGCAGAAATTAAATGGAAACGTTTTCACATTGGCTGGTAGAAGAGTGCATGGTTGATTCCAAGATTTGCATTAAGCTGCTCAAGAACCTCTGCTGTATTAAGAACACCTCTGGCCCTTGTATATGTGCACCCTTGATAAGATTGTTCAATATTTCTTGTTTGGACACTTTCATTTAATTATTAACAATGTAAAGTGTTCTTACACATCTTAGTATTTCTGATCGTTTCCATGGAAAACATTTGAAAATTAAATTATAATTATGTATTCTCTTATTTTAAAGGCACTGTCTTAAAACAATGTGAAACATTGGTTATATTTTAGATGGCGACTCATCACAGGCACAAACTGCTGGAGAATCCAATGATCTCTATTCAGAATTGTATTTTTACAAACAAAGACAATACAAGAACACAATACAAGAACACATATCTTTTTTGAACAGAGAGACAGTTAATATTATTACAGCTGAAGCTGAGAAGCCTTTCACTGAAAAATATGGAGGGTCAAAACATCTTGCGTAGAAATTACTCACCGATCTGGGGAATCTGCATCTGCATTTTGTATGATTATTAAATAAACATTTTCTGTCAATTGAACCATATTAATCTGATTCTAACCATAGCTTTCTATGTCTGTTTGTTGCAAAATAAAGCAGCACAATGTTCTATACAGAACCGCATTAAGTGTTAGACACAAAATGCCGGAGTAACTCAGCAGGCCAGGCAGCATCTCCGGAGAAAAGGAATAGGTGACGTTTTGGGTCTCGACCCGAAACATCACTTATTCCTTTTCTGCAGGGACGTTGCCTGACCCGCTGAGTTACTCCAGCATCTTGTGTCTATCTTCGGTGTGAACCAGCATTGTATCGTATTGTGTCACATCTGTAGATCCTTCTTGCACACACATTAAGTGTTAGCTCCATCCGAGTTTGGAAAGGTAGTGAAAACACAAGTGAAGGTACATATATTCAGTTAAAGCCATCAGCAAGTATTATGATTACAACTTCCAAGTCATGCTATTGTATATAGTGTCATTATAGCACAGCTGCAAAATGAATAGCATTGCTACAATTTAATCAGCTTTCTGTGGCAAATTCAAGTTTATTTGCATTTGATTTTCCGAAACCATCTTGCATATCATAATTTGCAGGCAGTCTCTTCTTATGTCCATAATGAACCAACTTTTTCAGATCATAAACGATTTACTTTCTAATCTGAAGTAACCTGTCCTCGGGTTTTGTTGGAGCCGCATACAAGTCATCACATACTGTAGAATCCTGTTCTTCATAACAATGATTTAGTCTTGAAGCACTTAGGCAACAAAACAAACCATCTTCCATTGTTGTGTAGTGTTCTATCAAGGCTTTTATACTGGGAAATTGCGTGTTCAGGTGCTGAAAGGTAGTAAGTACACATTTTGAATGTTATAAACTATTACCGAAAGAAGAATGTGAAACTAAAAAAGGGTATTGTAAGCCTACCTCGAGATAACATTTGCCTTCATCATTTTTACAGATCACGTAGTTTATCACGCCAAATGGGGTCCGCATCATCAGTGCCCAACACTTTAGAGGGCTAGGATTCTCCCAAAGTAAGAAAGCTCCCAGAACATCACGCTTTAAAAGTTCTAAGGCACAATCCCTTAACAAAATAGTAAAAAAATATTTGTGAAAAACAAATTCATGTAAAGCAATCTGCAGAAGATCCTGGGCATATGAAATGGAAATGCTCTTTGTTTTGGGCACATTACACTTCTCTCTACCTTAACAGTTAGAAAATATATTTCTATAGCAGTTAGAATTACAGCCACGCCAACAGTGATCCAGATTCTGCATTAAGAGGGAATCTATTAATTTGCACGGCAACTTCTGGCATTTACACTTACGTGATAAAACAATGAATTTTCTGTTTTGCTCAACCAAAGCATTTGGTCATTGCAGGCACATTGCCCATGTATTAGCGAATTTGATAATCTGCCATCTTTTTTAACTGCTCGAGTCCATCTGGTGGAGGTACATCCACAATTCTGGAGTACCAGGATTTTTGAATGGTAATACATTTCCAAGTCAGAATTGGAGTGGGTCTTGCAGGTATTGGTGTTCCTATGCACTTACATTCCTAGTTGAACTAGCAAGCCAGAAGTTATAGGTTTACTGCCTGCTGTGCCTGCATGCTTACTTTCAGTGACTGATGTACAAGCACACCCAGGTCTCGTTTCACCTCTCCTAATCTGACACCATTCAGATAATAATCTGCCTTCCTCTTCTTGCCACCAAAGTGGATAACCTCACATTTATCCACATTATTATACTGCATCTGCCATGCTTCTGCCCACTCACCCAACCTATCCAAGTCACCCTGCAGCCTCATAGCATCCTCCTTGCAGCTCACACTGTCACCCAGCTTTGTGACATCCACAAACTTAGAGATGTTACATTTAATTCCCTCGTCTAAATCGTTAATAAATATTGTAAACAACTGGGGTTCCAGCACCAAGCCTTGCGGCACCCCATTAGTCACTGCCTGCCATTCTGAAAAGGACCCGTTAACTCCTACTCTCTGCTTCCTGTCTGCAAACCAGTCTCTATCCATGTCAATACCTTATCCCCAACACCATGTGCTCTAATTTTGCCTACAAATCACTTGTGTGGACCCTTGTCAAAGGCTTTTTGAAAGTCCAGATACACCACATCCACTGGCTCTCCCTTATCCATTCTATTTCTTACATCCTCTAAAAATTCCAAAAGACTAGTCAGACATGATTTCCCCTTCATAAATCCAATCACGTCACAATCCAATCATTTGACCAATCACGTCACTGCTTTCCAAATGCACTGCTATAACATCTTTAATAATCGACTCCAGCAGTACCGATGTAAGGCTAACTGGTCTATGGTTGTCTCCCGTTTTCTCTCTCCCTTCTTTCTTAAAAAGTGGAGTTACATTGGCTACCCTCCAGTCCACAGGAACTGATCCAGAGTCGAGAAAACATTGGAAAATTATCACCAATGTATCCATGATTTCTAGGGCCACCTCCTTGTGTACTCTGGGATGCAGACCATCAGGCCCTGGGGATTTATCTACTTTCAGTCCCAACAGTGTACCTAACACCATTTTATGACTAATGTGGATTTCCTTCAGTTCCTCCCTCCCACTAGTTCCTCGGTCCCTTCGTATTTCCGGGAGATTGTTTGTGTCTTCCTTAGTGAAGACAGAACCAAAGTACTCATGTAACTGTTCTGCCATTTCCTTGTTTCCCATTATAAATTCACTTGTCTCTAACTGTAAGGGACCTACATTCGTCTTCATTGATCGTTTCCATTTTTACATATCTAAAGAAACGTTTACAGTCAGTTTTTATATTTCCCGCAAGCCTTCTTTCATGCTCTTTTTTCCCCCTCTTAATTAACCCCTTTGACCTCCTCTGTTGAGTTCTAAATTTCTCCCAGTCCTCTGGTTTGCCGCTTCTTCTGGCTAATTTATATGCCACTTCCTTGGATTTAACAGTATCCTTGACTTCCCTTGTCAGCCACGGTTGATCCGCTTTCCCAGTTTTATTTTTTCGCCAGACAGGGATGAACAATTTCTGGAGTTTATCCCATGCCATTGGATTCATCCATTGCCATTGCATCTCCACTGTCAACCCTTTCAGTATAATTTGCCAGTCTATCCTAGCCAATTCCCATCTCAATCCTTCAAAAGTCTCTTTTAATCAAGTTCAGTCAGACATGATTTCTGAATTAACCGTGTCACTCTCCATCCTAATGCAGAATTCCACCATATTATGGTCAGTGTTGCCCAAGGGGCCTTGCACCACAAGATCATTAACTAATCCTTCCTCATTACCCAATACCCAGTCAATAGACAATAGGTGCAGGAGTAGACCATTCAGCCCTTCGAGCCAGCACCACCATTCATTGTGAAGGATATTGGTGGAGACAAGAAGATAGAGGGAGAACTGGGAAGGGGAAGAGAGGGACAGAGAAACTATCTAAAGTTGAATTTTAGATAGTTCCTCTGTCCCTCTCTTCCCCTCCCCCTTCCCAGTTCTCCCTCTATCTTCCTGTCTCCACCTATATCCTTCCTTTGTCCCGCCCCCCTGACATCAGTCTGAAGAAGGGTCTCGACCCGAAACTTCACCCATTCCTTCTCTCCTGAGATGCTGCCTGACCTGCTGAGTTACTCCAGCTTCTTGTGAATAGATGTTGGAAAGGTCATTTGGAAGTTGATGCCCAAATTGCCTTGGTTTTCCACAAAGCATCAGGTGCTATTAAAATCACGAGGTATGAATTCATGGACCAACACATGTTAGTGCAGCTTGCTGCATGGCTACGAGCGAAAGTAAATAGACTTGGCACATTTTTAGAAGCAAAGACATACCATCCAATTGCTTGGCCCAATGCTAGATTCAAAGGATTGGGATTGGCTGTAACCCTAACTTATGATGGTGAGAAAAGAAGCATCAGAGCATTGTGCCATGTGTTTTGGGGGGAAAGGCATCAGAATCCTTCGCTGTTGCGGTAGCAGAATGATGGATAGTTGAGGCATCAGAGCCCTGTACCTTTGAATGGAGCTTGAGAAGATTGAGACTGTGACTTTGCAAGGTCACGGATCAGGTGGTCAGGACCTGAGAATATAGGAGAATGGGGTTAAGAGGGAAAGATAAATCAGCCATGTTTGAATGGCGGAGTGGACTTGATGGGCCAAATTCTGCTCCTATCACTTATGAACTTACTCATGAACATAAGACTTAGGACCTGGGGAATGGGACACTGGAATAACTTGTAACGTTTTGTTTCCATATTTTTAGAAGGGATATTTTTGCATTGGAGATAGTCCAGTAAAGGTCATCGAGTTGATTCTTGGGATTGTCCTCGAAACAATTGGGCAGATTACTGAACTCAACACTTTGGACAATCCTATTCCTATTCCAATCAATTTTGATACTGTTACTTTGTTGAAAATATTAATTTTCAAATGTATTGCCATTGATCTCTCACTGACAAAACTAACCTAGGTATCCCAGCGCTGGCCCAGACAGTGTCCATTAGGACCTCTTCATGCTGTAGTGGTGCAAGTGCTCTCCAGGATTCCAAGAGTTCATCTCCCCATCTGCAACTGTCTGTGGAAAATATAACAATTAATATTTCAGACACACTGATGCCATTACTTGAACTATTCATGCCATTTATTTTGTCTGATTTTGATTTAAAAAAATAAACTGCTTTTTAAAATCAGTTATTCAACAAAACATGTTGAAAGGGTGCACAACTAAACTAGAATCGAACATAGTCAGAGAGTCAGACAGCACAGAAACTGGCCTTTTGACACAACTTGCCCATGCTGACCAAGATGCCCCATCTACACTAGTTTCACCTGCCGGCATTTACCATTTATGGTTTTAAAACTCTCAGTCCGAAGGAGGGTCCCAACCTGGAATGTTATCTGTCCATTTCCCTCCACAGATGCTGCCTGCCCGGCTGAGTTCTTCCAGCAGTTTTTTTTTTACATGAGATTCCAGCATCTACTGTCTGCTGTGTCTTCAAACTGCTCGGGGAACTCTATGGGGCAGACTGCTGACTGATACTGGATTTTGGATGTTCTCTGTATTTTGAATAGAGTGTATGAATAACAATATTCCAGAAAGTGCTATCTCAACAAACAATGTAGCTTCAAAATAGGCATTCTCGAAGAGTGACAAAGCAAATGCTCACAAAATAATTAAAAGCTTTGTAGAAGCTCCCAGTTTTATTTTTTTAACAATCTTGTTAAAAATAACTTACAGCCATCTGAGAGTGCTTCTTGAAATTGTCTCTTGAAGGTAGAGCTCCTGTAAGCTCCTGACCTGATCCCTTTGTTACGTATAGCTTTCTTTCGTACCAGTGTTAGTGAAGAGAATGGACAGTCTTCCAGTGGATCCGATTCTTTTGCTTGAGGCTAAAGATAAATCAAATAGCCATGAGTTCAGTTTGGATTTCATTTGTAAGGGCTGATTTCACCTATCCCTTCCTCTAGATTTTGATAATGTGATCAGAAGGTTTCTAGAAAAGTGAATCTATGGAATTGAACAATATTTTACAGTCAGTGTTTTAATCTGTTCAAGCTTCTTGGATGTGGTTACTGGTAATAGGAGCAACAAGCATTATTAAAATCCAGAAATGTTTGTATGCATAGAGTATTACAGATGTTAAATTACTATTATTGGGAAGGGTCTCGACCCGAAATGTCACCCATTCCTTCTCTCCTGGGATGCTGCCTGCCAGAATTTTGTGAATAAATACCTTCGACTATTATTATAAGTGAGTCTAGCCTTTTTAATACTTGGGCCCTGATTTTGTGGTCAGTAGGGAAGCAAATGGTGTATGCTGATGTATTTCATGAATGAAGAAAATATAACAGAATAGAGATAGGTTGAACATGTGAGCAAAAGTGGAAAAGTGCGAGGTAATCATTTTCTATTCCAACCTATTTGCACAATGTTCATCACATTCTAATTTTGTCAATATCTAATTGAGTTAATTTATAAGATAGGACATACAAAGCTAGGTGGCAGTGTGAACTGTGAGGAAGATGCTATGAGGTTGCAGGGTGACTTGGACAGGTTGTGTGAGTGGGCGGATGCATGGCAGATGCAGTTTAATGTGGATAAGTGTGAGGTTATCCACTTGGTGGTAAGAATAGGAAGGCAGATTATTATTTGAATGGTGTCAAGTTAGGAAAAGGGGACGTACAACGTGATCTGGGTGTCTTAGTGCATCAGTCACTGAAAGGAAGCATGCAGGTACAGCAGGCAGTGAAGAAAGCCAATGGAATGTTGGCCTTCATAACAAGAGGAGTATAGGAGCAAAGAGGTCCTTCTGCAGTTGTACAGGGCCCTAGTGAGACCGCACCTGGAGTACTGTGTGCAGTTTTGGTCTCCAAATTTGAGGAAGGATATTCTTGCTATTGAGGGCGTGCAGCGTAGGTTTACTAGGTTAATTCCCGGAATGGCGGGACTGTCATATGTTGAAAGACTGGAGCGACTAGGTTTGTATACACTGGAATTTAGAAGGATGAGAGGGGATCTTATCGAAACGTATAAGATTATTAAGGGGTTGGACATGTTAGAGGCAGGAAACATGTTCCCAATGTTGGGGGAGTCCAGAACCAGGGGCCACAGTTTAAGAATAAGGGGTAGGCTATTTAGAACAGAGATGAGGAAAAACTTTTTTAGTCAGAGAGTTGTGAATCTGTGGAATTCTCTGCCTCAGAGGGCAGTGGAGGCCAATTCTCTGAATACATTCAAGAGAGAGCTAAATAGAGCTCTTAAGGATAGCGGAGTCAGGGGGTATGGGGAGAAAGCAGGAACGGGGTACTGATTGAGAATGATCAGCCATGATCACATTGAATGGCGGTGCTGGCTCGAGGGGCCGAATGGCCCACTCCTGCACCTATTGTCTATTGTCTATTAGTCCATTGAAGTAGTCAAATGTAAAAGTCGTATAAACACTGATATTCGGGTTTAGTCTGTGATGCCTCTTTTGAAATCATAAAGGCAAATAATAAAGGCAGATTCAGGAGAAAGAATTTGCCGTCTTTTGCAACACATACCTTAGTTCCACTTGAAGGAACATTTGGACTACTGGTGCAATATCCATAGTTTTCACTTTTAAAGGTTTCCTCTGTATCCTGCAGGTAATAAAGTATATTTTCAATTAATTCTGGAAATGTTTGATCTTTACTTGAAATCTTAAATTGAGCAAGTGACTGAGTGACTAGCATTTTGTGGCTTCTGTGATAATCTCCTTGATAGCAGTTTTCTCTGCATGCACTGATTATGAAATTATGTGGATGTGTCTGGCCAGATTAATTTTGTCTATTAAGAACCATGTTCCTATCCTCTCTGATTACTACTGATTACTACTCTCTGATAACAGATGAATATATATCGAACAAAATGAATCTGAGCAATAAAAATAATTTTCAATGAGGTAATAATGACTGTTTAATTAACTGTTTTACTTTTTAGTTTTAGAGATATAGTGCAAAAACAGGCCCTTCGGCCCACCGAGTCCCACCAGCGATCCCCACACATTAACACTATCTTACACACACTATGGACAATTTACATTTATACCAAGCCAATTAATCTAAAAACCTGTACAAATTTGGTGTGTGGGAGGAAACCAAAGATCTCGGAAAAAACCCACGCAGGTCACGCGGAGAACACACAAACTTCGTACAGACAGCACCCGTAGTCAGGATCAAACCCGGGTCCCTGGCGCCGTAAGGTAGCAACTCTACCGCTGTGCCACCGTGCCATGTTGTTTTGATAAATGTCAGAAGTTTCACAGTTTCTTCTTCTACACTACTGTTACCCGGGGCTATGTGAAAACAATAATGATTTATTCATCCATGTGCACAGACCTGGTCACTTTGCTTTTTTACTTCTATTGCTCTGATTTCCTCTTGTGATATTCTCCTGAAGGTCACCAAAGCACTGACATTCAGGGAAACCTCCAGGTCTCCATACCGTTCTTTCACATACTTTGTTGAAAGTACTGGGGAGCTTGGTTTCAAAGGAGTTTCCTGGGTAGAGCAGTGAATGACAGGTGGACTACTTTGTTGTTCCTTCTTGTATTTCATGCAGCAAGCAACTTGGAACATCCGGCATAGCTGCAAATTCAGAATTGTTGCCTACAACAGAGAGAACAGTGTAAGACGGAAGTTAGAAGAAAAATATGCCATCTCAAAGTACCAGTCCAATCAATTGGTGAGTCCAAAGAATTTACAAAATCCAAGCGTAGAACTGTGTGATGTCCCAACAATTGCCTCAATTTTGGGCCTGCCATAGGCAGTTTGGCATCTACTTCAGGGTTGGGACTAGGTTCAGGAGTAACAGAATGCTGATGTTTGGAGACTTGATTGAAGGCTGGGTAGAGACATGGGGGCAGCTGATATATTGCCCTGGAACCAATTTGGGTAAAGGGGAGGAGCTGCAACCGCAAAAGCGCGGTCACTCCTAAGTTTAAGCCTAGACCGCGGGATAGTGAGTAGCCCCAAATCGGCCGACCTGAGGGACCTGGAGATAGAGTGATGGGTTAGAAGATTGTTGATATGGGGGGGGGGGGCAAGCCGTTTAGGGCTTTGTATGTGAATAGGAGGAGCTTGAAGTTGATTCTGTACCGTACTGGGAGCCAGTGGAGAGAGGCCAGAATCGAGGTGATGTGGACCCATTGCAGGCGGGACAGGGATGATTGGCTGATCCCAGTGTATAGGGAGTTGCAGTAGTCTAGGCGGGAGGAAATGAATGCGTGAATGATTTTTTCAATGTTGTCAAATTGGAGGAATGGTTTGATTTTAGCTATGGTACGAAGCTGGAAGAAGCTGGCTTTTACTTGCTTGTCAAACTTTAATGCAGAGTCAAATATCACGCCAAGGTTTTTGACATGCTGTTTGACTAGGGAGGATAGGCTTCCAAGGCTGCCTGTTATCGTTTTGATGGAGTCGGGGGGGGGGGGGGGGGGGGGAATAGGATGACCTCAGACTTGCTCTTGTTTAGTTGAAGGAAGTTCTGTGCCATCCAACAAATTGGGGATGCGTAATAAATATGTCTTATCTGTGAAGGCCATATCCCAAATTTAAAGATAAAGAAGGAAGAAATGTTTCTTCTAAGAAGTTAACATCATTCTAGCTTCAGATCATCCCAAATTCTTGATAACCTGTCAGCTATTTTTAAGTTTAATCACCACTGTAATATAGGAAACGTGGTAGTTTGAGTTTAGTTTATTACTACGTGTACCGAGGTACAGTGAAAAGCTTTTGTTGCGTGCCAACCAGTCAACGGAAAGACAATACATTATTAAAATCGAACTATCCAGTGTCCAGATACATGAAAAGGGAATAATGTGAATAACGTTTAGTACAAGCTAAAGCCAGTAAAGGCTGATCAAAGATAGTCTGAGGGTCTCCAATGAGGTAGATAGTAGGTCAGGACTGCTTATTTGGCTATTTGCCTACTTGGTTCCAGTTAGCTTCCTCATACAGCAATATGAAAATGGGCAGATTATTCTATTGATGTTGTTAATAGAAGGTAATATAATGGATAGAACACAGGTAATAAATGCCCTGTGGTTCCTCACATTCTAACATGTCTGCAAGTTCTCAGCACTGTTGCTTCTTAAAGCAAATAACTGAGCCAGACCTACCAATAAAATATACTTTACTGAAGGCAATCATCTCTCAGCTATTAGCAATGGTTGGTTGAATAATGATTCAAAAGTCATACTATTATGGTACATTCTATTCTTAACGGTACTCTGACATGCATGTACTTTAAAAGTCTGAACTGTGGCATTATCCGTGAAGGAAAGCAGTGTGAATATAATGACTCATCCAAAGGTAATATCTCCAACTGCACAGTACACCTTCAGTAATGCATTGCAGAATCAGTCTATATTTTGTGCCCAAATCTCTACAGTGTGACTTGAAAGGAGAAAGACCTCGTTCAAACTTGAAAGTATTATCAGTTGAGCCACAGATGACACTAACTGTGCAACTGTCTTTTTTGCACAATTTGCTGTGTATGATAATCCAACCGGAAAACAATTAAAGGGACACAAGGTGGTGAAGTAACTCAGTGGGTCAGGCAGCATCTGTGGACAACATGGATAGGTGACATTTCGGGATGGGTTCAGACTGAAGAAGGGTTCCAACCTAAAGCATCACCTATGCATGTTCTCCAGAGATGCTGCCTGACCTACTGAATTACTCCAGCACTTTGTGTCCTTTTGTATAAACCTGCATCTGCAGCTCCTGGTTTCTACAAAAAAAACAATAATATTCCCCTCAGCCAGACAATAAGAGTTTAGACCCATTTCATTGCCTTGGGACTGCACCTTAAGAGTTCAAAGATTTCCTGGCGATCCAGTGAAGACTTCCTAGCAACCAAGCCCAACTAAAATTGGCCTCTAAAAAGTCCCCCTGTTGTGTAGGGAGTGGATGAGAAAGTGGGATACCATAGAACAAGAGTCGGCATAAATTTGGTGGGCCGAAGGGCCTGTTTCCATGCTGAATCTCTAACCTAAACCAAAATTGTTGTGGGGGTCACAATATCCCATGCCTGTAATTTGCAATGCCCGCAACAAGCTTGCCTTTGTGCTAGCTGCAATTTAGAATGATTCCTCCTTGCAGACAGTGCATTTGACTCTAAAAACCAGCAGGGGGGCCAAAAACATAACTTGTTTGCATGTTAAAGCTAACCTCCTGGCCCCATAAAGGTGAAAGGAGTGCATTGGTGCTGGCTATCTGCTAGGCATGAAACTGAACTGGAAAGTATGCCACAACTTGGGTGAATATGGCTGGAAAGCTTTTGGGTTCTGAAAAGGAGACCTCATTTGTGCAGTCTATTTGTGCAGAATTGAGAGTTAGCGTCATACACTACAGAAACAAGCTCTTTGGCCTACTGAGACCATGCCAGCCATCAATCACCCATCTAAACTAATCCTGTATTTTATTCTTCCACATTCTGATCAACTCCCCTCAGATTCAGCTCGTCACCCACACATTGGGGCAATTTACAGAGGCCAATTAACCTACCAACCCGCACATCTTTGGGATGTGGTAGGAAGCCGGAACATCCGGGGGAAACCACAGTGACAGGGAGAACGTGCAAACTCCACACAGTCAGTAACCGAGGTCAGGATCAAACCCTGATTCTCCAGTGCTTTGCTGCAGCAGCTCTAATCTCCACACTAAACCATCGCCTTATCAGGCAACTGAACCATCCTTTCAATAACTGGAGAGCGTTCCTGGGCTACTATCTACCTCACTGGAGATCCTCAGACTATCTTTAATCAGACTTTACTGGACTTTATCTTGCACTAAACGTTATTCCCTTTATCGTGCACCTGTACACTGTGGATGGCTCGATTGCAATCATGTATAGTCTTTCCGCTGACTGGTTAGCACGCAACAAAAGCTTTTCACTGTACCTTGGTACACGTGACAATAAATTAAACTAAAAAAAAACTATTATGCTGCCCCGAGTTATTGAGAGATAACCTGTGTTTGCAAGAGGTCATTAAGCCCTCTAGAAACATGCCAAAAGGCAGTGAGTGCAGTTAATCTCAGACGCTGCTTACACCATTATGCTCCCTCCATCTCCTTCCTCCATCTCCACTCCCATTCTCCAACTGATAGAGTTCAGGCCGAATAGTCATGTTTCACCTCACTCTCACCCATTTAGCCTTGCTGCAAGCCTTACACCCACAATCATAGTTTACACACACAGACAGCCTCTTGATCAAGATAGCCACTTCACCTAACCTGGTGTGGAATAGTCAGTGATGCACATCTTTGTCCTTTTGCAGGAACACTGCTACCCTGATTTAGTGTGACAGGTGCACTTGCCTGCATCACCTCCAAAGTGCGAGATTTTGCTGCCTTCAATATGGAGTTGCTAAGCTTTTAGAACAATGTGCTGGTACACATCCTGTGTTACAATTAATTGACTTGCTGCAGTATCAGTAGGTGTACTGAATTGATAAGATAGTTATTAAATTCAGCAGCAATATCCAAAACCTCTTAACAGTGTATGTGTTATCAGACGTGACTTATCTATTATCCTTCTGAAGCCTCTTTACATACTCTACCTACTCAGAATCCCGTCTAGTTTTGGATCATCATCTAACTTTGAAACATGACATTTGATCCCGTCAGCCAAATCGTTGATGTCGTTGGTAAATAGCTGGCAAACGAGCACTCACCCTCTGGTCCACCATAGTCAGCCTGCCAACCTGGAAAAGAAGTTTATTCCCATTCTTTGCTTCCTAGCCGTTAATGAATTCTCAATCAGCACGTTATCAGCTCCATGTGCTCTAACCTTGCTGATCAACTTGCCTGAAAAATATTATTATTGACTCTATGGTATTTGTGAATAAACTGGAAACAACATATAATTGTAACCGTAGCAGTCTTACTTGGTCCTGAGTTAAGTTTTGTGTTTCAGTTAATGTTCAGAAAGTACCAGTGTGGTCAACATTGACAGAAAGGCATGCAAGACCAGTATGTGCTCAGCTTACCACATGACATGACTTTCAATGCATTGTTGGACCATTCTGTCTCATGCCTAAGATAGACACAAAGTGTTGGAGAAACTCTGCGTGGGTCAGGCAGCATCTCCGGAGAAAAGGGATAGATCTTTGGTATAAACCAGCATGTGCTGTTCTTAGTTTCTAATTCTGTCTATTGCCTGGTGTATATGAGGTGTTGAATGTGTGGTCCTGTGCCATGGCATCGCTAGATTGGAAAATGGTTGGTGCTGTTCTACATACGCACGTCCTTCTGCATTTTAATTGCACCAGGTTCAGTCAGAGTGAGGATGCCAGGTTGTGTGGTTACAGATCGTGGTGGTTGTCATCACCCACAGTGTTCTCTGGATCCCCAATTATTAGCTGCCATTTGAGTCCAGCCATTGTGTATAATGTTAGTGTCATACAACATAATGGAAATTGTCCTTATGAAGATGAGACTAATTTACAATGAGAAATGCCATAACTCACCCTCCCCACCAACAGCTGCATGACCTTAGATGAGAAAACTATATTGATACAATGTATGGTTATGGGGGAGGAGATGATTCTGTCATTCTCTGACCAGTAGCAAAAAAGCTATGTCTAAGGTAAAAAGAGTAGGATGTTATAAATACCAAAGTTGATGCGTGTGTTGTTTCAAAAGAGCCAGGTGGCTCTATCTATTTGGACAAATTATCGATTTTTATCACCTAACTCTCTGCAACTTTTTAATATTTGCTACCCACCTCATTTGGTTGTGCAGTGACGAACAGATGGCAGAAGAGCTCAGTTGGTGGTCTGCAGGGGTTGCGTGTGACAAATGCAAACTGGCAGTTCAAGGGTTGACACGACGTGTACAGGATTCTTTTCAGGGCATGAGCCATCAACAGTACCTAGTCAAAACACAGTACAGCAATTGTTAGCAGCTGCACAACTAAATGTGTGCACAAAAGGATGCAAAGTGCTGGAGGAACTCAGCAGGTCAGGCAAGACACATGAACACTATGAAGCCTGCCCTTCCCCACCTGACTCCACTTGCTAATCAACCCCTCCTCACCTCGATCCATCTATCACTTGCCAGCTCTTGCCTGCCTTCTCACCTCTTAACATTGGCTATCTTCTGCCTACTCCTTCAGTCCAGATGAAGGGTCCTGACCCAAAAGGTTGACTGTCCATTTCCCTCCACCAATGCTGCCTGACCTGCTGAGTTCCTCCAGCAGCTCACTTTTTGCTCCAAATTCAGCATCTCCCATCTCTCATGAATCCAACGTCAAACAAACTCCCAATGACAGGGAAAACGCCCTGCCTCAAGTCAGCCAGAGGTGGCCAAGGAATACATTGATGACAACAGCAGCAGATATAAACCTGGCAACTGCCAGTGGTCAAACAAAGCCCATATTTGTGAAAATAAATTAACCCTTACTGCAAGTCAACATGGGCGGCACAGTAATTCAGCAAAAGAGTTGTTGCCTGACAGAGCCAGAGACACGGGTTCGATCCTGACTGTCTGTACGAAGTTTGTACATTTTCCCTGTGACCACATGAGTTTTCTCCAGGTGCACTGATTTCCTTCCACATCCCAAAGACGTTTGTAAGTTAATCAGCTTCGGTAAAAATTGTCCCTAGTGTGTAGGATAGAACTATTGTTTGGATGATCGCTGGTCGGCATGGACTCAGAGGGCCGAAAGACCTATTTCCACGCTGTATCTCTAAACTAAACCAAGTAGAATTTCTGGCCCAAAGCCAATTTGAATTCTTGGTGGTGAAGCAGGACTTCCCCCACTGTAAAACCATAAAATATTATTCAACAATGTGATCAAAACTGCAAATAATACTGACTGGATTTGTTTTTAATCTCATGATTTTTTAGAAAATCATTTGACTGATGATTTGACTGTGGCCACACTTAAAATACACTTCAGTGGCTGTAAAGTGGTTTGGAACATTCTAAAAGAAATATAAAAGGCATTAAAGAAATGCTTCTTTTATCCTTCTCAGTGCTCTAAAATTTCATATCATCCATATTGATCGTTAATATATTACCTGCTGCATTTTACTCAGCAACAATATGCTGTACATTTATGATATTGATTGGAGGGAAGAAATGTCACGACTAGATAAAATATTCCATTGCTTTGAGAACGTGTCAATGATAAATGCCACTAGCAATGTATCACAAAGTCCTGGTAATAAAGCATCTGCTGTATTGCCTTGACAAGGTTTCTGAACCTTGGAAAGATGTTAATTGCACAAATGTGACTTTTCCATTTCACACACCTGTCATTTTTGTGACCACCTAGTGAGAGACTAATTAAAGTTCGAGTGAAATAGTTTATGTAAGCTTATTGGGATTCAAACATGGATATCAAAAAATAAAGAACGATTCTTCAAAGCACTGTACCAATCATTTCCCACCTTCCTCACTCCACACCTCTCCGCTACCACACAGTTAACTCCCCATTTTGTTTATACTTCTCTCTTCTTTCCAGATACTTTACACGGATACACAGTGAGCAAGATTCTCCTTAGAAGCTGCCTTAAGTGTGATGGGATATGATTTCATTTTACCCAAAGTAAGCCCCATTGACACCACGAACTGCATGTGGTAAATCTCATTGGTGTGCTTTGAACAAGCTGCTGGTGAGATTGCCATCAGTGTCAACAAGCCTGCCTGGGCAATGAATGTGAAATCTTTGTAGCAGCAGAATATAGTCAGCTGTGGCAGAAGGCTTGATCGATGCAATAAATTGCTGTAAAATCAATTATGTTCCCTTTAGTTTGTGGATTACATTTTCACAGAAGCACAACATTGTTACAGCCCAGATGGAAGCCATTCAGTGTCCATACCAATTCCAAATAGTCCCACTTCCCCATCCTTTCCCCACAGTCAATCAAATTATTTTCTTTCAGATACTTAACCGGCATTGCATTTTGGACCTTGACCATTCACAGGTAAAAAAGGCTTTTCCTCATATCACATTTGGTTCTTTTACAAATAACCTTCATTCCATGAGCTGTTTTGCCAATGGGAGCAACATTTCTGTCAAAACTCCCCAAAACTCCTCCATCAGATTTGCTCACAAACTCCTGTATTCTCAGTATATCGACCCCACCTTCTCCAATTTATCTAAAGCTTTTTCATTTCTGATTAATTTCTGCAAATCTTTTCTGCGCTCTTTCTCAAGCTCTTCACATCTACCTAAGATGAGTGACACAGAAGCGAACGCCGTGCTGCAGCAGTAGCTGAAGTGTTTTAAAAGGTGCACCACAAGCACCTTAATCTTACACCCTCGTCGATTGAAAGGCCCTTACATCTATTTAACCTTCTGCCTTGGCACACACCTGATGTAAGGTGCTCAGCCATGCCCTCTACTTACTTAGGTCCCTGATCCACACAGTTATAATCTTTTTCCTATTTGTACATCTATAGTATATTTCTGGACTTCCTTTTAAGTTTGCTACAACCCTTTCCAGAACTTTCTCGTTTTTTGTTTTATCTTTTATTCTGAAGAATCAGCAATCAGTCTATTACCCTTTGTGTTAACAACTCAGCTTCTGACATTTGCTCAGAAACAGAAAGGTGGATTAACTCAGCAGCTCAGGCCTTTGAGTTCCCCCGGTAGTTTGATTTTTGCTCAAGATTCCAGCATCTGCAGTCTCTTAAATCTCCATCCATCAATTGCTCTTTTTACTTCTCCATCTTTTTATTTATCCAGGGACCTCTGGTTTTAATTCCCTGCCCTTCTCCCTCGTGGTAATGGTCCCAGTGAGGAGCTGAATCATCTCCATGCTAGGCATCTCATTGTACATTTCAGGTTTGCCTTCCCAAGCTATGATTCCAATTTATCAAAGTTACATCTGTTCTCATCCCTTTGAAACAGGCTCTTCTCCAATTCATTTATTGTTTACGTTGGAAAGGTCTATATCTTTTTTTACCATCACAATTCCAAACCTTTTCTCATTGTGATAGCTATTTCTGAGATATGTGGTCCACATAGCCCAGTTCATTGCCTAGACCCAAGTCCTGTAAATATGCCATTTACTGGGACAGAACTTAACTGAGCTAGAAGGTTCTCCTGAATATACTTCAGAAACTCTTCTTTGTTAATGTACTTTATATTATTGCTACCCCACTCTGGATTGTTCAAGTCCCTTATCATGACTCTATCACTTTTGCACATTTCTAAAATTCCCCTGCAAATTGGTCCTTTCAAATTCATCCCACTATTTGGCAGCTTATAGATTAGTCTAAGTGATATAATTTCCTGATAGAAGAATATAAAACAATGATATTGAGAGAGTACAAAGTCAGAACCTTCTTCCCAGGGTGGTACAGTCAAAGTCCAGAGGGCATAGCTGTAAAGCCAAAGTGATAAAGTTGAAAGGAAATGTGTGGGGCATGTTTCTTTTACAGGGAGTGGCGAGTGTCTGGAGCATGCTGCCAGGTGATGCCATAATGGCGTTTCAGAGGTTTTTAAACAGGCACATGGAAATGTAGAGAATGGAGGGATGTAGATCACGTGCAGGTAGATCAACTTGGCATCATGTTAAGCAGAGACATTGCGGGCCAAAAGGCCTGTTTCTGTGCTGCACTGTTCCATGATCTAATTGTACTGCTACTGTTTCTTAACTTTAAATGGGCAGATTCTGTCCTTGATTTTATCAGGACATCACCTCTCAATCCTTACTTAATATTTCCAATCCCCCTCCTCTCTTTATCTTTATTAAATATCTCGTATCCAGGATTATTTAGAAACCCCATTTCTGCTCCTTATTGTAGTGAAGTCTTTGTTATTGCTGCAACAGCACAATTCCACATGGTTAATTAAGCTTGCAGCTCATAATTCTCGCTTAATACAATTCTTCTAATTATATACATGATTTTAAATGATCTCCTACTAGTCGTAGCAAAGCTAAATGCAAACAACATGCAGTATAAACCACGAGCATTTTATGGGATTAATAATATGCCTCACATATCCTTTGGGTGAGGTATTATTCACTCCTGTAAATACTTGAATATTAGTGTATTTAATATTACTGTACAATAGAATAACCTAGAGACATGGCAGAAATATCCATGCTTTTTTCTCTCAATAATTTTAGATATTGGCTAAAAAATGTGGTAAGCTGACACTATCTATAAATTATTGTGCTTTCTTATTTAATGGCAAAAGACAAAAAATAATTATTATGGTCAGATTAACAGTTCAAACAGCATTAACATTTATGTTACATCATGAGATTTCTGAAAGGTGGGGAAGGGAGGACATTGTGACAGGTAGTAGATCATGTTGGAGCTGGCACAAGGGGCAGAGGATGCGGTGTTGGAATCTGGTGGGGTGAAAGGTAACGACCAAAGGACCTCTATTGCAGTCCTGTCTGGGCAGGGGAGTGTAGGTGAGCGCAGACATGAAGGGAATGCACGTGAGGGTTCCATCAACTGTGGTAGAGGGGAAGAAAGAAGGAGGACATTTCAGAAACCCCAGAGTAGAAGGCCTCATCTTGAGAGCAGATGCGGACGAGACAGAAAATTTGAGAAAAGAGGATTGCGACCTTATTCGAGATAAAGTGGGAGGAGGTATGACCACTTCCACATCAGTCAGTCCATCCTAGATCTTTTCCAATGCCACTGAGGGGCCTAAATGCAAATTCAAAGATCAACATCTAATATTGCTTGGGTAGCTTACAACCTGAAGATATGAACGTCGAATTTTCCAATTTCAGATAAGTCACACCGCTTTCATGCCGCTCAGCTCCACCCAGTTTTCTTCTTCTGCCTTTGTTCACCTCTCCCATACTTGTTTCCCTCCACCTAGCTCCATCTGCCCATCGTCTCCTCTCCGTCTGATTCCACATATCACCTACCAGCCTCTAACCCACCTCTTTCCCCCAGTACTGTTATATACTGGCCTCTTCCCTCTCAGTCTTAATGCAGGATTCCAACCCAAAATATCGACTTACATGTTTTGCCTCCACAGATGCTGCCTGACTCACTGTTTTTTTTTGTTTTATCACTACCCAATTGCATTATTTCTTGTTTAATAAATGCCTGCTTAGGAACTTGACTCACCACAAAAGGCCAAAGATTGTGTCTCTGTCATGTCCTGAACTAGAACAACATGCAATTGGAGACAGGGTCTTTACTGAGAACCAAGACATGCTAACAATCTGCCCATGTATACTCCTTGAGCAAATCTACAACAACGCTTAACTCATTTAGTCTCCTTTCATTGGTGCCTTTTATTAAACTTTTTGTTGTGAATATACTTTACTTTAAAACACAATTTTTAATTATAGCTGTTTTCTAAATACCTTCAATAGAACCGCAAAAAAGGGATAAAAGGGTCCAAAATGTGGTAGTGATGGTGAAGCAATAAGAAGCTGTGTGATGTAGTGAGTCAACACCATGGTTTCCTGTTTCAGCTTCTGCCCCACCCATCATTTGTGCCTCAAAAGCAGTACCGTATAGTTCCAGAAAAATAATCCAGCCATTAAAATGTTATTGGACAAAACAAAGTGCCATTAATTGGCTGGGTGTCGATATAATTACATTCCTGTGGTTTGAGACCCGGAGACTATCAATATACCATTCAGAATTCACTTGTAACTGTCAACACAAAAAGTTAATTTGGGTTCAATAGTTAATTAGTTTGTACTATTCCAATCCCAAAGCAGAAATTCACTCAGGTTTTCTAACCTTGACAAATTATTTGCCTATTCAGTGCAGTCTGGATAACATGGGGTGCTGAATTCCAAGTCGTTCAGTGATCAAGGTCATTATCGTTGGCTGCACAGAAACCAGGGCTGGTTTGTTTATGTCAATACTGAATGACACCGTCTTATCAAAATGCTCATATACACAAATATTTTACTTTGAGACTTGCGAAAAGAATACTATATTGAAGATACAGAATAGATGTCATTATTTATGGAGTAAATATTCTGAGATATTTGTAGGAAATATGGGCTTTGAACATTTTTAAAATAATTAATGGAATTGATTTAAAGATTGAATATAAAGATATTGTTGAAGAGACTTTTAAAGGCAGTAAGTAGAGTGACAGCAGGAAAGGGAGAAGTAAGTAGCAGGGCCAAGTTGCATGGAGACATCTGAACGGTTCTTTCACAAGCTAGGGCACTGTCCAATTCACCTCTTCCCCATTGTGGACTCTGGATTTTGTCTCTGGAATTGGTGCTCTACAGAATGCTGAGAACTATATTCTGAACTTTGTATCTTTCCCTGTGCTTTACCTTTTTGTACTTGAGTTTGGCTTGATTGTATTTATAAGTCATAGGAGCAGAATTAGACCATTCAGCACATCGAGTCTATTCCGCTTTCAATCATGGCTGATCTATCTTTCCTTCTCAACTCCATTCTAACGCCTTCACTCCATAACCTTTGACACCCGTACTAATGAAAATCTGACAAACTCCGTTTTTAAAATACCTGATGACTTGGCCTGCCACCCTCTGACTAAAGAAATTCCTCCTCATCTCTTTTCTAAAGGTACATCATTGTCTAGTATTGTCAGATTTGATTGGATAGCATGCTAACAAACCTTGGCACAGGTGACAATAATAAATCTAAACAAAAACAACTGATGATGTGAAAGATTAGAATGATGGAAACCCAGAGTTGAAAAGCTGAAGAACAAAGAGCAGGGCAATAACAGGGCAAATCTAAATTCAAGAGACTGGGGACAATGCTATCCGAGGTTGGTGAAGGCAGCCTTGAGCTTCCCACTGCCTGCCACTTTAATTTCTATCTCACTGCCACTCTGATCTATCAGTCTGTGACCTCCTGCTCGTTTACAATCAGGCCCAAGGCAAACTTGAGGAACAGCATCTTATCTTCCGTCTGGCCATGCTGCAGCCTTCTGGACTTGATATTGAATTCTACAACATTCAGTATCAGCTGTCCATCTGTGATATTGGCTCATCTTGTGTGTTGTTTTTTTCATCCCCTTCATTCCCTCAGGGAGTACATGCCCACCCTGTCCTGGCAGGCATGGCTACCTGTCCTCCATTTCACAATTCCCATATTCTTTTGCCTACATCGTTTTGTCCTTGTTCTCACTCTCTAGCAAAACATAAAGTGCTGGAGTAACTCAGCGGGTCAAGCAGCATCAGTGGAATGGCATGTCAGGTCGAGACCCTATTTCAGACTGATTGTAGTTGGTGGAGAAAGCTGGAAAAGAGATAGGGGCTGGGTCTGGCAGGTGATAAGTGCGAGATAGATACAAAAATATTGATAGAGGCAAAGATAGAGACTTCTCCTGAGATGCTGCCTGGCCTGCTAAGTTACTCCAGCTTTTTGTGTCTATTTTCAGTTAAAACCAGCATCTGCAGTTCCTTCCTACACAGGTGATAGATGGATACAGGTGAGGGAAGTTTTAATTGGCAGATGGGTGGAAAAGGCTAGAAATAAAAAGGAGACAAAGGTTGTCAGATAAGGAGAGAATGCGGGTGAAATGTAAAGCCAGAGAGAGGCATATAGATGGCAGGGGACAGGGAATGGGTGGTTGCTGTGGTGATAGTGGGAGAAATTAGTGCATACCAAGGAAGAGAGAGGAGGTACGGAATGCAAACTGAAAATTGGAGGCTTCTCACTCTCTAACTGCTTCCTTTCACTCACTGACCAGATACCTTTCTTTAGTGCTTATCTCCATGGTCACCCTGGTTTTACCGTATCAGAGACACCCCCCTCCCCCACCCTCCTGCAGTGTAACAAGCTGCCTTGTCTCTTCCCAGTTCTGACAAAGGTCTTTAACCTGAAACATCGGCTCTGTTTCACTTCCCGTTGCCTGGCCTGCTGAGCGTTTCCAGCATTTTATGGTTTTATTTTAGATTTCCAGCATGTTTTGATTTTCACTTACTTGGTGAAGGCAGAATTGATTGAAAAAAAGGGAGCGCAGCAGGTTTTGATAGTAAAGATTTAACTGTGTTGATAGTTATTTTGAATGTAATTAAAAATAACTAATGTGTGCCTAGGGATTTTGGAGACCAAACAAAGTAAGGCAAGAACAAACGCAAAATGGATCTGAAATGTGATGTCTAGTATTATCTAGAAATTCAGTTGCATGTCACTTTTGGCAGAATGCTGTGGAATAGTTTATTTTGCAAGTCTGAACTCATGGTGTTAGAGGCATGGATAGAAGCTTGGCTAACCCGAGGAAGTGGTGATTAAGGATGAGAGGGTCATGTTCAGACTGGTAATTTGTACCCAACAGGGTGCTGTAGGAAGGAACTGCAGATGCTGGTTTAAACCGAAGATAAAGACACAAAATGCTGGAGTAACTCAGTGGGACAGGCAGCATCTCTGGATAGAGGGAATGGGTGACGTTTAGGGTTGGGGCCCTTCTTCAGACTGAATCGGGGAGCGGGAGATACAGAGAATAGGAAATGTAAGTGTGAAAACAAGACAAAGGGGATGGAGATCAAGGAAAATGTAGAATAGATCATTGTTAGCTAGGAGAAGGTAACAACAAAGTGAACAGAGATAAAAATGTAAACAAGGACAGTCAGACCAGTCAGAGAACTGGGAAGGAGGGGAGGAGTGGAGACAGAGGGAAGGCAAAGGTTACTTGAAGTTAGAGAAGTCAATATTCATACCGCTGGGATGGAAGCTGCCCAAGCGAAATATGAGGTGTTGTTCCTCCAATTTGCACAGGGCCTCACTCTGACAATGGAGGAGGCCCAGGACAGAAAGGACAGTTTAGGAATGGGAGGGAGAGTTAAAGTGTTTAGCGACCGGGAGATCAGGTATGTTTAGGCAGACTGAGCAGAGGTGTTCAGCAAAATGATCGCCGAGCCTGCGCTTGGTCTCGCCGATATATAGGAGTCCACAACTGGAACAGCGGATACAGCAGATGAGGTTGGAGGAGGTGCAAGTGGACCTCTGCCTCACCTGAAAAGACTGTTGGGGTCCTTGGACAGAGTCGACGGGGGAGGTATAGGGACAGGTGTTGCATCAAACTGTACAACTCCTCCCCCTTCTGTCATGGGGTAGACTGAGACGGACTCCCCACCCTCCCCCCTCTCCGATCTTTGCACATTCCCAATCCTTTACTCTCGTCACTTTAATTTCATGTTTCATGTATTTTGTGTTTTTATGACTGTTGGCAGATCAATTTCCCTCCTGGGATAAATAAAATTATATCGTATTGTATCGTGTCATATTTCCTGTGGTTGCAGGGGAAAGTACCTGGGGAGGGGGTGCTGCCGGATTCAGTGATGGGAGGCTGCTACTTGCAATGTGTGTTAATGACGCAGCGGAAGGAATTCCACATACTGTAACCAAATTTGCAGATGTAACAAAAGTAGAAGCAAAGGCAGGTTGTGAGGAGATGCAAACCATTCACAGAGAGATATTGAAAGGTTAAGTGAGTGGACAAAAAGTGGGGTATAATATAAACGTTCTCTTCAAAGGAAGAATGATAAACTTGTGGGAAAATGTAAACGTCCACTTTAAGGGAGGAATGATAAAACAGATTATTACATAAATAGGGAGACATTGCAGAAAGCTGAGGCACAAAGGAATTTTGGGAGCCCTCATAGTTAAAACACAGGAAATTAGCATTCAGGTGCAGCAGGAAGAACCGTGGAATGCTGCCTTTTATTTCAAAGAGGTTGGAGTACAAAGTCTTGCTACATCTGTACAAGACACTAACGAGTCCAAATCTAGAATACCCTGTACAGTTCTGATCCCCTTATTTAAGGGAAGATAAATTATCGTTGGAGGAAGTTCACAGAAAATGTACTGGAGTGAGCTTGGAAATGGATGGTCTTACAGGAAAAGGTTAAATAGATTGAGCTTGTAGTTGTGAAAAATGTGAGGTGATCCTATTGGAATATAAAGAATTCTTAGGGATTGGACAGGCTAACTGTTGGGAGAATGTTGATTTTTTTTTCTCTCAAAGTGATGTGAGCTTAGAAAGATGTTGAGACTGAATCCGTGAATATACTCAAAGCTAAGACAGGTGGATTTTTAATAAGTACAGGAATGACAGGTTATGGGAACAGGATGTGAAAATGTTTGAGAAAAGCTAAATTGGCTGTTACTGCTCCAGCTGTATCAGTCTGTCGGTCTTACTTATTGTTTTCTATCCTTTAACCATTTTCCCCTTCATACAAGTTTTTAAAAAGATTTTAGCGATTCAGCATGGAAACAGGCCCTTCGTTCCACCGAGTCCTTGCCAATCAACTGAACCTTCCTCCATATGAAGCGAATCATTTAAAATTTAAACGATTCGGTTTGTAAAACCTTCCGCACGTGATCTGCTTCTGCACATATAGTTTTACGTACACGAGTTCCATCCTACACATCATAGAGACAATTTTACAGAAGCCAATTAACCAACGAAGGAAGGAAACGAGCAGAGAAAACCTACACGGTCACAGGAAGAACGTGAAAACTCCATACAGACAGCACCTGAATTCAGGATTGAACCTGGGTCTCTGGCGCTGTAAGGCAGCAGCTCTACCACTGCGCCACTGTGCTGCTCCTAATATGTAATCCACAATTGACTGAATGATGGAGCATGAATGGGGGATTGGTGGCCGGCTCCTGTTGTTAATTTTTGTGATCACGCTGTAAATATTGAGCATGTCCAATAGTTTGAGTGTGGTAATAAAGAAAACAGTTATTTGTCCATCCATGGGCAACAGTGAGTTCACCTAAATAGTCAATTAATCAAGGGTTTATTGGTCATGATTTACAGAATAGCAGTTTCAGGTATAGTGGGCAATGATTCCTGTGTGGAGAAGCCGTTAACACTATTGGCAACTATCTGGGCTAAAAGGTAATCGAGTGACCAACAATTGGGTGGGGAAGGAAGGCAGAAGTGGTTCGCAGAAAATATTAACCATGCAAAAGATTGGAGGCGTGGAATTTGGAACAAATCACAATGCAGTGAAAATGCAATGCAGCTGAAGAAAGGAAAACATCAGCACAAGGTGCAGCCTTAGATGCAGTCTTTCTTCAAAGAATAAGAAATAAACCTCCATAAACTGATTTTTACTTAACAGTTTCACCCAGGAATAATAGGTCAAGAAGACATGTAATTCCAGAAGCCATAAGTATGCACTCTCATAAATAACTGGTCAAGTAGGACTGGCCATGGTAGAACGGGCTTTTGGTTGGGATGCACTCACACTTTTAGTGCTAATCTCTTGATAAATGCTGATGTTCAGGATTGCATGATAGTTTCCAGCCTTTCCAGAGAAATCTCTTGATTTATAACTTATGTAAACAATAGGACAGAATGAGTTACTAGCCTCAAGAGAGGACGATAATTGAGAAAATGATCTTAAATAGGCCTAAGAAGAGGAAAGAAAAGACAAAAAAATTGCAAAGTTATTATAATGCCATTGATGAAGCAAATTCTAGCTACTCTTGATGGAACATAATGTTCCATTACCTTCAACTCTCAGGGGTTATTTTAACTTGAAGCCTTCAAGTCTTGGGCAGAACAAATAACTAGCAAAGTCTGTAACATGAATGATTTTGTACACTATACCTCTTTATTTTCATTAAACATCTTTATTCCTTGTGATGAGAATTTCAATATTACTGCCATTTTCCGAGGAAAATTCTATAAGAAAATTAAAATATAGATCAGAAACGACACATGTGAACAACGAGTGAAACCATTTCAAATTCTGCAATAAAATACAGTCACAGTTTCTTTTGAAAACAGAAGAGGAGCAATAGGTTGTAACTATTAATCCCATATGAACATAGAGGCACAATTTTGCAAAGAATCTATGCACCTGGAATTACTTTACTGGAAAAATTGGGCACAATGAAATCAGAAGATATCCAGAAATTACAAAATATATGTATTTGTCTTCAGTGTTGCTATGGTGATAGTCTAAATGTGGCACAGGCCAGGAATGAACAGGGAAGCCTAACCTGAAAGGACTGTCAGGGTCCCTGGACAGAGTCGAGGGAGGAGATATAGTGACAAGTGTTGCATGTTCTGCGGCTGCAGGGGAAGGTACCTGGGGAGGGGGTGGTTTAGGTGGGAAGGAATGTTAACCAGGGAGTTGCGGAGGGAACGGTCTCTGCGGAAGGCGGAAAGGGGTGGAGATGGGAAAATGTGGCTAGTGGTGGCATCCCATTGGAGGTGGCGGAAATTTTGGAGGATTATGTGTTGTATGTGACGGTTGATGGGGTGGATGGTAAGGACTTGGGGGACTCTGTCTCTGTTGCGTCTAGGGGGAGGGGGAGCAAGGGCAGAGCTGCGGGGGACTGAGGAGACACGAGTGAGGGCCTCATCTATGATGGGAGAGGGGAACCCCCATTCCCTAAAGAATGAGGACATCTCGGATGTCCTAGTATGGAACATGTTAAGATGAGCTTTTCTAAATCAATTCTACTGCAACAGTAGCAGAAGAAAATGTGGAAAGAGAACTCAAGACTCATCTTATTTTATAGATGATAACTATTACAATTTAAAGATAGGATAAGATTATTATCAGTTCAGTAGTTTCATCTACTCGAGTTAAAATTTTCTTTAATTAGAAGTTACATTAATTAGTATTAGATGCCAAGTTCTGAGCATTCATCTGATGTCCATCACTGAGGCTTTTAAGTAAAGGTAAATTACCTTTTATATTTTTATTACACGGTAGCCATATTATTCTCCTCACCCCAAAAACTTTGAAAATGCTGTGTGCAGCTTCTTTTATGCCTTCACTTTCTAAATCTTATTCTGTTTCAAAATGTTTGCTCTTTGGCAGTTTCTTTAATTTCCCTCAGCCTGGTAACAAAGGGTGACTGATACTCCAAGCCCATGTTGTAGAAGCCACAGTTTGCTCACGTGGCACAAATTGTCCTGGCAGCTCCAGATGTTGTCAAGTTTGGTCTCAGCAATACATTTCTCAACTGAATCGATTTTAATGTCAGCAAATTTCTGTAGCTATTTTTATTTTCCAATTTCCAGATTCATGTTTCCTTGTTCTCCGCTCATACTCCTGGTCCGGCTGTATTATTCATCCATGACTTCCCACATTTAAGACAATTTAACCCATTCAATCTCATTCATCCATAAAGAATCTATCTCTTCCCCATCCCCCCATCCTGTAACAACTTCAGGCGTTTTTTTCTCCACCGTTGTATATGGGGTATATATGTTGATTGTTCCCTATGTGAAGAACTTCCTGACACCAGTATTAATTATTTTATTTTGCTAGTTGAAAGCTTGTCCTACTGTCATGGTTTAATTTATTCAGCATAGTCCCACAGTGCCACACAGATTGCTCTGGATCTTATCTATAACGTGGAAGTCCAGAAATTCATTCCGGCACAGCTTGTTTCGATAATTACCTTCAAAAAATGAAGCTGTTGATGGATTCGCCATGTCATTCCTTCAAGATCTTGATCCTCTACAGTAAAGGAACCAACATACTGTGGGAATAATTGCAAAGAAAAACCTCAGTCTCCATAACCTTGATTTGCAACACCACTCAACATTTGCTATCAGAAAGCACTGGGTGAATATAGCAACAGTTATTGTGATTATGGGGCAGAAGCATTTCCCTAGGTGCTAGTTCACAGGCTCCCAGGACTCATATAATTTTGTCACTTAATCTGTCGCTCATTGAAGATGTTAAGGGGTGTCTCTTTCTTCCATGGGAAAACCATTTAACTTCGATCCTGAGCTCTCTTCAACTAATAGTTGAGATTAGGAGCTCAGCACCAGGTAATAACTGATCTCATTCCACATCTATAAAATACCTTAAACTGATAGTTCAAAAATACTTCTTGTTGCAGTAATCTTTGAATAATAGATCTCACGTGTTTTTCAGTGTCACTTCACCCAAGCAATTGAAGCATCACAACTCATACAAATCAATTTAGTCGAGTGTTTGTTGGAAAAGTATGAATACAATTGATCAGTGAATTAAACTATTTAGAGTAGCTTGTCTTTCATTCTTGATATTTAATCTCAAAATTATGAACCAATATTGGCAGTCAGATTCTAGTATGCAAGATGTTTTGCACTTGAATATAACTGTTTCCAAGTTGTAGGACCTCAAAATTAAAAACCATGATTTAATCTTTAGAACTATAATAAATTATCTCCTACCCTTGCCTGCGTGTTTGTGGAATAATTTTCATTGGATCAGCTGGTGGGAATCCTACTTGTATGTAGCCGGAGAAATGCAAGTGAAGGACCTCGTTAGGCCAGAGCTCGAGTACCGAGTCCAATTCTGGTCACTGTGTTACAAGAAATGTATGATTGCAGCTGAAACTGTGGGGTTTGAAAACAATTGTGTCCAAGATTGCAAGAAATTGCAGAGAAGTGTGGATACAGCCCAATCCATCACACAGTCCAGACTCCCCAATCATCGACTCCATCTATTCTTCACGCTGCCTCGGGAAAGCAGTCAATATAATCAGGAACCTTTCCCATTCCTCCTTCTCCCTGCATCTGTCAGGCGGAAGACGCAGAAGCTTGAAAGCTGCACCAGCAGACTCAGAAACAGCTTCTTTCCCTCTTGTCAGGCTCTGAACGGTCCTTCAATAAGCTCGGGTACTGTCCACCTCACCTCTACCTCATTGTGAGCATTGGACTTAGTCTCTGGAGCTGTAACGCTGCAATGCTTAGAACTATACTAGGCCAAGTGGACCCATTGGGCCCAAACCTCTCCTGCATTGGTGCAGCACCCTCTCCTCCCCCCTCCCCTCTCCTCTTCCCCCTCCCCTCCTCCCCCTTCCCCTCCTCCTTCCCCTCCCCTCCCTCACCACTCCATCCTCCTCAACCCCCATATCCTCCCTCCATCCTCCTTTCCCCCTCCCTCCACCCCCTCCCTCCCTCCCTCCACCCCCTCCCTCCCTAGCTGATAGATTTAAACTTTAAAATGTGAATAACTTTAAAAATATAACACCGATTTCAATGAAACTTCTTCCATTAGCACCAAAGTGGACGACGGTGAGTAAGGTGGGCCTAAAATTGTTGTGTTATCGTGTACCGTTTTGGCTATAGTTCAGGAACAAACAAACAAACAAACGAGAGTTTTAGTATACAGATTCCGCACTCTGTATTTTCCCCTTCGCTCTACATATTGTACTTGAGTTAGGCTTGATAGTATTTATGTAGAGTGTTATCTGATTTGATTGGATAGCATGCAAAACAAAGTTTTTCATTGTACCTCAGTACATGTGACAATGATAAACCCAAACCTAAACCTAAAGGGTGCAGATGAGATGTACGGGAATATCCAACACCGGAAAAAATGAGCTATGAGGAAAAATTGTACAGGCTGGATCTGTTCTTTTTGGAATTGAGGAGATTTCTGGCATGGAGGGCTGAGGGTGGGAAAGACTCAGTTGAGGTATTCAAAGTTAAGATGTACCTACAAAGAGTAAATATGAAGAACTTTTTTCACTTAGTTGAGGGCTTAAAGCCAGGGGCATAGATTGAAAATAATTGGTGAAAGGATTACAGGAGAGATATGGAGATGGTTGACTCGTCACATTTAAAATGTGGACTCGTTTGGCCGAAGGGCCTGGTTCCATGCTGTACAGCCCCAAGGCTTAGTGCAGGATATTTAACTGAAAAGCCCTGACTGAAGTCCAGTGCTAAAAAGTGGGATTAGATCAGGTAGCCTTTATGCTGGCAATGGTTTCATTTGCAATAGATTTACAAAATCTTCTATGAAATTCAAAATAATGGAAGTAGATTTTGAGGAGCCGTTTCGAGGTGAGAAAGGATTGAATAAGGAGAGAAAGATAAGGTGTTGGGAAGAAAGGAATATTGTGACATTTAGCTTGAATATTCACCAATATCTCAAACATCAAGATGGAAGGACACGAGTCCTTTCTGTTGAATATCAATAAAAGATCTGATAGAAATATTCAAAAGGATGACAGATTCTTGAAAAGTTAAAGGAAGATAACCATATCTAATGACAATGCATTCATAACAGTGGCAGTAGGAGTCCCCAACATAAAGTGGACAAATACTTAATCCTTGAGAATTGAAAAGATTTTGTGAAAGATAAATAGGATAGAAATTGAATCTAAAGTTTTTGTTGGAGCAGATAATTTAATGAAATGGGCTGAATAGTCTGATTCAGTTTCTATTTTATTCCTAACAGACTTCAAAGATTTATACAGTAAGTCGATTCTCGTTTATTTAGTGGTTTTGGGAGACTGAGTGATTACACTGCTTAAGAATTCGGTGTTTTTGCCGCAGTGAAATGCAGGGATGGTTCGCGAGTAAGTAGCAATGTAAATTCCCTCCCCGCGGTATTGTCTGCAAACTGGGCACTCAACTCTGGAAATGCAATCAAGTCCAAAGAGCCTCCCGAACATTTTCCAACAGCAATTCTCTATTTTCCTTGGTAGCTTGCAAGCTTTCCATTGCAAAAAAACCCAAAAAAACCACGTCATTCTTTCTATTGGATGCCCAGTGATGGAAACTGTTCACGCGTGTCCTCTTAGGCGCAGGATATGAGTAACGTTCACCGCACAGAGAGGGCATCGCATGAAACATTCATGACTCGTCGCGACTTAAAGGATCAAGCAACAAAAACAATATATATATATATATATATGAAATGCGCCAGAGTAGGGCAGCAACAGACAGAGGGTGAGACAGACAGTGGTGATTCAGAAGGGAATCTCGTCTTCCTGCATTGATAATTTTCGAAGTTGAAGGTTTGATTTTTTTCTAAAACAAAATAAAATCGCGGTGAAAATAGCTGCCGCCTCCCGACACACCGCATATCATGCACGTTAAATATTAGAAACGTGGAACATTCTGCAGAGCTCAAGGCGAAAAGAACCGCGAGCACCCGATCTCCCCGAGAGCCACACAATCCTAAAGGCTGGCAGCACCTACCTCGGCGAACTTGGTCCTGGTTCTGGCTTTGGTATCTGGAGAGCGGCTCTTGGCCATCGCCGCAAAGTTGGGGCAAGTTTGGGGCGAGGGGCCGCCGGGGTCCCCAGGAGCTGGGGGGGTAAGAGGGGGGTGGTCTAGACTGGAGAGGCCGATACCAGCACTGTGTGTTAGCACGGACAACCTCCCCCCCACTCCCTCACTCACCTGGTCCTCCACTCATCCCTGTGCTGTGCCCGTGTTGACATCAGTGTTCACAGAGGCATGCGTATTTTGCCGGAAATAGTTCTCCTTTTATTGGGAAAAAAAAAAGTTACTTCCACGGCTCCCAGTGTACAGTATAACAGTTCGGGGAGGTGCTGTCTGGAGAACAGTTCAGGCGGTGTGGACCACTGCAACAGGATCCTCGCATTAAATATGCACGGCAAATTTCGTTTTCTATTCCAGGGAGTTTATTATTCCACCGCCCGAGGTTTATTGCTTCAAACATATATTTTTTTAAACCCACAAAGTATCAACTCACACCCCCTGTGAAATGTCTGTCAGCAAACAGCTAAGATTGCCAGCGTTCCCTTATTTAAAAAAAAGACCGGTTTAAAAATCATTGGCCAGGCCTATCGCAATTTTTAAACATAGAATTTCAGCAGTTTTATGATTTATTTTACTCGGTGAAGTTGTAATCTTCTGCCAGCTGTTTCGCATTCCACATTCCACTCTCTTTCTAAAGATCTTGTTAGTAGGAAGAGAACCACAATGGTTACAGCTGTGTAACAGCAGAAGAACAAAACTGCAGATCCTTCTACCCCACCCCCAGCCCTTATCCTGTTGGGTTTTCACCGTCTACCCCCCCAACTCATAGTCTTACAGTGTGGAAACATGCCCTTCGACCCAACATGCCCACACCAGCCAACATGTCCCAGCTACACTAGTCCCAATTGTCTTGTGCTTGGTCCATATCCCTCCAGGCGGCACGGTAGCGCAGCGGTAGAGTTGCTGCTTTACAGCGAATGCAGCGCCGGAGACTCAGGTTCGATCCTGACTACGGGTGCTGCACTGTAAGGAGTTTGTACGTTCTCCCCGTGACCTGCGTGGGTTTACTCCGAGATCTTCGGTTTCCTCCCACACTCCAAAGACATACAGGTATGTAGGTTAATTGGCTGGGTAAATGTAAAAATTGTCCCTAGTGGGTGTAGGATAGTGTTAATGTACGGGGATCACTGGGCGGCACGGACTTGGAGGGCCGAAAAGGCCTGTTTCCGGCTGTATGTATATGATATGATATGATATGATATGATAAACCTGTCCTATCCATGTACCTGTCTAATTGTTTCTTAAATGTTGGGATAGTCCCTGCCGCAACTACCTCCTCTGGCAGCTTGTTCCATACACCCACCACCCTTTGTGTGAAAAGGTTACCCGTCAGATTCCTATTAAATCTTTTTCCCTTCACCTTCAACCCATGTCTTCTGGTCTTCCACTCACCTGCTCTGGGCAAGAGACTCCGTGCATCTACCCGATCTATTCCAGTCATGATTTTATATACCTCTATAATACGTCTATAACCTCCCCCCCTGACTTGTCTCTTTCTGATGCAGAGTGGTCAGTCACCAGCAGAGGCCTTACCTTTGTAGCCCGACACCCACGAGTTCAGAGCCTGCCATGATGTTGAACTCATCTCTCACATCTGCCTCTGGGCCTTTTTTTTCTGGTAAGGAGTCCCTGCTGCCCTTGTGATGACCCCTTCTCCTGTCTCCAACATTCCTCCTCCTGGACTCCCCCCGCTGGCCGTCCACCCTTTTTGGACCATTTTATTTTCAAATACTGACGTAACACCAACCGACTTGACTTTTCTACTCCCCTCACCCATTCCAACCTCACCCTTTATGAACCTACAGCCCTCCGCTCATACAGCATCATTATTAAACTCACTGAAAAGGGAGGTGCCGTTGTAATCTGGCAGGCAGGGCATCTAGGCTTGAGACCAAGTGCCAGCTCTCGGACATCTCAATCCTACCCATTGACCATGACCCCGCAGCCAAACACCAGGCCATCATCTCCCAGACCATTACCGATCTTTTCACCTCTGGCGATCTCCCCTCCATAGCTTCCATCTTTATCGTTTCCCAGTCTCGCATTGCCAGCTTCCATTTCCTCTCCAAAATCCACAAACAGGACGGCCCTGACAGATCCATTGTTTCTGCCTACTGTCCCACAGAACGCATCTCCATGTACCCTGATTCCATCCTACACCCCTTTGTCCAGTCCTCCCTGACCTACTTCTGAGACACCACACATGGCCTTCAACTCTTCAAATAACTTTCAATTTCTAGGCCCTCGTTGCCTCATTTTTACAGAGGATGTCCAGTTCCTTTACGCCACCGTTCTCTGCACCAGGGTTTCAAGGCCATCCAGTTTTTCCTTGAACAGAAACCCAATTAATTTCCCTCTACTGACACTCTCCTCCGCCTGGTGGACCTTGTCCTCACCCTCAACAACTTATCTTTTGACTCCCTTCACTATCTCCAAGTTAAAGGTGTAGCCATGGACACTCGCACGAACTCCAGCTATGCCTACCTTTTTATTGGTTACATCGAGTCCTTGTTCCAAAAGTACACTGGCACCATCCTGCAACACTTTCCCTGGTCCATCGATGACTGCATCAGGGCTGCCTCCTGCCCTCATGCAGAACTCGTTGATTACATTAACTTTATCATTAACTTCTATCCTGCCCTCAAATTCACTCGGACTATCTCTGATACCTCTCTCTCCCCTTTCTTGATCTCCATCTCAGGGTTAGACAATCAAATGGCATCTATTACAAACCTACTGACTCCCACAGATATCTGGACTCCACTTTCTCCCACCCTGCCTCTTGTTATCCCCTACTCTCAATTTCTTCATCTCTGCTGCAGCTGCTCCCAAGATGAAGCTTTCCATTCCAGTCCTGTCCCCATACCTTCTCCCTCTGCTCCATCCAGGGATCCCAGCAGGTGAGATAGAGGTTCAAGTGCATCTCCTCTAACCTCATCTACCGCATCAGAAATTCTTTATTCCCTATGTGGCCTCCTGTACATCGACTTTGACTCGGCAAACATTTTGCTGAACACTTGTACTCAGTCCGCCAAGGGCTCCTGGATCACCTGGTTGCTTACCATTTTAAATCCTCTTCCCATTCTCCATACTGACCTTTCCATCCTGTGCCTCCTCTATTGGCAGGGTGAGGCACACATAAACTGGAGGAACAGCACCTCATACTCCAATTGGGTCATTTACAACCCAAGGAACATTGAATTCTCCAATCTAAGGTATCTTCAAACACCCCCTCCCCGTCCCATCTGGACTCATACCTATTCATCCCCTCCCCTTCCACCTACATTCCTTCCTCTAGCTTCACAATTTGCAACTCCTCAATCCTTTTGTCTCATACCTTCTGTCTTTTCATCTTTGTCCTTTGCCTATCAAAAACCACTCTTACTTGCGTTCGCCTATTACTTGCCAGGCTTGTCCTGCCCCTCCTCCTCTCTCCCTTCCAGCTATCTCCCCCCCCCACACCCCACCATCAGCCTGAAGAAGGGTCCCAACCAGAAACGTCAGAGATGCTGCCTGACCTTCTGAGTTTCTCCAGCATTTTGTGTCTTTTTTTTTGTAAACCAGCATCATCATTTCCTTAAGAGTTCATGAACATCTGAGGAATGCTCATCAAACTCCAGCACTTTGTGTCTTTTTTTGTTAAGAACATTAATCGTTTCTCTTTCCATGGATAGTGCTTGGCCTGCAGTGTATATCCAATGCTTACAGCTACCCCTAATTGTTCTCCCTTGAGTCTCCCGCTAATTTCGCTCTATTCATTATTTCCACATTCCACAACCTAAAAATGAAGTTCTTAGATTTTTAAAATTTGTTTATACTATTTCCGATTTTCTTCCTTCAGTTTACAGTCTCCAGAAGTAACCCTTCACAATTTGATAAATATTGCCTTTGCAATTACCTCAACCTCACTGCAGCTTTCAGTTTTTAAAAAGATCTGAAATCTTAACCTTTGCTCTTCATCTCGATGCCTGATTTGAGCCAGAATTTCTGGTGGCATAGTGCAGTGGATGCACTAAAAATAACTCAGAACATCTTCTTAGGAAGGAAGATCGAAACAGTTGAGCACGTTGATCTTAGAAACATAAAAACATAGAAAATAGGTGCAGGAGGAGGACATTTGGCCCTTCGAGCCAGCACCACCATTCATTGTGATCATGGCTGATCATCCACAATCAGTAACCTGTGCCCAACTTCTCCCCATATCCCTTGATTCCACTAGCCCCCAGAGCTCTATCTAACTCTCTCTTAAATTCATCCAGTGATTTGGCCTCCACTGCACTCTGTGGCAGAGAATTCCACAAATTCACAACTCTCTGGGTGAAAAAGTTCCTTCTCACCTCAGTTTTAAATGGCCTCCCCTTTATTCTAAGACTGTGGCGCCTGGTTCTGGACTCCCCCCCCAACATTGGGAACATCTTGTCCTATTGATTAGCAAATCTTCTGATCAGTAACATTTACCTGAATCCAAAATGGTCGACATGTTATGTTAGGGTGTAAACAAGCTGATAAAGTGCTTTTGGTTAAGAAAGTGACATAAATCTAAAAAAAAGAAAATTTGAAGCTTGTTGTTAAATCTGCAAAAACAGAACCAGAATAAATTCTCTCAACATGAGACCTGCAATCTTAGTGTTCCAAGGGAGATAGATGCAGGGACAGTAAGTGCATTGGTAATGTTTAAGTTCATGAATTGTTCCATCGGTAACCAAGGTCACAAAATTCCAGGGAAGAATAAGTATAAACTGGTTAGCTTGGCATCTAATGCTGGAGTCAATCCTTAAGAAGTAGTAATGGGGCAGCTCAAAACATATATATGTGGGATGTGTCAACATGACAAAGGAAAATATAGTCCACAGACCTAATGGAGGTTTTCTGGGTGTTTATCTAGCAGATTTTCTAAAGACTAGGGATCCATGCTGGGACCTGTTGACTTGAATGAAAATATAGATGGTGGAATTGTGGACAGTGAAGAAGGCTGTCGAAGGATAAAGCAGGAGGTAAATCAGTTACAGATATGGGAGGAGAAATGTCAGGTGGAAGTTTAATCAACGCCATTTTGAAGTGTTGCACTTTGAGAAGTCAAATGCAAGAAAGTATACAGTTAATGGCAGGATTCTTAACAGGTCTGATGTACAGAGGGATCTTGGAGTCCAGGTCCTAGCTTCTTGAAAGTAACGACATGAGTGGTAAAGGTGGCATATGGTATAAGTTCGGCAGACCAATTGAACAAATACTTTGGTTCTGTCTTCACTAAGGAAGACATAAACCGTCTGCCGGAAATAGCGGGGGACCGGTGGTCTAATGAGATGGAGGAACTGAGGGAAATCCAGGTTAGTCGGGAAGTGGTGTTAGGTAAATTAAATGGATTAAAGGCAGATAAATCCCCAGGGCCAGATAGGCTGCATCCCAGAGTGCTTAAGGAAGTAGCCTCAGAAATAGTGGATGCATTAGTGATAATTTTTCAAAACTCTTTAGATTCTGGAGTAGTTCCTGAGGACTGGAGGGTAGCTAATGTAACCCCACTTTTTAAAAAGGGAGGGAGAGAGAAAACGGGGAATTATAGACCAGTTAGCCTAACATCGGTAGTGGGGAAAATGCTAGAGTCAGTTATTAGGCTCAGTGCTGGGACCCCAGTTATTTACAGTGTATATTAATGATTTGGACGAGGGAATTGAATGCAACATCTCTAAGTTTGCGGATAACACGAAGCTGGGTGGCAGTGTTAGCTGCGAGGAGGATGCTAGGAGACTGCAGAGTGACTTGGATAGATTAGGCGAGTGGGCAAATGCATGGCAGATGCAATATAATGTGGATAAATGTGAGGTTATCCACTTTGGCGGCAAGAACAGGAAAGCAGAGTATTACCTGAATGGTGACCGATTGGGAGAAGGGGAGATGCAACGTGACCTGGGTGTCATTGTGCACCAGTCATTGAAAGCAAGCATGCAGGTGCAGCAGGCAGTGAAGAAAGCGAATGGTATGTTGGCATTCATAGCAAGAGGATTTGAGTTTAGGAGCAGGGAGGTTCTGCTGCAGTTGTACAGGGCCTTGGTGAGACCGCACCTGGAGTATTGTGTGCAGTTTTGGTCTCCTAACCTGAGGAAAGACGTTCTTGCCTTAGAGGGAGTACAGAGAAGGTTCACCAGATTAATCCCTGGGATGGCAGGACTTGCATATGAGGAAAGACTGGATAGACTGGGCTTGTACTCGCTGGAATTTAGAAGACTGAGGGGGGATCTTATAGAAACATATAAAATTCTTAAGGGGTTGGAGAGGCTAGATGCGGGAAGATTGTTCCCGATGTTGGGGGAGTCCAGAACCAGGGGTCACAGCTTAAGGATAAGGGGGAAGTCTTTTAGGACCGAGATGAGAAAACATTTCTTCACACAGAGAGTGGTGAGTCTGTGGAATTCTCTGCCACAGAAGGCAGTTGAGGCCAATTCATTGGCTATATTTAAGAGAGAGTTAGATGTGGCCCTTTTTGCTAAAGGGATCAGGGGGTATGGAGAGAAGGCAGGTACAGGCTACTGAGCTGGATGATCAGCCATGATCATATTGAATGGCGGTGCAGGCTCGAAGGGCCGAATGGCCTACTCCTGCACCTATTTTCTATTTTTCTATGTTTCTATGTTTCTATGATAGGAGCAGAATTATGACATTTGGCCCATCAAGTCTACTCTGCCATTCAATCATGGCTGATCTATCTTTCTTTCTTAACCCCATTTTCCTGCCTTCTCCCCAAAACCCTTGACACTCATACTAATCAATGCAGCAAATAAGAATGTCATTGTTCCGTTGCCGGTATGTTTGACAAATTAAATACTCTTGACTTTTACTGCTCTATGTAACCTCAAGGCGTATCTCTCACTTTCCCATTACTGTCACGGCAAGGGATAAACACTGGTGCATTGAATATATAAGGGCCTGCCAGCACCAATATCGAATATATCCCAAACATCTAAAGCACATGTGTCAAACTCAAGGCCCGCGGGCCGAATCCGGCCCGCCACGTCATTTTATGTGGCCCGTGAGAGCTTAATTGTCATTGGTCGAATATCTTTTAAGTTACAGACATTTTAAACTTTAAAAGTTTCATTTCTAAACACATTTTTTAAAGGCCTCTCCTCACTCGCACAAACAAGATGGACGCCGTTAGCGGAGTCGCCCGCCCGCAATCACCGCCCTCACTCCCCTCACTCTCCCACACCCGGGGGACACTCCCGAGCAGGAGGGAGATGGTCGGACTGATGGTCCGCTCATCCGTCCCTTCAACCCACGCCACGGCGTCCTCGAGTCCCCCCTCCCGCCCGGGCCCAGCACCGTTACCGCACACAAGCCGCAGCGCAGCGCAGCGGGCAGCTTCTTCACCTCCTCCTTCAGCGGCCGCTTCCACCGATGGCGGCGTCGACGAGGCTCGCTGCCACCGACGGCCCCGTCGCGACTTCAGAGAGATGGCGGCCTCCTCATGCTCCGCCATCTTGTGCGCGCCTCCCGCCGTGCCTCTCTCCCCGCGCCTCTCTCCCCGGCCCGCCTCGAGTAGTCCCACCTCTGCCGCCCGACTCGAGTAGACCGGAGCTCCCTCCTCCTCCCTGCACGCTCCTTTCGCCGCCAACGGCTCCACGGAGGGGAGTGGACGTGGGGGCTGAGTGGGTGGAGGGAAGGAGGGGGGTGAGGGTGGGGGGAGGAGAGAATGGGGGGTGGGGGAGGAGGGAATGGGGGGTGGGGGAGGAGAGAATGGGGGGGTGGGGGGAGGAGAGAATGGGGGGTGGGGGAGGAGAGAATGGGGGGGTGGGGGGAGGAGAGAATGGGGGGGTGGGGGAGGAGAGAATGGGGGGGGTGGGGGAGGAGAGAATGGGGGGGGTGGGGGGAGGAGAGAATGGGGGGGGGTGGGGGAGGAGAGAATGGGGGGTGGGAAGAGGAGAGTGGGGGAAAGGGGGGGAGTGAGAGTGGGTGAGGAGAGAGTAGGGGGAGAGTGGGACTGGAGAGGGGGACAGTAGGGTTGGGGGAAGAGAGAGTGGGGGTGGGGGGCAGGGGAACAGTGGGGGTCAGAGAAGAGGGGAGAGTGGGGGGGAGGGTGGGAGGAGCAGAGAGTGGGGGTGGGAGAGTGAATGGGACTGGGGAAGGGGGTGGTGGTGGGGGGAACAGAGAGTGGGGGTGGGGGAAGGAGACAGTGGGGGTCAGGGAAGAGTGGGGGGGAGGAAAGGGGGAGAAGGTGGGTGGGGGGAAGGGGACAGTGAGAGTGAAAGGGGGAGGAGGGGGTGGGGGACGAGAGAGGGGGTGTGTGGGGGACGAGAGAGGGGGTGTGGGGGGGAAGGGGGGTGGTGGTTGGGGGAAGAGAGTGGGGGTGGGGGGAAGGGGGACAGTGGGGGTGGGGAAGAGGGGACAGTGGGGGTGGGGAGGGGCAGTGAGAATGGGGGTGTGGGGGGAAGGGGGGTGGTGGTTGGGGGAAGAGAGTGGAGTGGGGGGAAGGGGGACAGTGGGGGTGGGGAAGAGGGGACAGTGGGGGTGGGGAGGGGCAGTGAGAATGGGGGTGTCGGGGGAAGGGGGGTGGTGGTTGGGGGAAGAGAGAGGGGGGAAGGGGGACAGTGGGGGTAGGGAAGAGGGGACAGTGGGGGTGGGGGGAAGGGGACAGTGGGTGGGGGGAAGGGGGACAGTGGGGGTGGGGAAGAGGGGACAGTGGGGGTGGGGAAGAGGGGACAGTGGGGGTGGGGAAGAGGGCACAGTGGGGGTGGGGTGGGGAGGGGCAGTGAGAATGCGGGTGGGGCGAGTGTGTGGAGGGGAGGGTGGGGGTAGGAGGGGGTGAGGGTGGGGGGAGGAGAGGAGTGGGGCTGGGGGAGGAGAGAGTGGTGGAAAGGGGGGGGTGGGGAGAGTGAGAGTGGGGCTGGGGGAGGAGAGAATGAGGGGGTGGGGGGGAGAGAGTGGGGGAAAGGGGGATGGTGGGGAAAGAGGGGTGGGAGGGAGAGTGGGACTGGGGAGGAGGGCAGAGTGCGGGTGGGGAGGAGGAGGGGTGGGGAAAAAGGGGGGCCAGTTACAACCGGCCCTTTGAGGGCAACCATAATGCTGATGTGGCCCGGGGTGAAAATTAGTTTGACACCCCTGATCTAAAGCATTGTCCGTTAATCAGTAACTGGTACAATCTACAAAATATGCTGCGTTTATTTGTTCAAATGACTCCAATAGCACCTCCCAAACCTATGATTTCAACTAGGATTTTCAAAAGGGGAATTGCACGGGTATCTGATAGAAAGTAAGTTGCAGGGCCATTGGGAAATCGTAAGGGAATGGGACTCAATAGAAAGCTGGCAAGGACTCAAGTGACCTGAAATGATAATTTTTTGAAAAAAATAGATACATTTTTGACAGATCAGGGAATTGAGAGTTCTGGGGAACTGAGGGGAGAGCAGACCTGGTCACATTGAATAACTGGGTGGGTTTAAGGGGCTGAGTGACCTCCTCTTGCTCTTATTCTCTTTTTTTTTTGATCTTGTGATTTTATTCCATGATACAAATGAAAGATTACTCAGTTGAATCATGAACTTTCTTTCCAGAACTGCCTGAACTGCTTGGAAACACTTAGTGATACAGCAAGTGGAACTGCTACCACGTGGCTCCAGCGACAAGGATTCGATCCTGACTTGTGCTTCTGTCAGTGTGGAGTTTGCACATCCTCCCTGTGGCGACACTGGTTTCCCCAGGGAGATCTCGTTCCCTCCCACAAATTGCTCTTGGTAGATAAGTTTAAGGTAGAAGCTTAGGGAAAGCTGATGGGAATGTGGGGAGAAAATTGAGATTAGTGTAATGGTCGCTTGATCCTCAGAGCAGACGTGATGTGCTGCTGGGCAGCCTATTTCTCTGCCATGTAATTTCTGTCATTATTTTAACACCGTAAAATTTATTCTACCTGTTTTTACTGAAATTTTATTCACCAAACTCTCAAGATTAATTTGAATTTTCTTAACTTCCATGAAGTTAACCACAAAATATTTGGTTGACTGTAATCTTCACATTGAAATGGCATTCTGCTTTTACTTTGTTGATTGCACAAGCTATCTTTCTCCTCTGACCCAGCAGTCTGCAGCATAAACTGGTGAATTAATTACCCCTAATTGTTCTGTGCTGAAGATAGCCAGCTTGTGAGTTGATTGTATAATGACTACCTAGCATGGAAACAGCCTCTCACAGGCTCATGGTAGATGGCTAAACAATGTCATTTCTAGCTCATTTTATCTTTCTTGACCACTGCTGTTGAGATTTCTCACATTGCAGGTATATTTTTGGCAATGATGCAGTTTCCACAACCCTTTCCCCTGCCCCACACCTTTCCCTCTCAAAGCAGCAACTCTGGATGCTGGCCAATTTTGGGGTCATTACATCTTTTAATCTCCATTTCAAAGTAAAGTACTTGTTATTCCCTGAATTCTTTCAGGCAGGAATGATTAATGCACAATCTGCAGATGCTGCAGTCTTCTTTTTCCTACCTGTTTCCTCAATGACCTTATGTTGGTGGAAGATTAGGTTATTGCCAAGGTGTCACAGAGATTTGTAGACAAATTGTTTTTCCTCTAAGTATGTATAATTTGTGATAAAACTTTAAGATTACGACATTGAGGTTGAAAATTTTAGGATACTTCTTTATAAACCACCATGTTTTGCATAAAATGCTGGAGTAACTCAGCAGGTCAGGCAGCATCTCAGGAGAGAAGGAATGGGTGATGTTTCGGGTCGAGACCCTTCTTCAGTCTGAAGAAGTGGGGGGCAAGAGAGAGTGGGGGTGGGGAGGAGGGGAGAGTGGGGGTCAGGAGAGGGGAATAGGGGTGGGGAGGAGGGAATAGGGGTGGGGAGGAGGGAATGGGGTGGAGGCAGGGCTGGGGGCAGGGGAGGGACAAGTGGGGGTGGGGTAGGGGGATGGAGTGGGTCAGTTGGGGGAGTAGGGGGGATAAGGGGGATTGAGTGGGGGGGGTTGAGGATACTACACCAATATAGGACAGGCTTTGAGTCCAGGGCTAACTCAGTGAAGACACCCTCTCCCCTTCCCTGTTTGCCCTCTGCGAGGAATGGGCCCAACGGGTCCACTTGGTTTAGTATTTAAATAAAAGCAGAGGGCAACTAATGGACATGAAAAAACAAAGAATGGAAAAAGGGTCCCTACAGAAAATTGGGCAGGAGGAAATTTAAGGCTAATATCTAAGGACTGACGGTGCCTGGCAGATGCACTGGCTGAAAACCTAACTCCAGAAAATAAAATAGAAACCAAGAATGATTCATGTGAATGCAAAGAAAAGGTTGAAAGGTGATGAAATTTGCCAGTTTGGGTTGAGCAAGAAACTGCATCATTCATGTCATTAAGGTCTCTGAGCAAGATGAAAAGGAAAGGGCCTGGCTAAGACCAGAACAAAGAATGTTCCTCATTTCCCACAACAAGCCAGGCAGAATTAGCATCCACACAGATCTTCATGACAACACCTACCAATTGGAGGAAGTGAGAGCCCTCCGCTTCCTTGAATCAAGAAGAAAAGAGTTATCCTTCATTGCTCTCCTCCACAAACTTCTTCCCACATTGAGTAACTTCTCCTTTGACGTTGTTCACTTCCTTAAAATAAAAGGATACAAAATACAAGAGTATGTTTCACCAAATTTTCGCCAAAATCCGTGAATGGGATGCACTATGGCTGCATATTTTGAAATCTCATTTGCTTTTGTGGTGTAATTTGTTTTTTTTTGTGTGGTTTCTCCGTGGATTTTCTCTGTGGATTGTCACCTTGTCGTGGTGGAGAAGCTCGTGTGGTCCTGAGATCCTGAGAGCGATGCCGTCTGGAGCTACGCTCCTGGTAGGGTCACCCATGGCAGTAAGGTCGAGGGGGAGGTTCCTGACAAAGAATAATCCAACCAAGACCTCAATGGTGGAACAGGCGGAGGATGATGGCTGACTTTAGTGGAGCGTCACAACGGCTGGGAAGGAGGATGAAGGCTGCAGCAGAAAAGGGTCTCCGGTCGTCTTGGATTCTGACCCAGATCTGTCAAGGACCATGTGGTGGCTGTCTGTGCACCAATTTTCCCACGTTAAACAAAGTCATGCACAGGTGTCCTAAAGGACAGTCATACTCGCTTCGAGTGACTGGTGATGATGATGTGGTTTCTATACAAAATTTCAAGAGATTCTTCTGTTTTTGCTTAACAGTTGTCATTACATAATTGGACTTTTGGGACATAAGGTTACTGTATTATTAGGCTAATTCAGCACGTACAATATGATTAGGATGGCTGTGGTGTGATTAGGGAGGAAACAGCCAGTATTCAGCCATAAATAGCCAGAAGCATCTCACATTTTAGTGACTCCTGCCATAATTCCCAGGAGTTGAGTGACTACTGACAGCTGGGATTCCTCACCACAGTGAGGAATCTGCCTCCCTGATCATGTGCCAGCCAGACTTGGCAGAGTATCGGAATCCCATTAATTGGAGATTGGAAGAGAAAAGATAGGTTATTCATTTACTTTCAATATTTTAATTACAACTGTTTAATTCTACTTTGTACATTTTTTTATTTAGAAAGTACAATTAATATGTCGAATTATTTAAAACAATTTGAATGAGTTTTAAATGTTTAGTTTAAATATTTATTTCATGGCACTGTCAAGAGCATGTTTTGAACATACCCATTTGCCCTGAAGAGGATAGACACAAAAAGCTGGGGAAACTCAGCGGGACAGGCAGCATCTCTGGAGAGAAGGAATGGGTGACGTTTCGGGTCAAGACAGGAGGCAATTGAGAGTCAACCAAGCTAGTTGATTTGGAGTCGCCCAAAGTTTAGCAAGGTAGAACCCCATCTATTTTTTTCCTGAAAAATATCAACAAACCAGATGGTTTTGAGGGTTTCATAGTTACCGTTACCGGGACTAACATCTTTCAAGAAATGACTTGAAATTAAACTCCCCACTAACCTGGGGGAAATTGAACTCGGGTTTCTAGATCAATAGTCCAGAGCTCTGGCCACAAGACCTGCAACTGCCACTGTATCCTGGATTGGCTTCTCAGACAAAGCCAGTGAGGCCAAGTTACCACCCAATTCTGGGATGTAAAGATTGAACCCACATAACTGCAAGGTTATGTGCAGATGTAGGAAGGGCAGGTTGGAGATTTGGGTGTGTCAGAAGGAACTGCAGATGCTGGATTAAACCAAAGATAGACAAAATGCTGGAATAACTCAGCGGGACAGGCAGCATCTCTGGAGAGAAGGAATGGGTGACGTTTCGGGTTGAGACCCTTCGTCAGACCTTGGAGATTGGGGCATTGACCAGGGCTAAATCCAGTGAATGGGGAAAATGAAAGGATTCTTCAAAGATGGGAGGGGATTGGTCAGAGTATTAAGCCCTGCAACACAGGGTACAGCACTGCAGAATTTAAGGATGCTGCTTACTTTTAGTTCTGTCTGCATTGATGAAGCTTGTTTTATATTGTCACCATTTTAAAAAACATTCAAAAATTTGGAGCTTGCCAGTCCAGGAGACACCATCTCCAAGAAAATATCCAAGAAAATATAAATAATGCATCAATGCCCAGCTGTTAAGCTGCTATTAAATGCTTATTCCCAAGGGAATACAAGTGCCACCATAGTTAATTTCCAATCCAGTGACTTTAAAATAAATAGACCTGATTCTTATTGCAATACAAACTCTCATGGAATATATATATATTTTTTAAACTGTCGATGCTGGAAATCTGAAATAAAAACAGAGAATGCTGGAAACACTCTGCAAGTCATGCAGCATCTGTGGAGAGGGAAAGAAAGCCAGTGTTTCAGGCCATGGTTCTTCGTCAGAACTCAGCGTCTCTGATGAAACAAACATGGCAGACCTGAAGCATTGGGCCCATTTCTGCCAGTCCAGCATTTTTAAATTTACCTCGTACAATAAAAAATCTGCCTTCTAAAGCATGTGATAACTAAAGAAAATTAGCTTTGGCAGTTGAAACTACAGGTTTTTGGTAACCTTTGATTCCCCTAATAATCAAATCTATGCCTTCACTGATGGAGTCGACACAGCCCTTGAAGTAGAGGATTACAAAGATTCACTGTTCCCTGGGTGCAGAAATTACTTCTCATCTGTCAATAAACCCCTTTATTTTGAGGTTGTGACCCTTGGTTCCACACACCCACACAGGGCAGACTACCCTGAATGTACAATGTCACGTCCTGTAAAGTTTGTTTCGAAGAGGTCACCTAACTTCTCCTCAGAGAACATTCTCCCAATCCCCAGGAATCATTTGCTGTACTCACACTACTGGAAAAATATCTGATTCTGCCTAAGGATCTTCTATCTGAAACATTAATTATTTTTCTCTGTCCACGAATGCAGCCTGACCTGCTGAGTGTTTCTGGCATTTCTATCATATGGAATGAATCGAATAGTTAAAGACTGGCTTCTGTTTTGGCGAGACCTCTGGATGACATCGAGTTGGATAATCCATGGCACTTCTAAGTAAACATGTTTGAGAATGTTTGGCTTGTCATGAACAATCACATCCTGGTGACTCGTTTGAGAATTATGATGCTCACAGATCCTCCTTTCCCCAATAGGGTTGGCTCGGCCATTATCCCTCAACATTCACAACTGGATGTACCACCAATTGGTTGCGGTCTTTGTACAATACACATGCCTTTGCCGTTTGGCATACATATAGTTCAATGATGCCACATCTTTAGACTGGCATCTCACCATTTTCAGATACACCTGGTATTGCTCCACAAATCCCACTTTGCACTGAGATCCTGGCTTGGTAATAATGGCAGAATGAGGTGCGGCAGGAGTGCCCTGGGGAGCCATGCGGGCCCAATCCACCCGCCAAACAACCACGCCCCGCTAGCCCAGACCCACCCCATACGCCTCCCAGGGGACTGCGGAGAAGCTGGGCGGCAAGGCATGCCTGGGCCGAGGGAACCTCAGTGGCGGTGACGTTGGGGCCGCAGCGGCAACGGGAACCTCGCGATCTGTGGTCAATGAGCATGAGGGGGGGAGGGGAAGACAATGGGGACCCAGCGTGGGGGGACCGCCGTGAAGAACAATGGAGGGCCCGCCGTGAGGGAGAACAAAGGGGGACCCGTTGTGGGGGAGTATTAGAATACTAGTATTAGAATCCTCTGCCCAGGGGATAAGCCTGTGTTGGATTGTTCGTTCTTTCTGGTTAAGGTGTTGTGCACACGGCAGCCAGCAAACAGTCGTTTGTCTTTTTCTTCTTTTTTTCACTTTTAATTTAACGTTTTTGTGTACCTTGTTGTGTGTTGTGACTGTTGGCAGACCAATTTCCCTCCGGGGATGAATAAGGTTTATCCTATCATACAAGGTTACACATTGTGGTGCTGCTGATGGTCAGGATCTCCTTAGGAATGCCCAGCGTTGTCAAATGTGTCTATCCCAATTAGCACGATGGCAATGGTACACAGTACAATGGCAGATATCTTTTGAATGAAGATGAAACTTGATTTCCTTAGAACTGTGCAGCAGGATCTCTTTTCCACCAAGTATTTTATATCTGCAATAGGCGGATTGCCGAGGACAAAATTAAATAGGTGTTTATGTTATTGGTTCACTACCTACTCAAATCCTGTCCGGCACTCGTCCTCCAGGACTTAACCGTTCGATCAGTGGTGGCGCTATTGAGCCATGTTTAATGACAGGACATATCCTCGCCCAGTGCACATATGAGACTTCTTGGAGTCAATGATGAGGTCTTTCATTATATCACTACACTATCACCTCTGGATCACAGGGACTGTGCTGGGGGAGTATGGCATGTCATCTGAGAGGCTTGATTCTGTGAATGCGACGATGTCAGGCGGGCCTGTGGGACATATCTCCCAATTTAGACACCAGGACCCAGAAATCAATGTGGAGGAATTTGCAAAGTTGAAGGGCCTGGAATGACCTACCCACATCTGAACTCAGTGCCAAGGTCAATGCTGGATGGTCTGTCCAGTTTCATAATTTTTCCATTTCAATATAGACATTATCGTATAACTGAGTGACTTGCTAGGAAACCTCAGAAAGCATGCAAGAGTAAGCCATGTTGCTGAAGGTCTGGAGATGCATATAGGCCACAAAGAAGAACATTGGTCAATCTACATGGGATTGTTTGGTTATTTTTAGCATAGAGTACTTTCTTTTAAAATTCTAGATCATTAATTGAATTTCGTTCCACAGCGCAAGTTGAATTCACATCAAGATGTTGCCCCAGCCTCCAATTATTTGTACTAACTTAAACACTGCACCAACTGCATTTTAGTTGAAATAGTATATTCCATCAAGTGCCCAAGTTTTATTTATTTGAAACTCAATACCCAGGGAGGTACAATTGAAACATTGATTCAACACAAGAGTGCCAGATGTTGGATATGGTGTCTCACTGGGAGAGTTGAAAGATATTGCTATTCTCACCGTTGTCCCCGATGTTATTGGTTCCTGTTACCAGTAGATTCATGAATAGTACATCGTTGAGATAGGAACCTAATCTTCTACAAACTAATTACAGCTCTTGTTGTTGTGTTCTTTAAAAAGATAGTGAGTCCGACTGTGTTTTTACGCGAGTGTTTATTCAACCGCACATCTGCTCCGCCGGGCTCCTCCCTGTCGCCCTCTGATGACCCCCTACCAATAGACCTGTGTAGTCTTAAAGGCACATTGCAATAACACCACATCTCCCCTTTCTAGAATCAATCGGTAGACTGCGGTTGATTCACCAGACCGTAGAGGATTATTCTGCCTCTTTAGCTGGAAGGTCTGTTCCTATCTGAACTAAATTAATTCAACATAAGTACATGTAAACACATTGTCTTAGTGAAAAGGATTTTACCCTTTTCACTAAATTAGAAAAACATTTTTCTTTAGAAACTCTTTTTTTTTCACTTATAGTTCAACCTATCTGGTCTCACCACTCTTCTCCCAAACCTGGTTCTGGGAGTGGATGGCAGTTCTGGAATGTTCTCTTTTGGTGGCTCTGCTGAGCTCTGCTCTGGAATGTTCTCTTTTGGTGGTTCTGCTGAGCTCTGCTCTGGAATGCAACCCGGGAGTTGCTCTTTCATACCACCCCCACTCTGGTCCGGCAAGGGTTTCATGGGAATTAGATGGCGACGGTTTCGCCTGACCGTCCCGTGAGGTCCCTCCACGATGTAAGAGCGGGGGGCGGTGTGGCTGCCGATCACAGCTCCAGCTTCGCCTTGATCCGTGACCCACACTTCTTGTCCGGGAAAGAGCCTGTCGAGACTCCGTGCACGATGCCGCAGGTTGTACCGTTGTGCATCTCTGATTCTCTTCTCCTTTTCCTTCCACGCAACCACTTCATTGACGGGAAGAGCAGGATTTCAGCAGGGCTGGAAGTGTTGGTGCCGTAGTGCGAAGCCTTCTCCCCATAAGGAGTTGGGCTGGGCTGTACCCGTTTTGCAGTGGGGTCGCTCTATAAGCAAGTAAAGCGAGGTAGGGATCCGCCGCTTTCTTCAGGAGACCCTTCACTGTCTTGACTGCACGTTCGGCCTCCCCGTTACTCTGATGATATCTCGGGCTGCTTGTGACATGGCGGAAACCATACGACTTTGCAAACGCAGCAAAGGCGGTTCCGGCAAACTGAGGCCCATTGTCTGTGACCAATGTCTCCGGAATGCCGTGATGTGCAAACATTGATTTGAGGTGGTGGATTACATCTGTCGACTTGGTGGGGCTGAGTGGAGCGATTTCCACGTATCTCGATGCATAATCCACTACCAACAGGTAGTTCTTGCTTCCCAGCATGAACAAGTCAGCTCCCAGCTTTTGCCATGGTCGGCCTGGGTATTGTGATGGCATCAGCGGCTCTGTGTGGTTCTGTCTCTCTTTGCTGCATGTCCGGCAGTTGAGGACCAATTCGTTCAGCTGCTGACTTAGTCCAGGCCACCACACTGACCGTCGTGCACGCTCTCTACACTTCACCACTCCCTGGTGACCTTCATGTAGTCTGGTCAGCACGTCGTTCCTCATAGTTGAGGGTATGACTAATCTGTCCCCTTTGAGTAACAGTCCGTCATTTACCGTGAGCAATGCTTGTTCTGCCCAGTACAACCTGAGTGCCGGTTCACTGTTCCTATTCGTTGGCCATCCTTCCTGACCCAGCTGCATTACGCGTGCGCACACACTGTCCCTTTTTAGCTCCGCTCTCAACTCATCCAGGTAGGCAGTGCTTGCCGGCAGGTTCTCTATTATCATGTCCACATAGATGTTTGTATTCTCAAACAACTCCTTTTCGTCAGGCGTTTCCCCCATTTTCACAGGAGCACGCGACAGCGTATCAGCTGTCCACAGACACTTTCCTGGCACATGAGAAATGGAGTAAGAATAGCGCATGAGGCGCATCCGGAAACGCTGAATCCGTGGAGGGAGAGCATCCAGTGCCTGTGACCCCAGCAGACTCAGGAGAGGCTTATGATCCGTCTCCATCTGGAAGTGTTTACCGATGAGAAAGTTGCGGAACCTTTCACAAGCCCAGGTCAGGCCCAAGGCCTCTTTCTCCACCTGCGCGTATCTCTGCTCCGTCTGTGTGAGAGATCGCGACACGTAGGCGGTCTCCACTCCTCATCCCATTTTTGGAGAAGTACACTTCCCAGGCCGTAAGATGACGCGTCTGCTGAGACTTTGCATTCACGGTTCATGTCGTACATGGCTAGTACAGGTGGGGATACCAGTGCATTTTTCAAATCTTGAAACGCTCTTGCCTGGTCGATGACCCACAGCCAGCAGTTCCTCTTTGACAGGAGGACTCAGAGCCTTGTCTCTCTCTGCTAGTTGCGGGATGAACTTCCCCAGCTGGTTAACCATTCCGAGAAAGCTCCTCAGCTCACTCACATTGGTCGGCTCCTCCATATTCCTTACAGCCTCAGTCTTGCTCGGGTCAGGACTAATGCCACTGGAGGAGAGGACATGACCAAGAAAGGTCACCTCTTCCTTCGACAGGTCACATTTGTCAATGTTAAGCGTAATGCCCGCCTTTTGGATCCTCGCCAGCACAGTATGCAGACGAGCGTCGTGCTCCTCTCGTGTTTGCCCCCAGACCAGTACATCATCCATGTGGCAGACGATTCCCTCGAGTCCCTCCGTGACCTCTGACACCATCCTATTTTGAAAGTGTTCGGGGGCAGAGGCAATGCCGAAGGGCAGCCGCTTGAAGTAGTAACGACCGAAGGGTGTGATGAATGTTGTGTATTTTGCTGAGTCTTCGGTCAGGGGTATTTGCCAAAACCCCGTGTTGGCATCCAACTTGCTGAATATTCTGGCTCCAGCCAGCATCCCCAGTGTTTCCTCCACCGATGGCAGAATGTACTTTTCTCGACACACCGACTCGTTGAGGTTAGTGAGATCGACGCATATGCGTACGGCTCCTGTCTTTTCCGGCACCACCACCATGCCTGAACACCAGTCAGTAGGCTCTTCAACCCTGGTGATCACCCCCAGGCCTTCCATGCGGGACAGTTCTCGCTCGACTTTACCCATCAGCGGCAACGGAATCCTTCTGGGTGTCTTCAATGAGAACGGTTGGGCCCCTGGTTTCAGCTTGATGGCATACTGCTGTCGTACCTCCCCGAGACCGTTGCATAGCTTCGGGTAGCTAGTCTTAAGTGTCTCTATGGTGATGCTGTCTAGCCGAACCACAAGCTCCAGCTTGCCGATAGCAGGCCTCCCCAGCAATGCAGTGTGCAGGTGTCGTGTGACGTACACATCCTCCATCACCCTTTTCTCTCCTTTCACCAGGAACAGCCCAGCGACGCCCACAACTTCTGGTGGACTCCTCCCGGGTCCCAGCAGTGGCTTGGTTGCTTTACGGAGGGTAGGTGGATCGCTGTCTCTATAGATCTCTTTAAACACGGTGTGGGGTAGGACTGTAACATCGGCGCCGGTGTCAATTTTGAATGACACGTTTTTATCATTTATGTCGATGTTTACCATCCATGGCACTCCATCGGCTGTAACGCTGCCTAGGAACATAACATCCTCGTCCTCTTCAACTTCCTGCACGGTTTTGGGTGATCTACACACACGCTTGTAGTGTCCCTTTCTCCCACATAAATGGCATTTCGCATCCTTTGCCGGGCAATCCTGCCTTGGATGGGACGGAGAGCTGCCACATTTATGGCACTGTACACTTTTCCCCCTGCTGTGTTGGGCGCTGTGTGTTTTGAGTTGGTGGCCATAAGCCTGGTGAGGTTTGTTTTTGGCACCTTTACTACTGCTCTTATATCATATATCAAATATATACAGCCGGAAACAGGCCTTTTCGGCCCACCAAGTCCGTGCCGCCCGGCGATCCCCGTACATTAACACTATCCTACACCCACTAGGGACAATTTTTACATTTTACCCAGCCAATTAACCTACATACCTGTACGTCTTTGGAGTGTGGGAGGAAACCGAAGATCTCGGAGAAAACCCACGCAGGTCACGGGGAGAACGTACAAACTCCTTACAGTGCAGCACCCGTAGTCAGGATCGAACCTGAGTCTCCGGCGCTGCATTCGCTGTAAAGCAGCAACTCTACCGCTGCACTACCGTGCCGCCCGTATACACTCTGTCCGCAGATTTAGCTTCACTTGTCTCTGTCCTGGTGTCACCTCGCAGAGAAGATTGTTGCCGTTTAACCTCCTCACCTCCTCGCCATATTGACGGCCTTTTCGAGCGTCAATTCTGCGTCAAGCTGCATACGTTCGGACAGCCGCTTATCCATCAGTCCGACAACAAGCCTGTCAGCTCGTCGTGTAGCACCCCGTAGTTACAGTGCTCTGCCAGCGCATATAACGCAGTGACAAAGGCATCCACTGTTTCCTGTTGCCCCTGCCTGCGCATGTTGAACTTGGCACGCTCATAGATTATATTTTTCTTTACTGTGAAAAATCATTGGAAGCCATCGCGCACCCCTATGTACGTTCCGCTTTGTGCTGTCAGGTTTAACCCGCGCAGAACATCGTCCGCCTCATCTCCCATGCAATAAATCAGCGTGTTAACTTGATTATCTTCGGAGCTGGCATTCAAGTTACTTGCCAGAAGGAACCTTTCGAACCTCCGTATCCATTTGGCCCACTCTTGCGGCTTTGAAAGGTCGAAGGACTCCGGAGGCTGGATGTTAAATGTAGCATTTAGTCCTACCGGGGGGCTCTCTGTGCGTTGTCGTCTTGCATGTCGCACTCTTCTTTCTCTTTTGCCGCCAACGATCTCCAAACGATAGTTGTTCGACTCAAAGTACATTTCACGCACCCTACAGGACTTCTGACACCATGTTGTGTTCTTTAAAAAGATACAGTGAGTCCGACTGTGTTTTTACGTGAGTGTTTATTCAACCGCACATCTGCTCCGCCGGGCTCCTCCCTGTCGCCCTCTGATGACCCCCTACCAATAGACCTGTGTAGTCTTAAAGGCACATTGCAATAACACCACACTTGTATGGTTGGATATTAAGCTTGGTTAGCTGGTAAAATAAATGATGAATGATAATGGTTTCAATAAGTATGTATTGTGTCCAGCTTAACATAGAGTATCCACACACTTGATCTGAGATGTAAACTGGATAGCCACAAACCATGGATGAGCCATGTGAAAGTGAGGGAAAGGCATTCATCCTGCAAGTGTAATCAAACAGCACATATTGTGGATGGGATTTCTCCTTGTTGAGTTCCAGTCATCATGAACATGCACAAGTTTGATCAAGGACCAATTTGACACCATTGGTAACAAATCAGTTTGAACTTTGACATCAGAATCCACTTCCAGCACCCACTTTCTGGAAGCCACAAGTCAGACTGAAATATATACTCAAGATATGCAGAGAAAATGAATGCTATATGAAAATAACAGATCTAATTGACCATCTCCCCGTAACGATTGACACACTTACTAACCAAGAACCTATCAATCTCCGCTTAAAAACACTCAATGAGTTGGCCTCCACAGCCGTCCGTGGCAATGAATTCTCCAGGTTCACCGCCCTCTGGCTAAAGAAACTCCTCCTCATCTCCATTTTAAAATCACGTCCCATTCTGAAGCTGTGCCCTCTGGTCCTAGACTTTCCCAATGCTGGAAACATTCTCTTCACATCCACTTTATCCAGGACTTTCATTATTAGGTAGGTTTCAACACGATTCCCCCACGAGTACAGGCCCAGAGCCATCAAAGGCTCCTCATACGTTAACCCAATCACCCCCAGGATCATTTTCGTAAACCTTCTCTAAACCCTCTCGAATGGCAGCATTCTTCCTCAGATACGAGGCTTAAAACTGCTCCAAATATTGTAAATATGGCCTGACTAACACCTTATAAAACCTCAGCATCACATCCTTGCTTTTATATTCTCGTCCTCTTGAAATGAATGCTAACATTGCATCTGCTTTCCTTACTACCAACTCAACATGCAAATTAACCTTTTGGGAATCCTGCACCAGTACTCCCAAAGATAGACACAAAGAGCTGGAGTAACTCAGAAGGTCAGGCAGCATCTCTGGAGAAAGAGGGTGACATCCTCCTTTATTTGTATCTGCCTTTCTAGCTCAGCCTTTAAGATAAATCATGAAAATTAAAAACATTAGGCATCTCCTGCCAAATCAGTGGAAACAAATACTGTACTTACATTTCAGGAAATTTGCAGTTCAACAACAGGCAATTTCCTGCTGCCGGAGATATTCCCCATTTGCAGTGGCATAGTATTGCTCAACTTGCCAGGACCTACATGCCTCCTGCAGCTAACGGCTAATCTTCCACAGGAAATTCTGCACTTCAATTTGCTTGCATAATCCCTGAGGAAGTAGTCAGTAGCACTAGATCATAATCCAAATACTGTACATGTAATAAACTACTTGATAAAGATTTATCAGCCAGCTCTCCTGTTGTAGTTTTGCAATTTGACTTTCTCCAACTCTGTACTCACAGAATGTGTTTTCCAGGATCAACATTAATAATAATCTGAACATTCTAGTTGTGAACACAGCATGAAAATGAGCATAAATAAGGCCCTGGTCAGTGGAAAATCACCACTCCATCAGTCCGTTTCCTTTAGGTTAAAAAATTATTTATTTGTTTGAGTCAAAGTTACACAAAAGGAAAAGAAAGCAGTTGGGAGTTGACAAGTGTCAAAGGATTTTACTATTTTGCAGAAGACATTTTAACTTCTTGCAGACTTCCCCATGCAGACAAAGAAACACCAAAATATCCAATTTGACTATTCTCACGAAGGAGTGAAACACAATCTTGGTCATTGCACTGAGCTCAGTGTGACCTGGCATAAACCAATATCAAACTGATGAAAATAACCAATAGCCAGACCCACAGACCTCAAATTCAAAATGGTCAATATACTTATTTTACAGTCGAACAGAAATCACTTGACAAACTGGCTCACAACTGGTCTTGATGTCGCCTTGTTGGGCGATAATCTGATGAACCCTGCGATGCATTTTATGCATTCTGCCTGATTTGAAAATAAAAGCCATCTAGGCTACATCCTATAGCACTAAGCTATTTTCTGACTGTACAACATTTGAGAAAAACTTGTCTGCAAGCTCACAATCTTCCATCTTGGTTTTCTGTTCCAATATTTTAAATATTAAACAAACATAGCTCTCTTTCCTAATCAAATATTATTTAAAATTATTGTGGTGTGGATAATTGCACACAGTACATTTCAAACTGATTAAACAATATAAAGAATTGCTAATCATACTTAATTTTAATGTAATTGATCTCATAATTTTATCCATATAGAAATAATGCAGATGGCTGATGCGACTGTTTTTAAATTAAATACATCACTGGCTTTATGATTATTAAAAGATATTACCAATTTAAAAACATGGGAATTAAAAATTCAGAAGAAATTAGCATCATTTTTAGCTTAGAATTGTCTTACAAACTCACGGAAACAAGCAAGAGATCTTGAAAGATAAAAAGTGGAAGCTTAAATATTACAGCCCTTGTGGATGTGATACCATTGACATATTTCCCTCTCTCGCCCATCACCTCCATTTTCCAACTACAAATTCATTGTTAAACAATTTAGTGGAAAAGTCAATGAACTGAGGAAGAACCCTTGGCTTAGCCTAGAGAGAAATAGAAATTTTATCGACTCATAGCAATAAAACAAATGACAAAACATATGGCTCCAACTGACTATGCTGGCTAGGTGTTTCTTCCCTGCCCTAACTGGAGTCTCCAACCCGGCTGGAAGATGCAGGAAGATAAGTGGCCCTAAATTGGAGATTATTCCTTTTCTACTGTGGTAAACAGTATTGCTTTTATTAGTTGATCTCCAGTAGCTGCCCTGTTTATCCCTAGCCGTCTCCCATTCAATTATTAACCCATGTCAAATCATTAGATTATGTTCAGAAAAATCTGCAAATAATCAGCACATCAGGCAGGATCAATCGAGGGGCAACAACAAAGTCAGCGTTTAAGGATTACAACATCTGCAGTGTTCTGTATATATAAATGTGCCTGTAAGTAGAGAAAACCAAGGTTTGCGGGGAGGGGGGGGGGGGGGGAGAGACGGGGACTACAAGTAGAGAATATAAGGTCCACAGAAATGCAAATATTTTCAATGGCTTGATTTGTAAAGTCTTGAAGAGGATGGTGGTTTCTTTACATTTAATCACTTGGCTGGCCAATGTGAACATCTTTTATGCAGCATTTTCTCTCAGGTTTTTTTGAAATATTAAACAAAACGTGAAAAATAATTTACATTCACATTCTGAATTTTTTTCATAAACGATGACAGCTTTACCTGTAAATTTACTCGCTACAATTAAAGGTTCTGATGTTAAGAAATAAAAATTGTTTCCTTGGCAGGTTCTTTAGACATTGGAAAACATTAAAATATTGCCCATTTTATAATCACGATTATATACAATATTTTTGTAGGGAAGGAAAGTAAACCCATTTCAAATGATAAGATTTGTAATTATCTAATAAGGGAAGAACATATATAAGCAGCTACTTCCATTTAATTTGCCAAGAAGAAGAACACAGGTGGAACTTATAAATGATGTCAGCCTATTAAGATAATTATAAAAACAGTGGATGCTTTAAAATGAATGAGATGTTTTTAAACTCTCATTGTTTTGAAATAAGATTTTAAAAATACCTCAAATAAACAATGAATAAATATAGCTCACAGCTCTGATTGTTGTTTGGTAGCAATCCAAAACTAAAGTAGGCTGCTAATAATTTTTCAGAATTTGTTTTCATGCGACTAAAATATTAACGCCCGTTTAAAATAAATGATTTACAATGACTAAGAACAAATAAGTATTCTGAGCTTTTGTCTGATCTAACATCAGCTTAAAAAAAATGTTCATCCTGCAAATTAGGTTGCGCCTGGAACCCGCTGCCATCAATAAAAATTGCCTTGTGGATTTTACTTCGTCATTCACATAGCATTGCCATTATCCAATTTTCAGAACACTTATTAGACTTGTCAGTGGTCACCATCAGTTCAGCTGGTAACCCCGAGTTTCCAATTGCCTGTCACTTTAATTCTCCATGAGAAAACCACCCTGACCTCTGTGTCTTTGGTGTCCTACATTACATTGATCTGAGGAAGCTCCACATAAACGCAAGATACATAATACTCAACTTGGCACATTTAAGTTTTCTGAACGTAACATCAAATTTAAGTTATAATCAACAATTACAGCTTTGTATCTGACTTCTAACACATTAGTTTCTTTCTCCCCTCCTCCAGTATTTCAAATTTTATTCACTTACTTCGACTTCCTCCATACCCCCACTACCATCTCAGCCGGCATCATCATCACCACTTGCATCATTCAATCACTTTCAGTCCCCACCCCATCACAAAGCTTTCCTTTTCTCTTCACCCATTGCCCTGCAACTAGTGTGTTTTATTTCTAACTTTCCGAGTTCTGAAGTACAGGCATTGAGCTGAAAAACTGGCCATGTTCCTCTCTCCACACTATTTCTTGTTCTTCACAATCGTCAATTGAGAAATGAAACACTAGCATTCATGTAGTTTAGCTAAAATATAAACCTTGCCCAATGACTTTTCAGAATACATTGGATCAGTAATTCCCATGACAATATTTAAAATAATGCAACATCAGGTATGAAAGTGAACAGTAATTTCAAAATCTGAGGATCGTTTAAGTCTCAGATAGTTGAGAGATTTGTTCTGGTCTACCTGTAAATGAAAGGATGATAATTGATAGGTGACAAGTCCTCATAAAAGGCTGTCAGGGTCTTTTTGCTATATATGCAAACACTGATTTTGACTCTATTATGCAGCATCTGGGGCTGAAAGAGGTGAGGGGAGAATCCTAGTTTATCAAAAGTCCAGCTATGCTCCCTTGTATCAAATGAGAAAAATACAGGGTGAAGTTTTCTTAAGATTTGCTGAACCATTTTGGGAGCACTAGAACTCCAAGCTTCTCTCACTGGAAGATTATTGGAACCTACCAAGTAATAATGGAATTAAAACCAAACCTACATTCCTCCATCGCAGAGTGCAAGATGGCAGTTAGTATAACAAAGAGCATCTATAACATACAATAAATGAATAGAGTGCAATAAGGCCAATGAATTAATTGCAAGAAACTGATTCTTTATCAAATTGATCAAACCAAATGTAGACAATTTTTTTTAACTGTTAATTGTAAATTATTGTATTCTTTTATAACTAAGCCCAGCTCGGGTGGACATTTCAATAAAGAATGATACTATTGTCCTTATCATTGCCTCTCTTAGAAACATAGAAAATAGGTGCAGGAGTAGGCCATTCGGCCCTTCGAGCCTGCCCCGCCATTCAATATGATATTGGCTGATCATCCAGCTTGGTAACCTGTACCTGCCTTCTCTCCATACCCCCTGATCCCTTTAGCCACAAGGGCCACATCTAACTCCCTCTTAAATATAGCCAATGAACTGGCCTCAACTACCTTCTGTGGCAGAGAATTCCACAGACTCACCACTCTCTGTGTGAAGAAATGTTTTCTCATCTCGGTCCTAAAAGACTTCCCCCTTATCCTTAAGCTGTGACCCCTGGTTCTGGACTTCCCCAACATCGGGAACAATCTTCCCGCATCTAGCCTCTCCAACCCCTTAAGAATTTTATGTTTCAATAAGATCCCCCCTCAGTCTTCTAAATTCCAGCGAGTATAAGCCTAGTCTATCCAGTCTTTCTTCATATGAAAGTCCTGCCATCCCAGGGATCAATCTGGTGAACCTTCTCTGTACTCCCTCTAAGGCTAGAATGTCTTTCCTCAGGTACCGAGACCAAAACTGTACACAATACTCCAGGTGCGGTCTCACCAAGGCCCTGTACAACTGCAGCAGAACCTCCCTGCTCCTATACTCAAATCCTCTTGCAATGAATGCTAACATACCATTCGCTCCCCAGTTTGATTCCAACTGGCGCTTCTATTTTCCAAAAGGTGGTTGACAACAAAATATTTTATCACATAATGGGAGTCTTACAACACTAAATCAAGCCCTTTGACTCAAATTGTCCATCCAAGATACCCCATCTAAGCTAAACCCCTTTGCCTGTGTTTGGCCCACATCCCTCAAAACCTTTCCTATCCATGTACCTTTTAAATGCTATTATAGTATCTGCTTCAACTACTTACTCTGGTAGCTTGTTCCATATACCCATCACCTTCCGGGTTAAAAGGTTGTTTCGAGTTTGTCCCTCTCTCCTTAAACATATGTCCTCTGGTTTTTGATTCTTCTACTCTGGATAAACAACTCTGTGCATTCACCCCGATCTATTCCCCCTCATGATTTTATTCATATCAATAAGATCACCCCTGTTACCTGCACTCCCAGGAATAACGTCGTTGCCTGTCCCACCTCGCCCTATACCTTAGATCCTCAAGTCCTGGTGACATACTTACAAAACTTCTCTGCACTCTTTCCAGCTATAGCAGGGTGACCAAAATGGGATACAATATTCCAAGTGTGGCCTCACCAATCTCTTGTACAACTGTAACATGACGTCCCAATGTCTACTCAATACCCCGATTGATGAAGGCCAATATATCAAGAGCCACTTTCAGGGAACTATGTACTTGCACTCCGAAACCACTCTGCTCTACAACACTCCCCAGAGCCCTAACATTCACAATTAAAGGTCCTACTCTGATTTGACTTCCTAAAATGCACACCTTGTACTTATCTGTATGTTTTAAATGGATTGAAAGCTTATATCCGTTATGCAAACTCTACAGAGGATTCCCTGGTTCACAAAGGGATTATGCTCACAGAGAACACTAACGCAAATATTTATACACTGTGGGAAGAATACCTGTTGATAGAAATGATAACAAGCCATCAATCTCCTCCCCTTAAGTATGCAGTAAATCAAAAGCAAAGCACTTATTTTGATGCGCTGAAACCCAAATCCATATCAAATTGTTGGCAGATGGAAGAGTGCAGGTGCTCAAGGGCACCCCTTCCACCTTGATTATCAAATATTAATTTACGTTTACCCGATCAAAAGACACAACTGTTCGAAAGACAAACACCAAACATGTCCCTTAGGTGCTGTTTGCTGCAACAGATGATATGTTGAAAGGACAAATTAAATTAGCGTTTATAGTTCTGTTCAACAGTGAGGATGGGGAAAACCCAGTCTAGATGGGCAACGGATTGGAAAACACTGCAGATGCTGGAAATCCAATTTACACACAGGAAATGAAGAAAGAAAATCAGATATTAGCGAAAACAGGATTACTGTTTCAGATCAACAGCACTGTGTTCTCATACTAGACCAATCAACCTGAGGCTCTGCTTCTCTCTGCTCAGATGCTGCATGGCTTGCTGAGTGTTTCTAATACCTTGTTTTTTCATCACAGATGCTCTATTACTTCAGTAATATCCCAACCAAAAGCTCACTTTTTTTGGTTTGCAATTTTGGAGGGTGGCTTAAGGATAAAAGTCATTTCCAGTAAATCTGCTGAGCTGTATTTAAGGTGGGTGATAGTAGACAACGGATGCAAAACCTCTTACCAATATTACTTCCTTCGTTGTCACATAAAGGATGTTTAATTTAGGCTGAAGCATTAAAAGTGATGGAGAACCAAAAGTGACTTTTCTGAAATAATTCATGCAAACTTGGACAAAAGATTGTTGACAACAATATACAATGTACTGGATTTTTACTAAGTGAGACAAAGTTACAGAAAAAAAGCTTAACAAAATGGTGCTGCATGCAAGTACTGTACTTACAAATCTGACACTAATGCAATTATCAAAAGAAAGAATAGCAACATTCAGTAATACACAGACTGTGTGTACAGGGCTTTTTTTTAAAAGACTAATCTCCAATACAAATCATACAAGGTTTTGAACAAAGTTAATGAACTTATAATATCTGACTTCAAAGGCAAAGACACACCAAAATGCTTCCATTTTAACTCTGTTCTCTCATTTCGTTTTCATGACATATTGCTCGGCAGTAATGTCAAAGCTCATTATACAATGGCATAGATAAACCTGCATTAGCTCAGGAAGGTTCTCCCTACCCTCAAAAATGCATGTATCAAATGTACATTTCAATAACCTCATTTAAAAGAAAATGGGTACCAATTAAATCTCCATAATCGTGATTTTAATTTAATTCAACTAGCATTTTGGTTTGCTCCCCACTTAAAAGGTAAAAATTGAGTGTGTTGCCTACATTTTTTTTTAAAAAGGTCACACACTTAAATATAAAGTGTTAAACCCCATTAAACTAAAAAACATTCTTGAAACAAGTTGATGTCCAACAGCTTATCTAAAATAGCATTCTACGGAATTATCTAAAAATAAGTTTCTACTTTTTTCTAGGTTAGCTGCAGAAAAGTATCGTGTCACTTGGCGTGTTTCAAATGACAAACACATGCACCACCAAAGAGTATTCCACCTTTGTTGTTGTTACTTTCTCTGCCTTGGTGAATGCCGCGTGGTGGCCTTGGCAGGTGCTTTCACCTTCTTTGGGATTGCAGGAGACTTTTTAGGAGACCCACGCCGAGGCTTTTGAGGTGCTGCTGGCTTTTTTGCCAACTTTGCAGGTGAGGACCGTGACTTTTTAGCTGTTTTTTTTGCAGGTACTTTTTGCAGGCTCTTCTTAGCAGTGACTGCTCTCTTCGGCTTGGCAACTTTTCGTTTCTGCAACTTGGCCTTGGCTCGTGGAACTGGCTTGTGCCTGTTTCAGGTAATAAATGGGATAGATTTATTATTGTAGACTAGAGTTAAATGGCTCTGTTGACTGCCCAGGGTTATTATACAACTTCAAGCTTTTGGGTTCCATTAGGGAAAGAAAGTGATCGAAGTTTCAACTAATGTCCTTTGTCACAATTATCTGAAAAATGTCCTATATTGTTGCCCTTCCCAAACACCCATGGAGCCCATTGATTATTTGTAGTTTTCCATTTTTATTTCATTTTGGGTTTTTTCTTACCTGAGGCGTAATTTTAAGTGCTGATGCTCTCTATAGCTTTTTTTAAAAATCCCAACTGACTAGTTAAGCAGTCTTGTCAATACATTAAAAATGCAGAAAATCTACATCATCAAATTAAATATTATTATTTGGTGAACACACACCTTTTCTTAGGAGGCTCATCTTCATCAGATTCTTCTTCTGACTCCGACAGATCATTGTCCTCTTCTTCTTCATCTTCTACCTCAGAGTCGACTTCTTTCTGATGCTGCTTTTCAGGGAAAAGGATACTAGGACTAAAGGAAAATCAAAATATTAAGTTACAGATACATTGGACATTGCACAATGCCAAGAAAGCTTGGTCCCAACATTCTGCCCCCATGATCTAAATGGAAGAATACTGTTGAGGCATAGGTAATCCTGTTATTGCACAGTTTAGACAGAAAACTATTCGAAGTATAGACATTGGAAAAAAAATTAAAACAGTAAAGATCCAAGAGACAGTAAAAGACCCACATGAAGCCTTGATGTCTCAGCATGTCCAAGCACTTAAAGTTCTATGAATTACAGTTAATTTGAATTGTAGTTAATTGTAATGTAAGAAATGTGGGTTCCTTGAAGACAGAACCAGGTGAATTTATAATGGGGAACAAGGAAATGGCAGACGAGTTGAACAGGTACTTTGGATCTGTCCTCACTAAGGAAGACACCAACAATCTCCCAAATGTACTAGTGGACAGAGGTCCTAGGGTGACAGAGGAACTGAAGGGAATTCACATTAGGCAGGAAATGGTGTTGGGTAGACTGATGGGACCAAAGGCTGATAAATCCCCAGGGCCTGATGGTCTGCATACCAGGGTACTTAAAGAAGTGGCTCTAGAAATCGTGGACGCATTGGTGATAATTTTCCAATGTTCTATAGATTCAGGATCAGTTCCTGTGGATTGGAGAGTAGCTAATATTATCCCACATTTTAAGAAAGGAGGGAGAGAGAAAACGGGAATTTATAGACCCGTTAGCCTGACATCAGTGGTGGGGAAGATGCTGGAGTCAATTATAAAAGAAGAAATTGCGGAACATTTGGATAGCACTAACAGGATCGTTCCGAGTCAGCATGGATTTACGAAGGGGAAATCATGCTTGAATAATCTTCTGGAATTTTTTTGGATGTAACTAGGAAAATGGACAAGGGAGAGCCAGTGGATGTAGTGAACCTGGACTTTCAGAAAGCCTTTGAGAAGGTCCCACATAGGAGATTAGTGGGCAAAATTAGAGCACATGGTATTGGAGGTAGGGTGCTGACATGGATAGAAAATTGGTTGGCAGACAGGAAACAAAGAGTAGGGATTAACGGGTCCCTTTCAGAATGGCAGGCAGTGACTAGTGGGGTACCGCAAGGCTCGGTGCTGGGACCGCAGCTATTTACAATATACATTAATGACTTAGATGAAGGGATTAAAAGTTACATTAGCAAATTTGCAGATGACACAAAGCTGGGTGGTAGTGTAAATTGTGAGGAGGATGCTATGAGGATGCAGGGTGACATGGACAGGTTGTGTGAGTGGGCAGATGCATGGCAGATGCAGTTTAATGTGGATAAATATGAGGTTATTCACTTTGGTGGTAAGAACAGGAAGACAGATTATTATCTGAATGGTGTCAAGTTAGGAAATCGGGAAGTACAAAGAGATCTGGGTGTCCTTGTTCATCAGTCACTTAAAGTTAGCATGCAGGTACAGCAGGCAGTGAAGAAAGCAGATGGCATGTTGGCCTTTATGACAAGATGAGTTGAGTATAGGAGCAAAGAGGCCCTTCTGCAGTTGTACAGGGCCCTAGTGAGACCGCACCTGGAGTACTGTGTGCAGTTTTGGTCTCCAAATTTGAGGAAGGACATTCTTGCTATTGAGGGCGTGCAGCGTAGGTTCACTTGGTTAATTCCCGGAATGGCGGGACTGTCGTATGTTGAAAGACTGGAGCGACTAGGCTTGAGAAGGATGAGAGGGGATCTTATTGAAACATACAAGATTATGAAGGGATTGGACAGGTTAGAGGCAAGAAACATGTTCCCAATGTTGGGAGAGTTCAGAACCAGGGGCCACAGTTTAAGAATAAGGGGTAGGCCATTTAGAATGGAGATGAGGAAAAACTTTTCCAGTCTGAGTTGTAAATCTGTGTAATTCTATGCCTCAGAAGGCAGCGGAGGCCAATTCTCTGGATGCTTTCAATTTGATTGAGTATTTTGAAGAAGTAAACTAAAAGGTTGATGAGGGCAGGGCTGCTGACACAGTCTATGTGAACTTCAGCAAGCCTTTGATAAGGATCCGCCCGGTTGCTCTGGAAGGCTAAATTGCATGGGATCAAGGGAGATCCTGGATAGTTAACTGGATACAGAATTGGCTTTGAGGTAGGAAGCAGAGGGTGGTGGTGAGAGGTTGTTTTTCACACTGGAGGCCTGTGCCTAGTGGGGTGCATCAGGAACCGGTGCTGAGCCCATTGCTGTTTGTCGTCTATTTCAATGACTTGGATGAGAACGTACAAGGCATAATTAGTAAATTTGCAGGTGACATAAAAATAGGTGGGATTGCATTGTGAAGCTGGTTATCAAGAATTCAGCATAATGTTAATTAGCTAGGCAGGTGGACAGAGGAATGGCTCATGGAGTTTAATTCAGATGTGTGAGGTGTTGCATTTTGGAAAGTCAAACAGAACAGGACCAGTGAATATTGGGGCTCTGGGGAGTGCTGTCGAACAGGGGGGTCTTGGAGTACGTACACAGTTCCATGAAAATGGCAAAAACAGTGGTGTAGATAGGGTTGTGAAGGCAGCTTTTGACACAGTGGCCATCACCTGCAGGGAAGTGAGTTTAGAGGTTGGTATGTTATGTTACATTGTACAAGATGTTGGTTATGTCACACTTGAAGTAGCATGTTCAGTTTTGGCCACTTTGCTATAGGAAATATGCCATTAAGAGTACAAAGATGATTTACGAGGATGTTGCCAGGACTTAAGGGCCTGAGCGATAGGGAAAGGTTGGGCAGGCTTGGACTTTATTGCTATCATGAGGGGAATAAATAGGGTGAATGCAGTCTCTTTTACACGGTAGGGGAATCAATAACCGGAGGGCATTTGCTTAAGGTAAAATAATTTAATGGGAACCCATGGGGAACTTTTCCCACAGAGTGATGGGTATATGGGACGAGCTGCCAGAGGAAATATTTGAGGCAGGCACAATAACAACATTTTAAAGATATTTGGACAGGTACCTGGATTGGAAAGGTTGAAATGGGCCAAACGTGACAAGCTAAAATTGGGCATCTTCGGTGGCATGGACAAGTTCAGCCAATGAGCCTGTTTCTGTACTGTATGACTATGTTGATGAACATCCAGACAAACAGAATATATTTCAAAACGAAGAGCTCCAATGAATATATTAGGAGTACTAACCAAGTGCAATAAGGAGGAATATCATGGTGCTCAACAAAAAACTCATACCTAATGTTACATATCCTTATTGTCCAACCTCCATAAATAGAAGCATACCAAAGTAAATAGTGGTGCTAAAAAGATAATGAAAAAATCTTAATGTTCAACCAAAGCAATGCTATACGCTGAAAACATGCAATTATCTTAAAACTACCTTGCCAGTACTCAACTCTCTCTGTTGCCATAAAGTGGTTATTAACAGACTGATCTAATCTCCTCTGATGCATCGTGCTACATGAGATATCACAAACTTGCCAAACTATCAGCAGCTTCAAGAAAATCAGCTGTTCCATAGGTGAAGCTAGACAGAAATGATCCAGGCTTGGGTTGGACAGTTGCAACTAAGAATTAAACAGCACCAATGTCAGCTGTTGGTCACCGTTAACTCTGACTCTGGGTGCATCAAGAGAACAAGCAAATGGTCAAAATCTTTGCTACGGAAGATTGTGTAAAAAAATTAGAAAAAAACCTTGCCTTAGTTACTGTTGTGAATCCACTAAAAAAATATATATATAAAGTGTAAACTAAATTACACTAAAGCAAACTAAATTGCCACAGCTCAATTCCTGAGCAAGAAGGCGACAGAGGGGGAAGGGGGGATTGAAGACCAAAGTTGTCAAATCAAACCACAACATTTACACAACTAAAACATACATAATATGCAAAGTACTTTCAGTGTAACACTCAAGCATTGGAATTTCCATCTTTGGATTTCAACAATCAAGCCTATGTTGAAAATTGAAAACTAATGTTCGATGTGTCAAAATAACAAACTTCATTCCAAAGTCCCCATGCAAACTCTTTAGCTGCGCCATTATTAATGGCTGTAGCTGCTCGCAAGCAGAGCATCAACAAATGAGAACATGGTGATCCTGTAAATGGAAACAAACACAGAAGTCACACCCATTTCACTGTAAAGAGAATGTCTATAGAAAAAGGCCAAACAAATAGCCTACGGTGATCGACAATCAATGCAAGCCCACTACCAAATCGGCATGTTATATGCCATCGTGCATGTTTAAAAATAATTATTTTTCCAATTAAAATTGTTCTTGCCTGGGGTAAAATGGAAAACAAAGCTGGAAGGAGCCACTGAATCCTTTGCCAGATATCTGTTCAATCCATCCATTTTTTTCACATTTCTGCAGTGTTCTCTTCAACATATGCACTGGAACAAATAATACAATACAATCAAAACAGTATCATTGACAATCATATGTGTTTTGGTTGGATGAAGGCACCGATGATGTTTGTTTTTGTAGAAAATATGAAGATTATTTAAATCATTTTCAATTCTTTTTTCTCTCATGGGCACAGGTTAAATACACCATGCCCATTCAAAAACCAGGTGAGATATAATTTGGAATATTGTGCACCTTTTAATACTCCCATGTCAATATTCATTTTGATGTTGAGGAAATGATTCAGTCTGCAACTCAAAGCACGCTGCTTTCACGATTAAATTAGCAGTTTCCAGAAGAGTGTGCAAACATTGAATCTCAGACAATTAAATGATGATTAGCTTTTTAATGAAGTAAATATAAACTAAAGACAATAAAGACAGTGTCCGACTTACTCTGGAAATTCAAATTTGTTGCAGGAACTTTCTCCGAAACATATTTTTTAAGAGCTGTGGTTGAACAGGTTTTTGGTTCATTCATGGCAGTTATAGCACTTAGAATTGCATCCTCAAATGGACCCCCACTCAACAATGGCTTGTCTCCAGCCTTTTTAAGCTGCAACAGGAGATGCAAGCAGTAAGTTAAAAAAATTCTCAACACCAAGTTTCAAAGTTATATCACAAGTGGAGCTATGGTGTAAATGTTTGTTATGCATATTGTGTTACCACTACCAATATCAGGTCAACAGGATGGTTCTACACAGCCTGCCTCGAATGGCAGGCTGTTAAGGCCCATGTGCACACATTTTCTACCAGATATTTCTGGGGCAAGGATTTCTCTTGTTTCTGTTCCCTCAGGGAGTAGGAATAATTGTTCATGGTTAAGCAATTCAAGCCAACCAGTTTAAAAAAAATGTAATTTGTTCTTTTGTCTTCAAATAATTGACACAAATCTATGTATTAGGTAGTTGAAACAGGTACTGTGTGCATTACAAAATGCAAGACTCGCCCACAAACATTCTGACAACCTTTGGGGCCATAGTACTCGCTGAACCAGCTGATAAAAGTATGCTTGTCAATGAATATCAGAAATATTGTAAAATGAAGTCATACTATTATTTCAAGATTAAAAAAATAAGCAGGTAATTATATTGAACAACATTATCTAAAATCTTCCCATTTTCCTCAGAGCTGCTCCCCATTTGAAATGGAATCCCCAAATCTACACAAGTACAACCGGAACCACATTCAGCTCCCATATTCACAAATGCAATGCAGATGTTTCCATTTCATCACCAGACCAGAGTCCAAATATGGACACAATGGGAATAGCATCAGTGAGAACCTCAATGGATCTTTACGACTGCTGTGCATACCCCCGTGATTGTCAGATGCAATTTGGTGTTCATTGTAGCCCAACCCCCCAAAAAGATGCACTTCAATGTTTTGTGCACTTTACTGGCCATTTGTCAATTTCCTTTACTCACAAGTGAATTTTTGAGATGAGATTCCCTCTCTCAAAATTAAAGTGACAGATGAGATTTACATTTTAAAAGATTCTCCTGGGTTCAAAACTCTTGGATAACTTCCAAAGGATAATGAGACGTAAAATTCACTTTAATGCAGTAGAATGCACATACCCTAAATTGAAAATGATCCCACCCCTCTATTCTTAACATAGCTAGTATCTGTAGTACTTACCTGAAACGTGCCCGATGCTCCCTTGCCAGTGATCTGCTCCACCTGACCCTTATCTACAGCTCTTTGCAAAGCCTGTTTAAGTAAATAGGGCCTGCAATTTAAGCACAAAGTAATTTTCAATGGTAGATATGCAAGAACAATCAAGTCATCAAAAAATGAAAAAAGAAACATCACAACCTTGAAGAATTAATATTTTATATAAATGAATATCCCACTTCATGTTTTGAAGATGGCAGAATTCTGCTGAAAAGTAGCTAAACTGTTAAGCAGCATACTCATTTGACTGTCTTTCGCCGTGAGTCATTTGATTTCTATATTCACTCTTCCCAACTTTTCTCTTGCTCACCGGGGAAAAGGACAGATGGATTGAAGAGGTAAAGGAAAGCAGAGCAATACAACAAGAGAAAAAGATAAATCACTCAAAGGAAACAAAATCTGCAGAGCCACAAAATGTTTTTTATTTTTAATATATTGATATTACTGAAATAACATTGCTGCTTTGAGCATCCCTTCTGTGTGCATGCAACTTTCTGGTGTATCTCTCCTAGTCTGATTAACATCCAGTGACTTCATAGTTAACGTAGAAATCTATTCTTCTTTCTTTGCCTCTGCTCACCTTCCTAGAATTCAATTTACTTGGGAGAACTTATCCAACTAGTTAGGATTACTCTCATAATTTTTATCTGGACAAATTACCAGAGCAACTGGCAACTTTAGTACATCTGGTAACAAATCTTCAAGAATGAAAAGTAGAACATGCAAAAAAATCCATAGGATTACGGGCTGAATTTCAAAGTAGGGTTTAGTGTGTTTTACAATGGTTTTAGTCTTGGGCAAAGATGGTAACATAAATTTTCCATACCTGCTTTCAGCATTCAGTTTGGGGTAATATTGAAGAAGATACTTCTTGATAAGACCGTATGATGCCTCCTTAGGTTCACACAGCTTTGTGAATGCCAATGGTAGAGCATCCTCCAGTTTTACTGGCTGTTCCGTTGGTCCTGATGAAGTGGTTTTCTATTAAAATAAGAATACTGGGTTTTATTAAAAAAAAATATTTGGAAAAGCACTTAACAGCTGTACAATCCATTGAGGTTGTCTGTGCAGAGGTACAATATGCAAGATTTAGGCGAAAAGCATACCGATACACTGAAAAAGGTGTCAATATAACTATCAGCTAAGGTAGCAGAGGAGTGCTGCCAAGAAATGCTGGGGAAAAAAATAGGTTATTTCTGCTAATGCCTTGGTCTATTTATTAGTGCAGAATAGAGTCTGGTTACCGGACAGAATCAGATGAGAGCCAATGACAGTATTTGCAGTTGGACTGTATCATGCAAACCAAACTCAATATTTTTTTCAGAGCATGATATGGTTGAACGTTATTAATCAATATTTGATGCTTTATCCTTGATCATATTAAGAGCATGTTTGAGATTTGCATGCTTGTGATCAGCTATGGCAAAAAAATATATGTGCTAGTGTTCAGGTTTGGACTGGCCTTGATCAGATCAATTAAGAGTTTTACAACCAAGCAGACTCTTGCATAGCGAACTATAAACAACAGGACTATATACCAACAATGCTGGTCCAAAAAGACTATTAAAAAAAACAATGATCACTTTACAATCGGGTGCATCACAATAAATAACATTCAATTTGCTGCTTGTTGAAATCTTCAGTTAATAAGGTTTTGACTCTGAGCATGACTGTATCTCCACAGATTGTTTCTGCTCCCATTAAAAAAATCACATTTTCTGAGGCAAATTTGGGATGTTCAGGCAATGGCAAACCCTGACACGAAAATACCCATGGGCATTGAACAAATGATTCACCATGAATACCTTTTTGTCCTGTTTCGATTTATGCGATTGTTTCCCTGCATTTGACACAACCACAAAACTTCCAGAGGCACCTTTTCCCTTCACCTGAAGAACAGGATGAATTCAAGATTAATCCTTTCATGTAATGGACTGTACATTGTGCAACAGTTTAGAATTCAAAGCAATATTATGTATTTCTGAGGAAAACATTTATCCTGGTACCTTAAATCAAGTAAAAAGTTAAAAACATTTTACAATGTTAGCGACTATACAAAATAACCCATTACATGCACACTTTTTGTACAGGGGCATAAAGTTACATTGAAATTCAGAATATGTTGAATTCAAAATGAAACACACCAATATTGGCTCTATAGAACGTCCACTGTGTCTACTATTCAATTGGTCCAGATTATCCAGAGACAAACAGCAGATCCACAGTATATCAATCCACAAATATAACCCCCACCCTAAAACAATATATGTTTTCACTGGATCTTACCCTGGATTCCTGCCCCCTGTTCAAATGATTCCATTGTTCGTCACGCTTGCACAACAACCACGCTGATCAGAACTCACATCATAGCACATACAGAAATCATTTTCCAATAGTCCTTGCTTTGCAAACATGCCCAGTTTACATTACTGCTCTTCAGATTCCAATCACTCCATTCAGAAAGTAAAATATTATTTTTGTATTCTGGCAACCAGAACTACAAGCTATGTTCAAGGTACAGATGCAACAATGACCGATTAAGTGTAAATAGGCTCTCAATATCCTGTGGGTAGAGAGGAGCAACTTAAAAGGTCAGAAGGAAAAAAGCAGTACCATCTTTCCAGAGTGTGGAAATGTCCCTGTACATCAACAATATTATCAGATTGCAATGCACTCCTACTTATCCTGTAATCATTAAATTTCACTTTATTTTCATTGATATGTATAGACAGGTTTTTGATAGGCAGTTTGATAATAAACTAAGAGTTACCTGTTTGATAGCACCACGTTCCAGCTCTCGTTTCAAGGCTTGCTTCAGTATATATCCCCTGCGCTCGAGTTCCAGTGATGGATACTTGTTAATTATGTATTTTCTTATGGCGACAGCCGAAGCACCAGACTTCTGGAAACAAGCCTGAAAAGTGTCTGAGTATTTTTAAAATGTCCCATTTTCAGCGTGCATTTGCAAGTTTGAAACGACTCTCACTATTATGGTCATCCTACAAAGAGGATATTTTGTTTTAACCAAAATAATCTGAACAACAACAGGTACAAATATTGCTAATTATCTTAAATAACAGAAACAGCAAAGGAAAACAAGCAGCGCAATACCATTTGAGAACTGAAAAAGCATATCACTTTATCAGCAGCATAATTTCTGATTACAAGTTCATTAACTATAAAGCATTGCGGATTGTGATGAGTGCTGTGCATGTGCAAATCTTTCTTTCAGCGGGTCTGACCATATCCTATCCAGTCCCATGTCCTGCTTATCCATCACCCTGTTTCTCAATATCTTAAATGTGAAATCGTCAATCTTATTTCAATTCCATAATGGCATTACCCTAACCTACCTGTGCAATGTCATTTCTTAAGTTGCCCCCATCCACAACTGTTGGTGGCACATTCAGCTACCCAGGTTTCCAGCGGTGGGATTTTTTTATCTTAGATCATTTGCACCCCTACATTAGATTGTATGCTTAAATATTCAGGGTCTGAATTCATAACCTTCCAATGTGAAGGGCAGAACAACCACTGAGCCAAAATGAAAATTTATAGGTAAACATTGCAATGAGGACACTTCATAAGAGGGCAGCTAATATCAAAGACCCCTACCATCCCGGCCATGCCCTCATCTCACTCATGCCCTCATACCATCGGGAAGGTGGCACCGAAGACCAATAACTTTTACTGTTAGATTTAAGAACACTTCTTCCTATCAACCATCAAGCTCTTGAACCACTCAGCACAACCCTACCTCAGCACTGAATTATTTTGTACGGAGTTTGCACTACTTACTTAGACTTGCACCATCATGGTTTGGTTTACCTAGAATAACTGATAATTTATTGTCTTTTTTTTGTGTTGTGTTTAATGTGCCTGTAAAGCTGCAGCAAGTAATAATTCATTGTTCCAGCCTCAGTGCACACAACAATTAAACACTCTTGACATTTAGTACTTGAGTGCCACTTTTGGTGTCGCATTCAGGTATCAATGTAGCACAGGAGTTGTCAGCAGAAGTGTTGGAATACCACTCCAAAGAGGTTGCAAAGGATCAAAATGACTATTTTAAAAATAGGAGGTTGTCATTAAACCTTTGATATTCAGGTACAAAGGTGAAGAGAAAGAGAGGCACACTTCTGTGACATCACCATGAGGTTTTTCATTCTCTACCTTAATAGCTTCCATGACAATTGCATCCATTTTTGGTCGTGCAGTAGTAGTCATCTGAGAATTTTTCTGTACTCGAGCTAGTTGACTAGCAGATAAGGTAGCCCATGATGGAATGGTCTTTTTGATCTTCTTATCCTTGGTTGGTTCCTTTTCTCTGTTAAAGGTCACAAATTACAGAACTTTAGCCTTGTTCAATATTTACTATTCTTTCCCTTACATTGTAACTAATACCCAATCACACATACCAAACACCTTGCATTTCATATTCAAATTATGAATCAGATTGAAAATAACATCATCTAGTTGTAAGTGAGATTAGTTGAGTGAAGTTTGCCAGAATAATTGTGGAGAGCTCATCACTTTTCTTCAGGTTCAGCGATTGGATCCTCCATCTTCTAGAGAAACAAGGGCACAAGCAAATTGGGTCTTAATTGAACAACTATACAGAAATCCTCCAGACTACACCAACACTTCCAATGATATGCTGAGCTACTGTCCAGGCTTGGTGGATGCAAGCTTCACTGTAACAGCAGAATGACTGCTGACATGCATTTAACTTTTTTTTTTTCCACAAGGCATACTATATTAATGATGGGAATGTGCCGAGTGATAAGGGTTCTTGATTGTACAAACTAGAATTCTCAAATGCATGTGAACTAAGGATGAAAATAAATGTTCATGCTAACACCATGTATTCTCATTCAATTGGTGTACATTAAACAGTTTCATACATTGTTGCCGGTGACTCAGAAGATGAAATCAAGAAGCAGCAGAGCAACAATGCAGATATTCTGTCCATGATGTCCAATGGATATCTACTCCAAACATTTTATTATTTTCAGGACAAATAATACTTCTGTTCAGTGTGCAATATTTTAATGTTGCATTCTGGAATCTCTTCTTTCACTGTCTGTCTAGGAGATAAGATGGTAATTGTTAACTGTGGAAAACAAGATTTAGAGAGATAACAAACTGAAAGCATGTGAAAGCAACTAAAAGATACTCTGGATTATGCCATAGTCCCCATACGATGGCACTGCAAAAAAAACCTAATGATGAAACTTTTCTACTTTCGCGCCAATAGTTAAATATACATTTGAGTATACATACTCTTTTTTGGGTTCCTCTAAAGGTTTGGTTTCTTTCTCTTCATCACCACTTTTTTCTGTTTCTTTCTTTTCCTCCTCTTTGACTGAAGTGTCATTTTCTGGTTCTTCCTCCGCTGAGATAGATTCTTCAGAAGTCACATCTGCTTCTTAATGTATGGAAAATAATTATTATTACTGAACTTATAATCTCAGCAAATCATCAATGGTCAACTATGTTTCAAATATAAATGTCAATCGTTAGAATTCTGATGCAGCGTGTTGTTGTTTCCTTGGTCCCAACAATACAAAGGAGCACAATCCCCTGGGCCTCTGCTCATTAAAGATGGGCACACTCAACTTTAACCAACCCCATTGTTCAGTTTATCTGATAAACTTATCACAGACACAGACAGTCACAGACCTCCCAACATTTGATTTTACAAATTCATAATTTTGATATCCAAAATTCAGAATTTTACATCAAAAATGACTATTATTTCCAACAGTCTGTAGTTCTTGGACTACAGGCATATCATGAGTATATTCTGCTATTTATAGAAAGCTTATTGAATAGAGATACCTTTTGCAACACAAAGAAAAAAATGTTTTGTTTTGTCTTTTCTATTTTGCTTTTTCCTTACACATCCCAATTCTCTTGGTATTGAATAAAAGAACAATGGTCATAAAATGTATGACTAAGTTATGAAGAAAGAGTTGATATATGTGACTTGACTAAGCACACGGCAGTACTTGTTGAAGTAAATTTGCACATTAATTGATAATCAGCCCAAAAAGGTGGTAATAGGCATTTCTGCTGTGTTTTACATTTTAACCCCGTCTTAATTAATTAATATAGTTATATAATCTTGCACTTAAATTTAATATTTACTCATTACAGTTTCACCACTGATTGTCTGGCACTCTTGGTTCCAGAGCTTTGCTGGTTTATTCAGCTGGCCAAGGAAGTCGGCTATGGGGATAGATGTGCTGGCCCCAGCTGGGCTGGAGTTCCAGAGCCCCGCCCGCAGGTTGCAAATTCAACCCACCGATCGGCCATGGAAGTCCCGATGAGGTCGAGATTGGCTGCCTTGCCCAGCCTAGGTGCCACATTTTCGGGGAGACTTCCTGGGCGGGGGGATTTCTCGCAGTATCCCTAGCGACTGAATTGACAAAATAGCCATGGAAGTCCCGATGAGGTCGAGATTGGCTGCCTTGCCCAGCATAGGTGCCACATTTTCGGGGAGACTTCCAGGGCGGGGAATTTCTCGCGGAACCCTTAGCGACCTCTAGCAGCCGAATTGACAAATTGCAATTACCGACTGCGGAAAAACACGAGGCAAAATCGGAATGGCGGAAATGAAATAGGAAAGCGGAAACTTTCCGCCAAATTCGGAAGGGTTGGGAGCGATGCAGTCAACCTTTATTGGGTCATTTGCTGATATATGTTAAGGATTCCATGAAAATAAATAGATGAACATTTGTGAATTACATTAATGAGCTAACCCAGCTGCCAAAACATGAGCAGTAGCCCAATTTGCTCTGGATTTGCCTGACAAGATTATGGAATTTCAAGCACAGACATGTACACCTAATTATAGGCAACACCATCAAATCCACTATTAACACTTTGGGGTTTAGAGGACTGCGGGGAGAAGTAGAAATCTGGAATGTAAGTGCCCAGTGCACTATTTTTAGACCCTCAAGTGGACCGCCTACATTAGTGCCAAGATTTGGCAATGTGGTACAGTTACGAACACCAAGAACAATAATTTTGAAAACAAGAGTCAAACATGACTTTCACCTGTCGTGGTCTTGTTTCTTACTGGACTCTCCTGTGCTGAGGGACTAGCATTCCGCCGAATAGGCATGTTTACACTGATAGAATGAACAACCTGTTAATGAAGTAACAATATATGTTCAATCAAAATGGTAGTTTAACAGTACTTCATAACAGAGATGGACAGGGAACAGAAGGGCTTGGACACTTATGCGCAATGTTGTGATTGAATTGCCATCAACTATTCTAAAGTAGTAAACCCTGCATTTTCACATTATGCACACCATTTAGATGTCTAACTTTGTAATTGAGTTTGTAATTGAGCAAAATTTTTAGATAACATTTAAAAAAATCTAATATCAAATGAACTGTGTTGAATTGTCAAAGAATGGACCAAACTTTAAATTGGGAAATGCTTCTCAATCGTTAGTCATGTGCTTTGTAATGATAATTAGACAGAATTGCCTATTTAATAGATGTGGGTAATCTTCTAAAATCTCACAATATCTTGAAATGAATGAAAATTTTTATTGCGTCAGATGACAATGGGATAACAGGGGCACATTTCTCATTATACAGTTGAGTGTCTGTGCACAAGGTTTAATTTCATTTACAGCATTCAGATTATAGCACTTATACCTTGTGAAAAGAATTATGGAGGGAAAAGGGAAAGAAGGCATGAGACAACACAGATGCAAAAATAGTCTGTGTTGTGGAAGTCAGAAATATAGCTGTCAATTTAGCCGAGCTTCAGATAGTTACAAAGGTGAGAGACTTTAATTCAATTAGAGTCAGAGTTACGCAGCATGGAAACACAAGTGACTGCAGATGCTGGAATCTTGAGCGAAAAAAACAAAGTACTAGAGTAACTCAGTGGGTAAGGCAGCATCTGTGGAGGGAATGGACAGGCAACGATTCAGATGCCCATTCCCTCCACAGAATGCAACTTGACCTGCTGTGTTCCGAGTACAGAGAAATGTGTGGTGTTGCATTTTGGGAAGTCTGACATGGGCAGGCCCTACACAGTGAATGGTAGGGCTCTGGGGAGTGTTTTAGAGCAAAGGGATTTAGGAGTGCAGGGTCATAGTTCCTTGAAGATAGTCGCTGGTAGATAGGGTGATCAAAAAGGCTTTTGGCACATTGGCCTTCATCAGAGTATTGAGAATAGAAGTCAGGAGATCATGTTGCAGTTGTGGAAGAGTTGGTGAGGCCGCATTTAGAGTATTGTGTCCAGTTCTGGGCACCATGTTATAGGAAAGATGTTGTCAAGCTGGAAAGGGTTCCGGGAAGATTTACGAGGATGTTGCTAGGCCTAGCGGTTCTGAGCTATAAGGAGATGTTGAGTAGTCTAGGACTCTATTCCTTGGAGTGCTGGAGGATGAGGGGTAATCTTATAGAGATTTATAAAATCATGAGAGGAATAGATCGGCTAGATATCCAGAGTAGGTGAATCGAGGACCAGAGGACATAGATGAAGAAGAAAAGATTTAATAGGAATCTGAGGAGTAACCTTTCACACAAAGGGTAGTGGGTGCATGGAACAAACTGCCAGAGGAGGTAGTTGAGGCAGGACTATCCCAAAGTTTAAGAAACTGGTACATGGATAGGACAGGTTTGGTGGCATATGGACCAAACGTGGGCAGGTGGGACTAGTGTAGCTGGGACATGTTGGCCGGTGTGAGCAAGTTGGGCCGAAGGGCCTCTTTCCAAGCTGTATAGCTCTACGAGTACTTTGTCTTTATACAGCATTGAGCATGGCCTTTGAACCATCATGTCATGTCCACAGTGATCAAATTGTCCCTTGCAACCTAGTAGTGGAAATTAAACAAGCAGTAATTTGGAGAGTGGGAAATATCGTTACAAATCTATAATTGATATACACTGAATACTGGATCTACCATTACATGTGATGGTGGGGTAGATCCAGGATTCAGTGTATATCATTTGTAACGACATTATCCAAGGTAGGTATATCGATGAGATTGTGGAGCTAATAACATTTACATGGGCACTGAAGTACAAATTTTACTGCTTCTCTGGCTGGATGGTTAAGATTTTGACAATTTTTTTTGGTGGAAAATATTGGGTTCTGATAGCAGGATATTATGTAAAGGAAGTCCACCTTGCGGGAGAGATAAAATGTTGGATAGTATAGCCATGTCAAAAACAAAAAGAATATTTATCAAAAAGTTAACCTTGAGTATTATTTTTAATGGCAATATTAAAATAGGGCGGCACGGTAGCGCAGCGGTAGAGTTGCTGCTTTACAGCGAATGCAGCGCCGGAGACTCAGGTTCGATCCTGACTACGGGTGCTGCACTGTAAGGAGTTTGTACGTTCTCCCCGTGACCTGCGTGGGTTTTCTCCGAGATCTTCGGTTTCCTCCCACACTCCAAAGACGTACAGGTATGTAGGTTAATTGGCTGGGTAAATGTAAAAATTGTCCCTAGTGGGTGTAGGATAGTGTTAATGTGCGGGGATCGCTGGGCGGCACGGACTTGGTGGGCCGGAAAGGCCTGTTTCCGGCTGTATATATATGATATGATATGATAATGGGAGCAGGTTTTAAAAATCTGGTTATCAGCAAGAGTACACAACTAATGTCCTTTAAGATCAGAACACCACCATGCTTACCAAAACTACATGCAGCTCCAGTTCCCTGTCCACCTGGATAAATCTTAACTATGTACCAAAGCGGTCCAGCAAGTTAATCCAATGCATCAATTGTTACAAACTGGGGTTCTAAAACTTTTATAAGGCTCACCACTACCTTTATAAGCCAAATTTGCCAGTTAGGTCCGTATCCCAAGAATGAACATTAAAGACTCCGTTCGAAGTGCAGTGTTTAGCAATAATGCAAGTTTAGCAATAAAAAGCACTAACACCCAATATAAAGTTGCTATTTCAACAAATTGTATTTAGGCACCAAACAGCAATTAATTAAACAACATAATTGGTTTGTTGCAACTTCACATTTGCTGGCCAGGAATTGAAATTAAAAATTCTATCCCAGGTAGACTTGTGCAATTTAAACCATTCAAATAAATTAATTTAGGAACTACTTTAAACTGTTTGGTACTGTGCCTGCTCCCTGCGAAATTTACTATTTTTATTAAAGAAATATACACAACTGGAGGAAGGTTAGCATTATGCGCAATAGCGATTTTTGCATAATTAGAAAACTTAAGTTGGCAGACATGGTCAATATGAAACATTTTCTCTGATTGATAGGGAACATTAGCAACACTTAAATATTGTCAACATGTGAAATATGGTTTACTAGCTCAATGTTGCGTCCCAGTGTTCTCAATGGTGTTTGGTTATATAACAATCAGTATCGTGAAAATGGTACTGGTAAACCACACATATTTTTTAGGCTAATAAAGAGAAAACATTCGCAGCATTTCTGCACCTGCATCAGATGCTGGTTTACAAAAAGACACAAAGTGCTGGAAGAACTCCGTGAGTTAGGAGAACATGGATAGGTAATATTTCAGGTGAGGACCATTCTTCAGACTAATTTTGCTACTAATTTCAAATATATTTGGTCCATCATTATCCTGGATTAGTCCAGTAACAGTACTGGATAATGGCAACAAGGAATCGACAGTTTATTTTGTGTAAACCAACATCCGCAGTTTCTCGTTTCTCCATAAATGTCAAATGGTTTGGAATACCCACATCCAGAAACATTTAATTACTTTTCATGGTTTGCAGTTTTCTGAATGCGAGTAAGTGAATTTACAACCCCAACTATGAATGGTAAAAAAAAACAATAACAAATTACCCATAGAAAATGGGAAGGGATGTATATTTTGTTAAGAGCAGTTTAACCTTGTTTAAACCTTTACTTTTTGACAGAGAAACAAAATTTCAGTGTACCAAATACTTCAAAAACATAATGGCACATTGTAAGTGAACAAGATGATCACTTGAGACATAAAGAATATTGTTTGGAGCCAGTGGATATATGCATACATTTACAAAAATAAAGCTTGTAAAAGCTTGCAGTGTGTAGTGTTGGTTGTCCAGTTTTACGCAAAGTAACGGGAATAGTCTTAGATGTGGCTGGGCTTTTAGAGGGGAGGGGAGCAGGTGAATCCAGGAGATGGAGCGAATCCCTGGTTGCTGCGAAGGGACGCACCCTCCTATCCAGGCTGGATTCCAGCGGCCCCTCGACAAAAGCAAACAAACGTTCTCCATTCAAACTCAGCAAAAATAAGCAACTACGGGTCCCCTGAACTGGCTGCTGCCGCACACGGCGCCGGGCCCCGCACAGGTACAAGAGAGAGAGAGAGAGAGCGAGCAGCGGGCGGGGTGGCATCCAACCCTCCTCCACATCAAAGCCCCAACATCAAAATGGCGTATTCGCGAAAAAAAACATTGCAAGCCTCCGGACTCCGCCGCCCACAGGTGTTGCCGAAACGCCCATTCAAACGGCCGCATGCTGCAGCGGTGCACCCTGCGATATTTGTGGAGGTTGACCGCTTACCTTGGCGGCCGCCTTGCCCTCCACCTCCTCCCGCTGCGCCTCCAGCTCAGGCTCTGGCGCCTCTCCCCCCCCCACCTGCCTCCCGCCGGAAACGCCGTCACCCAACCGGCTCTGCGCGAGACACATTCAAACAAAAACAAAAAACACACACCTCCAAATTACAAACCACCACCCTTGTGCCAAACCAGTGAGAATGTCCTTGTCTCAGTATTATTTTAATATATGAAGTTGGGTGTTTTTTTTTCTTTTGAACCTTTTATTCTCTCCCCCCCCCCCCCACCCTTGTTTTCCCTCACAAACATGGCGACCAGGGGACATTCTGCCCCTCATAAAATGGCGATCACAACGTTTGCCCCTCACAGAATGCTGACCATGGGCATTTGCCCCTCACAAAATGGTGTCCGCTGGCATTTGCCCCTCACAAAGATGGCGCACCGAGTCTCACAACCTGCTTTATTTTGATCTATGTGTTTTTCTGGAGCTAAACAAAATGAAGTGTGTCTAAAAAAATCCAAATAGTGGAAATGTCGAGATGTTATTTTAAAGCAGAAATTATTCGGAGCAGATTGCATCACATTTTTTAATTGAAGGGACCCCCGGGGAGGGGGGGGGAGGCGGTTGAATTTCGTGCAGATTTCTTCAACCGAAACAAGCCAAGCCTTCGGGAGACATCTTGAGGCAGAGGTAACGTTTACGCATTTTAAATGAGGGGCGACATTTGCAGGCGCCGGGTGGTCCCAGCAGCACATCCCCGCCTCTCACTGACCATTGCTTACATTTGAACGAGCCAATTACATGGCGGACCAGCCCCCGGCCTGCTCGGCCCAGCCTGGAGCGCAGCCAAGCGGATTCACCACTCAGGCAGATTTTGATACCTTCATACCCAGTTTATTGTAAACCCCAGGAATTTCACTAGGAATGAAACGAACAGCTATGGGTTGGCTTTGGATGAGTTGGGGATATTAAAATACAAATGCCCATGTTCTTGTCAAGAACAATGTTTAAAACAATAATAATAAAGGCGGCACGGTAGCGCAGCGGTAGAGTTTTTTAAATTTTTTTTTTTTTTTATATCAAAAAATACTTTATTCAAGTAATAAATATCATTTACAAAACATCTTTTTTAAACAAACCCATCCGACATTTCCGGAGGTTACATATTCAATACAGGCATTTACTTAGACATTTACATACATTTACATACATATCCCTTATTTGGAGGGGCGTCTCTCTCCACCACACCCTGCCACCCCCCCCATGTCCAGCAGCGGAAGGACCCTAGACTGTGGTCCTCCCCCACAGGGCCTTGGCTTGGCTGCACCAAGCTTCAGAGCGTCCCTCAGCACGTACTCCTGCAGTCTGCAGTGGGCCAGTCGGCAACATTCCTTGACGGACAGCTCGCTCCGCTGGGAGGTCAACAAGGATCGGGCAGACCAAAGAGCGTCTTTCACCGAGTTGATGACCTTCCAGCAGCACTCGATGTCAGTCTCGGAATGCGTCCCTGGGAACAGTCTGTAGAGCACAGAGTCCTCTGTGACGGAGCTGCTGGGAATGAATCGTGACAGGGACCCCTGCAGACCTCTCCAGACTCTCTTGGCAAATCCACACTCTTTGAAGAGGTGGGCCACCGTCTCCTCTCCGTAGCAGCCGTCCCGAGGGCAGCGTGCGCTGGTAGTGAGGTTCCGGCGGTGTAGGAAGGATCTGACTGGGAGGGCTCCCCTCACCGCCAGCCAAGCCAGGTCTTGGTGCTTGTTGGTGAGTACTGGCGATGAGGCATTTTGCCAGACAAGCTGGGCAGTCTGCTCTGGGAACCACGCCACAGGATCCATGGAGTCATTCCCCTGCAGTGCCTGCAGGACGTTCCGTGCTGACCACTGCCCGATGGACTTGTGGTCAAAGGTGTTGGTCCGGAAGAACCTGTCCACAAACGACAGATGGTTCGGCAATGTCCAGCTGACTGGCACATTGCGTGGCATCTGCGCCAGGCCCATCCTTCGCAACACCGGGGACAGGTAGAACCTCAGCAGGTAGTGGCATTTGGTGCCCACATGCCTTGGCTCTATGCTCCGCCTGATGCAGCCACACACGAAAGTGGCCATCAGAATGAGGGCGACGTTGGGCACGTCTTTACCCCCGTTGTCTGCCGACTTGTGCATTGTGGCTCGTCGCACCCGGTCCATCGCCGACCCCCAGATGAAACGGAAGACGGCCCGGGTGATCCCCGTGGCGTAGGAGGGAGGGACGGGCCACACTTGCGCCAAGTACAGCAGCCCCGAGAGCACCTCACACCTGATGACCAGGTTTTTCCCCGTGATGGAGAGGGAGCGCTGCTTCCACAGCTCCAGCTTCTTCCCCACCTTGGCTATCCGCTCCAGCCAATTTTTGTTACATGCCTCAGCCTTCCCGAACCAGATCCCCAGCACCTTCAGGAAGTCAGGCTTGATGGTGAAGGGGATGGAAGATCGGTCGGGCCAGTTGCCAAAGAGCATGGCCTCGCTCTTCCTGCGGTTTACCCTGGCCCCCGTGGCCAACTCAAACTGGTCGCAGACGCTGATCAGTCTGCGGACCGACCCTGGATCCGAGCAGAAGACGGCGACATCGTCCATGTACAGGGAGGCCTTGACCTGAGTGCCCCCACTGCCTGGCAATGTCACTCCTCTTATGCTCGCATCCTTCCTGATGGATTCGGCAAAGGGTTCAATGCAACAGACGAACAAGACAGGGGAAAGAGGGCAACCCTGCCTGACTCCAGACCTGACGGGGAAGCTGTCTGATTCCCACCCATTAATTTGGACTGCACTACAGATATCGGAGTAGAGCAGTTGTATCCACTTCCTGATTTCCTCCCCAAAGCCCATTTTGGAGAGCACGTCCCTCATGTATGTGTGCGATATCCTGTCGAAGGCCTTCTCCTGGTCCAAGCTGACCAGGCAGGCATCCACCCGTCTGTCCTGCACGTAGGCAATGGTATCTCTCAGCAGCACCAGGCTGTCTGAGATTTTCCTGCCAGGTACAGCACAGGTTTGGTCCGGGTGGATCACCTGTCCCAGAGCAGACTTGACCCGTTGGCGATGGCCTTAGACAGGATCTTGTAGTCTACATTCAACAATGTGATGGGTCTCCAATTCCTTAAGTCATTCATCTCCCCCTTCTGCTTGTAGATCAGGGTGATGTTGCCCTTCCTCATAGAGTCTGACATGCTGCCGGCTAGAAGTATACCGGCTAGAGGCATACACATTAATCAGCCGGAGCGGAGAACCACAGTACATTACAGGTCCGGGCCCACCCAGTCCCACAGAGCAGAGTACAACTCTGCCGGTAAGCCATCGCCTCCGGGAGTTTTACTCGAGTCAAAGGAACGGATGGAGCCAGTCAGCTCCTCCAGGGTCAGTGGTTGGTCCAGACTCTCCCACTTGCTGTCGTCCAAGACTTCCGTGATGGAGGACAGGAAGTTCTGGGAGGCGGTGCTGTCTGTGGTCTTTACATCGTACAGATCCTTATAAAAGGATCTGCAGATCTTGAGCATGTCTGTCTGCGAGGATGTTACCGAGCCGTCCTCCTCCCTAAGGCTTTTGATCACAGAGCTCCCCCTGTGAACCTTATGGAAGAAGTAACGTGAGCACGTCTCATCCTGCTCAACATGGCGGACCCTGGACCGGAAGATGATCTTGGAGGATTCAGAGGTAAAGAGCCGAGCTTGCCGGCCCTTCAACTCTCTCAGTTCCTCCCTCACATCCACCCCTCTCCTCTGCAGAAGGAGCAGTTGCTGCAAATCTGTCTGGAGTTGACACAGTTCCCTCTTACCCTGTCTTGCTCTCTGAACACCTTTGGAGACGAAGAACTTCTTGATGTTCTCCTTTGTTGCCTCCCACCAGAGTGTCGGGGAGTCAAAGAGGGGCCTCACAGTTCTCCAACATGCGTAGTCCCTCTTTAGCTCCTTAACGTTCTCCGGGGTCAACAGCTCCACGTTTAGCTTCCACGTCCCTCTGCCCGCCTTCCGGTCCTCCTGTGATTGACAGGTGGCCTGAAGGAGGCAGTGGTCAGAGAAGAACACCGGCGCGAGGTCGGTGTGTCTGACCGTGACGGCCCTCGATGTGAAGAGGAAGTCTATCCGGGACTGGGCTGAACCGTTCGGTCCTGACCAGGTGAACCGTGGCTGGACTCCGCCTGCAGGGTCGCTGAAGGCGTCGTGCAGCTTTGCATCTTTGACCGTTTCCACCAGGAGTTTGGAGGTGCCGTCCAGTCTGTGGTTGGCACTGCCGGATCGTCCAGCCGCATCGATGATGCAGTTGAAGTCACCGGCCAGAACGAGCGGTCTAGACGTGGCCAGCAGCGGTGGGAGCTGCTGGAGGACGGCCACCCGCTCGCTCCACCTGGGTGAGGCATACACATTAATCAGCCAGAGCGGAGAACCACAGTACATTACATCCACCACCAAGAGACGCCCCCCCACCACCTCCCTTACCTCAGTGATGGTGAAGCCCCCTCCCCGCAGCAAGATCCCCAGACCGGACGCACGACAATCATTTCCCCCCGACCATACCGACAGTCCGTGGGGCCACCATCGCGACCACCTCCGATAGCAGCGAAGGTGTGGCAGCCCGCACTCCTGTAAAAAAGTCACATCCGCCTTTACCTTGGCCAGGTACTGCAAGGCGGATACACATCGCGCAGTGCTCTTCACACTGCGCACGTTTAAGGATGCCAGTTTCAGCTCCATTGTCCTTTAGTGTCCCAGGCGATCCTCCCGCATGCCAATCATCTGGCTGAGTTCCTGCACATTTTTGTCGCACAGGTAGTGGTACAGGTTGGTGGCTTCCTCAGCACAGGGTGTATTTTCTGGCGAGGCCACTGCGCTGCTCCCAGTGTCCTGGAGCTGGGGCCCATTGGCCACTGCACTGCTCCCGGTCTCCCGGAGCTGGGGCCCATTGGCCACTGCACTGCTCCCGGTCTCCCGGAGCTGGGGCCCATTGGCCATTGTGCCGCTCCCGGTCTCCCGGAGCAGGGGCCCATTGGCCGTTGTGCCGCACACGGTCTCCTGGGGCTGGGGCCCATTGGCACTGCTCCCAGTCTCCTGGGGCTGGGGGGCAACAGACACGTTCTTTCTCTTACCTTCCTCCTCCCCCGTTTTCTTCCTCTGCCTCTGCCTCCGTTGTCGGCTCTTCCTGGTCGTCTCATCCTCCGATGCGGAGAGGCTGCTGGCCTCATCCTGGGAGAGGGCTCTTTTTTGGGACTTGCTTGCCCCCTCCGCCTTTTTCTCCGTGCGCACAGCCTTCAATGTTTTCCTCGATTTTACCAACTGCCATTCCTCCTCTTCCTGTTCGCCCTCTTCCATCGACTCACCCTCGTGGGCGGGGGCCTGGGGGGCTCTGTCCTGCGGTTGGGGGCTCCTGGTGGTCGCGTTGTCATCGCCCCTGCTCTCCTTTCCTTTTTGGGCTTTTGCCGTGGTAGGAGGCGTCTCGTCCACCCTGGGGGTGCTGGCAGCGGCCCCTCTTATCGCCTGTGCATAAGTGCTAGCTCTTTTAGGGCAGGCCCTGTAAAGGTGGCCTCCCTCCCCACACAGGTTGCAGCTCTTACTCTCTTTACAATCCCTTGTCTCGTGGCCTTCTAACTTGCAGTTTCTGCAGACGACTGTCCTGCATTCTGCCGCCACGTGCCCAGGTTTGTTGCATTTCCTGCACACCCTGGGCTGCCCCGCGTAAGTCATGTAACCCCGGTTCCCTCCGATAGCGAACACCGAGGGAGGGTGGATGATGAATCCCTTCCCGTCCACCCTCAGCTTCACCTTTACTTGCCTCTTGCTCGTCCAGATCCCGAACAAGTCCTTTATGTCCACGCAGTTCCCGGCCCCTTCGACGTAGCGCGCAAGGAAGGTGAGGACATCCACGACGGGCACATGTGGGTTAAACATGTGCACCGTGATCATTCGTTCCCTCTGGGTGGGGAGGGTGAAGAGCGGCTGCACCTTCAGGAGCGACAGCGGGGCTTCATCCCCCTTCTCACGGAAGTCCTGCAGCAACTTCTGCCATCCCGTCGGGTTCTGGAAGGTAACGTCGAAATATCCGTTACCTGGGAAGTCCTGGAGGCAGAAGATGTCCCCGGCCTTGAATCCACAGGCCTCCAGCAGCACCTTCTTGGTGAAGAGATCCCTTGAGAAAGGGTTCCCCTCCCTGAGGTCCTTCACCGATACTCGCAGGGTATTCCGGATACCCTGTCCTCCAGCTCCACTTGCTGCTGCCATCCCACCTGGATAAGGGTGTTAGGTTGGTTACCCAACCAGCATGGATCCACCCCTAAACCAGACACGTGCTCCTGACCTCCGCTCCTCGTCGATGATCCAATGCAAATACTGCTCTTATGCTGTTCTTATAAGAACATTAGATTGTGCCAGAACAGATACTACACTTGATCTTAGCCAAAAGGCCGAGAGACTATAGAAATGATCCTTAAAAGGAGAAATGGTGAATTCCTCCTTTTTTTTCCAGCGAATGCAGCGCCGGAGACTCAGGTTCGATCCTGACTACGGGTGCTGCACTGTAAGGAGTTTGTACGTTCTCCCCGTGACCTGCGTGGGTTTTCTCCGAGATCTTCGGTTTCCTCCCACACTCCAAAGACGTACAGGTATGTAGGTTAATTGGCTGGGTAAATGTAAAAATTGTCCCTAGTGGGTGTAGGATAGTGTTAATGTACGGGGATCACTGGGCGGCACGGACTTGGAGGGCCGAAAAGGCCTGTTTCCGGCTGTATATATATGATATGATAATATGGCTTCATCGCCAATAACAGGAAAGTAGAAAGGAATTGCATAATATTTAAGAGACAATTGGACAGATACAAGGATAGGACACAAAATGCTGGAGTAACTCCCGGACAGGCAACATCTCTAAAGAGGGGTCTTGACACAAAAAGTCACCCATTCTTTCTCTCCAGAGATGCTGCCCGTCCTGCCGAGTTACTCCAGCATTTTTTTGTGTATCTTCGGTGTAAACCAGCATCTGCAGATCCTACCTTCCCAGATACATGGATAAGATAAGTTTAGAGGGTTATGGGCCAAGTGGGGGCAAATTGGACTAATGTAGATGGAGCATGTACGGTGTGGGCAAGTTGGGCTGAAGCTACCTGATTCCACACTGTATGACTCCATGAGATGAAGATTTACACAAAAGGACACAAAGTGCTGGAGTAATTCAGAGGGCATGTCTGGAGAACATGGATAGGTGATGTCTTGTGTCGGGACCCATCTTTAGACCCATTGGGAGGAGGGGTGGAAGAAAACTGGGAGGAGAGGCAGGACAAAGTGTGGCAGGTAATAGGTGGACACAGGTAAGGTTTGAAAGCTAGAAAGTTGAAACAAAGGCTAGAGATTAAAGTTGAAGGTGAGTCAGAAGGATGGAAGAGTTGCAAATTGTGAAGTTAGAGGAAGGAACATAGGTGGTGGGGAAGGGGCCAAATATCTGAGAGTTCAGGAGGGGCACGGGTGGGGGGGGGGGTTAGTTAGAGGTTACCTAAAATTGGAGGATTGGCAGGGGGTTGGGATACAGCATGGAGCTAGTATAGGGGGTGAGGAGAAGGAAAATATAGAGGAAAAAACTGGTCAGATTGGGAGGCAGAACAAGAATGCCCCAGCACAATGGGGTAGGGCAAGACTGAACGGCATTTATTTTAATGCAAGGAGTATTGGAAGCAAGGGGGATGAATTGAAGGTGTTACTGAACACATTGGAGTACGACATTGTTGCCATTACGGAAACATGGTTGAAACATGGTAGCAGGACTGGCAGCTCAAAATTCCAGGATATAGAATCTTCAGGAGCGACAGAGAAAAAGGGGAGGGGGTGTTGCAGTATTAATCAAAGAATCTATTTCTGCTGTAAGAAGGGATGACATATTAGCGGGTTCCTCAAATGAGGCTATTTGGGTGGAATTGAGAAATAGAAAAGGGGCATGCACCTTACTGGGTGTATACTACAGACCCCCAAACAGTCAGAGGGAAATAGAAGAACATATTTGTAGGCAAATCTCGGGGGTGTGTGAAAACAACAGGGTAGTAATAGTAGGGGATTTCAACTTCCCAAATATTGATTGGGATAGCCAAAGTGTCAAGGGCCCTGAGGGTGCAGAGTTCCTAAGGGTCATCCAGGAGGGCTTTTTGAGCCAATATGTTGAAAGTCCAACAAGGGAGGGGGCGGTATTGGACTTAATCTTGGGAAATGAGGCCGGACAGGTGGCTGAAGTGTCAGTGGCAGAGCATTTTGGTGACAGTGATCACAATTCAGTGATATTTAAGGTGGTAATGGAAAAGGATAAAGAGGGACCAGAGGAAAGAGGAAAATTTCTAAATTAGGGCAAGGCCGATTTTAATCTGATAAGGCAGAAGTTGGCCCTGGTGGACTGGGATCAGCTTCTCGTGGGGAGGACCGCATCAGAACAGTGGGAGTCATTCAAAGGTATAATTGAAAAAGTACAGAGGAAGCATGTTCCCCTAAAGTTTAAGGGTGGGACAAACAAGTCCAAAGAACGTTGGATGTCAAACGATATAGTAGGATTGATTCGAAAAAAAAGGGGGGCTTTTGGAAGGCATAAAGAACTTAAGGCACAGACATCATTAGAGGAATACAGAAGGTGTAGGGCGGTTCTTAAAAAAGAAATTAGGAGAGCAAAAAGGGGCCATGAGATAGCACTAGCGGGCAAAATAAAAGAAAATCCCAAAGTGTTCTATAAGTATATCAAGGGTAAGAGGATAACGAGGGAAAGAGTGGGGCCCATCAGGGACCATAGTGGAAAGCTGTGTGTGGAGCCAGAGGATGTAGGAGATGTTTTAAATGAATTTTTTGCATCTGTTTTTTCGAGGGAGGAGGGCGATGCGGACTTAGAAATGGAGCAGGAGGGTTGTGATGTTCTTGAGCATATTGCTATTGACAGGGAGGTGGTGCTGGAGGCTCTGGCAGGCTTAAAAGTGGATAAGTCTCCGGGCCCTGACGAGATGTATCCCAGGATGCTGAGAGAGGCAAGGGAGGCGATTGCGGGGGCTCTGGCACAAATTTTCAGAGCCTCTCTTGCAACAGGGGATGTACCGGAGGACTGGAGGATAGCTAATGTGGTGTCACTATTTAAAAGGGCAGTAGGGATAAACCTGGGAACTACAGGCCGGTGAGTCTGACATCGGTGGTGGGGAAGCTGCTAGAAAAGATTCTGAGGGACAGAATCAGTCTTCACTTGGAGGATCGAGGGTTAATTAAGGATAGTCAACATGGCTTTGTTACTGGAAGGTCGTGTCTGACTAACTTGATTGAACTTTTTGAAGGGGTGACCAAGGAGGTAGATGGGGGTAGTGCAGTGGATGTGGTATACATGGATTTCAGTAAGGCTTTTGACAAGGTCCCACACAGGAGACTAGTCAAGAAGGTAAGAGCCCATGGGATCCAGGGCACCTTGGCAAAATGGATAAAAAACTGGCTTAGTGATAGAAGGCAGAGGGTGATGGTAGAAGGTTGCTTCTGTGACTGGAGGCCGGTGTCCAGTGGGGTGCCGCAGGGATCGGTGTTGGGTCCCTTACTGTTTGTAATCTACATTAATGATCTGGATGTCAACATACAGGGCATGATCAGCAAGTTTGCAGATGACACAAAGTTAGGGGGGGTGGTGAATAGCGAGGAAGGGATCTGCAAGCTGCAAGAAGATATAGATGAGATGGTCAGATGGGCGGAGCAGTGGCAGATGGAATTTAATCCTGAAAAGTGCGAGGTGATGCACTTTGGCAGGAATAACTTGGAGAGGGAGTACACCATGAATGGAAGGATCCTAGGGAAGACAGGGGTACAGAGGGACCTTGGAGTGCAGGTACACAAGTCCTTGAAGGCAGCAGGACAGGTGGACAGGGTGGTCAAAAAGGCATATGGGGTACTGGCCTTCATTAGCCGGGGCATCGAATATAAAAGTAGGGGGGTAATGATGGAATTGTACAGAACACTGGTGAGGCCACAGCTGGAGTATTGTGTACAGTTCTGGTCACCACATTATAGAAAGGATGTGATAGCTTTCGAGAGGGTGCAGAGGAGATTCACCAGGATGCTGCCAGGGATGAAGGGCCTTGTCTATGAGGAGAGACTGAGCATACCGGGGTTGTTTTCCCTGGAGCAGAGAAGGCTGAGAGGGGACATGATCGAGGTGTACAAGATCATGAGGGGCATAGATAAGGTAGATGGCGGGGAACTTCTTCCACTGGTGGAAGGTTCAACAACGAGGGGACATAGATACAGGGTGAGAAAGAACTTTTTCACCCAGAGGGTGGTTGGAGTCTGGAACTCACTGCCTGGGGTGGTGGTGGAGGCGGGAACACTCACAACGTTTAAGAGGCATTTGGATGGGCACTTGAAATGCTACAACATTCAGGGCTACGGTCCAAATGCGGGAAAATGGGATTAAAATTAGACTGTGTTTGGTAACGGGCGGCGCGGACACGATGGGCCGAAGGGCCTCTTTCTGTGCTGTAGGACTCTATGACTCTATGATTCAATGTTCATACCAGGGTTGTGATCTATCCAAGCAGAATATGAGTTGCTGTTCATCCAGTTAGCATGTGGCCTCACTCTGGCGATGGAGACGGCTCAGGACAGAGAGGTTAGTTGGGTATGGGAGTGGGAGTTAAATTGGTTAGTAACTGCGAGAACCGGTGAACCTTGGCAGACTGAGCACGAATGTTTGGTGCAACAGTTGTTGAGTCGATGCTTGTCTTGCTGATGTGCAGGAAGTCACATGAGGAACACTGGATCCAGTAGATGCAATCAGTACAGAGATGCCGCCTGATCCATTGAGTTACTCCAGCACTGTATGTCCTGACAGGAAAATATTTGATGGGAAGCTTTCCATGTTTGGAATACATTATATACCACAAAGAGAGTAAAAAACAAAACTAAAATATAAACAAAGTGTTAGAAACACTCTGCTGGTCAAGCAATGTCTGTGGATATTGCTTTACGGTCAACTTTAAGGTCTGGGACAAAAACAAATGTTCCAAAATGTTTAAGTCTATGGTTTACTAAATACTGATCTCTCTAAACACTTTTTTCCCCTCAACATTCTCATCATTCTCTTGATTAATCAAGCTCTACCAATAACAATGAAAAGTGAAATCAGGATGGATTCTGCAGAATAAATTAAGGATTTTATGTTGATAGCGATGAGCGTTGCCTCCCTGTTTGCAGAATAAAGCTAATGAGCATTACGGGGCAAAACTGCACTCTCTGGAGCCATACCTTGCATCAAAAAAGATGCTTAGAGTTTGTCACTTTTTCGTCTCCAGGTCACTACTGTAGAACTGCTTCAACTGCTTCTTCAATGACCTTCATTCCATCACAAAGTCAGAGACGGGAAAGCCAGTTACAAAACAAAGCAGTCCATGCCTGCAAGTTGCAGGTTTGTACAGCATGGGCTAACAAATGACCAACAGCAATTATTCAATAAAATTGCCAAGAAATCACCAACCATCTCCAACAAGACAGAATTAATCATAGAATCGTAGAGAAATTGGGACTCTCCATGCTCTTCAGCCCACCATCAATCCATCACCCATTTACACTAATCCCATTTTGTCTTTGCTTCCATCAACTTCTTGCACATCTTTGGAATGCTGGAGAAAAGTACCCAGGGGAAACACATATGATTACGGAGAGAACATGCTACCTCAATGTGGATAGCACCCAAGGTCAGGATTGAACCTGGCTCTCTTGCACATGGTAGCAACAGTTCCATGAGCTGTGCCACTGCATCGTGATGTTAAAAGTCAATACTGTTAATGAGTTCCTCATTCAGGGTGGGGGGGGTACAATTGATCAGAAACGTAAATGACTAGTCATAAATGCTTTAAACACAAATGCTTGCATATCATATAACGTGACTCACCTGACTTCTCTAAACCTTCTACAATTTACAAGGTACAACTTGGGAGCCTGATGTAATACTTTCCACTTGGTGTAGAACTGCAGAGTTCCAGTTTCAACCAGAGAATACTTCCTAAACTTGTGATCTCCCACACCAAGTACAATGATAGCAGATGCATGGGACCACTGCTCATGGTCCCCTACAAACCAAATACCATCCTGAACTGGAAATTTAATGCAATTCTCTGTTGTAAATCCTGGAACATCTTACCTGACAATATTGTGGGATGTACTTTCAACTAGTGGAATGCAATTGTCCACCACCATTTTTCTAAGGGCAATTAGCGATGGGCATGAAATGCTGACCCTTTGCATTGATGCCTACACCTGTAAATTAAGTTATTTTTAAATGACAGAGTTAGAGAATAAAATAGGATGGGTAGATGCCACAATGGAACTAGCATATAGCATATGCCAACTGTGCTCAAAACTAAAGCAAATTATCTCAGGCATTGGATTCTCCTTCCAACTACACCTTTCCCTATGGCGCAAAGGGAAAGATACAGTGCAACATATCATTCTCAGTATTATAGCTCATCAGTTCCATTAGCCAATGTCCACAATGACATAGAGACAAATCAGACAATGTCCAAGCTGATGAAAGGCTGATAAGAGGGGAAGAAGCTGTTTAGAGATACAGCAAGGAAACAGGCCCTTCGGCCCACTGGGTTCATGCCGACCATCAATCAGCCTTTCATATTATTTCAATGTTATCCCACTTTCCCACTCCATACACACTAAAGGCAAATTTGCAGAGGCCAATTAACCTACAAACCCACACGTCTTTGGGATGTGGAAGGAAACCCGAGCATCTGGAGGAAACCCAGATAGTCATGGAGAGAACTTGCAAACTCTGCTCAGACAGCACCCGAGGTCACCCGATAGAACCCGGGTCTTTCATGCAGTGAGGCAGTAGCTCTACCAGCTGTACCACCGCTGTTCCTGAGTCTAGTGGTATGCGCTTACAAGCTTTTACTCGATGGGAGCAGGGAGAAAGAAATGATTGGGGCAGGACACGTATTTGATTATGTCGGTTGCTTTTCTGAGGCAGCGAAGTGTAAATTGAGTCAATGGTGGGAAGTCTGGTCTGTATGATGGACTGGGCTACATCTACAACTCTGTGCAATTTCAAGCAGTATTGTGCAGTGCTGTTCCCAAACCAAGCAGTGTTTTCTATGGTGCATCTATAGAAATTTGAGTTTTGCAAGCATACCAAAGTTCCTCAGGAAGTAGAGACATTGGTGTGCCTAATTGGCTGTCGCATCAATGTCAAGAGTCCTGAAGTTGATAAACTAGCTCATTTGTTTTACTGACATTGAAGGGGAGGTTATTGTCCTGAACCGTGTTACTATGATCTCTATCTAGTTTCTTCAGAATTAGGTTTACTATTGTCACCCGTACAAAGGTACAGTGAAAAGTGGTGTATTGCATGCTATCCAATCAAATAATCCTAATCAAAGATAGATACAAAAAGCTGGATAGGCAGCATCTCTGGAGAGGAGGAATGGGTGACTTTTCGGGTCCAGACCCTTCTTCAGACTCTAATCAAATTCTGTATCGTCATTGTTCATGATCCGGCCCATCGCAGTGGTGTCATCTGCAGAATTGTAGATGAATTGTAGATGAAGTTAGAGCTGTACAGTCATGAGTGCACAGGGCGTAGCTTAGGGGACTAACATGCATCCTTGCAAAATACCAATATTTAGAAATATTGTGAATGAAGTGTTGCCACCTATCCTCACTGATTGAGGTGTGTGGGGCAGAAAGTCAAGGATCCAGTGACAGAGGGAGGAGCTGTTTCCTAGGTCCTGGAGTTTGGAGACGAGTTTGGATGGGATTGTGGTGTTGATAAATAGATGAACTTAAAAGTTTGTGTCATTTAGGTGGTCCGGTGATTAATTTACGGCTAGGAAGATGGTGTCGGCTGTGGACCAGTTGCAACGATAAGAGAACTGCAGTGGATCAAAGTTGGCTGGAGCTCTCACCAGTCTCTTGAAGCACTTTATGATGGTGGATGTCTGAGTCACTGGACGGTAGCCATTAGTGCACATTATCGTACCTTTCTTTGGCACTGGGATGATAGTGATCTTATTGAAGTGGACGAGGACATCAGCATCGAGTAGTGAGAGGTTAAAGATGTCTGCCAGCTAATCTACACAGGTGGATGTGGTCAGTTCCTTCCTGCAGATTCACTCTCAGGGAACCCGGTCTTATGTCTGCCACAGTAACTGCTCATTAGAAGGAGGAACAGGAGTAGGCTCTTCTGTAGTTTCAATAGGATCATGGGTGATCCAATATTACTTTCCAGACCTGTCATTGATTCCTTTACCGATTATAAATCTATATGTATAATCCTCAACTCAACAGCACTCTGTGCCAAGAATTCCTAATCCTCAAGATATTCCTCATCCCAATCTTAATTCTGGGATCATGCTCTCTGGCTTTAGATTCTCTCATGAGAGGAAATATCTTCTCACCATTTACCGTGATTAGTCCCTGAAGAATCTTATACTTTTCAATAAGATTGGCTTCAATTTTTCTGAACCCCAAGGAAAAGTGTTCCAACCTGTTTAACATTTCCTCACGGGACAATACAACCTCCTCCAATAAAATATTACCTTTACTTAAAGAGGAGGACCAATACCATATGCGGAACTTTAGATACGAGCTTGTATATGCATTGTACAGTTGCACTGAGACATACCGACTTTTACACTCCAGCCTATCTGAAATAAGGGCCTAATGTTCTAGTAGATGTCTCCATGATCAGATGCATTTCTGTACCTGTTTTGTCTTTCATGCACAAGGATCCCTAAATATCTTTGAGCTTTCTGAAAAGTTTTCTATGTGGATCTTGTGCAGGTAGATGTTATCTTGGCATCATGTTTGGCACAGACATTGTGGGCAAAAAGGCCTGTTCCTGTGCTGTTCTATTTAAATACTGTTCTTTCTTCCAAAATGAAATAACCATTTTATTTCATTATACTCTATTTGAGAACTTTTTTCCCGTTCACCTAACATTAACTTTCTGTAAGCTGTTACTGACTCCATGCAACTTGTCTTCCCATCTTTTAAAAAATATCATTCTGGCTATCATGCATTCACGTTATCCTCCAAGTCATCAATATATATAATAACCAGCTGCAGTCCCAGCACTGATCCCCGTGGTACTCTCCCAGTCAATGGTTGCCAACCTGAAAATTATGCTATTATTCCTACTTGCTGCTTCCTGCGCCTGAGGGAACTCATCAAACATGTTTTGGAAATCTAAATATACCTGACACTCCGGTGGAGACTTCCTCAAAATAACAGACAAACAACATCTTTCATTCATGAAGTTATACAGATTCTGCTTGATTTTATGATTTTGTATCATGCCATCATGTTTTGCACAAACATTGTGGGCTGAATTATGATTTTCCAAATGGACCAGTTATTTTCCTAATAACCCGATTATGAAGAAAGGTAACATCTCCACCAATTTGTGGGAATCTATGGACCATGAACACCTGTGGCCAATGCACTTGGAGCACAGTAAAGACTTGTGTGAATTACTGAATTGCCAGTCTCACTTCCGGTCTCATGTGTGGAAAAATTTGCGGTTTGGACATTGGCTTCATTAGCCACCTCAGAACTTGAAAATGGAGGTGGTTATTCTTAATGCAGAATAACTATGCGGAAGGAAAAGAAGCAGAAAAAGAGGAGGAAGTGGAGGATAACAGGAGAAAAAGAGGAAGAATTGATTTTTGCAACATTTTCTTACCCCAATATGCAAGGCATGATTGCCTGCTTTCACCATTTTTAATAATAATAATAATAATATGCCTTTATTGTCATTGTACACAAGGTACAACGAAATTAGAAATGCTACAACTGATAACAGTGCGACAGTGCAGAGACAATTGCACAGACATACGAACCAACACAACAAATGCCAGTATCATATAAAAAACGATTTAAAAACCTAATAAATAATGAGTGGGTTAAACACTTAAAATTCTTAAAAGAAAGTTTCTTTAAAAAAAAAATAATAGTAGCCGAATCATGTGTTTCCGTTCACTGTTCTTATTGCCCAGGGAAAGAAACTGTTTTTGAGTCGATTTGTCCTGGCCCTTAGGCTCCTATAGCGCCTCCCAGAGGGCAGGAGAACAAACAATTCGTGTCCTGGATGAGTGCTGTCCTTGATTATGACTCTGGCCCTGTTCAGACAGCGCGAGCTGGTGATGTTCTTCAGAGAAGGTAGTGGACAGCCGATGATTTTCTCTGCTGTCCTGATGACCTTTTGGAGGGCCTTCTGGTCTGCAGCCGAGCAGCCAGCATACCACACAGTGGTGCAGTATGCCAGTATGCTCTCGATGGTGGAGAAGGTCACCAGCAGATTTTCCTTCAGTCTGTTTTTCCGAAGTAATCTTAGGAAGTGCAGTCTGCTGCGACTTTTTCACTACCGCCTTGGTATTTGCAGTCCAGGTGAGGTCCTGGGAGATGGTGGTCCCTAGGAACTTGAAGGTGGAGACCCTCTCCACTTCCTCCCCATTTATATGAAGTGGGGTGGAAGCCGCTCTTTGTTTCCTGAAGTCCAGCACTATTTCTTTTGTCTTGCTAGTGTTTAGTGCTAGATTATTTGCCTCGCACCATCCGGACAGAGCACGGACCTCGTCTCTGTACGCAGACTCATCCCCTCCAGTGATCAGACCGACCACAGTTGTGTCGTCTGCAAATTTGATGATTGAATTGGAGGGGTGGGTAGGAGTGCAGTCGTGTGTGTACAAAGCATAGAGGAGGGGGCTCAGCACACAGCCCTGCGGAGAGTCAATGCTAAGCGTAATGGTGGAGGAGCTGTGGGGGTCGATCTTAACAGATTGTGGGCGGTTTGTGTTCCTTGTTAGCTTAACCTCAGTTTACTTTCTATTTTTCATTGTCCTCCTTGGCCGAATGCAAATCATCCCAGTCTTCATGTCTTCCCCCAACCTTTGCCTCCTTATACATTGTCTTTCAACTTAATATCCTTCTTCATTTCCTTGGATAGTTTCTCTCTCCATTGGAATTTTTCTGTTACTGGAATATATTTCTGCTGAGTATCTTAAGTTACCGCCATTACATGTCTGCCACTGCTTGCCTGCTATCCTTGTTTATCTCTCGGCTTTGCTCACTTTTGCCAACTCTATTCTTATTTCATTGTAATTTCCCATTTGCAAATTGGTTATTTTGCATTCAGGTTTTTTGCATTCTCAATAGAGTATAATATTCTATCTTGGTATGATCTCAGCAATCTTTGAGATCTTTTATTTTGAGGTACATTATGAAATTGCCACATTGCCCATTACCGATTCAGAATTGCCTGTTCCTTCGTTGGCTCCATAATAGATTACTCCAGGAAATTACCCCAGATGCATTCTCTGAATTTGTTTTCATAGCTACCCTTCCACTTTGATTAACCCAATCTAAAGATGATCCAAGTTTCCCATAATTATTGTGCAGCTCCTTTTACACATTCCCATTATTTGTTGATAAACTATCTAGCAGCGTGGCTACTGTTTGGACATCAAAACAGTTTACTGGATTTAACATTATCTAAGCCTAGCCTACTTATTTATTTTCTTATTAATTGCCAACCCACCACCTCTTTCTTCCCATCTGAATTTTCAAATATTTCTGAATATTAAGTTCCCATCTTCGATCTCTTTGCAATCATGTTTCCACAATGGCTATCAGATCGTAACACTGAGCAAAAAATAAACTGCTGGAGGAACTCAGTGGATCAGGCAGCATCTGTGGAGAGAAATGGACAGATGTTTTGGGTCGAGACCTTTCTTCAGACTCCAGTCACACACAGGACTTGGTAATTGTATTAACTTTTTGATTTTTCTTGAAGGTTACTGGAAAAAAATTTAGTCAAAGCCCAACAATAATAGTTGAACACATGGCCTTAAAATTGTTCCATGATTTTGTATAAACTGATAAATGACAAACATACCTCAAGAGAACCACAGCTGCTTGGTATTTTATAATTACTTCACAGACCACCAGAATATTTGATAGGATAACCTGGAAGATCACCAAATAGCTGATCAATTGCATTTTCATTAGGATCACCAAAATTATTGTCAATTAAAAATGCAATTGCGGTATACACCAGGAAAGCTTTACCTAAATGGACTATTTGAAAAACAGTGCCCTGAAGCAGCTGCTCTAAAACAAGCCATTAATTCAGGTTTTCTTCACTCAACAACTTTCAATTACAGCATCTTTAAGACAACTTTTCACTGAAATGTTTGTAAATTGTGAAAGGAAATCCACCACTGGTGACCGTTCTAATAGCAGATGAATTTAGGGCAGCACAGTGGCCCAGCTCGTAGAGCTGCTGCTTCAAAGAGTCAGAGACCGGAGTTCGACCCTGACCGTGGGTACTGTATGGAGTTTGCACATTCTCCGTGGGTTTCCTCTGGGTGCTCCGGTTTCCACCCACATCCAATACATGCAGGTTTGCAGTGAATTGGCTTCTGTAAAATTGACCCCAGTGTGTGGGGAGTGGATGTGAAAGTGGGATAAAATAGAACCAGTGTGAAGGGATAATGGATGATCAGACGGGCCGAGGGTATTTCTAAACTAAATTCTCTTCCAGAACCCGTCTAATTCATTGACTTTGTTAAAACTTGTCACTTTGTTAGTCCAAATATCACCTTTCTAGCTTTTAGTCAAATTCTGTTGTGTGATGATCTTGTTGTTGTACCATAGAATATTTAAGACATTAAAATGCATTGTGAGTGAAATATGTATTTCTCAAAGTATTTGTCTTCAAATTGCATGGAGATAGGGGAATTTCACTTAAAGCAAAGTCACTATCATCCATAACCAAGGAACGGAAAAAAAAAAACACAAGTGGGCTCCAAACATAACGAGGGAGAAGCAATTTCTACAATGAATTTTTAGGATGCTTTCTCATTGATATTAAATTATCAAGTTCATTGAAGGGGAAGAGTAAGAGAATCAAAGGATTTGAATATTGGACAGGAAAGTGGGGTTAAGATCAGCATGATATTATAGATTGGGGAAGGATCAAGAGGACATTGGCTGCTCCTACTATTTTTCAGGAATCTCATCTGCGACCATCAAAATAACCAGATGGCAAAATGAGCTATCATTTTTTTTTTCTTCTCAATCTGGAACCACAAGGCCTTCATCTCTTCATCATGAAGTATATGTTTCAGTGCTTCTATCCATGGGCAAGATATTTCTCACGACTATCATCTTTCATTTACATTGGTGGTCTTCGAGTGAACGAACCAAAGCTCTCAGGTATCAACACTAGAGTTGGCCACAACTGCAGCATGTCCAATCAATCAATCCCAAAATAAGGTACAGAAATAATTAAGTGTGTATCTTATTTGGACCTTTAGCATAAAAACATGTCTCAAGACTTTTCTCAAAAAACATGTTGTGGATGGAGACACAAAGAGGGCGGCACGGTAGCGCAGCGGTAGAGTTGCTGCTTTACAGCGAATGCAGCGCCGGAGACTCAGGTTCGATCCTGACTACGGGTGCTGTACTGTACGGAGTTTGTACGTTCTCCCCGTGACCTGCGTGAGTTTTCTGCGAGATCTTCGGTTTCCTCCCACACTCCAAAGACGTACAGGTATGTAGGTTAATTGGCTGGGCAAATGTAAAAATTGTCCCTAGTGGGTGTAGGATAGTGTTAATGTGTACGGGGATCGCTGGGCGGCGCGAAAAGGCCTGTTTCCGCGCTGTATATATATGATATGATATGATAAGAGGAACTCAGCAGGTCAGGCAGCATCTGTGAAGGGAATGGACACATCGGGACCCTTCTTCAGAATTAAATTGCTTACTGATCTGAGAGAAATTCCTCATCAAGAAACAAAGACTTCACATCTCATCTTTCATGCCATTTCCTTAAAGCCCTCAATTCTCCAATCTTCCAAAAAAAAATCTCCCCTCTCTTTAAATAATTCCCATGATGCAGCCTCCACAACTGTCTGCAAAAGTGAATTCCAGAGATTCCCATCCAAAGATTTAATTCTCTGGTTAGGGTAGTTCTATGAATGGAGGGACGTACATTGCCCAGAAAACTGTTAATTACTTTAGAGAAGGGATTTCTAGGATGAATACAAAAAAATATATTGCGAAAGAAGTAAATTTGAATGCAATAAAATAAAGGGGCCACTGATGTTCTCATCTGTGATTGACACACAAAGGGCAGCCTAGTCAAACAATATGGTAAATTTGTGGTGGGGCGGGGGGTGTCCATGAATATACATAATTGGGCAAATAAGGGAAAAGTTATAGAGGATAGATCAGTGTCTGATGTAAGTGGGGAAGATGGTTTAAGATTATATAGGTCATTATAACCAAGTGTGAAAAGTTGGTTGGTTCAAAAGCTGATAAATGAAGGATGATGAAGAGTGAAGATATCAGATGAAAAATGTGTGTGTGAAACAAAAGAATGAGGTGGGTAGGGGAATGGAATAAGCCAATATAACCAAAGTACATATGCAGTAGAGTAAAAGGGATTGTCACAGGTGGGATGCTGGCTATACTGTCATTAAGGTTACCTGGATGGGGCAAGTAGTGGAAGATATAGCCATGTGGGAAAGCTGCATTATGACAAAACGTTAACCAAGCTGCCTTCAAGGTTATGATGTTGAACCAATTGTCTACAGAAAGTTCGGGACTGGAGGGCTGAAGTTACGAGGTGCTGGATAGTCTGGGATTCTTCCCCCCCCCCCCCCCCCCGGAGCGAAAATGGCTGTGGTGACCCTAGAGAGGTTTATAAAGACATGAGGGGTATAAAAAGGATTATCAGTCTTTTCCTGTCAGGCGTGTCTAAAACCAAGCTGTTCAGCTAGTTACTACTTAGTAGATGTAAGATGAGAGGGGAATATTTAAGGGGGATCTCAGAGGCAGGTTTTTCCCAATATAAATGGTAGTGGGTGTATAGAATGAGCTGTTAGAAGTGTTGGAGGCGAGTACAATTACAATGTTCAAAAAACATCTGAACAGGTGAATGAATAGGAAAGTTTTAAGGGACATGGGCCAAATGGAGGCGCAAATATGACAAGCTCCATATGACTCGTTGGTCAGCATGGATGAGTTGGGCCAAAAGGTGTATTATTTTATGACTAAGTTACCTGGTTAATCTTTTCATTTTGAACTAATGACATGAAAATGGAGAACCTTGACGGAAAAAAGTATACCAAGAAAATTCATACAGATGTCTGGAAAATGGGGTGTTGAAAATATTTGGTTCCTGTAAAATTGAGGTAAATGAGATAATCGCTGACCAGTTCAGTCCAATATTAATGGGGTGGCGGGGTAAGGAAGAAACATTTTACCAAGGAGATACAAGAAACTGCAGATGCTGGAATCTTGAAAACATGAAGTGCTGGAAGATATGAAGTGCTGACAGGTCAGGCAGCATCCTTCGAAGAATGGACAGGCAATGTTTCATGGGGGGTGGGAACCCTTCTTCATGCTGTCTGACCCATTGAGCTCCTGTAGTACTAGATGTTTTGCTCAAACTTTCTACCTCATTAACTAGTTAGAATAAAAAATGATTAATGATTGAGGTTCTTAATTAAGTAATATAATTAATAATGTTATTTTTTCTAATCCTGTCCACTTGGAATGAAGGACTTTATTTATGCATTGTGCCTCGAAAAAACACTGGAGGCTTAATCCAGAGTAACGTTTGCTGAGTAAATGGTTAAGTAAATGGTTGAGTAAATCATTGACATTGGTTGGGGTTTAGTAAGCAGAGTACATAGGTTTAATATAAATTACAACAGAGTCAGTTGGGATTTTTAAGTGCAGTAAATTACTATCTATAATGCAATGCCCAAAAGGGTGCTGGAGGTAATTGTCAATGAATAAATTTTCTACATTTACCATTTATGGTGTTAATTAATTTATACAAGCTGAATTTGTTTTAAGATACATCATTTAATTGCACACCGTTTTCAAAGTATTGAATTATACTTCCACTCTTTAAAACTACTCTGGCTGTCAGAAAGAAGGCTGGTCTTCCAGAGACCTCATCATTTCTTGAAACCTCAAGGTCATTGTCAGCTGCAGAAGGTAATATTGAAAGCAACAGGACAAAGCACGGGCTGGGTCGAGAAGCAATTTGGCCCAATAATGTATCTCTATCCACAAAAAACAGGATTGAAAAACTGAATGTCTTCCATCTATTTTTATTTCTAAAATACGTTTAAAACTAGTTATAAATTTGAAAATATACATAATTTATCATTAGAGTACACTAATGTCACAACACTGGAGGAGGCCATTGTGTCCACATCTGTAGAGAAATAATTTCTCAGCCCACCATAATCAGATACTGAATCATTTGCCGCATAGATCATTTTTCTTCAAGTACCCAAACCCAAGTGCTTCTTAAATGTGATAAACAGTTTCACTACCACCGTTTGAAGGAGTAAACTGTAAACTCTCACTATTGGCTGGATTAAATCTCTTCCCCAAATCATCTCACTAATCCTTATATAGTGTACTTATAATTTTGCTCTCTGGATTTTGATCCTTCTGCAAAGGGAAATAGGCCCTCCTTACGATAGCTGGATCCCCTTGCGATTTTACAAAAGTCAATTAAATTTGTCCTCAGCCTTCTCTCTTCCAAAGAAAACCTCTGCCTTTCCAATGTTTCCTCAAAGCTGAAATAGTTCTGGCAAATCTGCACCACACTTTGTGCAACCATTTTATTGACCTTTCCTGCTACCTCTAAATGGATGCGGATCTGCACACCTATCAGTGTATCAAATGCATTTATTATGCATTGATTTGTTGTATCTCACACTTCTTGGGATCAGCCCAAATATATTTTCCGGGATTTAAAAGCTTTCCTCCTGTCAACCACTTTGCCAATTTGTGGCATTTGAAAGCTTTACTTTGTTTAGAACATTAATACATTATTAAAAAGAACCAATTGAGTGAGCCCTGTCATACCCCTTCCCTGCCACAAAGACACCCACCACCTACTATTTCCTTCCACAGTGCTATTATCTGTTCCAATTTGTCACTCCCCCTTGGACATTCTGAGCACTTATCCCTTTCATTGGCTCATTAAGCAGAACCTTGTTAAAACCTTTGCCAAAATCCATGTTGATTTATTTCCAAGCACACCACCCTAATCGACACTTACCTCCTTAGAAAATGCTATCAAGTTATTTACAAGACCTTTCCTATCAAATCTGTCCTGCCACTGGTTAATCTATGCCATTCTAAACTGAACTTTAATTTGTCTGTCAGAATTAATTCTAGTTATTTACTTAATTCTTAACAACTGGCATGTAATTACTTCATTATTTGGCAGCATCAGTTCTCCAATCTTTTAGCACCATTCCTGTGGCCCAAAAAGAGTAAGAATGTGTAAATTTACCAGTATTGTATTCAAGGATTTATAATCAGATCCAGACCAACCAAATCTATATTCTTCCATTTACAAAATTCAAAATAATTTCATCATATACAAAGGATATGCAATTAAAAGCACACCCTGGTTTGTAAATTTGTGGTCAATTCATTACCTCACTATCACCACATTTAAACACCAACTCCAGAATCCCTCTCTTTCAATTCACCTGCTTTCCAAATCCTCCTCAAAGACTTGGCTTCTTTCATTCATCGTGTAAGTTTTCCAATGTCTTCATTGAAAGCCTAATGTATATGCTTTCTGAAAGTTACAACTATTGAAAGAAAGGTCATAAGTGATAGGAGCAGAATTAGGCCATTCGGCCCATTAAGTCTACTCCACCATTCATCTATGGCTGATCTATCCCTCCCTCCCAACCCAATTCTTCTGCCTTGTCCCCGTAACCCCCGACACCCGTACTAATCAAGAATCTATCTATCTCTGCCGTAAAAATATCCATTGACTTGGCCTCCACAGTCTTCTGCAACAAAGAAGTTCACAGATTCACCACCCTTTGATGAAAGAAATTCCTCCTCATCTCCTTCCTAAAGGAATGTCTTTTAATTCTGTGGCGATGACATCTAGTCCTAGACTTTCCCACTAGTGGAAACATCCTCTCCACATGGACACTTTCCAAGCCTTTCACTATTTGGTAAGTTTCAATGAGGTCCCCCCTCATTCTTCTAAACTCCATCAGGTGTAGGCCCAGTGCCATCAAATACTCCTTGAAGGGTTCAAATTTATGTTAGTCCAGAGAAACAAGTTTCATATTCTGGGCTTTAAAAACAATAAATGACACATCAGACTGAAACATGTCTAATTTTATTCATAGGTATATTAATCATAAGACCTTAGCCAGTGGTGGTATTGTATCCTGTGAAGTACAGTATCATTTGAATAAGTCGTCTTACCAAATAATTTGTAAATTTGCGAACAATCTTGGACTCAGACAAGCAGTTAATTTCTGATTATTACCTAACCATAGGGTTATTAAGACTGCTCAGATCTTAACTGTGTTGACAACCAGACTTACCCATGCCTCAGCTCATCAACATCCATGCCTGTTCCTATTAGAAGCACAAAGACCCTACTGGCTGGAATGTGGAGCATCACCAATTTGAGTTCATTCAAAATTCTGTTGCCCCATAACCTTCCAACACCCAAATCTTTTCTACCATCTATAAGACTCAAGTTAGGATGAGAGAACTCTTCACATGCCTGAATGACCACAGTCCCAATAGCATTTGGGAAATGTAGTGCTATCCTGGACAAATCAGTCCCTTGGATTGGGCACCATCATTAAGACAGTATGATGGCAAGCTGTACTGCACTGATCACTCATTCAGGGCAATCTAATGGCAGCACTAGTTGATTTCCATCCAAGTTGTATACCATTGTACTGTCATTCTTTCATCGCCACTGGGCTTTAAACCAGTAACTCCCTCCCAAAGAGTACCAACAGCTGGGTTGCTGTGGGCTGCAGTGCTTTCCATGTGGTGACTTCCGAACCATCTCCTCACATCCCATAAACAAAGAAGCTCATGTGCTTTACTGATTTTGAAATGTCGCAAGGACACTAAAGGTACTAAATTAATTCAAATTCACTTCTAAAGAGTTTGAAAATCTGCACATTCATTCATTTATTAGTTTACTTTAAAAATACACTCTTATAACCTCAAAGAATTATTTTTAAATCGCCAGATAAAATTTGTCTTTTATAAACTCGTTCTGGCCTTCTTTGGTTAATCTAATTTTTCTATGTAGCAAATATATTGTAAATTTTGATGGATAAAATACATTTTTATGATTACGTAATTTTCAAACATATTTTCACACTCTCAAGATTACAAGAATCCCAGAGCAATATAATGTACAAAATCTGATTGTCAAAACACAACGTAGAGATCCAATGCTTAGATTTTAGAAATTTCCTCTGTCTTGCAAAACACATCCAAAATCAAATCAGATGAAGTTATGAACCTGTTTGCCACCCGGTGACTACTGCAGGAATTGCAGTATACTCAATTATCGAGCAAGAGGAATTACTGATTTTTTTCAGCCTTAAAATCCATCGGTTATTATTTTCTGAGTGTGTTTAGGTTTCAATAATTTTGATACTTGTGTTGACATTGTGTCTAAAATTTCTGTGACAGGAAACATACTATGTCTTTAAGCAAAGTACAAAAGAGGGAGAATTAATTGTCATAGCAGGTGCAGGAGAAGGAATAAAGTAAAGAATAAATAAAATGATAAAATAGATATTAAAAAATCAATACCTAACAATTCATAACTAGATGGAATGAGATCCCATGCTTATAACCATCCATATCCTGACTAATAAGGATGATGTTAACAAATAAATCATTGTTAAACAGGCACATACCCTGTAACTGATCAGTTTTATGGGCACAGAATTATCATAAAAATCACAGCCAGGAGAGATGCTTTATTCACAAAATTAACATTATACTCAAAATTTGAGCAATTTACTCAAGTTTCCTTTCCTCATTTTAAACTACCCTGTTGATCTAGTGCACCAATAAGTGTTGTTCAGATGTCCCTAAAATGGCCAATTCGTAGTCTAATACATCAGGAGGGAGAATGTGGAGCAATTTTTATTGCAGGTGCAATATTAAAGCACTATCAAAATGCCGTTGATAGTTTCTTGCTTCACTGCATGCAAAACTTTCTAATGCACAATAAATGAACATGTTTAAGAGGTGCAAATAATTATAATTTGGTAAATTGTCAGAAGATTTATACTTTGCATTTACTGTCGTAGTGGAATACCTGGGCCTGAACATGATTCTAAGTTAAACTAATCTCTTCCGTCTCCACGTGATCCATATCACTCCATTCCCTGCAAATCCATGCGCTACTTAAGTGCAGCCATTGTATCCGCTACCAGCACCATCAACAGCCTCGGACCCTCGGGGATAGACCCTCGGACTATCATTAATCGGACTTTATCTTGCACTAAATGTTATTCCCTTTATTATGTATCTGCACAACCGTGGATGGCTTGATTTAAATCATGTATTGCCTTTCCACTGACTAGTTAGCACTCAGCAAAAAAAATTTCACTGTACCTCGGTCCATATGACGATAAACTAAATAACAGCATCTTCTAGACACCACTCATTCTCTGTGAGAACAACTTGATCGTCCACCCTAACTATGCCTCCCATAATTTTAAATACTTCCATCAATTTGTCCAACCTCTCCTTTTTGCCAACATCCTCCAATTCAGGCAGCATTCTGGGAAGCCTCTTCTGCACATTCCACAAAACCTTCATGTCCTTCCTGTAACAGGCAATCATAACTGCACACACTGCTACAAATGCAGCTTAACCAAAGTTTTATAAAGTTGCCACATGATTCTCTGACCCTTATACTCAATGCTCAACCATATGCTATATTTACCACTTTCTACTGATGTTGTCATTTTCAGGGAGCTATGGATTTGGACCCCAAGATCTCGGCATCAATGATGCTAAGGGACTTGGCATTATCTGTACACTTTCCCCTTACATTTGATCTCCCAAAGTGGAACCCATCATACTTGCTCGGATTAAACTCCATCTGAACATTTATTCGCCCAGGTCTGTCACTGATCTAATTCCTGTTCTATCTTTTGACAGCCTTCCTCACCGTCTGCAACTCCACCAACTTTGGTGCCATCTGCAAATTTACTACCCAATCCATCTCCATTATGTTTGCAGTTTATGTATAATCAGCCCCACATCAGTTTCAGAAGTACATTTCTGTAACCACTCAAACCTTGTTCTCTCTAGGTCATGAAAAACAAGAGGAATATAAATTTCAGAGGCCAACAGGCCTTAGAACCACATACTAGTCCAGATGCAGAATGCCAATAAAAAGGGGAAGGAAACTAAATAAAAGGAATCATACCATCAAGGTAAATGCCCCTTAAATAAATCATGAACATGGTACATTTATAATTTACATTTTTTTAAATTGTCTATTGGAGTGTCTTCACAACTTACACTAATTTAAGTTCAATTTTGATGCACCCATTGGGTGAAAGCAATTCTAGTAAGTTTGCAAATATTATTTTGAGTAGTGTCAAATATTAGATGGAATAAGATACTTCATTTAATACTTAAAGATTGTTACCAAATTCCGTAAGGCAGACAATGGAATCACTATTTTACATAGCTGATCTTGCATGCAGATAATTCAGTAATTAACTGTTTTCATATTCATTGCAATTAAAGGAAATAAAATCAAATTCTATTGCACATTGTATGAAAACTGAGTTTCACTTAATAATTATAAGTGAGGTGCATGGTCCAGTAGGATTCCATTTTAAATGTTTCCAGTGTTTAATTATATTGTCATGTTCATAAAAAGCGGCATTTCAGAACTGCCAATTAAATCTGGTTTTAACAACAGCTGCTGTAAATTCTTCATAAAATTGAAGCAGTTTCCTTAAATCTATGACATATGAAGCATTCTTCTGCCTCATAAGCTGTGGCAGGTACTGCTTTGAGTTCTCTGTTGTTAGACTGAACATGCATCATCTCATTTTTAGCTCACAATAACTGAATTTCTAGTTCTTGTGCCCTCGAAGAACACCGAACGGTTCTACGACTGACTACATCTTTGTCATAGCATTATAATTATAAACCTATAGGATAAAGCTGTGTTGTCTGAACTAATAGTTCTCAACCTAGAAGATGGCAAATAAATTAGAGAACACAAGTACATCACACTACGTGTTACTAAATTACAACTTTATCTGACAAAGGATTACAACCGAGTGAAAAGATAATGAAAATAGGATACAATACTGCTTTATACAGTTGGAACATTCATGAAGCACCATTCATGCATTTAGCATTTTTGTTTGGCTCTTTCGAATTAAAAAGATTGATGATGAGGTTAATTATTCTTCACTTTTAATTATTTAATATGGTAAATCACAAAATGCACAAATACTCACATTTTCTTGATCCATAATGACGTACCTCATGCACAAGCATGAGAAATGAACCACTTCATTGACTTTCTGTTTAAAAAAAAGTTAACCACAGAATTTTCACACCACATGAGTTGTTACGAATAGAGAGCCAGGCTAATTCCCTCAAGTATTTATTGCACAAAGCATACCTCAACGTTTGTAAGGATCAAAGGTTTGACAATGCACCAGTTAAGTTTTACTAATGAGCAATCTGGACCCACCAAAGACTCCATTAGTACAGAACCCATACAATCCAGTTTGTTGTCATTTTACAATGATCCTGTAGAACTAAAGTTTTCATTCTTGATGCTCAAAGAACTAAATGAGTAGTTTTCAATTCTCACATTAGCTGTTTTACCATTTCATCTGTGTAGGCAAAGTGTCTGGTGGGCATATGAGCCTCTATTTTGTAGACAAAAGAAATAGTATAAAGTCTTACGTTAATTTGTTATTTCCTTGGGTTACAACTTCCGGAAGAAGTCATAGGGGAAGTAGAATGCATTAGTTAAGAGTCTATTTTTAACTATTTTGATTTGGACATATTTCAATCCATCGTGCATAAATAATATTCCCTGTAGGCCGATACTCAACAAGGCACGTTACATATTGAAAAAAGTGACTAACAGTTCATTCGTCACCATGAATAACTTATACCATTGATGAATCAATATGACCGTTACATCTTGCCTTTGTACTAATGAACCATTGCCAATACACAATTTGGCAGTTAAGTGCAGCAGCTTCATTCAGAGTGGAACCATTGATCATGCATAAATCCGAAAGCAGGGAAAAAAAATCCACCCAGCATTTATTACCAGCCTAGAACAGTTTTTAATTCAAGTTATACAGTTATTTAATGGCATCTCAAGTCTGGAACATTATCTTCTTAAGCATTCCAATAGCCACTTGCATTGAAGCAAGTTTCAAAATCATAACTGATCCATGTTAAGCTTGGCTTTTCAAAACCAATTTTCAAATAAATGCACAAACTGGTACAAGTAAAATCTAGCATTAATCTACGAGTCGCTGTTTCAAATCAAACTAGTAACTCATGAGATTAACCAGAAAAGTTTAAGGAAAGTGCTGTTTCACATGGTAATATCCTCGATTTGCTGTATGTAAAAATCAAGGCAGCAGCTTCTGAGAAAGTTTGCATTTCTGCATGGGAATTGTAATCCTTTATTTCAGAGACTCTGACCTCCTAGGTTTTTCAATTCTTTCATAAGATCCAACAGCCGTCTCAGATCACAGGTAGAAAGTTTGTAAGGAGAAGGGATCCTCATTCGTGCAGCATGTTTAAAAAAAAACTTGTCATAATCCAATGACTGACCCGTGTCAGCCAGCCATTCGACATGACTTCTGCCACAATTATCAGCATTGCATTCACTGCACTATATATTACAATGAGGTAACAGAGTACAAACTGATGTACAACAGGTCTTGTGATAATTAATTTTCAGATAAACAGCAGTTTTTAAAAGTTTTTTTTTAAACTTGCACGGTTTGTTTTTATTTAGTTTTGAAAGTGAAAAGATAGTAATGAGTCTTTTTTTAAATATTTCTCTTTATGTATTTACAAGCTTTTGAGTAGGTCTCTAGTTTGAAAGTATTACAAGCACTTCCTCGGTTGAATTTTTGTTTTGTACAAGTTCTCCATATTCTGCAGTTCATAATGAATGGGCTTGGAAATTCGGGGAGCATCATCTTCCAGTTGAATGTTATGTACATTTCTAGAGCAAGCTGAAGCAGGCAGGAAGGATTACTGGTACATATTACTACTTTCAGCCATTATTACCACCCCCACCCTAACTGTATACTAAATTTTGATACCCTATATTTGTTTGAAATGACCAAGAGTTTGGGTTTCGTTTTCACTATGTTACATTGTTTACAGTAACTGCAAACTCAAATTACATCACTGTTGCAGTTCTAAAAATAAATTAAAGTGTTCAATTTTTTTATTTTTTTTGCTGCACAGAAAAAATGGAACCATATGTCCTTTTAAAAATAACAAAAAAGCGTAAAATTTAAAACAAAAATATTTTCTATAAATAATACATTTCTTTTAGTGCTCCCACCCATGGTTCTTTAACATCACCGCGGCTTTTCTTTACGTGCGTGTACCATAATTTTCATCATGATCGCTGACTGTATATCCGTGCATATTTGTTGCGATGATTGGCCTTTGTGCACTTTGATTGGCGAAGACTTTTATGTTTTAATTATCTTCCGATTCCTCCTCTGCTTCTCTTAGCCATGTAAAAAAAGCCGTGACAGATTTTAGCGCTACCCCTTTGCCACTCTGTTCTGCTGGGTCTTTGCTACATTCCCATTTGTAGAATGCATCTTCAGATATAACATCCTCATCGTACAAAGTGTCAAAGAACATCCTTAACAAAGCTGTTTGGAATAGTAAAAATGGAAAAGGAATACAGCATGTTAGTATATAATAGCACTGAGAAAAGCAATTTGTCTATATAATGGGGAAATTTGATGAAATCACAACTTTTTTCTCTCTCGAAAAGCTAATGATTGCATACACCACTCCAGTTATGTTTAAATATAGACATGCAAGTTTTAAGTTTGGAAAAACGGCTGAAAGAAATGCGAGTAAAGGTCCATAATTTTAGAGTGGACACATGGAATTGGGAGTACCATTCATACAATTGCAATTCAATAAAAAACATTTTAACCATTGAGGATATTAAATACTATCATCTACAACCATTCCATTTAGATGTTATAACACAATAGTCAAGAATAAAGAAATGTGATCAATGTCCTCTCAATCACTCAAGAACACGTGGATCAAAGCCAACATGATTACACACTCTTAAACTGAGACAGACTTGCTTAGTAGGGACTCTTATAATGTACAAGAGATACATGATTATTTGTCATATGCACATGATAGAACAATGAGATTCTTGCTGCAGCTTTACAGACACATTAGACCCATAATAAAAACAATAAATCATCAGTTATTCTCAGTAAACTAGACCACAATAGCACAAAAACCAAAGTACGGAAAGCAACCATGGTAGTGCAAAGTCCGCAGGAGTTTGGTTGTGCTGGGTGATTCAAGAACCTGGCAGTTGATGGAAGGAAGCTGTTCTTGAACCTGGAGCTAACAGTACCTTCTTCCCGATAGTAGCAGCGAGAAGAAAGTATGGGCAGGGTGATGTAGATCTTTGATATTAGTTGCTTTCTTGAGGCAGTGTTTCCTGTAGCTCCCTTCGATGGTGGGGACATCAGTACACATGATAGACCAGGCAATGTCCATCACTTTATGCACTCTCCTACGTTCCCGAGTGTTTAAATTGCCGAACCGGGCCATGATGGAACCAGTCACTATGCTTTCCATTGTACACTTCTAGAGGTTCGATAGAGTATTTGATGACACTCAGAATCTCCTCAAACTTTTGTGGAAGCTGGGGCGTTGGTGAGCTCTCTGTGTGACTCTTAGTTAACAGAGTTCAATACGACAAGGTATAGAAAGACAGTGCGTCTTTTTGTGTAATAACCAGCATCTGCAGCTCCTTGCTTTTATTCTATAGAATGACCAGGTCTTGCTGATTTCACTGGTCCAAAAACATTCTGGGCATTGGCAGGATGTCAGTAGCCACAGAGCCTTCAGTCATAGCCTCAAATCACGCTGAAAACCTGGGCAGCTAATACCACTGTGACTGCAAAAAGCTGCAAGCTTACTTTTAATAGTTTTTACGTTTGTAATATTTGGAAATGTTTAAAATGATTACAATTGAAATAAATGAAAATAATTCATTTCAAATAAAAATCAACTACTAATAAAACTAAATTCAAAATAATTTTAAAAATAATTTGCCTTTCCCTTAGCTTCCTAAACCAAAGTATTAAAATTCTCAATGTAATCAATGGATTCTTGGATTCCTTGCCAGATCCAGTCTCTGATAAATGATCCAAGAGGAAACACCACTGAAATTTTGGGCTGTGCTTGTGGACTCTATTGGGGATCTAGCTGAATCTGTTCAACTGACAGTACTGTGGAACACTTAAAATACATGACTAATTTAATTCAATACTATGACAGCAATTAAATATTTTATAACCACTATATACGGAATTGGTCCAGAGATTTTTATATTGAAAAGTAACAATCTAAAGGTTGCCATGTGAACTAGAATAAAAGCATGATAAAATTAAATAGCCTTCTGTCAACATTTTAAAGCTAAGTATTTCAAGAGAGGCAGATGCAGAGGCAGAGGCAGAGAGAGAGAGAGAGAGAGAGAGAGAGAGAGAGAGAGAGAGAGAGAGAGGAGAGGGAGAGGGAGAGACAGGGAGAGACAGAGACAGGGAGCGAGAGAGACAGGGAGCGAGAGAGACAGGGAGCGAGAGAGACAGGGAGCAAGAGAGACAGAGCGACAGGGAGAGCGACAGGGAGATAGAGAGAGACAGAGAGGGACAGAGAGAGAGACAGAGACAGAGAGAGAGAGAGACAGAGAGAGAGAGAGACAGAGAGAGAGAGAGACAGAGAGAGACAGAGAGAGAGACAGAGAGAGAGACAGAGAGCGAGAGCTAGCTTACATTCAAATAAACTTCAGATAAAACTAATTGTAAAGAAGCTTGAACAATACTTACTAGGAGGTGGATCAAGTTTTACTATTAATGCTTGTAGTGCATAAAGTGCTTGTAATTCTCTCTCAGGATCTGAATTAAGGTATTTGAGTAATAATCGCAATCTTTGCTGTATAATGTTTGCATCTACACGACTTGGAGGTCCTTCTTCTAGACATTAAAAAACAATGGCAAGGAACTCACACAGAGAAGCAAGGAATATTTTTTTGAAACAATGGTATTCTTTAACATCTTGGCGCAAAGTAGCTCCTTCAAAATGCACAACACTTTTCAAATATACCAAAATGGCAGCATCCTGACCTGCTCCTGTGAGGAAGACAGGATGGCAATGTTCAGGAGCACTGGGTGACACGAGATGCTGTAAATTTATTATTTTTTTAAAAACAGGAAGCATTTGCAAGGTTTCGGAAGCTAAAACAAGGAATATACAGGAAGCGGAAAAAATATATAAACAGGCAATGAGGGGGGTTAAAAGAGGCCATGAAATGTCCTTGGCAAGTAGGATTAAGGAGAGTGCCGAGGCATTTTATACATATATATTAAACACGAGAAGGGAGCTTGGGAGAGGATAGGACTACTCAGGAACAAGGGAAGGAACTTATACCTGAAGCCAGAGATATGTAGGGGAAGATATAACACAAGTACTTGTATCAGTATTGTTGGGTATAGGAACCTGATTGAATATGAAATGACTTTTAATATGAAATGACTTGCGTGATTGTATGCATGCGTAGAGGAGACTTAAGATGACGCTAACATGAATACAGGCACATTTGAATACTTGTGTGTGTCCGAGATTTATTCATAGTCCAATTACAGCACGAACACACAACAATTTGGCGACGAGGATGGGATTCCACTAACAGGAACAGATTGCGGTCATTGTGAAGTTTGCGCACGACCGAACATGAAGTAAATGACGCAGTATGTAATTGGAAAATATGGAACGCACGTTCGCGAGTGCAAGTCAGCCCATCGATGCAACCGACCGTACAAACAGTGCTGTAGCCATGCAGAGCAGCACATAGAGGCAGCCATAGCCAGCAGAACATCAATCGTGTTCGTTTGCCAGTAATAGCTAAGCCACCCTACGTAGGTGCCGGGCAGCCCAAGGCCCAAGTTCAGCCGCCGCCATTTTGTCCCTAGCAACCGCCACCGACGGCCAGTACCCGAGAGCAGAGCAGCGACGGTGATAACGGTTAAACAGTGTTGTTGTGAACTAAGTATTAATAGTGTAACCATGGCTAATCCAATTGTTGGGAATGTGCCCCAGTTAGAATCGGGTTATACTTTTGAGGAATGGACTGAAGTCTTGGAGGCATGGTTCATTTCAAACGATATCACATCACAAGAGAAGAAAAGCGCAGTGTTCCTTACAGGTTTAGGAAGCAAGGGTTACCACATCCTACGAGCATTGCTGCAGCCAGCTAAGCCTGCAAGCAAAACGTATCTGGAATGTAAGGATGCTTTAATTGTTCATTTCTCGCCAAAACCAACAGAAATAGTGCAAAGGTATCGATTCTATACGTGCACCCAAGCAAATGAAACAATCCCTCAGTTCATAGCAAAGCTTCGACAGTTAAGTGAGGGGTGTAATTTCATGGTATTTATTCACAAATGCTGGAGTAACTCAGCAGGTCAGGCAGCACCTCAGGAGAGAAGGAATGGGTGACGTTTCGGGTCGAGACCCTTCAGACTGCAGATAGACTGTTGGAGCCTGTAGTCCGGGTTGGGTCCGAATTGGGAGGTCTGGAACCGGAGCTGGAAACCCCGAGGTGTAATTTCATGGCACTGGAGAATATGCTGAGAGACAGATTGGTGGTAGGGTGCAGATGAGAACATCCAACAGAAACTGTTGGGTACACAAAAATTAATCTTTGAGAACGCAGTCAGTATGGCGACAGCGATGGAGGTCGCCAAACAAGATGTGGAGCAGATCCAGAAGATCGGAAGGCTAGAGAATACTACCTCCGTCAATCAGCTTCAAAGGAAGGCGTTTGAACTACAGAAGACAAGGAGTCAACCAAGGACACCCAAAGACGAAGGTCACTACACTAAGAAATGCTGGAGATGTGGTGGCAGCCACGAGCCGGCGAGGTGAAAATTTCGAGATGGCAGGTGCTTCAGGTGCTCTGGAATGGGTCACACTAAGAGTCAGTGGAGGAGAGGACAATCGCAGAAAAAAGCAAACCACTTGGAGGAGGCAGCTTCGAATTCATCATCAGAGGAAACCATGAGCCACTTGGACGATGAATCAATCAACAAGTTGTCGAACTCTGAACCGTATAAAGCCACTTTGATAGTGAACGGCAGGGAGGTACAACGAGAAGTTGATACGGGAAGTCCATGGACTATCGTACCAGAAGAAGTCTTCAGCAAACTCGGTAAAGACCCTAGGCTAGATCCCAGTAGCATCAAGCTGAAATCCTACACTGGAGAGAAGGTGGACATCTACGGACAAGCAGCGGTACAGGTACAGCTCGAACCTCACCGTAAGCCCGAAACGCTGACCATAGTGGTAGTAAAGAAAGGGGCAAGCCTAATGGGAAGAGACTGGTTAAGGAAGCACCCTGGATTGTTGTCAAAGCTAGTCAGCCAGAACACGCCAGATTCAAGATTTGCAAGATGCCATAGACACCGTACTCAACAGACATGCCAAACTGTTTGATAACAGCGGCCATGGAGTAATGAAGAGATACCAAGCCAAGGTATATCCACAAGACGAAAACAGGGGAGCAAAGATTTACATGGCAGCTCCTGTTTCATATGCTGCTAGAAAGCAGATTGATGCCGCATTGGATGACTTGCTGCTGGCTGGCATTATCAAGCCTGTGAAGACAGCAGATTTCGCATGCCCGATCATAGCTGTACCAAAACCAGATGGGAGAATGAGAGTCTGCGGCAACTACAAGCTCACAGCAAATAAGGTGCTGAAAGTCGAACAGTATCCCCTTCCAACTTTGGAGGATCTACTGCAGGAACTAGAAGGAGGAGAAAAGTTCTCTAAACTACACCTTTCCCATGCCTATCATCAGATAGAGTTAGACCCTGGAGCTCGAAAGTTCACCACGATTAACACACATAAAGGTCTCTTCGAATATACCAGACTGCCCTTTGGGATATCCAGCACACCAGCCATGTTCCAGAGAACAATGGAGAGTCTGTTAACCGATATTCCCATGTGCAAGCCATACCTTGATGATATCATCATCAGTGGAAAGACTGACGAAGAGCACCTCAGGAACCTGGAAGCGGTCCTGTCATGACTAGAGACCAATGGGTTATGTCTGAAGAAGGAGAAGTGTGCACTGATGCAAGAGTCAGTCGACTATCTCGGACATCGACTGAACAAGAATGGTCTTCGTCCTCTTCAAGACAAAGTTGATGCGGTGCGGGAAGCAAAGCGCCCTGTGAACCAAAGCCAACTCCAGGCATACCTCGGCTTACTGGGGTATTACAGGAAGTTTATACCCAACCTGTCACAGGAGATTGCACCATTGATTCAGATGTTGAAGGCAGAGTACAGATCAGCAGATTCAAAGAGTGGGAGGAGAAGCAGCAAGTCTGATCCCAAGTTCAAATGGGGAAAGGAACAAGAGCAGGCATTCCAGAGATCCAAGCGTCTTCTTCAGAGTGACAGTGTGCTGACGCCTTACGATCCAGCCAAACCTATCATGCTCCAAACGGATGCAAGCCCCTATGGCGTAGGTGCCGTGATAAGCAATGTTGAATCAGATGGACAAGAACGCCCGATAGCTTTCGCTTCACGCACTCTCAAGCCCAGCAAAATGAACCACGCACAATATGAAAAGGAGGGTTTATCGATAATCTTCGGACTGAAGATGTTCCACAAGCAGTTACATGGAAGGTCTTTCACCATTGTGACTGATCACAAGCCACTGATGGGACTGTTTGGAGACCACAAGCCGGCCAGCCCGATGGCCTCTGCCCACGTAGCAAGATGGCATATGATCCTGTCTGCCTACAGTTACCAGATAGTCCATCGAGAAGGCAAGAAACGCCAGAATGCAGATGCGTTGTCGCGCTTGCCGATCCACGAAGAGGACTCTTCATGGAATCATCCGGAGCTCGCCGAGCTTGATGAAGCACCAGAGACACACATCAACATGCTCACCGATCTGGACACATGCCCTGTTGATGCACAGGAACTGAAGAGAGCCACCAAGAAGGACAGACAGATAGACGCAGGTCTAACAGAATTACAAGAACACCTAAAAGATTGGAGGATTATGTTCTGTATAAGTGAACCAACCAACGTATATACTAACAATGTATTGTGTATTTTGTTTGACACATGTTCGTACGATATGCAGGTCTGTTGGTTGATATTATGTGACGTTAGAAATGAAATTGTGTTACCTACCTCCAGGTAAAAGGGGGAGGAATGTTGGGTATGGGAACCTGATTTAATATGAAATGAGTTTTAATATGAAATGACTTGCGCGATTGTACGCATGCACAGAGGAGACTTAAGATGGCGCTAACATGAATACAGGCACGTTTGAATACTTGTGTGTGTCCGAGATTTATTCATAGTCCAATTACAGCACGAATACACAACAAGTATTCACCAAGGAGAAGGACATTGGGAATAGCAAGATCAAGGAGGGGGCATGTTGCTATCAAGGTGGTGGTAGTGGTATTGGGTCGCTTGCAGAACATTAAGGTAGATAAGTTCCCACGGCCTTTTTGAGAAATTCAAAAGAGATTGCTGGGGCCTTGACAGAGATCTTTGTAAACTCTTTAGCTACAAACAAGGTCCAAGAGGACTATAAAATTGTCAATGTGTTCTGCAGGGATCGGTGCTGGAACCTCTGTTGATTGTGTTCTTATAAAAATGATTCGGACTGAAATGTAGGTGGGCTGATTGCAGTTTGTTTGCAGATGACACAAACATTGGTGGACCTGTGGATAGTGAGGAAGGTTGTGCAGACTTTGAAGAAGTCGAAGAAAAGGTTCACCAGAATGACAACTGCATTAGAGATTATTAGGGATAAGGAGCAGTTGGACAAACTTGGATTAGTTTCTCTAGAGCACTGGAGGCTGAGGGGCGACCTGATAGAAGTATATAAAATTATGAGAAACAGGATATATAGTCAGAATCTTTTCTGAGGATGGAAATGTGTAATATTAAATTTATGGTTGAGAGGGGGAAAGTTTCAAGGAAATTTGTGAGGGATTAAAAAAAAATTTTTTTTTAAGTACAGCGAGTGGTAGGTGCCTGGAGATGGTGGAAGTAGATACGATAGCAATGCTTCAGACACATTTAGATAGGCATGGGATCGAGGACCACATGCATGCAAGATGGAATTAGTTTAAATTAGCATTATGTTCAGCACCGACATCATAGGCCAAAGAGTCTGTTCCTGTGCTGTACTGTTTGTTTTATGTTCTCAACAGTCTCAGTGCTCACCAGTAATTAAACCATATTTAAGATCAAAGAATTTTGCTTTTTAATTTTAGGGTTAGGGTTATTATTGGGACCCAAGGAGTTTTTAAAAAATCCACTATTTCTAAGAGTTTGAAATAAATCCAGGGATTTGAGGCTGGGTGGTCTGACTCATGGACCAGCACTTGCTCCTAGACAGATGGTGGCCACATTGGCAGAGCGGTTTGTTATTCGCCAAGCTTCGTTCTCCAGTAGACTACCCATTCACTGATATGCTGGTGGGAGTGCAATAATATGGGGGATTTTGGCACTAGTTTAACCTGCAATCCATCTCTGCTGTCATTTTGTGGCACAGCCAAATGGCAAGAAACTGGCAAGAGCTTACTGAGAAGCCCAACATTTTTCCCTGGGGCTCCAGTTTAGCCGGGTATTTTGAAAGTGAAATGTGAATATGGCAAACACTGCCCTTATAATTGTTTGCAAAAAAAATGCGACCAACAAGGATGAGCTATTTTGGATAACCAATTAAATGAGGACAGTGACTAGCCCTATTATTTTGTAAATTTAGACAAACTATTTCAAAAAATTAGCTCGATTTCTACCAGATAATTGACATGGATACCCTGGTGACATTTTTCAACTGCTTTATTTCCAGGGGAAGGGAAAGACAACAGAGACTGATAACAAATCCCCCAAAAATGGATGGAATGTGAATCAGAGGGCTGGTAATTTGACCAACCTGTGTCTCTCTGTCTCCCCTGCCCTCCTCCTTTCTTGTGCCAATAAAACAAATGGTGCAGAGTTGACCTGCTGCATTTAGTCAGGAGTTCAGCAGGCTCAATGGAATTAAAACTGGGCACATTGTCTTCACAAACCATCGGCAGGTCGTGGATGGATGTCTACTTACGATCTGACTGATTCTATAAGTCACCCTTTTTTGCATTAAATTTAAATGAAGTACATGAAGTACATTAGGAAAACATCATAAAGCTGATTTAATTACCTGTAATAGATGATCTACATACAGTTGTCATCAAAGCTCTAAGGAATGTCGATGAACCAATCTGTGATTCATCTAAATTAGCCTGTAGGGAGATAGAGAAATAATTTAAGAATTGAACAATAATGAAGGGCATCTACCAAGTTTTCAACCAAGTGTTGTTCTTACCTCTTGGTTTGAGAATTCACTCAGCACTCTCAAATTTAAAGTAAAAGTACATCTGAATTAAACCAACCACATTTCATTCATACAAAAGTGGCATTAATAAGCCAATCCAGAATGTAGCTCCAAAGGACAAACTACAGAACTGGAAAAACAACCCATTTTAAAGATTCTTTTTGATCATGTGGGTTGCTGTGCAGCATTTAGTGTGACCTTTTTGTTATATGGAAGGAAAATAAGGAAGCAGTATATACAAAATATTAGTGATAGATAATATCTTTTGGTCTTTAACGTGATAAAGAGAAAGCGTAAATAACAATGGGGCAAGTGAGAGAGTTTACTGTACCCAAAAGATGGTTAACACCTGAAATTCTCTGTTAGAAACCATGTAGATACATACCAAAGTACCAAAGCAGGTTCCAAAAATACTTCAAAAGGAAAATTGGGCGACTGCTTTAAAAAGAAATAGGATCTGGAGACAGGTTGCTCATGAAGAAAAAAAACCAAAAACAAAAACCTCTTCCTGTGATTTTCTTTCTTTCTCCAAGACATACTTATAATTGTGTCTCATGGGACAAGACACCCCAAAGTATTCTGCACAAAATGATAGATTTTTGAACCCTTGTAATGTGGCAACTTGAACTGTCATTTCTTAATATTGTAAAGACCCGATAATGACCAGATAATCAATTTGAGTTGCCTTAGTTGAGGGATAATTATTGGCTAGGGCACAAGGAAAAATCTCCCTGTTCTCCTCCCAATTATATTTTTGGACTTTGATAAGGAAAGCAGATCCCTCAATTTTAATGCAGTTAGGTGATCTTCCTCAGTAATGCACTGGGGCATTGTTAAGATTTTGTGTTCAGTGGGATTTGAAATTAGAATCTTCAGACTCATAGGCGAGAATGCCAACATTGCAAACAATGATCACACCCGTAATCATTAAAATAACCAAATGCCAAGTTAGAATTGGTAGGGCAAGCAACCTTTTTTACCGGAAAATCATAAAGCTAAAATCTGAATTTGAAGTTTCTCATTGATCAAATGCCATAAAACATCAGATAAAGAAATGTATTCTGATTTTTAGAAATTATAATCAAAACACCTTTGAATAATTTTATGACAATATAGTTTTACTTTGGTTCAGTTTAACATTACAGAAACTGTATTCCGTGTGTGCTTAATCCTTAGTGATCAAGATCACAATAAACTACATATGGAAACAATGAAAAATAGTTGCTACTTTTTCAACACATCTTGTTAAATGAGATTCAGACTCAGCTTCAATTGACTGAAGTCTTCGAAGGTGATTGTGCTTCTTTTTTTGGTTTGGTATTTGACAAGCATGAAAGCCTGACGCTATGTTTACCAATCTCTGAACCAAGTACAGAAAAATCTATACACAAGGAATCTCTGCTTACCTGAAGCAAAATGGTCTTTCTGCCCTTAATTACATTAGATTAACAAAATTGAAATTAACATACCGATATTATTAAATGAAAGAGTCAACAGCATCAACAGAATTATAGGTTACAAACTAGTGCAGGGAAGGTCACTGAAAAATCACGAGTAAAAAATGCTTTAGTTTGCATATTTGAGTATCAGCAATGACTTTCATTTACAAATGCAAGCATGCATCCTGTTAGTTGATGGATTTATATATTTAGCCATTATGCAGGAAAGATATGTATTTTACATTGTTGCAACTACAAAAGAGGTAACCAAACACAAGTACAATATTTGTCTGAGTGATAGTCAACTAGTTTAATGATCAATAATAAGTTACCCTTATTATAAATTTAACATTATAGTCAATGTAAGAAATTACCACACAATTGTTTAATCTTATTGGTTATAAATTAAAACAAACTTAAAACAAAAATAGAAAATGTTTAAAACATTCCAATCAATTGGCTGCTGTGTCTGTTTTAGGTCAACACATTTTAATCAGTTTAGGGAAAGGTCATCAACCTGAACTGTCAACTATATTTCTTTCTCCATAGATGCTGCCTAGCTTGCTGACGATTTCCTGTATCTGCAATATTTTGGTTTTTAAAAATTCAACCTACTTCTACCCAATCAAAGATTTGCTCATTGCTGGCTTTGTCTTCGATTATAAGTTTTTCTAGCCACTTGTTCAGTTCTTCAGCAGAGAGCTCCATTTTTGAAAGTGCTTCAGGACCAGAAACATCTGATATGGTAAACTCCAATTTCTGCAAAGGAATTGTAAAACTAATATTAATATTCCCTGTCAACACAATTAAAACAACTTTTCACTGCAGTGATATCTCCACCTATCCTGCCTACTTGGTTTAAGGTTGGAATTCAACATAATTACCAATGATTTTATTTGTCAGGTGTGTCACCTTTACAATAGCTAGACGCAAGACATAAACAATGATTGAAAACCGCAATGCTCTAATCTTATTGCCACAGTAATACATCTGTGACTGTTGATAATTCAACAAAGGAGTTAAAAAAAAACGCTGAACAGACAGAGCCTGGTTCTAGAACCATACGATTTAAACCAATACAATGTTATTAAAGCAGAATAGGATACCATGGAGGTAAAACAAGGTCAATAACAGTTTTATGATCCAGTACTATCATTCTAGTCCTTGTCACAAACGTGGGTAATCTGAATTATGAAATTTTAGTTGTTGCAAAATATATAGCAAAGAATGATATATTAAAACGCATGACAACTGTAAAATAATTTCATTTCATTCTTCACATTTACAACTATTCTGATTACAATTATAAATTTCAGGTAACTAGAGACTTTTACAGAGTTATAGAATCAAACATCAGAGAAGACAGGACCATTAACTCAACACGTCCATGAGGAAGGATATTCTTGCTATGGAGGGCGTGCAGCGTAGGTTCACTAGGTTAATTCCCGGAATGGCGGGACTGTCGTATGTTGAAAGGCTGGAGCGATTGGGCTTGTATACACTGGAATTTAGAAGGATGAGGGGGGATCTTATTGAAACATATAACATAATTAGGGGATTGGACACATTAGAGGCAGGAAACATGTTCCCAATGTTGGGGGAGTCCAGAACAAGGGGCCACAGTTTAAGAATAAGGGGTAGGCCATTTAGAACGGAGATGAGGAAGAACTTTTTCAGTCAGAGAGTGGTGAAGGTGTGGAATTCTCTGCCTCAGAAGGCAGTGGAGGCCAGTTCGTTGGATGCTTTCAAGAGAGAGCTGGATAGAGCTCTTAAGGATAGCGGAGTGAGGGGGTATGGGGAGAAGGCAGGAACGGGGTACTGATTGAGAGTGATCAGCCATGATCGCATTGAATGGCGGTGCTGGCTCGAAGGGCTGAATGGCCTACTCCTGCACCTATTGTCTATTGTCTATTGACCACCAGGTCACCACCCACACTAATTCCATTTGTAAGCGTTGGGCCAGAGCCTTCTATGCATTTGAAATTCAAGTGCTTGTCCCAGGTCCTTTTCAAGATGTTGTAAGATTACCTGCCTCTGTCAGCTTTCCAGCCAGTGTGTTCCAGACAGTAACCACCCTCTGGGTAAAAACAAAAGTTCCTCTGATCCCCTTTAAACCTTTAACTCCTTGCTTATTCCCCAGGCTTTATAACTCGGTTCCTGTTTTTGCAAATAGTCAAAGTGCAGGCATTTTTAAAAACTATTACAGACAACTGCAGCAGGGAGAGATATCCAACAGCCATGTAGTCTCCATGGAGTCTCATGGAGACTGTCTCCGTCAAGGACTGTGTAGTGGCTGATCGTGTACCAGTCTCCCCATGTTAAAAGATGTATTGCACAGGCATTCACCTGAAACATGAGGCCAATCATCCTCGTTTTGGAGTGATCGCCGATGATGATCTCACAACTGTGTTGCTGCTATTATGAGGCTTATTAACTATTCCAAAGCACTTCCACACCTCCCCATCAAGATAAACAAAGCTATTTTCAGATTCTGCTCTCCTATGGCTTCAACTATACTGGGATCCAAGGGAATATCATACAACCAGCACTATTCAGAAAGTTATAATTTGCTCAGCCTTGACAACACCTTCTCACCCGATTAATTTCAATGGCAACAAAACATTTACAGTGCTAAAATAGATGTACCTAAATGTTTTCATATTTTTAAAAAAATTGCAAGTTTGATCTCTTATCTGTCATGTTTCTTTATCTGAACTGAACTTTTAAATAATTGAGTTGAGGCAGTCAGAGCAGTTTCTATCCTTCAACAGCCATTATTCATTCTGGAGCTTTAAAAAAAAGGACATTCTGTTGCTCACTCTCAATGTGACAGGAATTGGCCATAGGTTAACTTATGTTCATGTCACATTTCAGAGTACATCACACGGCAGGTGCTGAAGGCATCAGACCAGATGTTAGTAATAATTAAGACAACCATGGTGCTGGTCGCAGCCAAATCAGATATTTTAGCATGTGTACTGATTGAGACTTAAAAGGAATAGACTCACTTTATCACTAATGAAGTTTTGAACATCATCTCCTTCAGTTAGAAAATCTTTCCAATTTAGGCCAGCCTCTTTCCATAGGGCCCCGACTTTCTTATGGCTCTGTTAACAATAAAAGTGAAATATTTACTCTGGGTTCTTCATACAAGAGAGCAAAAAAGATTCAATGTTGCTGTTTATATTTATGTAAGACATCAGTTTGTGAATTCTGTACCGAGTTCTCCTTTACACTCACCATTTGTTTGCATAGAAGGTGCAAAATTTCTGCAAGCAGAACCCCTGCTCTCCCTACAGGAAGTAAAGATTTACTAAGTTCTCTGCAAGAGAGGGGAAACACATTTATCATTCAGTATCCCAAAAAACAGCTTGAGAATCAAAATACTTGCAGCTGGAGAAAACAACAATTAAATGCAGATATCCTGGAGCAGAGGAAAACTGAGAAATTATATCAAAGGATAATTGCCAATTTTAAATTTTGTTCTAGTAACCATATTATGAAGGTATTATTCATGCAATTGAAGTGGATATACATTTTCTCCCTGTGACCATGTTGGCTTTCTCTGGGTGCTCCGGTTTCCTCCCACATTCCAAAGATGTTCAGGTTAGTAGTTTATTTGGCCTCTGAAAATTGCCCCAATTGTGTAGGATGTGAAACTGGGATTAATATTTCAGATACAGCACGGAAACAGGCCTTTTCAGCCCACCAAGTCCGCGCCGCCCAGCGATCCCCGCACACTAACACTATTAACACAATCCTACACACACTAGGGACAATTTTTACATTTACCCAGTCAATTAACCTACATACCTGTACGTCTTTGGAGTGTGGGAGGAAACCGAAGATCTCGGAGAAAACCCACGCAGGTCACGGGGAGAACGTACAAACTCCTTACAGTACAGCACCCGTAGTCAGGATCGAACCCGAGTCTCCGGCACTGCATTCGCTGTAAAGCAGCAACTCTACCGCTGTGCTACCGGGTGTACGGGTGATTGATGGCCGGCGTGGGCTTGGTGGGCCGAAGGACCCGTTTCTGTATCTCGCAACTAAACTAAACTAAGATTAGAAAAGACTGAGCGGAAATGATTGGTGAAACGATCGTTTTGTCAATGCTTGGTCTTTCTGACATAAATCTGTAAGTTGACAAGCTAAAATTGTACATAAGTTAGTTACTTTAAATTGATAATCACGTTAAAAAGTTACCAATGAAGAAAACCACAAGGAGTACTCAGTTCAGGATTATTGGGAGTTACAAAACATGGCATTATCTCACTCTGTAAATATATATCCTGTTGAAGCCTGGATCAATTCCTAATTCAACGAGGAACGGCATGGGTTTTTCTGGTAAGAACCAGGTGCAAAGTAGATGCACAGCATCTCTATTTTGTTTTTACATTCCAAGAACTCAACTGAAACATAAGCTTGTAGATTATGAAGATCGCTTCTCAAATTTAAAGTGTGTTTAAAAGGAATATGCTTAAAATGCTAACCCATTATTGGATAAAATGTTGGGGTTTCCTTAATATTTCAAATATGTTGCTGTAAAAATAAAATGTTTCTTACGTAAATAATTCTCTCATAGAGATTCCTCCTTCTTGTAACATGGGAGTCACAAGTTCACCCAGGTACAGCCATATATGTGGTATATCAATGGCCATATCCTCTGCCAATTCCAAGAGTTCTAAAAGCCTGCAGGAAAATAATAAGAGCAAATAACCTTCATTCCATGTCAAAGATATCTTATCTATTTGCAAGAAACCAAAACATGATTTTATACCCAACCATACTAATGAAATGGCAAAATAAAATTATAAAATACCGTGCTGGAATTGATAGCTTTCCTTCTCTACCACTAAAATCCACTCATCATTAAATGCAACCCTTCTCTCATCGCGGTCTGATAGTTTCAATTTGAGGACTGAAGATTGAACACAAATTATAACATATTGTGGAATTAGCTTAGCAGGAGTATTTAGTTAAATTTCTAAGATAACACAGAATTTTTGGTAATTTATTAAAATTTATGCCCAGAAAATTTGAGGTCTAGATAGCAGGGAAGAAGGAAAGAAAGTAACAGCAATTTGTTAATTAAATTCTAATCATTGTTTTTCCTTACTTTTTATTTGTCCAACTACAATAATGATCTCACTAACCAATTTGTTTAGTTCTGGCAGGATTTGACAAGCAATGTAGGTAAATGATCAAATGTGACGGGGATTCTGTCTGAAAGGGTGGTTAGGGTTATTACAAAGGAAAAACAACTCTGACTGAAGATGATTGCTGAGTTATTGATGTCCTGATCATTTTTATGTACCATTATGCAGGTGTAACATGGTAGTCATATATACTGATGTCATGGTCATTACACCTCCAAATGGTGTATACAGAACTTTGATGCATGAAGCTGTATACAGTGCTTTGTGGTATTTTAATGTGAAAGGCATTCTACAAATGTACACATTAACTGACTATGCAACATTTCATTGCAAATTACTTTTCTTCATCAAATATTACATACCCCTTGAAGAATTCATCCTTGGGTAGTTTTTCAGACTGTATCAGTTGATAGAAAAGCTGACCCATGTGTTCCCTTGTTATTTGACTTCTCTCTAATGTTGATTCTACACCTACTCTTACAAAGACATGGAGTAGGCTCAGTGAATTCAATTCATCCACACACTGGAGCGCTTCCTAGAAGTGAAAAAAATATTATAGTTAAACGGCTCATCAATCACATTTCTTTTCTACACAGATAGTACTTTTCCCAGAAGCACATGCACCCTATTAACAAATAACCTTAATAATTTAATCAATTGTGTTTTAATTATCTATTTCTTTTCTTCTCTCATTTCCTGTTTTCCTGCTCCGACATTACTGAAGAACAGCAGTTTTCAAAACACAGAGCTATTATGAAACTGGTGGAGGGAGTTTTATTTTATTCTATATACTAAAACTCTCGTTTGTTTGTTTGTTCCCAAACTACAGTCAAAACGGTACACTATAGCGTGCCAATTTTAGGCCCATCTTACTCATCATTTGGTGCTAATGGAAGAAGTTTCATTGAAATCGGAGTTATATTTTTTTAAGTTATCCACATTTTAAAGTTTAAATCTATCTCCTAGGGAGGGAGGGAGGGAGGGAGAGAGAGGGGGAAGGAGGGAGGATAAGGGGGGAAGGAGGGAGGATAAGGGGGGAAGGAGGGAGGATAAGGGGGGAAGGAGGGAGGATAAGGGGGGTTGAGGGGGATGGAGTGGGGGGAGGGGGAAGGGGAGAGGTGAGGGTGGAGGGGGGGAGAGGGGAGGGGGTGAGGAGTGGGTGCTGCACCAATGCAGGAGAGGTTTGGGCCCAACGGGTCCATTTGGTCTAGTTGACTAAAGAATGTAGTGAACAAAGGCAAGAATATTGTTTTGAAAAAAAACAAGTGCAAGCTACGAATTAGTGAATGGACTGGAAATAAACCAAATATCTGCAATAAATGTTCTTTCAGCAGAAAAATATTCAATGGAATCAGAAGGTCAAAAAGCACCCAATGTTTCACAATCTGCGAGAGGAATTTAAGATACTTTCCTTTCCTTTCTAATTAATTATTTAGCCTTTAGCAACTAGCACATTCTGAATATACCTTCAGCACTATCAGCAAGATAGAAGACAGACCTCCTTCAGTCCTTCCTAATTTAAATAACAGCAACATTTTCCAATACCTTCTCCTTCCTCCAATGTTTATTCAGCAGCATTTTTAAAGCATCTATACTAGTAATTTCAAATAATTCTTATGATGGAGTTTCAAATTCTTAGATAGTACTTTTGAATTATTTGCAACAATAGCTTCTTCCACACATGGAACATCTTACCCTCCTCATCCATTGAAACATTCCATGATTTTTTAATACTTATTATTAGAAAGAAAATTGATACCCGTTCTGTTCATTCTTTCCTAATTGTATACTGGATGAAACATGGACAATTGTTGGATGACATTTTATGCTGGATTTTCAAAGGAATCTGTTCCAGAATGAGGATCTCCGGACATCTTGTTTGCAACAAATTAATAGAAACACTTTTCATAGAAACCATGCAGCTATGCGACAATCAAGTATTCACCTTATAATCATTAATGTGTAAAAACTCATCAATAATGGATTTCGATTTTTTCTCCATCGTCTCCTCAGCCTCAACAGTTTTGAGGGAAGCCTCAGCAGGAGGAACTTCAGATTTCACTATGGGGGATAAATAGCAAATTTAAGGAGATTTTCTTCAACAGAGAGGTTGTTTATGCGAAGTTATTCAATGACATCAACCAGTTAGCTACCATTAAACTAACATTATTTTAATACATCTCCAATGTTTTCCAATTATTTTTAATGGAGTACAATCATAAATTCTTACCACTGCTTCAAGACGTTTTGAATTTAAAATATCTAATGATATTCTTGTCACAAATATTGCAAAACACAAATGCCCTCAAGAAATTGCCAGTTTGCCATAGTGATCACACCTTTATGACATCAATAGCCAGTCACAGAGAAACATGGCAGAGGCTTTTCCGACTTCATGTACTAAAATACTTACAAACATATACACTCCTCTGCCCAGCACAAGTCCTCCTCCAGTGCCATAGTGAGGCCCGCCGGAAATTGGAGGAGCAGCACCTCATATTTCGCCTGGGCAGTTTGCAGCCCGGTGGTATGAACGTCGACTTCTCCAACTTCAGATAGCTCCTCTGTCCCTCCCTTCCCCTCCTCCTTCCCAGATCTCCCTCTATCTTCCTGTCTCCACCTATATCCTTCCTTTGTCCCGCCCCCCTGACATCAGTCTGAAGAAGGGTCTCGACCCGAAACGTCACCCATTCCTTCTCTCCCGAGATGCTGCCTGACCTGCTGAGTTACTCCAGCATTTTGTGAATAAATCGGCTGATTATCATGTCTCCGATTCTTTAACCCATTAACACTGCATCTGCTGCAATAATCAATCTTTTCAAATGCTATCAGTAAAGAAGATTGGTCATGATGACTATTTATATGGCTGCTTATTGATCAATAACAAAAACTCAAAGTATTTTGGTAGAAAATAAAGGAAATACCATTGAACACAGCAAATTGTATTTGCTGCAGATTAGTTAATATTGTTTATGTCACAAGGGTGGCTAAATATGCTGAATTCCACTGTGATAAAATCTTGTCTTGTGTATAAGGAAGTGCGAATCTGGATGTACACGGTTGTAAACATTAATAATGCAGAGTGGAGCGAGGTTAAGCTAGTTTTACATGTCTCTGTAATTATACCACCAATTTCGAACTTAATAGACCAAATATAAAGGTCTAGCCTCATGATGGCTACAAGTTTCAACCAGCCAATGTATATGTATGTTACAGGAATTGCAAAGTACCATTTTCCTTGGGACGATTCTTATCTCCCTCTACACTCTTCTCCTCAGAAGTATTTGTGGCTTGCTGCACAATTTCAAGGACTTCCCTTCTCTCTTCTTCTCGCGTCCGATCATCAAGGAGCTCCTTATTACTGCTCCCCCGTGTAATGGCTGGCCGACTTGGTTTATCATTCTTCTCTCTTCCCGTACTGCTTCGACTACACGGACATGGAAGTGAGTTTTGGGGGGGGGGGGAAGAAGGGGGTGGAAGAGAAGAAAAAGGTACATTGAACCCTCATTTTAACAGATCCCATTGTAATCGATTTCAGTGATAGTGGAAAAACCTGCCAACTCACCTCCCTGACTCGCACTGCCAGCGCTGGCTTCTGACTCCACCCCCAGCTCGCAAGGCGCACCAACGAGCCCTTCTTCACCTACCGCAAGGGTCCAGTTCACAAGGCTGTTGTTGTGGCACACGTTGTATCACCTGGGATTTCTTCTGTCCCCTGCCACCAACCTGGTCACCCTGGGGCTCCCTTCCCTCTCACCAGCAACAGCTTCTTTCTGTTGGCCATCGCTTTATCCACTCTGCCTCTTTCCTCCTCACCACTTCCCCCCCCCCGCCCTCCACTGCTACCTCCTCCTCCCGCCACTTTGTCCACTTCGGGGGAGGAGGAGGAGACAGTGGAGCAGACAAAGCGACAGGCAAGAGCAGAGGGAGCCCCAAGGTGACCTAGCGCGTCCTATTGATAGCGGCGGCCCGAAGAAAGCACGCCCTCTTGGTGGCTACAACGTGAGCCGCAACAACAGCCGCATCAAGGGTGAAAGGCTCGTTGGTGCAGAACAGACTTGCATCGGCATTTAGTTTTAAGGTGAGAAGCTACAAAGTTCTGGAGTAACTCAGTAGGCTGAATCAGTCTGAAGGGCCCTGACGTCCCCTATCCATGTTCTCCAGAAATGCTGCCTCACCCATTGAGTTACTCCAACACTTTGTGTCCTTTTGTGCATTAACCATCATCAGAAATTTTTGGTTCAACTACATATGATAATACCATACTAGGATATAGTGGACAATCAACAATAATGGACACCATTCATCCTCCTTTGCTCTGTTATAACAAGGGTTTACTGTAATTTAATCTTTATGCTGTATAATTACAGATTATGCATTAAGCACACACACACACACATAAATATATATAAACATATATACATATATAGAAAAGTTATATATTTTAAATGAAATGCATTGATTTGGATTTGCTGCCTTTTAATGTAGAATTAAAATGTAGAAACATGACCTCATCTAAAGTGAGAAATAATCTAAAACAAAATTTAAATAAAAAGAATCACAAGTCTAGAATCGGAGAAGATTCTAAAAGAGAAGTGGGGGCAGGATGAAGCCTGGCAAGTGATAGGTGGATACAGGTGAGGGAGTGGTGGGTTGATTGGCTGATGGATGGAGTGAATAACACAGGCTAGAGGTTTAAGTTTATTGTCACGTGCACTGAGTTGAGGTACAGTAAAAAGCTTTGATATGCATGTTATCCAATCAGATCAGATAATACTGTACATAAATACAATCAAGCCATACTCAAATACAATAGATAGAGCAAAGGGCAAGATACCGCGTACAGAATATAGTTCTCAGCATTGTAGTGCTTCAGTTCCATTGACAAAGCCCACTGTCCACAATGGGGAAGAAGTGAATCGGACAGAACGCAAGCTTATGGAAAGACTGTTCAGAAGCCCGATAACTGAGGGGAAGAACCTGTTCCCGAGTCTGGTGATGCATGCTTTCAGGCTTCGGCACCTTCTGCCAGATGGGAGCAAGGAGGAAGAGGAATGACCAGAGGGGAACAAGTCTGATTACATTGGCTGCTTTTCAAAGGCAGCGTGAAGTGTTGATGGTGAAAAGGAGACCAAAAGAGTGTTTGATAAGGAGTGAAGAACTACTCTCGCTAACATTGTTTTTAACCTGTGCGAATACACCTTTCATTATTTAATCACCACAGACGTTGACTTTTCTCAACCTTCCTTTACGTTTTCCTCTCCCACTTTAGTTTGCAACTTAAAACTGGATTCCTCTCTAAATTTCCACAATTCTAAAACATCAACTCAAAACAATAAGCAGTGAAATAAATACGCTATGATATCTTTAGTTACAACAGCACTCACCTGGGTACTATCCTGCGTACATCCGATTCAGAAGACGGGGTTGACTGCTGTAGCACAGAAAATCTATTTAAACTTGTTGTTCGCGGCGAATCTGAAGTAAAATATTGGAACACAGAAGTAAAAGTAATAAAAGTTTTCAAGAACAAATAAAGTATACAAAATTGCTGATTCAGTGCAATCATAAGCATGGCAATCAATCTATAAAAAACACAATTAAATAAATGAGATAAACTAATAATTTTGGTTGGCAGAGCAGAAAATACTTGCTGAAAGTTCTAACTCCTTGTGGAGACTTTGGATTTTTTGTGTTTACTTGAACAAACTTACATTATACTTTGAAAGACTGCACCTATTTAAATGCTGCATTCACATCGGCCTGGAATGTGTTCTCAATAATATTTACTGTCTACCTTTACTACCTTTAATGTAATAAAATATATTTCATATATTTAATAAAAGTATTATCAATCAAAATCTGATACCAAATTACATAAGGACCTATTAGGAAAGCTAGCCTATTGCTTCTTCAAAGATTTGCGAAACATCTTAAAGGAAAAGTGGACACACAAAAAACCTGGAGTGTTAAAGGAATAGGACGGGAGACTCGAGGGAAAAGCAGTTGAAGACATGCCTGCCAAAAATGAAACGAGTAAAATTGAAGGTACTCAGGAGACAAGAATTGGAAGAGCAGGTACCTGGAGGCATTACAAGAGGAATTTAAAGAAACTGGGAGGGTTGAGGCAAGGGTGGGATTTAACAACAAAGGGATATCAATTAAATTTGAAGCAAAGCTTGACCCAGAGTCAATAAGCACAGAGATGATGGGTGAATGTGATTTGGCGAGTTTTGAAAGACTTTACGGTTACGTGGGGAAGCACATTGGAAGTCAGCCAGGATTGAATCTGTAACAAAGGCATTGGTAGTGTTGCTGATGTTGCAGAGATGGAAATAGATGATCTTTTTAAATTCACTGGGCAGCATCTGTAGAGGGAATGGACAGACAATGTTTCGGGTGGACACCTTTCAGTTAAGAGACAATTATATTGGTACAGATCTGGAGTCATATTTTAGGGTAAGGCTGGCAAAGATTATTGGATAGGACTACCCAAACAAGAGAAGGGATGGAGGGGAGAAATTGGGAGTAATTTTAGAAATGAATAAATCTGATTTTGAGGGTTATTAAGGATATAGTAAATGATGTTGATGTCACATCAAAATACAAGAATATATCTTGTAATAATCAGATAAGCAGCAAATGAAAGTCCGAAAAAAGGAGAGGTGATTCATTTTGGTGGGAAAAAAACAAAGAAACTCAGCTCTTGGAAGGTAAGAAACTAAATGGGATAGATGCCTAACAATTCAAATTCCAATAATTGTTAGTTTTATTAAACCCTTTTCTACCAGGCAATTGCAACTAAGAATTTCCCAGAAATAATTTACAAAAAAAAAAAAATCACTTGAATTTAATGTGGATCGTCTTTCTACCTTCAAATTTGACTTTAGGTCAACATGCAAACTTGATGTAATTTGTCTAACTGAGAGATTCTCAAAACAGTGAAGACAACGGTGATTTGCAATTAACCATTTCATTATTTTTTTAAATGATAGCGGCATAGGTTCAAGGTGAAGGGGAAAAGATTTAATAGGAATCCGTGGGGTAACCTTTTCACACAAAGGGTGGTGGGTGTATGGAACAAGCTGCCAGAGGAGGTAGTTGAGGCTGGGACTATCCCATCGTTCAAGAAACAGTTAGACAGGTACATGGATAGGACAGGTTTGGAGGGATATGGCCGAAGCACAGGTAAGTGGGACATTGTTTACGGTGTGGGCGGGTATCATTCTATGATTCTATTAAAATGGTAGTATATTCCCGGCGAGGTAACACTGGTAAAAGCTTATGATAATAAAATCCCATGTTATTTGTTGAGATAATTTAGCTCTTCAGTGATCAATGCTGAATTTGTAAATTGTATTTCCCAAAAAACTTTGATCAATAAATCACAGCCACTGAATGTTTGTTTTCTGTCATATTTACAGAAAAAAATATGAAAAACTTTCACGAGAAGATGAACAATTGAATACAATTTCTCTTACCAGTTTCAATAGTTTTCACTCCTCCACTGCTGCCTTTACCCCAGCTGCCTAATCGGCACCCTGGACCCAACTGTATTTTATCATCTGTGGCAGGCTGTGGGACAGAATGAAGCAAAAGGAAATTTACAACATTTGAGAAATACCCTACTCTTAATTACACTGATCAGGCTAAAATACAAGTTTTTCCATCCATGAATGTTTATCAATTTGACCTGTCAAACCTGTGAATCGTCTATTTAAATCAATCTTTATCACTGTGCTGCAAGCTCTCAACATGATTTTATAAACCAGGGAAAACTTACTTCCAGAAAAGGAGTTTTGCAATGTAATAAGAGGATTATCTGAATTCAGCTGCTCAGTGAACAGACTTGATACAAGTCTCAATAGTATCAATAATTCATTTAAATTATGATGTAGTGGGACGTGCGATCTGAAATGGGAAATTATTACCTAAAATTGTTAAAAGTGGTTCTTGGCTGTGATCTCTGCACTAAAGAACACAGATTGGGGTAGATTAAAGCTTAGCTGTAATGTCCACAGTTTATCAATGTGCTTCCAAGGGAACATGGAGAGGGGAGGGGGGAAAAAAAAATCACACTGAATTCACAGAACAGGGCAAACTCATTAATTATCAGGTAACATAACAGTATATTTCCATCAATTAACAAATCCAAAAGCGGAACTTCTCATTTAACAGATTTGACGATAGGAATGCCCCACTAATTAACAAATCCTATGAATGGAAAGCACCATTAATTAACAGATCCCATGGTGAGAAACTCCTGTCAATTAACATATCCAACATGAATGCTGTATCACTCGTCAAATCCCAGAACAGGAATCCCTTGCCTACAAGAATAAAAGAAGATAGAATGGGCCAATTCGCCGTGTACGCTTGCTTCATTGTACTGTATGAACTAGATCTTGGACCTACACCACAATCAAATGGTTAATCTCAACTGTTGCAACAAATGTGATTTTCTTGCTGTCAGTACCAGGGCTAGAGTCCCTCTTAGGGCAATGGATCAACATTTTCTTGTTGATTGAAAGAATACAACTTAAAATTGGTGTTGTAATTTCCATGCAAAAGGTAAGATTTGACACTGGCTAGAATTGGGAAAACTTACATTGTTTCAAAATAAGATTTGAAACATTGTTCAATTACAATGAAGAGGTATTTCATCCACACCCAGTTCATGCTACCACAAAATAATATTCACTTTAAAATGTTAATTCACGAGATCTGGATTCCTCATCTGTACAGTGCACAATAATTAAACAATAACTCAAGCACTGTTGTGGTAATTATCATTGACTATATCAAAATGGGAGTCAAACATATCTAAACAATCCTTTATTGCGAAACATTCCTACATGAACCAGCTCAAAATGTGTATTTGCCCACATGATGCTTTTCCTCGCAAATTGATGAAATACACCAAGGCACTGAATAGCTAGCTATTCCTTATTCAACAATCACATCAAATTTAGCCAAGTTTTTCAAATAAAGGGAAGCATTCAGCTGAGTATATGAATACAACACAATTGTGAAATGACTAGTTAAATTAAATAATTTTAAAGCCCCTGCAATTATAATAACAGTCCTGAAGGATGCCATTTAGCTCCTTGTACTTGTATCAGGCCAGCGTCCAACAGGATTTATTCACAGTATTCTGTAAAGGAGTGGGAAAATATACAATTGTCCATTTTGGCAAATGAAAATAACACTGATTATCCCAAGGTTGGGAGGTTCCAGTGCTCTGAGCTCCAGAGGGATCTGAGTAGCTCAGTGCACAATTTGCAAAAGGATGTTCTATTGTGCAGCAATTGGAAAGGCTGGCAGAATGTTATCATTTGTTGAGGAGAGAACTGACTGCAGGCTTCAGTTGTAACGGACTTTTAAGAGACACGTGTAATGTGTTAGTCCCCTTATTTGATAAAAAATATTGATATTATTTGATAAAATTATTATTTGATATTATTTGATAAAAGATAATGGTTTAAAAGCAGTTTGGGGAAACGTTACTAGATTAACAGATTGCCTTGTTAGCAAAGTACACAGAAACAAGATTTGTCATCTGCTAGTGTAAATACACAAAATCCTGAAGGAATTAATGGACAGATGTGAAGAGGATATTTCTTGGTGTGAGATAATCTAGAATCGGAGGGGAATGGGGGGGCATCACTGTTAAAAAATAGAGGCTGCCCAATTAAAATGGAGATGAGGTTAACATTTGCTCTCCGAGGATTGTGAGTCTGTGCAACTCTTCATCAAAAAGGGAGCAGGCGCTTGGAATATTTTTAAGGCTGTGGTATAGATTCTTGACAAATTAGGGAGTAACCACAGGTGAATGGAAATGCAGAGCAGAGGTTAAAACCAGATCAGCCATGATTTTACAAGATAATGAACTTTGAGAAGTAAAGCAAAATCCTCCTACTTCTTATGTGCATGCATGCATATTTACACTTCCAACTTTCCTGTCGTTTTACAATTAGCTTTGCCTTTTTATTAAATAGACATTGAATTCTCTATTTGGGATATAGTTTGTCTCAAAACACGATAGTAAAAAAATACATCCTTGTTCTGCAGTGAAGATAATTTTTCAGGTTTCCTTTCACAGGAGAGATGTTTTCTTCAGGAATTGCATTCAGTCAGTACACTTTTCTAAACTATAACCATATAACCATGTAACAACTACAGCACGGAAACAGGCCCGTTCGGCCCTACCAGTCCACGCCGACCACTCTCTCTGACCTAGTCTCATCTTCCTGCTCTCAGACCATAACCCTCTAATCCCCTCTTATCCATATACCTATCCAATTTACTCTTAAATAATAAAATCGAGCCTGCCTCCACCACTTCCACCGGAAGCCCATTCCATACAGCCACCACCCTCTGAGTAAAGAAGTTACCCCTGATGTTACTCCTAAACTTTTGTCCCTCAATTCTGAAGCTATGTCCCCTTGTTGGAATCTTCCCCACTCTCAAAGGGAAAAGCCTACCCACGTCAACTCTGTCCGTCCCTCTTAACATTTAAAAAACCTCTATCAAGTCCCCCCTCAACCTTCTACGCTCCAAAGAATAAAGACCCAACCTGTTCAACCTCTCTCTGTAGCTTAAGTGCTGAAACCCTGGCAACATTCTAGTAAATCTCCTCTGTACCCTCTCCATTTTGTCGACATCCTTCCTATAATTTGGCGACCAGAACTGCACACCATACTCCAGATTCGGCCTCACCAATGCCCTGTACAATTTTAACATTACATCCCAACTTCTATATTCGATGCTCTGATTTATAAAGGCAAGCATACCAAACGCCTTCTTCACCACCCTATCCACATGAGATTCCACCTTCAGGGAACAATGCACAGTTATTCCCAGATCCCTCTGTTCCACTGCAATCCTCAATTCCCTACCATTTACCCTGTACGTCCTATTTTGATTTGTCCTACCAAAATGCAGCACCTCACACTTATCAGCATTAAACTCCATCTGCCATCTTTCAGCCCACCCTTCCAAAAGGCCCAAGTCTCTCTGTAGACTTTGAAACTCTACTTCATTATTAACTACACCACCTATCTTAGTATCATCTGCATATTTACTAATCCAATTTGCCACACCATCATCCAGATCATTAATGTAAATGACAAACAACAGTGGACCCAACACAGATCCTTGGGGTACTCCACTAGACACTGGCCTCCAACCTGACATACAATTGTCAACCATTACCCTCTGGTATCTCCCATTCAGCCATTGTTGAATCCATCTTGCAACCTCACTATTAATACCCAACAATTTAACCTTCTTAATAAACCTTCCATGTGGAACCTTGTCAAATGCCTTACTGAAGTCCATATAGACAACATCCACAGCCTTGCCCTTATCAATTTCCCTGGTAACCTCTTCAAAAAATTCAAGAAGATTAGTCAAACATGAGTCAAACTAGTTAATATTTTTGAATATCTTCCAGCATTTTCTGAAAATAATTGGATATTTGCTTTAATCTGAGGAATCAATTTGCCTTGAAACCTTATGTATTGTACAACGATCACTTACTGTTCAATGGTAACAGTAAATGTATGATTATCAACATAAGTAACTAGCCTACACTTGATTCACTACTTGCTCTTTTTTGTTTGTGAAATATTATATAAGATTTCAGGTACTAGCACCGTACTTTTGTGATCTTGGGGAATTTGCTGGGATCTATTGTTCTGCTGCTCTTCGTTACTGGAACAGTGTTCCAAGCTTCTTCTGAAGGTCGACCACCACCTGAAAATATTAAGATACTCAATATTTGAGTTATGGTAATCACATTTGATTAAAATGCTACTCTAATGGGTAAGGGGACAGGGACACCTCTGTCAAAAAACATTCAGCAAAACTTCAATAAGCACAAGCACATTTCTTATCAAGAGCACAAATTATTGTTCCTTTCATACTGCAAGTACCACCACAAGCTACAGCAAAAAAAGTTTGAAAATAGCAACTGTGATTTTGTGGGCCTGCTCTTTCCTACTGCTTAAACAGGCACTCATTTACCCAAGTGCGTATAAAAGATTGACAAGACTTGCACAAATTATGGATATGAAGAAAAAGTCAATAAACTAAACTAATGAGGAGTATTACAAGTTAAAGTTAGCATTTAAAATTGCAATGTTTGAAATAGCTACAGAATCAAAGCTCCTACCTGGTCGTCTCTTATCTTGTTTGGACAATAACTGTTGATGAACCTTCAGTTGCTGCTGCTGTTCTTCAATTTGAGCGTCTTTGTGAATCTGTTCAATGGTCTTTGGCCCCTGTTCGACCCTACGTGACACCCAGTTTTTCTGTGGTTGATTGCAAAACATTTCACATGTAAAGCAGGGATGACTGTTATATGACTATATATTTAGACATTTCCATATTATGATATTGTACATCGACTTCAATGACAGATTCTTTTCAGGAGATTTCAAACTACTCCACCCAACTAATCTCCAACTGCAGGCATCAATTGTGAGCTAACCCATCACCAATATAATCAATTTTTTTCATTTAAAAAAAAGCAGTCTCTATTTTTATTTTTGTTTTTGCACCCAAGGTGGCAATATCTGAAAAGGAGAAATAAAATATGCAATGTACCCTTGATAAGTATACCATGAAATTGGAACTAACGTTTATATTCAGGGTTCGGGATAGTGATTTTTCGTCTGAAAGGCAGAATCTAATTTGAGGCATAACTTCAGAACACAACTTCTGGGCACAGCTACAGCATTTGAAAAAATCTCATATTTGTAAGCAGTTGGTTGGTATAATGAAAGTGTTCTGCTCTTGAATAGACCTCTGGCAAATGGTGGGCATTTTGGTGGAGAAAAAAGGAATACAGGAATAACAATCTACTGCATAATTACCCAATTCTCTCATCACATTATTTCAATCATAATTGCACACACTTAGCAGATACGAAACAGTTTTTGAATCATCTATTATTTTTGGCATTCATAACAAAAGAGAGAATTTTCAATGTGAGCAATAAAGATTGATATTATTTGCAACAGCCATTCCTCAGATGAGAGATACCCTGACTCTAAACTGGTTTATCACAAGGCACTACAGAAATGTGTGCTTGATCAGAACAAGGTAACAATATAGGCAAAATTTACCCCTTCAAAAGGGGATTTTAAAATACCTAGATTACGTACCGTTCGAACATCTATTATATCTAGGAGCATGAAACGTATCCTGGAAGACGTTTTCCTTTCTTTCACTATCTTTTCCATTTGGTTGAAATATTGGTCCATGCGAGGCTAAAATGACAGCAAAAAAACGTATTTTTATTCGAGAATCATGGAAATGAACAGCACAGAAATGGGCCCATTCAGATCACTTTATCCATACCAACTGTGAATCTATGCGAATCTAATTTGACCTCATTTGATCCTTATCCCTCTACACGATTCCTGTGCAAGTAACTGTCCGAATGCCTTTTAAAAGTGATGGGTGTATTGCCTCCACCACCTCCTCTTGCAGCTCATTCCAGATAGTCATCACACTCTATGAAAATCCTGCCTCAGATCTCTTAAATTTCTTCCTCTCTCCTTAAACCTCTGCCTTTTAGTTTTAGTTTAGTTTAGAGATACAGCATGGAAACAGGCCCTTCGGCCTACGGAGTCTTCGCCGACCAATGATCACTCGTACAAAGCACACTGGAGACAATTTACAGAAGCAAATTAACCAACCAACCTGCATGTCTTTGGAATGTGGGAGAAAACCGAGCATTCGCAGAAAATCCACTTGGTCACAGGGAGAGCATACAAACTCAGTACAGACAGTACCCGTAGTCAGGATTGAACCCGGATCTCTGACGCTGTAAGACAGCATCTGTACTGGTGCGCCACTGTGCCGCCCTGGCTTCCGACTATCCTATCTGTGCACCTCAATTTTATAAGGTCACTCTTTAGCCAGCCGTCTTTGTGCTAGTGAGAATCAATCCAGCCTACCTAATCTCTCCTCCTAACTACACCCCTCCATTCCAAGCAATATCCTCATTCATCTATTCTGCATTCTTCTATTGCTACGATAACACCAAAAGATTATGCAGTTATAATTTGGATCTTTTAAATGTTTTGGACTTCAAAAATACCATGATAGAAAAAACTGATATATATATATATATATATATAGGTTAAAAGAAGGCAAGTTTTCACTCAGCTTCACAATGGCGAGGGTGCCATTCCAGAGAAATTCCTTGAGGAATTCTGGCAAAGTGTATGGTAGCAAGAATATAATAACATTTTTGCAGAATTAGAGATTGATTTGTTTGCTCAATATCATCATTCAATTTTTGGACAGAAATTTAGTACAATGGGTTCTGTTTCCACTAGGTATTATTGCCACTTTTAAAAGCATGCCATGAAGCAGTTCCTATGTTAACCACTATGTGGCGCTACTACAGCATTCTTCAATCCAAAGGCTTTTAGAACGATCAATTTGCAATTTTAAATGCTACTTTCCAAATCATTGATCCTTAAGTATTACCAATTTCAAAATGTTCAAGTTCCTTTCCTTTTTGCCTTTAGTAAAAGAGATATTGTCGCACTGAATAAAGCGCTTTCAGGCGTACGGAGTAATTGCAAGCACAACAAGAGTCAGCTTTTAAATCTATTTAAGCATGAAAGCTTTATGTGCTTTTAACTATTGCGACCAAGGATAGAATATCATTTTCATGAAATGTGGATGAATGAATTAGACATTGGCATGCTGTTGGCATATTTCAGAGAGTGCACATTTCTGCAGTTTATGAAAACAGAAACAGAGATGCTGCCTAATCCACCTATATTCAATAGAGCCTGGAAAAGGTTTTATACTAAAACCCTCGTTTGTTTGTTCCTGAACTACAGCCAAAACGGTGCACGATAGCCCACCTTACTCACCGTCGTCTCTTTGGTGCTAATGGGAGAAGTTTCATTGAAATCAGTGTACATTTTTTAAGTTAGTCACATTTTAAAGTTTAAATCTATCTCCTAGGGAGGGAGGGAGGAGGGGGGAGGAGGAAGGGGAAGAGGGGAGGGGAAGAGGGGAGGGGAAGAGGGGGGAGGGGAAGAGGGGGGAGGGGAAGAGGGGGGAGGGGAGGGGAAGAGGGGGTGTGGGGGAGGGGAAGAGGGGGTGTGGGGGAGGGGGTGTGGGGGAGGGGATGTGGGGGAGGGAGTGTGGGGGAGGGGGTGTGGGGGAGGGGGTGAGGGGAGAGAGGGTGGAGGGGAGAGAGGGTGGAGGGGAGAGAGGGTGGAGGGGGAGGGAGGGGAGAGGAGGGGGGAGGGAGGGGAGAGGAGGGGGGAGGGAGGGGAGAGGGGAGAGGAGGGGGGAGGAGGAGAAGAGAGGGTGCTGCACCAATGCAGGAGAGGTTTGGGCCCAACGTGTCCACTTGGTCTAGTCCTAACTAAAAGGGACTATCCTGCTCTGAGCATTCATAGCTAAAGGAGGTGAAGAGTACCAGATCATTTAGAAAGAATAATCAGTTTAATACATACTTCTGTACTCTTAGCCCACATCAACTCCAACTTTAAAATAATCAACTTGACCCATAAAGTGTCAAACCACATTTGATTTTTTTGGCTTGACAATGCCTTTATTCAGAATTCCTGAACACCTTATGAAAAGCCTAAGCATTTTGTAATCAAATTTGGTCTATCATCTGATAAAGAATGGCCATATATCCACAGCAAGAAAATGGATTGGAAATGAACTGCTTTGTGATTACGAAAGGTTTACATGCATCCTGCAAAACCTACCATAGGTTTACCTGCATTCTACACGTGACAATAAACAAAACTCAGAAACTCAGACGTGCTTTCAACAAAACTGCACACTTGATTCAATAATGTACAATTGACTGCCAAAAGTATATTCAATGGAAAGAAATGAATTGAAATGAAAATAAAGGAGAAACATGTGAAACTATCTTCAAATATAGATGTGGAATGTAGAATTTGTGAAATGTGGAATTTAAAATGTACATAGTAAGGTTTGCTACAAGTAATCTGATATATGATAAGATAATCTGCTTTACTGTTACAGAAAATTGAATAAAGTTCTTCAGGAGTACCAGCAAATATTTTCTCTATGTTACAGTAGTCACTGCACCTTGTATCAATCCAAATGCTCAATTGAAGTTCCCATTTGAAAGAAAATACTCAGGGAATATGGTGTCAGGCATGTGAACAATGGCACAATGCAGCTGCTGAGGATAATGGCGAGGGAGAAGATGCTGAAGCTGCTTTGCTTTTCCTACTGATGGATTTAGAAGGTTTTGTGGAATCAGCTTTTTTGGTACCTCTACAAAGCTTCGCGGTGCCTGTTGGATGTATTGTAAGTCTCATGACACATGAAGGGCAGAAATCTCTACTAACCAACCAGTTTCGTTCTGAGTTTGAGGTCTTGATCTTTAACACCACAGATAGCAAAAACACCAAGAACTAGTCACTATTTTTAGTGGGGTGTAGGTGAGAAATAATTAATTTGGAAGAAAACAGAGGCAGATTATGTAATTTTAAGAATACTGTACTGATATGCTAAATCGAGCATTGTATATGGAAGAAATATTAAAGGTCAGGGAGACCCAACTTGTTAGTTGTACTTGGGATAAATGTTCCTTTTTTTGGGATAGAGGATGAGCTGCAAAATACATACACATGTTATCTGCAGCTCTTCCAGCAGAAATTACACAATCACAATCTCCGTGTGGTATGTGCCCTTGATTGAAACAAACACAAAATTTCCCCCGGGGAATTGTTGAATTACGGCTACTCAGTGCAATTTTCATTACATCTCACCCAGGGCACAGTGTTTCACAATGGAGAAAGAGGCCACTTCACCAGTATAAAATTTTCCTTGTTGAGAGCAATTATTGTTTCGATGACTATTACTGCTATGACGTTTTACACACTCAAGCCCCACTTCAGCGAAACATCTGAGACACTTAGATCGACATTTGTAGATAACATTTCAATGCAGTGTTTTAAAAGTGACACTGTGTCTCAAATGGATGTAAAGCAATGGTACGTAATTATTTTCTGTGGAGGGCCACATTGATAATTTGAATCATTTCTGAGGTTTGTTAGCATTAACTAATTTACATTTTTAATGCCCTTATCAATTGATTGGTTTGTGGTTCAACTAGCATTTTCTTTCAGATTTTAAAATCTACTCAAGTATTTTGCATAGATTTAATTTGTAAACCTGGCATTGTTTTTACCCCCCAAAAATCCCTTTAGTTTTATGTGTTTACCAGCTCTCGGAATCGCATTGTACCTATTCATTTTTTATTGAATAATCATCTGGCTTTCCATTCGATTAAATAACTTCTTTCCATGGAAACATTTTAGATATTTTTGAGATTTTAAATAGAAAAATATTGATATTTTTCAGTGCCTACCAAGCTTTTAAAACACCCAATGAAAAAGTAACTTCTGTATTATATCTCTTAATTTCAGGTCAAGCATACGTTTTCATTTCTCAATAAAACAATAGCTTCTTATCTAACTGGTTAATTATCTAACTGGTTGCATCATAAACACATTCCATATACCCACCACCCTCCGAGTGAAATATTTTTGTGGGGATTTCCGGGGAGGGGGATTTTAAGTGTGCTCTCGTAATTTTGCGCTGATTGAAAGAGGGCCCGGGTCACCAGTTGCCAGAAAAATCGATGGTCGACCTGTAGTTATCTGAAGAAGCATTCTACTGCTATTATTTCAAATTTTACATATTTTTAATTGCAGAATCAATGGCAGTCTGAAAACTAGAAAATATTAGGATTTGGAATATTTACAAAGAGACAAGGGATGAAATTGTCCATGGTAATTAAGCAAAGATTCGCAAATTTAAACCATCTGATATCAAGTATAAAATACATTAATCCCAGTAAATCTCAACTGCGTGTACAATTCCATGATACGGGAATGAAGGCAGCACTATGCTCCCTATATGTTTTCCAAATATGGACGGATATAATTAACAATGCTAAAGGTTTGGAACTATGCTGTTTGGTGCCTTTTCCTGAATTGAGGATAATTAAGAAAATGAGGGGCATTCCTAAAAAAGCCCCACTGAAACACCAGCAGCAGAGATGTAGCATGGCTTCTGATATTTACTATGTTACTGCAACTAGCATGCCAGTGCCATGCCTCACCACAGGATTACATTTTCTGAAGCAACCTCACAGATGTCTCACTTAAAACTGAACATATTAATTACTCTGCCAATTTCTAGAAAGTACAGGGTTCACAAATTTGCTATATATCCATCACTGCTCAAGGTCCTAACCTCTCCTTTTGACTCAAGTACATAAGTTCCTGAAAAACTGTCTGCTAAAATACTGACCAACTTAGATGGGTGGAGTAAGTAACAAAGATTAGAGGTGAAAAGGAGATAACAGGGTGCCAGATCACGAGAGGAGTGAAATGTAAAGCTTGAGGGAGGGATATGGATGGGATAGGTGTGGGGAGGGGAGAATGGAAAGAAGGGTGATGAAGGGGACATAGGGGACTCAGGAATAGGAAGGGTGGAAGATGAGCATATGGAAGAATATGGAAGCATATGGAAGCATATGGGCGGCACGGTAGCGCAGCGGTAGAGTTGCTGCTTTACAGCGAATGCAGCGCCGGAGACTCAGGTTCGATCCTGACTACGGGTGCTGCACTGTAAGGAGTTTGTACGTTCTCCCCGTGACCTGCGTGGGTTTTCTCCGAGATCTTCGGTTTCCTCCCACACTCCAAAGACGTACAGGTATGTAGGTTAATTGGCTGGGTAAATGTAAAAATTGTCCCTAGTGGGTGTAGGATAGTGTTAATGTGCGGGGATCGCTGGGCGGCACGGACTTGGTGGGCCGAAAAGGCCTGTTTCCGGCTGTATATATATATGATATGATATGATAACATATTTTTGCAAGATTTTTGTAAACTTTAGGAATGTGGCAAGCTTCTTTTAGTGCATGATAAAAAACTGCAGATGCCAGAAATCTGAAATAGAAACAAAATTCTGGAATGGTCAGTAAGCAAGGAAGCATCCTATGAAAAGAGAAACTGTTTCAAATCAATGACCGTATACCAGAACTAGAGTGAGGAAACAGCTCATTATGACTTACAATAGAGTTTTGTCTCACCTCCAATTCCTTTGAAGGGCCATTTTATTTAGAACTAGACCAAGTGGACCAGTTGGGCCCAAACCTCTCCAGCATTGGTGCAGCACCCTCTCCTCCCCCACTCCCACCTTCTCCCCTCCTCCCACTCCATCCCCCTCAACCCCCCTTACACTCCCCCCCTCCCTCCGAGATAGATTTAAACTTTAAAATGTTTTAAATATATAATGCTGATTTCAATGAAACTTCTTCCATTAGCACCAAAGGGACGACGGTGAGTAAGGTGGGCCTAGAATTGTTGCACTATCATGCACCGTTTTGGCTGTAGTTCAGGAACAAACAAACAAATTAGAATTTTAGTATATAGATAACGCATTATTTAAAAGTTTAACCAGACTGAACCATGGCAAGAGGAAATCGGTTTCAAATTTACCAGCAGCAACTCAAGTGTTGTACCTTTTTAAAAGTTAACTGCAAGTCCAAAGATGAACAAGTTCACAAGTTATTGATTGCTCAAAAAACAGTAAAATACATTAACTGTTAAGTAAAATGCAATTAACAATTAATGCATTTCCAAGTACTAAAGGTTTCAACAGTCAACTTGGGAATTGAGGCCAATATCAGATGAAAGGGATTCATTTCTTCATGGGAGTTCAAATTAAAATGTTATTTATCTGCAAATATCCAATTTCTGGCTTACACAATTCAAGAAAGATTTTAATTAAACATTCTACGCGGGAATATTCTGAAGGGATCCACTACAGGAAGACGTGCAGATTGAAGATGCATATGCATTGCTATAAAATGCTTACTGTAGGATCATGTGAGAATAAAGTACCAGAGAACCACCGAGTAAAACAACTTTCTCCAGAGAACTCCTTTAAAACTTCTTCCTTCCACCTTAAACCTATGTCTTTTAGTAACTTTATACACCTTTGTCAGGTCACCTCCTCAGCTACAAGAACAATAATTGTAGCCTATCCAGTCTTTCTGTTTAGTTAAAGGCTTCCAATTCAGCCAAAATGCTGGTGAATATACCCTCTGCACTCTCTTCCGACTGAAGAAGGGCCCCGAACCGATACGTCAGCTAATCATGTCTGACTTGCTGAGTTACTCCAGCACTGGGTCCCTTTTTGTGTAAACCAGCATCTGCAGTTTCTTGTTTCTACACATTCTTCCTTTCGTAAGTTTACCAGAAATGCTGATAATACTCCAAGTGTAGAGTACAATCAGTATTTTGTACAGTTTCAATATATGGTCCCAAATTTTATGTTCTTTGTTCCGACATATGCCTTTTTCACCACCCAAGCTCCTTGAGTTGCCTCTTTCAGGGGATTATGGAATTTGACCTGAAGATCTGTGTTCATTAACATTCTTCCGCACCCTGCGGCGCAGCGGTAGAGTTGCTACCTTACAGCGAATGCAGCGCCGGGGACTCGGGTTCGATCCTGACTACGGGCACCGTCTGTACGGAGCTTGTACATTCTCCCCGTGATCGGCGTGGGTTTTCTCCGAGATCTTCAGTTTCCTCCCACACTCCAAAGACGTACAGGTATGTAGGTTAATTGACTGGGTAAATGTAAAAATTGTCCCTAGTGTGTGTAGGATAGTGTTAATGTGCGGGGATCACTGGGCGGCGCGGACCCGGTGGGCCGTAGGGCCTGTTTCCGCGCTGTATCTCTAAATCTAAAAATCTATCATACACTGAATATGTTCTATCCCTATTTGACTTCCCAAAATACACCTTACACTTGTCAGGATTAAATTTCATCTGCCAATACTCCACCTAACCTTTCATCTGATCTATATCCTGCAGTAGCCTTTGAAAACCTTCCAGCGGAACAAAGTGTTCCTTGCTATCCATAATACCACAACCTTTCATGTCATTCACAAACTTACTAACTATATGACCTACTATTTTTGGCCATGTCAACTCACAAATAAAGGGATTAATGTCAGCTGATTTAAATTCACGCAGTACTTGTTTTGATTGGTTTGCAATTGGATATCACAAAGCAATGGATTGGAATTTTGAGTGGCTGTTAAAAAATACATTGCAACACAACACCATGGCTTGATGGACAACAAAAAGCCATTTCTAAATTATAAATTAAAAATTAATTCCAAAAATCTGAGATAACAATTGTAACAACTGGATCCTTTAATGTTCTTTTAGTATCTTAAAAATGCTTCTAATCAGTGCTAGTTCAATCTTTTTCCCTAATCACAAGAAAAGTAAAGAGCACAATAGTATTCCGGAGAAACAATGAAACGTAGGCACAAACAAATGTGCCCTCTCGGCCCACGCCAACAAGATGCCTACCTACGCTAATCTCATTTACTAATCCTGTATCCCTCTGCTCTTCATATCAGTATCTGTCCAAATGCATTTTAAACATTGTAATTGTATCTGTCTCCACCACGTCCTGAGAACTCGTTCCAGATATTCACCATCCTCTATGTGAAAAAGCTTATCCGCAGATCTTTTCACCTTAATCCTATGCCCTCTAGTTCTCAACGCTCCTGACCTGGGAAAAAGATTGAGTATCCATCCTATCTTTGCCCCTCAACTTCTTCAACATCTACAAAGTTACCCTTCAGCTTTCTAAATTCCAGTGAGAATATCCCAGCCTATCCAATCTCTCCTTATAACTACAGGCAACATTTTGGTGAATCTCTTCCAATCTTTCTAATGTTACTACATCATTCCTGCAGTGTGGTGACCTGAACTGTACTTAATATAGAAACATAGAAAATAGGTGCAGGAGAAGGCCATTCGGCCCTTCGAGCCAGCACCGCCATTCAAGATGATCATGGCTGATCATGCAAAATCAGTACCCTGTTCTGGCTTTTTCCCCATATCCCTTGATTCCCTTAGCCCCAAGAGCTAAATCTAACTATCTTTTGAAAACATCCAGTGAATTGGCCTCCACTGCCTTCTGTGGCAGAGAATTCCACAGATTCACAACTCTCTGGGTAAAAAAGTTTTTCCTCATCTCAGTCCTAAGTGGCCTACCCCTTATTCTTAAACTGTGACACCTAGTTCTGGACTCCCCCAACATTGGGAACATTTTTCCTGCATCTAGCCTGTCCAATACTCTAAGAATCCAGAAGTGCCTGTGCATTGATGGTGCTGGGAGGACATGGTCTAGGAAGCCCAGACCCAACCCCATCAAGTCTCATAGCATTAGGTTTAACACTTGCATGAAACTGCCTGTTGAATCCCAGAGTTTTCCAAGAACAGCAAATGATGCATTATAAAATGACAGCCTAGGAAAGCTATGTAATAAGCAGTGGGAGCAATATGCTGTAGGCAGAGTTAAAAATCTGCCAACCAACAGATCAAGGCAGAGGACCCCATTATGAAAAGTGGCCAGGATCCATCAATATGCCCATTAATGATGGTGCACTTCAACATTTGGAAACAAAGAAAAAAACAGAATGAGCTCAGAAATTAATGCCCAGTCGATGCCTCATCTGATACATTGGTCTCAATCAATTTAATTCAACCATGTAAAATCAAGAAATGTGAATTTTAAAAAAAAATGCATTGTGCTTCATTGTAATATTACATGAAACCCTAGGTAGATGGGTCAAATTGGAAATATGATGAATTAAAATTGGTAAACAACAGGAAGCTCATGATTACCCCTATGACCTTACAGATACTCTGCAAAATGTTTACCCAATCTGTGTTTGTTTTCCAAATGTTGAGAAAAACATATTGTGAACACAGAACGCAATACATTCGACTGAAAAGAAACAAAGCAAATGATTGCTGGAAGGCATCCTGTATGGTGCGAAATGAAGAATCAAATTAAAGTTATTGCATCTTCTGTGGTTGCATGGAAAAGTGACATTATTATTGGGAATGGAAGAGCTAATCAAAAAGTCATGAAGGAAACAATCCCTTAGCTGAAAGGAGAGGGGAAGCTGCCTGATGGTGGAGTCTTGTTGAGGCCAACGGAAATTGTGAAAGATGATCTGTGAAATCCTGAAGCATGGGTTTCCCCTCTACTATAGTTAACAGAGCACTTGACCAGATTTCACCTCCTGCACCTCTGCTTCCACTGTACCCCCTGGTCCCCACCCTCCATTCAGTGGATCATCTTTCACAATTCCACTAGCTTCAATGAACAAAGTCATCACTGAGCATGGTCACAAATGTGGATCGAAGCCACGATTGGGTGAACCATTATCTTAATGAATGGCATAGTAGGTTTGACTGCAGAGGGCTTAGCTCCATTCACATCAGTCGGTCTTTCTATGCAGGACGGCTTGGATAGCATTCAGGCACAGGTTGGTAAGGGATGAGGAACATTCATGCCATTCAAATGGCCAGGAAAAGCTGTGCATGACAAAACAGAGTTTACCCTCAAAACATTCAAGGGTGTTGATGTTATCGGACTTCTTCTATCAACATCCTGCTAGAGCTCGGGGAGGTTAAGGGCATGTTCATCGATAAACCATGTCGTTATTATTGACTAGAAATTCAACTGGAGCAGTAACATAGATTCTATCTCAGAGTTCAGAAGCAAGATATCCTGCAGCAAACAACACTCCTAATTATAAAAGCCAAGGTATAAGTTGAAAGAGCAATGTAATATTCTCTGCTACTCCAGCAACTGAGAACTTAAAAATATTCAGCACAAAACAGTCCATGTTCTTCAACAGCAACTCTCAAACAAGTCACCCCTATTACAAGATCAGTGCTACAAAGCACATATGAACACCGCATGCAAGACCCCTGTCTTTGGATACATCTCACTATCTATTGCTATTCCTTTACAAAACAGAAAATGGGGGAAATTCACAACAGATCAGGTGACATCCGTAGAGAGAAAAAAGTTAATCTTTCAGATCAAAATGATGAAAACTTAGAAAATGGCTGTGAAAGGGTGGGTACCCAGAATGACCGATGCAAATGCCTGAAAGACAGTGAATAAGAGATAAAAAGTTTGGAATGATGAAGTGCAAAACATTTTAGTTGTTGGAGAGCTGAAATACAAGAATGTTGGAAAATCCTGAGATTGTCCACCATCAGGAGAGAACAAAATGGGCTAATGCGATAGATCGACAAACTTTGATTAGAACCGCTTTGTTCAGATACACATTGGTTACCAGAAATTGTTTGACTTCAACATTTAGCAGTTGCTCCTCATACTTAGGCTTGACTTTGTTCAAACAGCATAAGGGCCAAGGCAGAAGTCAGCATAAGCAGGAGCTGGAGAATTAATGTGACAGGCAATTGGATGTTCAGGCTAATCTTTTTGGACTGAGCAATGGTGATTTGCACAGTAGTCATCTCTGCATCTAGTCTCTTCCATAAAGGAGATGACATTGGGAACATGAATTCTCAAGTCAGTGTGACACTGGAACCTTAGTCTATCAATAAATGTTCAAGCAAAGACTCCTAGACTTTTAGCCTTATGCTTCGGGCTAAATATTGCCTGGCATTTGAACGTTACCTGTATTTTAAGGAGCAAACTGTAGGTTATTAGCTAAGGTTAATGAGACTTGTACTCAAATCCATTATTTCATGAAACAACAAAACACCTTTAAAAAAAATTCCTTGTTCACTTACTTTTGCCTTCTCAAAGTCGAGGTCCTTGCCAATTGTGGTTAATAACCTACATAAACATTCTAATGACTCTCCGTCGTGGTTTTTTAGTAGTTTCACAACACAGTCGTGCATGATGGCTTCTGTTAACATTTTTAGTTTGAACAGTTCACCAATAAATTTAATGTTTCCAATGGACCTTCTACGAGACTTGTCCTTGGATTCTTTCAGCTCATCCTGAAGCCTGGACTTCTCTTCTGTCTGCAGAAAATGAGATAGAAATATGGTTTTATCCAGGAATTTTCACATATTATAAAGAAAGTTAATAAATAATTTTGAGCTGATAATATGGTACTCTCAATTTTTTTTGCTAATATGAACTACTGTTTACCAATTCTGCATAAGTAGCCTTGATTAAAATACAATGTGCTGGAGAAACTCAGCAGGTCAGGCAGCATCTGTGGGAAAGGTCCCAACCCAAAACATTGTCTGTTCATTTCGCTTCACAGATGCTGCCGGCCCAGAGTTCCTCCAGCATTGTGTTTTTTGTTTGCTCGATTTCAGCATCTGCAGTTCCTTGTATTTCAATTGTATAATTAGTCCTTGATTCATGAAAGGATCAGGTTCCTGGAAAAGTGAAATCAAAAGGTTGGGTGTGAGGCATTGTCAGTATTTTGATGCAATGTCTTCTAATGGACAGTGAATGGTGAGCTAAAGAGCAAATAGTGTTGTTTTAACAAAAATCAAATATAGAAAATTCATAATTCAAGATATGTTGCTTTAATTTTCTGGTTACATTTATGAATTATTCTAAATATTGCTATTGCCGGCAAGTTTAAAACTACTTCTAAATGCTTCTTGGAATTTGAACAATGTTACACTCAAATGTGGCATTTAACAAAGCAATCATCACAGAATCTAGCAACGTGGAAATGTACTAATTTTATGTCTTTCCCTGCAAAATAACAAGCAACAACTAAAAACAATCAGTGGCAAAGAAAAATTAACATTAATGAGGGGCAATTACTTATACACACATTATGTGTGGTGAGTGACTCCAATAATGGTTGCCAAAGTCTAATATTTAATTAAATTAAATTTAAAATTAAATCCAATATGTCTTCCTACTAATTAATAAGGAAAATTCCAAATATTTATTGCACAGGAAGGATAGTCTGGCCAAATGTATTTAAAAACTTCTCACAAATGCACAAAAATGTTAGTTTGTAAGTTGCAACAACAGACCACAGACGAAAAGTCCAGATCCGAGGCTTTCAACTAGGATGATCCTACACTGTATAGATGGTTAAATATGATCTCCGCAAGGCTATCAGGGAGGCCAACAGAGAATTCCATAACAAGCCACAGGCTCAATTCGAATGAGCGGATGGCAGGTGATTGTGGCCGGGTCTGAATATGGTCATGGGCTAAATGCCAAAAACGCGACCAATCTCTAGCAACCACACATCTCTACTAACTGAGCTCAATGTCTTTTATGCCAGTTTTGAACGGGCAAACAAAGATCCATCCTGACGTGTTCCCCCATCCCCGACTGGCTCTATTCAATACACTGTGGTGGCAGAAGTCAGATCTGCTTTCACAAGGGTAAACTCTCAGAAAGCAGGTGGTCTGGATGGATTTGTTAGATAGTTTCAGAAATTGTGCGCCAATTAACTGGCGACAGACTTTGCCGACATCTTTAATTTTTCATTTACTCTTCCCATCAGTTTCAAGGAAATCTCCAACATTCTAATCCCCCACTAGCGAGGTTGTGGGTTCATGACTGAAGCATTTCACTGCCATGATTTATAAGATCAGCAGATTTACTGTATGTCCCGAGTGAAGAGTGTTTTATTGTCATATGTCCCGGAACAGAAGAAAATTCTTATTTGCAGCAGCACAACAGGCTTGTATTCACTGGAGTTTAGAAGGATGAGAGGGGATCTCATAGAAACATATAAAATTATAAAAGGACTGGACAAGCTAGATGCAGGAAAAATGTTCCCCATGTTGGGCGAGTCCAGAACCATGGGGCCACAGTCTTAGAATAAAAGGGAGGCCATTTAAAACTGAGGTGAGAAAAAACTTTTTCACCCAGAGTTGTGAATTTGTAGAATTCTCTGCCACTGAGGGCAGTGGAAGCCAAATCACTGGATTGATTTAAGAGAGTTAGATAGAGCTCTAGGGGCTAGTGGAATCAAGGGATATGGGGAGAAGGCAGGCACGGGGTTATTGATTGGGGACGATCAGCCATGATCACAGTGAATGGCGGTGCTGGCTCGAATGGCCGCCTCCTGCACCTATTTTCTATGTCTATGTCTAACAGATATGTAAATATGGTGCTCTGTAAACACCATACATAAAGTTTTTCATATAATACAAACAAATATATATATATATACACACACAAACAAACAATAATAGTGCAAAGCCAAAAACAATGCCCTCAAGTCCATGTAGTTTGGAGCTTATTTGGAAGTTGCAGTGTTTAATACCCTGATGATTGTAGGGAAGAAGCTACTTTAGAACCTGAACATTGGCAGGAGTGAAATGAGTGTGGCCAGGGTGATGCTGACTCCCTTTTTGAGGCTGACTGTCTTTTACTCCTGAAGCCGTTTTCAATTGGCATATGGGTTTTTCAACTTCTTGGTCGATGGGAGAGGTGTCAAGGCTGAAATGAATAAGGTGCTGTAGGATGAAGCCAGGGCACTCGTGCAAAATTACCGTCTCCAGAGGATTCATCTTCCTGCTCATAATTAGCTCAACTTCACCACTGAGATCAGCACAGTCAAGTTGGGCCGAAAGACCTGCTTCCATGCTCTATCAGTTTTATGACTCCATGGTACAACTCCAAGTACAATCTCTGAATCTTCATCACAAACTGAATGGTCTGAGGGAACTCCGATTCTTCCTTATTCACAGACCTCACCAATCCCTTTATCAAAACACATCATTTGCTGGGTTGTTCTCTTCTCGCATTGATCCTTACGCTCTATTCACTTTCTCCATATTAAAATATAATGATGTATTTAGGGATACAGGTGGAAACAAGCCCTTTGGCCCACCGAGACCACACTAATTTTATATTATCCAACTTTCACATCTACTTGCTGCACACTCAGTGCAATTTACAGCAGCCAATTAACCTTCAAACCTGCACATCTTTGGGACATGGGAGGAAACTGGAGTACCCGGAGGAAACCCATGTGGTCCCAGGGAGAACATGCAAACTCCACACAGACAGCACCCAAGGTCAGAATCAAACCCAGGTCTTTGGCATTGTGAGGCAGCATCTCCACCAGCCATTGTGCTACCCGATTCCATTATAAGAATGTTCGTAGGCCCAAGAATTGTCCTGGTCCTCACTCTCCACCCCACTATCTTCTAAGTTCAAGACGTACAGGTTTGTAGGTTAATTGGCTTGGTATTAGTGTAAATTGTCCCTAGTATAAGTGTGTGGGGATCGCTGACCGGTACAGTCTTGGTGGGCCGAAGGACCTGGTTCCGCGCTGTATCACTAAACTAAACCATCTTTTGTAACTTTTACAATCTTCAATTTCATTCTGTTACAAGAAATATCTTCCCCTTCCCCTTCTCTGCATTTCAAAAGAACCATTCTGCTGGCGACTCTCTGGTATGCTTTTCCATCTTCATCAATCACATCCTTGCTCACAGCACTATCCTGCAGGTGCTGTTCTTTTACCTCCTCCCTTTCCACCATCTGTAGAGCAGTCTTTTCCAGTGAAGCAACAACTCACTTGCACTTCTTCCAATCCTGTACATTGTTTTTCATATTCATTAGGTGTCTCTATTACAATAGAGAAACCAAGCATATAGATTGGGTGACTGTTTTACATAAGGGTGATCCTGAACTTCCAGTTACCTATCATTTTAATATCTCATTCCATTCCACTCCTAGTTCTAATGAGGCCTAATGTAAAACTGTAGAAACATCTTCCACCTGTATTATGTTGAACAACTTGGTAAATTAACAAAATACGACAAAGAGAACGGGAATGAACTAAAATGAAGATTTAGGAAGGCACCGTTCATGAGCCTTTCAAGCTGTTCGGAAATGTGTCTAACCAACTGGCTGTCATACATTAAACAAAGCTGCCTTTCCGCAGACAGCATACTCTCACAAACAGCAATATGATCCAAATATGTAGTAATGCGAGGATGATAATTGGCCAGAATACATGGGAGAACTGTCTCCTCATCCCTGAAATGATGCCATGGGAGCTCCAAGAGATCAGACAGGGCTTCCGTACAGTGTCTTACCAGAAGTCAGCATCTTCATCTGTGTAACACTCCCTGAGCATGAGAGTGTCAGTCTAGATTTTTATCTTTTAAATAAATTATAAAATAGCTTTATTTTAAAGAAAAGCACCAAAAGAACCTCCAGTTTAGGTTTGTCCACAATTTGCTTTAACAGCTCTAGAATGCATTATTTTGGTTAGCTTGCAGAAAAGACAGCTATCAATGAGTTATAATGGCACCCAAGCCATTTACAAGCAGTAAAAATAAAAATTGTCTTCATCAAGCACACCATATAAACAGATCAAAGCTTCTTACTTTAGCAGTAGCATCAATCTCTTTCTGTCTCTTCTCATTGACAACATCATCTGCTTTGTCCTTTTCAAATTCTTTCTGACAGCGATTTAAGAGTAGCTTGCGAAAATTCACTGAGGCACCTGGTTTATCGGACATTGGAACCTTCAGCTGCAAATAGAAATATGATCACACCATTCAGTGCAGAGATCATAATATTAAAATGTAAGGTCGTTCCAGTTATTTTATACAGATAAATTTTAGAGGAAACACAGTGACGTCAATTAACATAAATAGCTTGCGATTCCTCAGTAAAATTACTAACGATCCAGAAATCCGCATTTGTTTTAAAAAATCGGACTGGAGCACAAAAATTTTGAATAACGAATATTTAATTAGTAGAAAACTTCAGCACTTTTATTTTCAAACTCTTGGTAATTATTCTTTATTTCTTTCATTCCACAACAATTTTGTGAATAATTCATCAGTTGGAAAATACAGACTTTGAACAAGTCTTGTTCTTATTTCTATAACATAACATGATATGTAGCTTTATAGGTCTTTGCTTTGTTACAGATCAACATTGAAGCTTAATTCTTATTCCTGTTACAGATTCATCAGTTAACTACCTTTTACACTAGCTAGTTGTTATTTAAGCAAAAGAACAAAAGTGCATTTTACACACATGAAAAAATAAATTTTGAAAATGCGCATGGTGTTGTTTGGATGTCTGCAATAATCAAAACCAAATTTAGAATTAGAGTTATAAAGATTTCAGTACACAGATGTAAAATGTAGATATTGATGTTTGGTGACCTACCATTGTGAGGCAGCGACACATGTTGGCATATGCTACAGAGAAATTAGGCTCATCAATTGCTTTCTCAAATACTAGGTCAATAACCCCTTTCAGCCTCTCCTCTGTATCTATTGTCAGTTCCTGAACTTGTTTCATCAACTGTTGAAACATTTGTGGTGTAAGCTTGTTTAGGATGCTTCTTACTCGGCGGAACAGTTCCTGGAATTGGTACAAAAAAATTAATGTCAATAGCAATAATAAATTGAGAGCAACTTAAGTTGTACATTAATTCAACAAATAATAGCATGCACATTTGGCAATCCGGGGAAATGTGTTCCAAGGTCAAAACCTTCCATTTGGACTTCTTTCTGGATGGATCACTGTTGTTATACAGCTAAGAGGCCTGCTTCCTGTATGCTTCAGTATGCTACTTTACTGTAGACCCATGCACAGGAAAGGTCCAACCATACTGTGCCCAATTTCTTTAAATTCACTGGCAGGCTTAGGGAACCAAGGTCAGATTCTTCTCAGGTGGTGCATCACGTGAAAATCCAGTGGTGGGGTGTTGGTAAAATGGGTAGGTGAGCAAATTTTGGCAGATACCCTTCCACCATTATTTAACCTATGCTTGTTTCCAAATACACTGGACAATATGTTAGAAATCCAAAGTGCCAAATGTCAACTTGCTCCCGGTGGTGATGGGAGGCTTATGCACTCACCTATGCTCCTCCAATGTTGAGAAAGGCTAGGCAGACACGTCATTGGGGTTATCAAGTGGGCACCTACTTTCATCGACGTTTTGCTGATTGGACCCACGACGTCTCCAGTAGGCTCAGCAGTGCATTCTGGCGTCCTTGAACCACCCCCTTCTGCATCTGCCTAGCCGGCTTATTTCCTTGAGACTCAAACTTTAAAAATTGGAAAACATTTTGAAAAAACTCCCTCTAAAATGCACTTCACTGATGTTTTTAATTAAGAAATTGACAGAAAATTGAATTCCAGTTTACCAATCAGAATTCAAAATGTGCATTCACAACAGGAAGGACACGACACAATCTAAAAAATGTCCAAGAAGATTTTAAATAGATCAGACTACCTTTCACTGAGCATGGGAATTTAAGTAGGAATCTGGTAATAAAATAAAAAGTGTAGAATGTGCTATATTGTCCCTCAAGTTTGTTTTGCCATTGAAACAGGCCGATCTTCTATCTTGTTTCCTTCTTTTGCAAGGTTCAAAAGGTATCAATATCGGTTTTGAGTATACTTGACTGAGCAGCCAAAGAATTACAAACCTTTGTGGAGAAAACTCTCATTAACCTAAATGATGTAAGCCTCACCCTAACACAAGAGCCACATGTTCTGGACATTCCAGAAAGACAAGACAGTTTCTTAGCATACACTATCAAGTGACCTAAAAATCTGGGCTGCTTTATCAACCCCTTTCTTTTAAACGGTACTGATTACAGGGCACTCTACTCACTCTCACACTTAGAGAAGCACAGTATGAACACACAATTAATGAAAAAATTACATTTAAAAGGGCCTTTTTGACTTCAAGTAATTCTTATACATTCAATTGAGTGAATAAGATACAATGTTTTCTGGAAATCGTTCATAATTAATTATTACTATTTCTCATTTTAGGCTTAAACATGCAACAAATAAGTATTTGCTTTAACCCAACCTGTGTTTTTTGCAAGTCAGTTTCATCAGAAACTTCTTCTCGTTTTAATGTGGGCTTCCATGCATTCTCTGACTTCTTCAACTCGATGTCATGATTTGTAGATATTTGTGCAATGATTTTCCTTGGTTCTCTTCGTTGCCCATGTTGTGATCTTCTTGGACCAACATTTAGCACCTAAACAAGTAACATATAGTAGCATCTTTAAGAGCTCTGGTACAAAATTAATCACATAATAATACTGCGAGTAGGAAATGAACTCTCAGAACACACTTTATAAAGTAACTGCAGATGTTGGTGTATACCAAAGATAGACACAAAGTGCTGGAGTAACTCAGTGAGTCAAGCAGCATCTCTGGAGAAAAAAGACGGGTGATGTTTCGGGTTGGGACGCTTCTTCAGACTTCTTCAAAAAGAGACATTGGAATTTAGTCACCAGAAAAACGGATAGCCTTGGCCTTAAAACCACTTGTGCTTGGCCACATTATTTGGTGTAAGTTCCATCCTAGGTGAATTTGTCACAGCAGCTCACAGGTGATATACCAGTCAAGTTGGGTTTATTGCCATTTGTACAGCTGTAGTGAGGTACAGGTACAGACACTCCCCAACTTAAATAAGGGTTATGTTCAGTAATCCCTTACGTTAGTCGAATTTTACTTGGTAGAAACAAGAACTGCTGATGCTGGTTTAATATACAAACGACACAAACTGCTGGAGCAATTCAACGGGTTAGGCAGCATCTGTGGAGTTCATGGACAGGTGACATTTTGGGCTGGGAACCGTCATTAGATTGATTCAGTCTGCTCAGTTACTCCAGCACTTTGTGTTGATACATTTAAAAACCAGGCACTGAAACCACTGGTCTGCACCAGCGAGCCCTTCTTACCAGCTACCATCTAGATGACACCTGAAGGGTCTCGACCCGAAACGTCACCTATTCCTTTTCTCCAGAGATGCTGTCTGACCCGCTAGGTTACTCCAGCTTTTTGTATCTTCGGTTTAAACCAACATCCGCAGTTGTTGTTGCGGCTCACGTAGTAGCCCCTGGCCGACAATGCTTTCTTCATGCCACCGCCATCAACAGGACGTGCTCGTTAACCGTGGGGCTCATTCCCCTCTCACCAACTGTTGCTTCTTCCTGTCAGACATCGCTTGTCCACTCCGCCACTACCCCCTCCATTGACCCCCCCACCCCCTCCTCCGGAGTCGGCAACATATTCTAAGGTGGGTGATATCTGCGACTGTGAGGGGAGAGGAAGAGGAGATGGCAGTGGAGGGGGAGCAGACAAAGAAACGGCTGACAGGAAGGAGCAGCAGCTGGTGAGAGAGGAGGGAGGCGCACGGTGACCAAGCGTCCTGTCAGTGGCAGCGGCCCGGAGAAAGCATTGTCGACCACTGGCTACAACACGAGCCACAACTGCGACAGTGCGACAGCTGATGAAGAAGGGCTCGCTGGTGCACCTTACGGAAGATGTCGGCGAGTCAGCTCTCCACCCGACAGATTACCAGGGTTTGCTGCATTACTTGAAGTTCAAGCCTGTTTATTCACAAAATGCTGGAGTAACTCAGCAGGTCAGGCAGCATCTCAGGAGAGAAGGAATGGGTGACATTTCGGGTCGAGACCCTTCTTCAGACTGATGTCAGGGGGGCAGGACAAAGGAAGGATATAGGTGGAGACAGGAAGTTAGAGGGAGAACTGGGAAGGGGGAGGGTGGGGGGGAAGAGAGGGACAGAGGAACTATCTAAAGTTGGAGAAGTCAATGTTCATATCGCTGGGCTTCTCCAACTTTAGACAGCCCAGCGGTATGAACATTGACATCTCCAACTTTAGATAGTTCCTCTGTCCCTCTCTTCCCCCCCCCCCCCAGTTCTCCCTTGAACTTCCTGTCTCCACCTATATCCTTCCTTTGTCCCGCCCCCGACATCAGTCTGAAGAAGGGTCTCGACCCGAAACGTCACCCATTCCTTCTCTCCTGACCTGACCTGACCTGCTGAGTTACTCCAGCATTTTGTGAATAAATACCTTCGATTTGTACCAGCATCTGCAGTTATTTTCTTACACTGAAGTTCAAGCCTGTGTAGATGTCCTGTAGATTTTTGCTAAAATCTTTTGATTGCTTGGGGCCCACATATAAGATTCTCAGATTATCAACAACACAGTTGAAATACAGAAATGCTTAGAATGATTATAACTCCAAATATCTTAAAACTAAAGTAATTTTTTATTTTCTTTGTGCCCATTATCATATTGGTTCAGAGACAAATGGCTTTCTTCAGGAATTTAATCAACTTTTATACTTGCCACTGAACATCCCAAGGAGAACTCTGATTGTTCAAAGTTGGCACAGCTTCCAAAACACTGATTTTTTTTTGGAGATATTTATAGTTGCAGATTTAAGTAAGCTTATTTTGGTAAAAACGAAAACAGATCAATTTGAACTTCAATGTTATTAATCTACCATTCAACTTCAAGAGGTTTTTCGGTAGATAGATGAATATGTGATAAAAGGATGGATGTGGAACACATGCAGGCAAAAGGGATTAGCTTAAGTAAACATAATGCTTGACAACAACATCAGGGGCCACAGGGCCTGTTCCTGTGCTGCACTGTTCCAAAATTACAGTGATACTTGATGCAGATATAACAAATCCTAGCAACAATAATCATCAGAATCTGCTTTAGGATAAATAAAACTTACTGCTCCTACTCGTCCACTTTGTGGCTGCCTTCCAAAATCTGCATACGATGGTGTGAAATCCGGGCCCCGGGCCAGTATTCTTGCGGGGTCTATAGGCCTTGGTATTTGTTTCGTCTGGGTAATCTGTAAATAAAGATATTTCGTTAATACACCAGAATAGGTCAGTGCATGATAAGAATATAAGCAATAGATGTAAAGGTAGGCCATGCAGTCCATCAAACCTGCTTTGCTCAGATCATGGTAGAGTGACCAATCACAACAACCACAACATCCTGGAGTATCTCCAAATCCCTTAATTCTCTTTGCATCCAAGAGTCCCTCTTGGTCTTGAATCTATTCAACATTTCAGCATCCACAACTCTCTAGTGCAGACAATTCGAAAGGATTCACAACCATAGTGAAGAAATTCCTTTTCATCTCAGCACAGGACCATTACTATCTACAAAGCATCCCACATTTTAAATACCAGCAATTAAACATGTGGTAAACAATTTCTGGGCATATTTCATCTAAATGCTCACTTAACACTTTGTTTCGCAAAATTTTAAAGCCCTCAATAAATAAAAACTGACATTGAAACCACATTGGTGATTTTTGATACAATTCCTTTGCATCACAAGTTATGTGATTTCTAGAATATTTCCCACTACATTGACTCTAATATGGCAGGTTGGCATTTATACATTCACACATGGATGAAGAGGATTAGCACACAAAACAAGGAATTTCACTATATCTTGGTACAAGAGACAAGAATAAACTAAACTTAATTTATTAGTGGGAACACAAATGTTCAGATCTCAATAGAAACCAAGTGCATTTTAGTTTAGAAATTTACTTTAAAAATGTGTTCCTCAATTCTGGAGGGCAAAACTATACACTAGCTTTTTTTAAAAACATAACTTTGCATAAATACTTTAGCTATAGCAGTAAACCCACCTTATCAAGAACAACATCGCTGATCGCTGGCAGTCCATCTGGCTTCTGTGTACTAGCCGCTATGAACTGGAAACCAAGGAGAAATTCACGGTCATATCGCTTCTTTCCTTCTGGATTGATCAATTTCCACTGCTCTGGAATGATGCAAAACAAAATATACAAACAAAAAAACTCCATTTCTTTCCTAATTAAAAACTTTGTGGCCAAACAACTTTGAGCCATATAAATTATATTATTCAGACATGAACATAAATAGAAAATCTTCAAAAAGAGATTATATCTATCAGGCTTTTTTCCCCCAAAGGAAAGTACAAATTTTTAAAAAGAAATTGCATCTGATTGAGCTTTGTTGTATTCAAACACATCTGTACAGATCTGTACTGAATATCAGTGATCTATTCATGTCAGAGAATCATGCAATAAATTGTAGCATTTCAGAACCATAAGCAAGTAGAGTGTGAACCAAAACTAATGACGGATGTAACTGACTTCATCCTCACTAACCTACACGTGGCAGATGCATGAGATGGTAAAAGTTTCCAATCCACATACTAGAACGTACACTGATGTTTTCTATGGATCTATAATGATGCTAAATGTATTCAGTACCACAAAACCGATCCTAATCTCTCAGTATGAATTACAGTGATACTTGATGCAGATATAACAAATCCTAGCAACAATAATCATCAGAATCAGTAAGATAACTTTTTTCCAATCTTAGAACAGAATAACATCCAAAAATCTTTTCAAGTTGCAGGTCCTGCTGACAGAACAGTTCAGGAATCAAAATTTCTATTGCACTGACACCAGTCCAGTATATGTTTCTTCTTTAATGAGGGGGTTGTCTCAATTGGAGAGATTGGGGATTTTTGGCCACGTCTGGCTGGAACTTAGAAGAGAGCGAAATGATCCCTTTCAAAAGTGCAAGATTCTGAGGCAAGTTGATGAAGAAAATGGCGAGAGACCTAATTTGCTCACAGTGAAGAACTCCAAACTGGGAACATTGTTTTGGATATGAGGTTGGTCGTTTAGGACTAGAGGATGAGAAATTTCTTAATGTACAACATTGCAAAGCTTTAGAATTGTCTATTTCTAGATGCTCTATCATTGTGTTTAAATGTAATAGACAGATGCTAAGTAGAAATCAGCACTACCTGAACTGTTTTTAATTTAAACAATGATTTTCTACACCTCTATAATATCACCTCTCATTCTCCTACGATCCAAGGAATACAATTCCAACCTGTCCAATAGCTCAGGCCCTCACATCCTGGCAACATTCTCGTAAATCTCATCATGAGGATCTCAGGATCCTTTATCCTGGGACTTTTCTTGTAGTTCTAAACTCTGAGAGGTGACAGACCCTTATATTCTCCGCCTACCCCCTTCTACTTTTCCAACTGAACAACAAAGGGGCAAAATCATGATTCCTCACACTCTCTTTACCCGATGATACTTGATACTATAATTTGTAAAGTATGTCACAAATGGTTACATGCATAAATCACTGCCATCATACATCATTGCTCAAATCAAAAACAATTCAGGTAGTGCTGATTTCTACTTAACACCTGTCAATACTTACATCGTGTAGTTCAATTATTTCAGAATTGGAAAGACAATTAATTTTATTTAACAATCCATTTTTCTGCCAGAATACCTCACAAAATCATGTGCTGCTGCAACTTAACAGTTCCAGGATTAATTACCTAAAATGAAATCTTCTCACGACCCATTGCAAATTGGCTTAGTATGAAGCAACAATGTGGAACTGAAAACAAAACTTACCTTCTTTTAAGCCGCTCACCAAGCTCTCATCGGGGCTCTCTTTGGTGCTGGTCTCTGTGCTCTCACTTTCAGAAACAGTCTCTGAACCATTCTGTTCAGGTTCTATCTCCTGGTTCCCATTTTCTTCCACATCTGCATGACTTTTAACGTTCAAGTCTTTGTCTAGATTTGCATCTGGAACTGTCTTATCTTGTTCAGCTTCTGGCAAAGTTTCAACTGTAAGTTCTTCAAGTTTAGGCTGAAGTATAAATGGACACGTTACCTCAAATAGTTACTACCCCACAAAAAAATCCAACGAACATGATGAAATGTGAACTATAAATTAATACAGATGCTTCGACTTACGATATTTTGACTTTACAATGGTGCAAAAGCGATACACATTCAGTGGAAACCGTAATTCGAATTTTGAATTTTGATCTTTTCCCGGGCTCACAGACTTGTCCGCTGCTCAGACTGACAGTGTCTTATGCGGTACAACACTCTCTCATGATGTTGGGCAATGGCAGCGAGCCGCAGCTCCCAGTCAACCACGATTGGGAGCTGCCAAGGCTATAATGTTTGGTACGTTAGGTGTATTACATGCATTTTTGACGTACGATATTTTTGATTTACGATGGGTTTATCAGATCGTAACCCCCAATGTAAGTTGAGGAGCAACTATATTCCACTAATCAATAAAGAAAAATATATAACTGCATTTCTACTTTCCGCTAACATCAGTGTTACAATGAAGTACATTGGACACTCAAATATGATAACAAAGTTAATTTCAATCCGTTTGTGAATATGGGTGAAAACTAAGGAAACAAATAAAATGGCATTGCAGCCCCACGTTACATTTAAGAACATTTTCAGCACGTTTTAAAATGGATTTCAAATTTGTCTATATGCAAATAATACTTGGAAGTAATTGTGGTTTAGCCACAAGCTGGAAGCTGACTGTACGGACTTCAAAACCTGTACACGTTCTAAAAGGTAAATGAATCAAAACCTCACACTAAAACTGCAGAATATTGAACAAATATACAACGATCACCTCTTCTTAAACACAACTAACACTTTTGGAGGAAATCATTCACCTTCATTGAGCCCTCTTTGCAACCTATCAACCTTTTATGTTTATGCAAAACATGTTTTAGGATATTCACAGCAGCGACGGATTCGCATTTCAAGAGCCAAGCCCTTATTTTCAGCAGAGGTTCCTTTATAAATATCAGAAGGCAATGTTCTTTATTGCGTGGTTTGCCACTTTATAATCTAGTTCACTGGGACCGATTGAACTATTTCCAACTAACTAATCATATTGACAGAAAGATGACATTGTTTTTTTAAAAATTATTTTTAATAAATGAAGTTCCTCATATGTTGCAAAACATACTTGGCTAATAAAGTATTATTGTGATTGTGATTGATAATTAGGACTGTCTTGTACAAATGAAATTTCTGCTTCAGTCAACCAGCCGGTGAATAGATCTTTTTCAGTTATTTTCTGCACACATATTAAACATCCTTTCTAAGCATTAACCAGCTTTGCTTTATTTCCTTTAAAAGATTTTCTCTGCACTAAACGTGACACTCAAATCACGGCAACTAAATAAAAAATAGCATTTTACATTTTAAGATTCCACAGATGCTTGGCAGCTAATGGCACCAATGGTAAACTTAAATGGCTTTTTTCTAAATTAGAAAATATCTGATCTAATAATGTCTGCTGAATTTTGGATTTTTTCAGAAATATTGAACAATCTCTACAGATTATATTCCACTGGACAAAGAAAATTCAATCAGCACAAAAGTCACCACATGAAATCATACACAAAAATCTGCTGAACAAAACCAGTGGTCTCAATATATTATGTAAATCATTAAGAGCATTATTCTTGGCCATATGTCTCCAAATAAAAGACAAGACATTTGTGCACATTAGTCTATAATCATACAGATCTCCCTCAGTTAATAAAGGACCTTCATAATGAAAAAAAAATTAAGTAGGTGATAGCTTCCCAATATTCTCTATGGAAATTTTTCAGTTTGCTACATAGCGCGAAGAAGATGGTGATGCAAAATGTGGACAGACGATTTATGTTCGAGGTGGTAACATATCAGAAGAAGCTCAAGGCATTTCACTGACCCACAGGTGCCAATCACTTTCAGAGCACGTTTGTTATGGTAAAAACTCATTGTCCTCTTAGCTGGGGGTGCTCTCCATGCTCTAAAGACTTTGCCCAAGCGGCAATTCGACAAGTGGGCACTTCATATCGGATATTATTCACAAGATGGCAATTTGTCCCGGATGGCAGTGCAGTATGCTCTCTCGGATTCAGTCAGTCAATTAGTGAAACGAGTAAAGATGCCTTAATGGTGCTGGTAACCAGTGTCACTTGAACTGAAATTCTAGCAAATGAAATGTATTCCCCGTACATTATTTTAGTGAGAAAAATGATTGTTAAGCCACAAATCAGATTAAATAAAATTATTTTCTGAAACAAAGGTTTATTAAAGTGAATGGTCACTAACCAGGGAGACCCATATTAGACATTACTGCAGAAAAATAATGGCTTTGACAGTAACAACTTGGCATTAAGAGTGGATTAGGTAACTGGCAGAAAACTGAGTTGGACACATTTTTAACTCTGCAAACTCAGAGATGTGGCACAGGGATAATGATGGCGCATTATATTATTAATAACTTTAAGAGGCAGAATATTCTGTAGTCACATTTGCTGACAGTACAAAGATTAATGCAAAAGCAAGCTGCGAGGACCCAAACTGCCTTCAAAGTGATATGGATAGATTAAATGAGTGAGCAAAAATTTGACAGAATGGGGATGTGTGAGGTTATTTGCTTTGTTAACAACAGAAGGCAGAATATTGTTAAAATGGTGAGAGGCTGCAGAATGCTGTAGTGAGGGATTGAATGATATTGCTTTAATATAGATACAGCAAACAATAGAGTGGTTATTGATCCCGATTGCAAAAGGGTTGAAGCACAAAAGAAGGTAAGACCACACCAAAAGATTGATCCTCTTATTTGAGGGAGCTATTTGGAGAAGCTTTACCAAGTTAATTCCTCTGAAATGGTCAAGTAAGTTGGGCCTATATGCATAAGCGTTTGGAAGAATGCCATGTGATTTTATTCTAAGATTCTGACATTACATTATTCTAAGATTCTGACATTACAGGATAGATGCAGACAGAATGTTTTCTGCGATGGAAGAAATCTAAAATTAGGAGACAGTGTTGCAGAAGGGGTAACTAACCTGAGAGAGATGAGGGATTACTTCCGAGAAGATTATGAAACTTCAGAATTCTCCAAAAGCTGTGGAGGCTACAGTTAGGGCAACACAAATTTCTGGATAACAGGTGAATCAAGTGTTATGTGGAAAACTGACAGTAATATTGGGATTTAGGTTATAATCAAATTAGCTATAAACTTACTTAACAGTGGGGCTGAAGAGAGCAGTTGATCTTATCTTGCTCCGATCACTTGTGGTCTTATGTTTGTCTCTTCATTTAAGATAGCAGAAGGCTTGTATTCACTGGAGTTTAGAAGGATGAGAAGGGATCTTATAGAAACATATAAAATTATAAAAGGACTGGACAAGCTAGATGCAGGAAAAATGTTCCCAATGTTGGGCGAGTCCAGAACCAGGGGCCACAGTCTTAGAATAAAGGGGAGGCCATTTAAAACTGAGGTGAGAAAAAACTTTTTCACCCAGAGAGTTGTGAATTTGTGGAATTCTCTGCCACAGAGGGCGGTGGAAGCCAAATCACTGGATGGATTTAAGAGAGAGTTAGATAGAGCTCTAGGGGCTAGTGGAATCAAGGGATATGGGGAGAAGGCAGGCACGGGGTATTGATTGGGGACGATCAGTCATGATCACAATGAATGCCGGTGCTGGCTCGAAGGGCCGAATGGCCTCCTCCTGCACCTATTTTCTATGTTTCTAGAAGGGTAACACAATTAAGGTAATTGAAATGTTAACCAAATGAGTTTGGATAGATATTTATGTCCGGTGAAGAAATGTCGAACATGAGAACGCAATCTCTTAGATTAGTATAAATCATTTCGATTTTTCCATTATAAAGTGGAGGAAATCCCAAACTCATTCTTCCAAAGATTATGGAAGTAATGTCGATTTAAATTTTCAAGGCTGAGGTTATTTTGGTCAGAGTAATTAAAGGAGTACCAATAAAGGTGGGTTAATGGAGATGAAATAATCGGTCAGTATCTAAAAGAGGGTAGATTGGCTTGAAGAATGAGAGGTCTATTTTGGTTGCTAAATTTCAAAATACGAAAACACAATTTTAAACATTGTCTTAATATGTACCTGATGCAGTTTTGGTAATGTCGTGGTAAAATACATTGACACTGGAGTACAATGAAAGATGGCATAAGGCTTTTTGAGATCACCAAGCACTGTGGCTGTTCAATCATCAAGGCTACCTAGAAGGGAATATCTACGATTCCAGCACCGTGGGTATTAATACTCTTTTCCTACACTTCCAGTACCCACTGACATCAGTGGAAAATAAATAGGAACAGATTTCATGTCAACCTTTGCTTAGGAAATAGTTCACATTATTAGTTAACAAAATGGGTGAATGCATTTTTCATTCGTAAGAGTTGATCCCAACACAAAAATGCATAGCAAAGTAAACCATCGCAATACAACAAATGATTAAGTGGATAAAGTAACCCTTACCTCTTCACTGATCTCTAACAAATCCTCATCAGGTTTGTTCCACTCTTTTGGATTCTTCTGCATCTTTGGTGCAGTAATAGGCATCTGGACTGTAATACAGGTTGAGGTCCATTACTTGCTTGGTTCAGCTTCAACAGCTTAAATCATTGGAATTAATTACTCTACTGTTATTTTGTATTCAAAGCAAAAATCTACATAAATCTGTATTCAAATGTAGGATTATTCAAAATCCCTGGATGTCTAAGGTTTTAAATGTTCAGCTAATTGCATTTGAGAAAAACCTAATTATTAATTAACATACATTAGAATATTAAACAAAATGCTCCCAAGACCAAAAAGATGGTATCATTGTATAAAATTGGATGTCTAAATTTTAATGCATCTAACACCAATATTTTTTTCAATGTTTCTTTACGTTGATTTGACTGGAGAGTATTTATGTCTTTAAATGCATGTTAAATATGAATAAAAAGCTACTTAGTCAACAAATGTACCAGAAAGTTTTTTGACCCTCCGAGTAAAAATAATTTTATACTTCCAAATCCTAGCCCTTTCAAGTGGACAGAAAAGAAAGATTCTGTATTGGAAATTGTAAAAATATGCTTGCCAAGTTCCTTGACAAATAATGGGATGATTAGAAACCAATGTTTCCCAGGATAACAACTGTTTAGCTCCATGTTTCCACATATTCCAGGTTTCCGTAACTACATACAGAATGTTCTGCAGATCAGATGTAGGGAATCTGATCTCTTGCTCCAGCTCCCCTCTGGGATTTAGCATGGGTTCCAGGGTTATTCAGTTACTTAATGAACAGATGGTCCTTCAACTCTATTGGAGCCATAGATGATACATCTACAGTGGCCCATTCAATTGAATACGGTAGTTGAACTTCGGTAAAAGGAAATTAGGAATGACAAGCTGAAAGCATGGATTGTCATGAGAAAAGATTGGACAGACTATGCTTGAATCTGGTAGAGCTTAGAAGAATGAAACAGAAACTGATTTAAGCACACAAGCTCTTGAGGGGTCATGGCATGTTGGATGTGGAAAATACACAGTTGCATAGCTGGTAGAACCTCTGCCCACCAGCGCCAGAGACCAGCGATCGATGCTGACTTTGTGTGCTATCTTGTATGGAGTTTGCATGCTCTTCCTGAGACTCTGTGTATTTCCTCCTGGTGCTCCGGTTTTCTCCCACATCCCAAAGACGTGCGATAACATAGAACTAGCGTGAACGAGTGATAGGTGGTCAGTGTGGACTCAGCAGGCAAAAAGGCCTGTTTCCATGCTATTTCTCTAAACTAAACTAAGACGTTTCCCTTGATGGAGAATCTGGAAGAGGACTCTTGGTGCAAATTAATATTTAAGATAGGCGAGGCAATATTTTTCCTCAAAGGTGTAAGCGTTTGAACTTTCCATTGAAGGACAGTGGAAGCAGAGTCTTAAATATTATACGACACAGTTAGATGGAGTTATGATATGCAACGGTGGTGAAAGATCACAGGAGTTAAACAAAAATATGAAGTTATGCTTACAATCAAATCAAACACGATCTTATTGAATAAGAGTGCAAAAGGAAGGAGGTAATTTGTATGTATGTTTACACAAAAGGATTTTCTGATAGAATCTGATCTACTAAGTTCAATGCATGTTATCAGCAGCAATAATAATAGAAGCAATGGATGGACAGAGAGAATTTGTTTGATAGAGTGAAATAATATGTGCATTAAAGGCAGTTAACCTAGTTTGTCTCTGTTGTAAAGTCTGTGAAATGTTATTAATCTGGCTGACTGGAACTTGTTCAGTAACAGAATATTTGAATATTTTGAAGGCTTCCTTAGAATTCTAATTTGCAATGAAATGAAAAAAAAGCACCGGAATTAAGCAAAAGTGCAAAATTAAGATTTAAGATCATATCAACCATGATCTCAGAGTCATAGATCTTGTTGAGTGATGGTGCAGTTTTGAGGGTTTGATTTCCATCAGCAGCTAGATGTGTATCATATACAATTCATATTTTTCAATAAAGCACATGACAAATGCTTAATATCAAATTTGTGAACCAAGCTAAATGACATCAAATTTGTTTAGATAAATGAAAACATTATTGAAATTGTACTAAGGATAGCTTGAAATGTCTGAACAGAATGATAGGATGCGTCTACATGATAGTTTCCTGATCCCAATGTACCAAGGAAAGTAAATTATGAGTGAAGCATGCGTATTATCCACTGTTAAGAGGAAAATCAAAATTTTGCACAATTGAACACAACTTTGCAGGGCATCTGAAGAATGATTGGCAAAATGTACAAAAAATGTGAAACTAAAGCAAAGGAAATTGAAGCCATTAGCATTAAAAAAAAAATAGTCACTGCAATCCTATATTGAAAGTGGCAACCATGTTACCTGTGATGGGTAATTATACAATTAAGATTAATCAAGATATTTATACGTAACAGACAAAAAAGCAAAAACTATTTGATGAAATCATTAACAAAGTGCAGTAGCAATGCCTCTGCTTTGTTTTCAAAGCGACAGACAACATATCCTCCAACAGTCCCAAACTTTCTGGACTTAGACCACATCACCTTATTTGTTTAAACAAAAACGAACAGATCCTCCTGTTCCAGCCAGTAAATTAAATTATGTTAAAACACACAGAAGCTAAAATGTGAAAAAATAACAAATTAATATTGCTATATATAGATTCTAAAAAATACTAAAAACTAACCTTGGGTTGAGAGGCTTATTGCATGATCTACTACATCGTCTCCCTGTTATAATCAAAATTATCTGGATTTTTTCAATGGATTAGGTGGTCACATTTACAACAATTAAACCAACGGTTTGAGCACAAGCAATAAAATAGTTGAATATATATTTAATTTAACTGACGATCTCTTTAAAAGAATACAATCTGATTAAATGTAGTTAGAAAAATTGCAACACCCCGTACAGAAAAAAAGCAGATAATAGTTCATTTTCTAGATTAAGTTCATTGTTATGGTGTGGAACACCACTAGCTAGAGATTCTTAGACTGTATGGTATAAAACGCCTCTTTGAATCTGAGCCACATTATGTGGATGCTTCACTTACAAACCGGTGATGTATGGGTCCACTTCTTTTCACTTTATATATTAATGATCAGGATGAGGGAATTGATGGCTCTGTGGCCAAGTTTGTAGATGATACAAAGATAGATGATGGGGCAAGTGGTGCTGGGGAAGCAGGGAAGCTTCAGAAGGACTTGGACAGGTTGGAAAAGTGGGCAAAGAGGTGGGCAAATGGAATACAGCACAGTGAAGTATACGGTCATGCATTTTGTTCGAATGAATAAAGGCGTACACTACTTTATACATGGGGAGAGGATTCAGAAATTGGAGGCGCAAAGGGATTTGGAAATGCTGGTGCAAGATTCCCAAAAGGTTAATTTGAGGTTGAGTCGGCAGTAAGGAAGTCAAATGCAATGCTAGCTATCATTTCAAGGGGACTAGAAAAAAAAAAGCAAGGATGAAATGTTGACGTTTTGTAAGGCTCTGGTCACACCACATTTGGAGTATTGTGAGCAGTTTACGAGAATGATCCCAGGGATAATTGTATTAATGTATGATGACCATTTGATGGCTCTGGGCTTGTACTAGTTGGAGTTTAGATTGATGAGGGAGAATCTCATTGAAACCTACCGGATAATGAAACGCCTAGATAGAGTGGACATGGAAAGGTCGTTTCCAATAATTGGAGAGTCTAAAACCAGAGTGCACAGCCTCAGAATAAAATGTTATTTCAGAATGGAGATGAGGAGGAATTTCTTTAACCAGATGGTGGTGAATCTGTGGAATTCTTTGCCACAGATGGCTGTGGAGGCTAAGTCACTGAGTATTTTTAAAGCAGGGATTGATAGGTTCTTGATTAGTAAGGATGTCAAAGGTTACAGGGAGAAGGGAGGATAATGGGGTTGAGTGGGAAAAATAATATGAGCCATAATTGAGTAGATTCGATGGGCAGAATAGCCTAATTCTAGTCCTATGTCTTATGGTCTTATAAAATAGTTAAAGAATGCATGTCAACAAGTGCACCACTTCTGGAAAAAACACTTATTTAAAACAAAAAACTGCCACAAAGGTATTGGGGATCTAAATTTATATCCAATTTTAACCTTCGTACATTATAAAAAATATCATATAAAGCAGAAAATAAAAATCATATAAAGTAGCAAAATACTGTAAGTGAAAATAACACGGCGGATATTAGAAATCTGAAATAAAAACAGAAAATGCTGGAAACTCAGCATGTCCATCAGCATCTGTGGAAGGAAACAACATTTCAGGTTTGGAACCCCCTTAGCTGAGTGTTTCTATGATTTTCTGTTTTTATAGCAAAATATCTTAACTTTCATATGCATATTAAACCATACATTCTTTAGTAACTCAAAGCCATCTCATAGCAAAATATTAAAGGCTTCACTGGTTGCCATTAATATTTTGCTGGGTTGCAGGGATGATGTTTCCCTGCCCAGGGTGTCTAGAACCTAGATTTTGGTCTTACAATCAGGGGTCACCCAATTATCAGGGAGTTAAGAATATTTGTCACCCAACAGGAGTTCAATTATTTATGGAGGGTATCTTCAGAGGTTTATTACTGAATATATTCAAAACAGAAACCGATAGATTTTTGGCTATTAATAGAATTGTGGGTTATGGGGTTAGTGTAGAAAAGTGGCCCTTAAGTTAACCATTAGCTATAATCTCACCAAAGCGCAGAGCATGCTCAAAGGGCTGAAGATATCTGCTTCTATTTCTTACATCCTTTCTGCTATGTATGTTGGAATGAGAGTTACAAGAATCGGTATCTCAGAATATATTTTTGGCAAAATGGAAATCAAATCACAATTAGTCCCAGCTGGAATTTCCTTCCTTTCACACCAGGTGAAGCGGAAATCTATTCAGGCAGATTGACGTTAAATATTCCAGCAGCAGAATTTAGATAATGTATCCAAACACATTGATATCGGATAGTGCAGCATGTAACAGCTTCATCAAATATTATAACTGTTAAGTGAGCGGTAAAACATCACCCTTTAGTTCAATATTCCTTAACTGGTTTGATATTCTGTCTTATTTATGAGGCACAAAAGAAAAAAAGGTATTGGGAAACTATTTTCTTGGCCTGGTAAAACTTCTAGTGGATTCAGAAGTCTGAGACTTCTGCCAGTGCTATCAAATTTCTGGTGATATTCAGAATGACAAATTTGTCAGTTCACTTCACCAGTGGACTTGTAGAACATAGAATTGTACAGCACAAGAACAAGCCCTTTGGCCCACAATGTCTGCGCCAAACTGAGTCCAAGACCATCTCTTATCTACCCAAGCATAATCCATAATCCTTTCATTCCTTGCATATCTTGACATCTATCCAAAAGCCTCTTAAATGCCACTACTATATCTGCCTCAACCACCAACCCTGGCAGCATGTTCCAAGCACTCATTACCTCGGTATAAAAAGGTTTCATCGCACATCTCCTTTAAACTTTGCCCCTCTCACCTTAAACCCATGCCCTATCGTATTTGATGTTTCCTTCCTGTGAAAAAGGTGCGGACTGTTTACCCTATCTATGCCCCTCATAATTTTACATACTTCTCTCAGGTCACCCTGCAACCTCCAGGGAAAACAATCCAAATCTATCCAACCTCTCCCTATAGTTTATACCCACTAATCCAGGCAACATTCTGGTAAAACTCCTCTGCAAACCTTTCCGAAGCCTCCACATCGTTCCTGTAATGAAGTGACCAGAACTACACGCAATACTACAAATGTAGACTAACCAAACTCCTTTCAAGCTGCATCATGACATCCTGACTCTCATGCTCAATGTCTCTACCCATGAAGGCAAGCATACCATATGCCTATTTTACCACTCATCTACTTGTGTTGCCACTTTCAGGGAGATATGGACTTGGACCCTAAGATTCCTCTGTACGTCAATGCAGTTGAGGGTCATGTCAATAACAGTATGTTTTGTCTTTACATTTACACTCCCAATGTGCAACACCTTGTACATGCTGTGATTAAACTCCATTGGTCATTACTTTGCCCATTTCTGTAGCTGATCTTAATTCCATTGTACACCATGAGAGTCTTTCTTAGTCTGCGACCCCAGCAATCTTGGCGATTCCATGTAGAATCCAGCAATGGAGCTGCACCTTGCTAACTCCCTGGCATTTGTGTCAAGAAATTGTCTGATTCAAGATACAAAACTACATTAATTTCAATGGAGACTAGATATAAAGCAAAGGCAAATTTGTTTACTTTTCGTTATTTGATTTAATTTAACATTTTCAATTATGTTAAATTTACTTTAACTCTTTATTTTGTTTCAAACATTTCAATTATTAAAAATCCTCCACAGCTTTTACACCTGGCAGTGTTTTATAAGTGGTAATACTTCTCAAATGTAATCACTGTAATAAAAAGAAATGGTAGCCAATTTATGCAAGGCAAGCTTTAACCACATGCAATGTGATAGCATAAGCATAATGTGTCTTTCAGTGATGTTGGTTAAACAATAAATATTGATCAACTTATGGGAATGACCACATTAAGTGCTTTGAAATATTGTAGTGTCATGGGATCATTTCTGGCAACCAAAAAAAGAATGGAACTTTGGTTCAAAATGCCATTGGACTGAAATCTGAACCCACAACTCTGATGAGGCCAAAGTGCAACCAACTATGCCACAACTGACACAACATACTAATCTAGTAATGTCACCATTTCTAAAGTTCTAAACATTGATAAACTAACCACTATAAATTGAGGGAAAGAGGTTAAAATGACTGGGCACTATGACAGCAGTGCATTGACATGAATACCACCCAGAACTAAACATCCAATTCAACACCATTGGTATTTCATCTTTTAATGAAGAAGGGTCTTGACCCGAAACGACACCCATTCCTTCTCTCCTGAGATGCTGCCTGACCCCCTGAGTTACTCCAGCATTTTGTGATACCTTCATCTTTTAATGATGCTACTTTGAGAGCATCAAATCACTTTCACATTTGAAAAGCAGTCCTCAACATCCACAAGAGCAATTAAATCAACCAGTTTTGAAGCATATTTTGCCATCAACTAATACTCAAGAATGTATGAAATTGGAGAGCAAAGAATAGATTGAATTCATACAAAAAACTCCATTAATAGTTCTTTTCAAATGTGTCTTAAGTATATTACAATACAATGTTGCCACGTTTTAAATTTATATAAGATAATATCAAGCCACATCATACTTGCAGATGCATCTCGAATCAAACATTTAACACTGATTCAATACAGTAAATCTACTAACCTGCACATGCATATCAAATAAAACTAAATCTCAAGATATCTGATGGCCATTAAGTACATTCAGCTATTTGAAAAAAGCAATGCAATTTTGACAATATGATATCTGTATAAAATCAGATTCAAAAGCTGCACCCAATCACAAATCTCTTACACATGAAATAAAACAATTATTTATTACACAATTGCTGAAACTGGCTGCAAGCTCCATTATGTCATAGAAAACAATTACGAAGTATCGATCAATTTTTAACTAGGTGCTACATAACAGGATCTCCCTTGCTTCAACAAAACAGCTAAGTGCATTAGCACAATGGCATGCAGCTTTGGAGATGAAGGTATTATGTTTGCCAAAGAAAAACATAAATTTTGTTGGGCTGGTGATAATTCCATTCAACTAAGACCCTGCTGAAGGGGAAAAACATTTATCCTAATTGCATGTTGCTACATCTGGAATGAAAAGAATACAATAAACAATTTCAAAAAACGAATACAACACAACTGGGATAATCTACTTAGTGCTTCTCTTCAGCCAAATTTAGAATTTTAGACTTAAGATACAGCGTAGAAACAGGCCCTTCGGCCTACCAAGCCTGCGCCGACCAGCAATCACCCTGTGCACTATACATGAGGGACAATTTATAATCTGTACTTAAGCCAATTAACCTACAAACCTGCAGACACAGGGAGAACGTACAAATTCCATAGAGACAGCACCCACAGTCAGGATCGAACCTGGGTCTCTGACGTTGTGGGGCAACAACTCTACCGCTGTGCCACTGTGCCAACCCTCTTGCATAAAATTTTATCTATGGTGCAGTTTGCTTGTCTGAATGGATATCTTCCAGTAGTCATAACTCTCCAAATGAGTGTATTTGTAAATCACTATTTCAATTAACCATGCAAAGCAGTTCGACCACCAACATCGGTTAACTCTTAGGCTTGAATCACACCTCCTTGTGTGTTATAAATTCAATATTCATGCACTTTGCCTCTGCAGCTATGCTATTTGGGACACCGCAACTAACAAGAAAACTATTAATTGGAAAACCACACCGTGAAACAAATTTGTAACCAATTAAAATATATCCAGATATATCCCACAGATTTTATTTCACTGCCAGTTGCCAGTTCTATAATTTTTTCTCCAATTTACTTGTTATCATCTTCTTATAACTGGGAAATCAAGTCCAGGTTGGGGAATGCCCTGAAACACCTCATTTCAAAGAATGATTAAGAGTATGGCTGCAAAGCATTGTCTGAAATATGGATTCCTTCCCTTCCACACCCATTCTTTTACTTCCAAGTATTTTGCAAAAGGACAAAATCTCATCCCAATTATAGGTTTCTTGTTGTCACAGGCAAGAGAGATACAACAAAAAATTGTTTTGTGTGCTATCCAGACAAATCATACTTACACAAGTACTATTCTGCCTATTTTTTCATCCCCATGATGAAATCTTTCATTTTCAGTTAATTGAATGCTGGATCTATATACTCCTATCTACTGTAATCTCTAATAACTCTCATTATTTACTGCAGTAAAACTCAGATAATCCACCATCTGACTTCTCAAAAATTCCAATGGTTTGACATGTGGCTCACTCCATCTACAAGTTTGCAGATGACATCACTGTGGTGGGTCAGATCACGAACAAGGACAAGATGGAATACATACAGGAGAAAGAGAATTTACTAGCATGCCATCAGGATAACAACCTCTCTCGCAATGTCAGCAATACAAAAGAGCTAGTTATTGACTTCAGGAAGCGTGGTGGAGTACCTGTCCCAATCAGCATCAATGGTGTCCAAGTAGAAATGTTCGAGAACTTCAAGTACCTTGGCGTTAATACTATCACTGATCTGTTCTGGATCAACCACATTGTGGCGACAGCCAAGGCGGCACACCAATGTCTTTGCTTCGTTAGGAGATTTACAAAATTCTCCAATAACTTTAATAAGCTTCTAAAGACGTCCAATAGATAGCATAATGTCAGGTTGCATCACAGCTTGGTTTGGGAACAGCTCTACCTAATGCCACCAGACTTGTGGATGAAGGCCAGTCTTCACACAGACCAGACTCTCCACCATCGACTCCAACTACACGTCACACTGCCTCAAAAAAACAGTCGCTGTAATCAAAGACTTGTCCCACTCTACTCATTCCTTCATCTCCCTGCTTCCATCAGGCAGTAGACACAGAAGCTTGAAACCATGTATCTCCGGACCCAGGAATAGCTTCTTCCCCTCTGTTATCAGGCTTCTATACAGTCCTTGCATAAGCTCAGGTAATGTCCTATTCACCTCAATTGCATTGCAGATATTGAACTTTGTCTATGGAACTGATGCTCCACAATGCTGAAAATGATATTCCGCACTCTGTACCTTTCCTTTTGCTCTACCGATTATACTAGAGTTTGACTTGATTGTATTATGTATTATCTGATCGGATTGAATAGCATGAAAAACAAAGTGTTTCTTTCACTGTCCCTTGGTAAAATGGGACAATAATAAACCTAAACCCAAATAAGGCCACCCCTCAGCCTCCAACACAAAAAAAGAAAAAAATCCCAACCTATCCAATTTCTCCCTGTCCAATCTCACTTACTGTTTTAAGTCCCGCCTGGTTTGACATATGAAAATGTAACCCTTATACTTGTCAGAGTTAAATTCCGTTTGCCATTCCGTGGCCCACTTTCCCAACTGATCTTGATCTTCTTATAAACTTAGATATCCTTAGTCACTGTCCACAATACTACCCATCGTGCTGTCATCTGCAAATTTACAAATGACCTGCGTGGGTTTTCTCCGAGATCTTCGGTTTCCTCCCACACTCCAAAGACGTGCAGGTATGTAGGTTAATTGGCTGGGTAAATGTAAAAATTGTCCCTAGTGGGTGTAGGATAGTGTTAATGTACGGGGATCACTGGGCGGCACGGACTTGGAGGGCCGAAAAGGCCTGTTTCCGGCTGTAGATATATGATATGATATGATATGATGACTACTTTGTCATCCAAATGTATATTATAAACAGCAATGGACTCAGCAATGATCATTGAGTCACGTCACTGGTCACAAGCTTCCACTCAAAAAAGCAACGCTCCACAACTACCCTTTGACTCCTTCCCCCATGCCAATTTTGAATCCAATTGGCTAGCTCACCATGGATTCCATGCGATCTAACATTCTGGTCAAGCCGACCTTGCTAAAGTCCATGTAGACAATGTTCACAGCCCTTCTTAAATAAAGGTACAACATTAATGATGCTCCAGTCTTCCAGAACGTCACCTCTTTATTTTTGCTATTTGTTGCATTCTGGTTTCTTATAAAATCCAAAACACCATTTTCCTATTTTGCCACCTGCCATTACAAGATACCACTTATTTTTATCCCAGCTCTCTTCCTCCATATCTTCCAGCAGTATCCTTTTGATCTTTTTTCCTGCCAACGTGCATCAGTTTTCATACATTTTAAAACGCTGATTAATTAAGCATTTGAGAATTAGCCTAGTTTTTGCAATTTGATCAAGTATGGCCGTGATGTCAGATATAACCAGTAATACATTATTTTAGATCCAACTGAAAATCTTCTCATACAAAAGTACGGGTTTATGAACAACTGTAATTTTTTACTTCCACGTAGGGTACACTTTTTAAAGTGAAACCTCAGGACTATAATCTACTGAGAAGACAAGCATGGTTCACATACCATCACATAACCATGTATACTCAAATCACTGTGATCGACAGTGAGAGCTGAGAAACCACTATGGTGATATTTATCTTGTCTGAGCACTGTAACCAATTACATTGTGAATTTGTTCTAAATTCAAGATGAACAAAGTTAATTCAGAAAATAGCCAAAACCTTCTTGAGATTAAAGACTGGATATGAAATGAAAACACACCTCTTCAAAGATCTTGTCACCTTCCAACTCTCAAGATACTGACACCTCAGCGTCAATTGCCATTAGTAATTAAAATCATTATTTACATTTACAATTGAATTTAAATCATCAGCTGTTATTTCAGATAAGGAATAACATAGCTCTGCCCGATTCTACTCTCATATCTTTGGAAAAATGTACTGTGCAATCATTAAAGAATCATTACTAATTCCCTTCCCTACAGGACAGGCAGTTTGAGTCCAACTTTGATTCCTAACATCTTAGGAACATTCAGCTAAATCAGAACAGATCAAAGACTGAACCAGGAACTTTTGTGATCTACATGTCCCCTTTACTTATTAGACAAACCGATTTTGCAGTTGAAAGTTGATGAAAGCAATTCCTTCCCTGCCTGGTGTTCAAAATATCAGTTTTCATTGGCACTCAGTATATAGCCATCTTTGTATCAGTTTTGGTTTTCTGTTGGGATGGGAGACAAAACCACTATTGGAATAATGAACAGAATAATACAAACATTGTAACGGGATCACCATGGCAATAAAGGAATGGGAGTCTGAATGCAATGAAAGCAAAACTAAAACAATTTGAAATCTGCCACAGCAGTGACATGGTCTACAAGCAGTAAAGCCTTCAAAAACATTCTTAACTGGAATGCACAAATAGAAAATACAAAAAACATTTTCATATCCAAGAGAAACTTAATTTTTTCACGATGTTACACTACAACAATTTTTAACATAAAGAACTGAAATAATGCAGTTTTTTTCAATGAAAACCTACCTTGCACAATCTCGGGGCTTTTTTTGGAGTTTAATTGTTGTGATTCATTTTCCTCTACCTCTTTCTCCTCAACTTCCACAGATTCCTTGCTTTCCACATCTCCATCTTTGTCATCATTAATAGGAGCTTCCTCACTGTCCCCTTCCTCTGCTGCAGCCTCCAGATTGGTTGATAAAACAACGGGAGAAAGTGTAATCTCTGCCTCCGTTTCTGTCCTAAGATTATCTTCAATCTCTACATTAGTTGGCAATGAAAAATCTGGTGAAACACTTTCTAGGGTGCTTGGTGTTATTTCCTGTCCTGCAATGCCATTCACTTCTGTAGTCGTGATAACAGCACAAGGTACCGTGGTTTCATCAAATGGAGCAACAATTGTTTCTTCAGGGAGATCTTTGATATCCTGCTCTTTTTGTTTATCATCTTCTACTTCGGTGTGCAAATGTACAGTCAATGCAAGATTCTTCTCCTCATTGGAAATGGATGTTTCAGATTCGTCAGCACAATCCATCGTTGGGAAAATAGCATTACTGGAAACATTTTCCACCAAAGCTCCCTCTTCTTCCGGCTCCTCCCCTTCGGCCACTTCTTCCTCTTCCTCCTCCTCCTCCTCCACCTCTTCTTCCTCCTCCACCTCCTCTTCCACCTCTACCTCCTCCTCCTCTTCCGCTGCCTGTAAAGGAACTGGATCAGGTGGTTCTCCATCAATCTCCTTCTTTTCTTCAACTATTTCTGTTCTAACATCTGTGGTAGAACTTTTCACTGGTGGTTCCGGCATTGGTTTTTCTTCTGTGTGAGCAAAAGAAAGGGATTCTATTTCAGTGAACATACCATTTTTGTTTTACACAGAGTTCGTATCATAAAAAAATGAATAAAAACAGAACAATTACAAGTCACCTATTAGCATTCTTTCGAAAACCTAACTATCCATGGCTGTGCATGGTCAAAACTTAATTGTCATTTGTTAACCCGGATCAAACCATATTTGGGAAGAGGAAATAGTTTGAATTTTCTTAAAAGGTTTGTCATGTAATAACACCATTCTTAATGTAGCCTGAACTGAATTTTTAATTATGATGTCAACTTACATCCATATAACAGGCATGTGGGCGAGGTAAAAAAAAAAAGAGGAAAAGAGCTGAGCGCTTGCACGAGGTGTACGGCAGGGGTCAAACAATTGGAAAATGTTGGAAAATTTACACACAAAATTACCAGTTTCAAGCCTCTTTTAGTGCATTTCAAAGTAAAAACGGACATTACAGAATAATGTGAATATGTCACTGTACACTAATAACATTTTTATTATTTTTATTTAGTTATATAATCTTGCACTTAAATTTAATATTTACTCATCACAGTTCCACCACTGATTTTCTGGCACTCTTGGTTCCAGAGCTTTGCTGGTTTATCTAGCCGGCCAAGGAAATCTATGGGGATAGATGTGTTGGCTCCAGCTGGGCTGGAGTTCCAGGGCCCTGGCCACAGGTTGCAAATTCAACCCACTGACCGGCTGTGGAAGTCCCGATGAGGTCGAGATTGGCTGCCTTGCCCAGCCTAGGTACCACATTTTCGGGGAGACTTCCAGGGCGCGGGGGATTTCTCGCGGACCCTAGTGTTCATTACAAGTCTATACATCGTTTCTTTTCTTTTTTTTTTCTTTGATCCGATTTCTCTGTTTGTCCAGCAAAGTGAAAAACACGGAAATCATGCAAAAAGCGCGGAAAATGGATTTAAAAAATGCGGAAATCCACGGAAAACGGAAAATTCACATGCCTGCATATATATGTGTTCAAGATACAAAAGTTTGAAAAGGAAATTAATTGTTCGGTCATCTATGAAAATCCTTTTTGAAAGCAAACTGGACAAGTCATGACTTGAGTTGCAATAAAGATTATTATCAATTCTTCATAACTGGCTCGTGATTTATCTTCAAAGGTACTCTATAAAATGAGGCATTAGGTAAATGGCTCTGGCTTAAGCCAAGTAAAATGATTATTAATTGCACAGCCTCATGTAGAAGTGAGAAAGTACTGCAATCTTATACTACAGGTTGTATCCAAAGCACAATTTACTAATTTTAAACATGAGGTTTTCATTTTTATTGGATTGGAAAATGTTATTAATAGTTCCCGATTCTCCTGCTATATGCCACCGTGATCTTGCCTGTTACAAGTCATGCAACTTAAATAAAATGTGATGTTACTTAAAAATGACCAGGCACTGCAAATCATTAAATTGGGAACACAGCAAATGATTTTTAAGTTGTAGTGTAAACATTTCCTCGGAACACTAGATAAATCCAACATTTTGTTAATGATCGAACAGGCACAACTTGTTCCACTATACCCACTGATTGGTGTCAATGGTGCTTTTCACATAATAAATCATCTTTTGATGCTGTACTGCAGTGTAATAAACTAAATTGACTCAAAATCCAAATATGGCATATTAGGTGGGGTGATTAAAAGCTCAGAGAAACAGATAGGTTTTATGCAGGGCTCTAAAAAGAGAGGTGAAACAGGACAAGATGTGTTCAGAAAGCTTTGGTGTTACTTAGGTGAAGGCCAAGATCAAGGTTGAAGTCTGAAGAAGGGTCTCGACCCGAAACATCAGCCATTCCTTTTTTCCAGAGATGCTGCCTGACCCGCTAAGTTACTCCAGCTTTTTGTGTCTATCTTGTTTGTTTGCAGATTCTATTCCTTCAAAATTCACTTCCCTTACCTAACTTCATAACAACAAAGGCGAGCACATGCAGGAACAGAAAGATACTAGGAGGAGATGGAGCAGTCCAAAACCAGAGGGAAAAAATAAATAGGAGGATGAAAAAGCCATAGAAGTCATGAAGGAAGATCTAGAAACATGCAAGGCATGTTTTTTTTTTTTTTAAATGAGTAGAATGGTACATGCCTGGAACAAGCTGCCAGAGGAGGTAGTAGAAGCAGATATACTACCAATACTTGTTAGACAGAGGCACAAACATTCAGAGAGTAAAGAAGGACGGCACAAACACAATAGACTGTTCCTAGGCTGTTCTATGTTCCATGAATATATCACGCAGCAAAATTTAAACCAAAGTATGAAGGACTTCTGGACACATTTCCAAAAAGAAGCACAATATAATGGCTGAAACCAAACCTGTGCTTTCAGTAATGCAACACTAAATTTTATGAATGATGATATATTTCTAATTTCATTATTCAATAGGCAGATGAAACTGCTACTTCTCTTCACATAATCACTGAAATATCCCTTCTTCATAAGTGCAGTCAGAAGTATTGAGGTTAAACATATTATTTTGTTTTATTTTGCAGTAAATTCTTAATTTAGTTCCATACCTGGTTTCAGTTTTGTAATAGCAGCTTCAGTTCGCTCCACTGAAATAAATAGAAACATTTTATGGCATGTACCTACGCCTGAACTTGTAATTATAGGGATTCTACTTTGTATTTAAGTTTATTGGTCCTTTCTGAGAAAACATTGCATATACAAGTGCAGATATTTAAAACAGTAAATTAAAAGTACTTCAATTATACCAAATTTTCAAAGAAAACTACTTGTTATGTTTGTGTGTTGAAAGCAAATCAAAATGTCCATTATTTTTCCCAGAAATCTAAGATTACCTTTCACTGGTTGTAAGCAGCTATTTTTAAAACACTAGTGTAATGTTTCCTTACTCTATGAACAATCCTTGCATCATTCACTTTACTATTTTGAAATCATAATGCTCTACTAAAATTATTGATTTATTTTTTTATCTTTGAGTTCTATAATTTTTATTGGTTAATTCAAATTAATGGCTAATACAATTTTAAATTAATAACACCATTTAAATATGTAAAATAATCAGCTAAATTCAAGCATCTAGATCAAACAAGAATTGGTCACAAATTATAATCATTTCATTCAAGTCAATTTAAGCACTTTTGGTGGGGTCAGTCTCAGGGTTTGCTCAATTTTGGTGGCCACTGGTGATATACACTTCTTGTTTCGTGTTTAATTGGCAGCCCTGCTGAAGCCACCACACTTCACTCTAATACTTTCAAATATGGGCAGATTTGGAGCACTGAGGTACCAATCACCTCAAAATAATCTTTGTTAAATAAGAGAAATGCAAAACTTCAATAGGAAAGGAATAATAATCATGTTCCAAACAAAATAATAACCCTGCACTGCTAATTTCTTGATCAGGAGAATTTCATGACGTTCTAGTGCGAAAGCCTTGTCCTGTGACAAATCAGCTCTTATTTCACCACAGTAATGATCTTAAATGCGTTAACAGAGGTTCCACTCTGTTCAAGTGTTCTTTTTGTTAAAGTTTATAAAAATATATGTGATTAATTTTGTCATATTACCTCTACAGTTCTTTCTAAAGAACTGCAAATGCCGCTTTCATTAATAGGCCAAAATGTGCAGGTTGTCATATTCTGAAAAAAACTGCCATTGAAGATCGTATAAACTAACATGACAACAGGATATAACTTATTGGTGACACAATCCCTTCTATGTTAAATCTGCGCATTTGAAAATAATGAAAACTAATTGTTGATGCTAGTTCACTAGGAGCTGCCAAACGAATGAATGAAGTGTTTATACCTTGAATAATACAATTATTATTATTCTGAAATACTCTTGCATGATGCCTACTGATAATTTTTCAGAAGAATAACTGTTACCAGGCAGAGAAACTAACTGATAACACAAACATATGGGCAATAGATATTTATAGATTTGGCATTGCAAAAAATAGTCAATGCAGATTCTTCAAAGTGATAGAAAGTTTCTGCCAGAGGTAAAATAAATTAAAACATTAAACTACCTGAAAATTAGACTTTTAACAAATCACTAAACATGAAGATTCGCCCAGATATCTTTTGGCATTTACCTGACTGGAAGATAATACGGAAAACAATATATAGTCCCCTGCCATTCATTTCCCATCAGATTATCAACAGTTACCAAATAAAATATCACAAGAAATATAGCAGAGTAGAATTGAACAAACCTTGCTTGAAGTTCACGTTTGGTGCCATGTGAGCATTTTCCACAGTCCCAAAAACTGGAGCGTGATCTGCAACCTGACTGGGCAGCTGCTGGGATTTGAGGTACAACAGGTGAGGATAATGAGGGTGCGGACACAAAAACTAGCACATGGAACACATAACAGAGAGGAAAATATGTGAAACAGTTTCCCATGAAATTCCACAATAAATCAAAAGAAAGAAAATCAAAAAGAGATGGAGTAAGCAGGAATGGGAAGAAAAAGAAAACAGGATTACTGTTAACAACAGCAAGGAAAGACAACAGACAGTACACTGCTAATACATTCTCAGTGTTCCCTCTAAGAGTCCTTTTTGATTAAGGACTGGCCAATTATTTGCAATAAAATAGTCTAATGTATTTATTTTCTCTTCCATTAACCCCTTAATTACAACATTAATGTGTAGCTGATCTTTCCAGGATATATTGGTTAGTGAGAAATTATGTAATATAAATAATGCAATGTACCAAAAAATAAATTTGGCTATTTCTGAGACACAAGGAACTGCAGATGTTGGTGTACATAAAATTATGAGTAGACAGTCAGAATCTTTTTCCCAAGCTGGAAAAATCAAATACTAGAAGGCATAGCTTTAAGGTAAGAGGGGCAAAGTTTAAAGGAGATGTGCAGGTATTTTTTAAACAGAGGGTGGTGAGTGCCTGGTACTTTAGTGACATTTAAAATATTTTTGGATAGGCATGTGGATATGCAGGGACTGGAGTGATATAGGTTATGTGCAGGTAGGAAACCCCCGTTTACTAAAGAAAGAGGACATCTCGGATATCCCAGAATGAAAGTTTCATCTTGGGAGCTGATGCAGCAGACGCAGAGAAATTGAGACGGGATAGCGTCTTTACAAGAGGTAGGTGTAGTTCATAACTGTGGGAGTCGGAGGGTTTGTAGTTGTTGTCAGTTGATAATCCCCCCCCGTGATAGTGACAGAGAGATCAGGAAAGGGAAGAGGGGTGTCAGAGAGAGTGCAAGTCAATTTGAGGGCAAGATGGAAGTTAGTGTTAAAGTTAATTAAATCAATGAGTTCTGCACAGGTGCAGGAGGCAGCTCCAATGCAGTCAACAATATAGCGGAAAAAGGGTTATGGGAAGGTGCCAGTGTACATTTGGAACAAGGACTGTTCCACATAACCAACAAAAAGGTTGACATAGCTGGGGTCCATACAAGTACCCTTGGAGACACCTTTAACTTGAAGAAAGTGAGAAAAGTCATACGAGAAGTTGCTGAGAATGATGACAACGTTCGCCAATCAGAGCAGTGTTAGTGAAAGGAAATTGATTAGGTCTCTGTTAAAGGAAGAACCAAAGGCCTTGAGACCTTCCTGGTGCAGGCTGGAGGTGTAAAGGGACTGGGCAGTCAGGCTAACAATGAGGCAACAAGGGACTAGAAATTTAAAGTTATTGGAGTGTCTTGGAAGTTTAAAACAAAAAGTCAAATCAAAAATTTTCATTCCAAAAGAGAAAAACAGATGTGACTCACCCTGAAGTCAAAATACCCAATCCATTACAAAATAAATCAGCAAATAACTGGGATGACGTACTTAAATTTGGTGGCAATTATGGACAAATTAACGCGAAGTTTAAAAAAAATGGTGGCATGCTTCTGAGATTTAAAGCAGGTTAGATAAGGAGATCTACCCATTTATATATTACCTTCACTGCCATCTGGGTGGGTACATTTCATGTACATAACCAAAAACTAAAAAAAGTTAAAATAATGGCACTAAAGTTCACCTGCTAAGGATATGCTTATTTTGAAAGAGGATTTCTAACCATAATTTTATTTAGTGGGAACACGATACATCATAACATTGAAGACAAACAAATATTTAAAGTTCAATACAACGTGAAACACAAAACACTTTCAACAAGATGTATAAGCATACGTTTCAATAAGCTTTGTTTCAGCAAATCTTCATATTTCACTTTAAATCTCAGTGATTGTATTGTGTCGTAATTATACAGAATGCAACCGTTGTAATTCAGTTCTAGGAGCTTAACAATTAGCTTCATAGGTAAAATAGCTTTGTGGTCAATGGAGTGTTTTGCCCTTTCTCTCCCATACTGAACTCTTTGCACTTTGAACAATATCTCCTTATTTCAACTTTTCCATTCCGGCCTGACAGACCAAATGGTCTTTGTTAATTCTCAGTATTTCTTTCATGGTATTAAAATAAAGTGGTAGCTCAACTACCTGCTTTGCATTTTGTATGTTGGATTATCTGCATGATTTCCCCCCCTAAAAATGCTTGGGCTAAAGGCTTGGCAAGAATACTCATTCTATCAGCTAGGACAGCTGGTACCTCAGTGGCTGCTCCACACACCTCAGGCTATAGAAAACCAGCCAAATCATATTTGGGCATCTTCATCAAATTTATTAATACAACAACAAAGCACTACAAGATAATACATGCTGCACTGGACGTTCATGACTGTAGCTATGGCCGGGTGTTCGGCAGGCTGCCTTGGGTTTACTAGACGACTCATGGGCATTGTGAGCATGAGGGAGCTACCAGCTAATTTAATGGTCTGATTATTATATCAACACTTGGCTGGTCACCAAAAGCAATGCATGCAGAGCTGGAAGGGAGTGTGACTGCCATTTGGTAGAGAATCATTTCAATTAAATGTGAACAGAAAACGATTGTGCCATTTGAAGAGTTAGATTTAGCTATAGATGAATAATGAGAGCTGGCCGAGATTCCTGAATATATGAATTAAGAGCTGGTCACTCAACCCACAATTTGTTCTGCATTTCTAAAGATCACGACCAACACAAACATAATCTCAATTTTGTATTCCAAGTACCTACTGTAACCATTCACTCTCGAAAAGGGTTCTGATCTGAAACTTTAACTGTGTTTTTCTTCCGAGAGATACAAGCTGAATTGTTGAGCATTTTCTCTTTGTAATTTAGGTTTCCAGCACCTATATTTTAAAAATTTCAGTTCCAAGAAGCTCCTTCAAAGTGATTGCCTCTCTCTCCTTAACTTCTACCTCAATGAACAATCCCTCTGGGAAATCCTAAGTACTCTATGTTCTCCCTAATCAGTAGTGTCTTCCCTCCTCTTATGCATTCCTTTCTATTACTTCTATACCATTCCATTTTCTAAATAAGGTGTCCAATACTGCCACAATATTCCAGAGGTAGTTTCACGAATGCCTGACATAATGGAAACATAGGTTCCCTACCTTTATATTCATTTCCCCTTGCAATTAAACAAAAAGATAGTTCGTTTTCCTCATTATTTGTTCCCAAAATTTACAATTTCCCATATCTGCTTGCTTACATCCTTGTCCACTAATTTACCTATATCTATATTCCTTTGTAGTAGTCTTTTCTCTGCAAAACCTATTTTTCTTCCTATCTAATGCCATCAAAAAATACAACAACCATACCTTTAGTATCTTTATCCATGTTATTTATGTACTTTGTAAAATAAATTGAGGCTTGGGTACTAATCCTGATGGCATATCCCTGTTTATTATCATGGATACAAAAAACAGGCTCATTTACGCCTGTTCTGGTTCCAGCCTGCCAATCAATCTTCTACAATAGCAGTGTTGTGCTTACCAATTAGAAAGATTGTAAATTATAAAATAAATTGATGTGAATATGACCCTGTATTCAGAATCAGTCTGAAGGGTCGCTACCCGAAACGTCATCCATTCCTTCTCTCCAGAGATGCTGCCTGCCCGCTGAGTTCCTCCAGCATTTTGTGTCTATCTTTGATTTAAACTGGCACCTGCAGTTCTTTCCTACACATTTTGACCCTGTATCATATCAGGAAGACAAGGTCTCACCTTGTCATTATCACATCTAACTATTATTTAAAGGAAGCCAATATTTTAGCTGTAATCACTTTCCACGACAAATGATCCCAACCGTTAATCATCCTATGAAAGGAGGAGTTTTACGCCTGTTCAGATTGTGCCAAGCAGAGCTCCAAGACGGGCTTTTCAAATGCAGTTTGGTTAAGATCCTGTTATGTACGACAAAAGGACCCAAAATAGATAAAACTAAAATTTCAATACAATTGCTAACTTTTAACAATTTACTTTGAATTATTTTTCACTATGTCAAAGTGTCAGCTATTTGATAACTACCTGGGGTGGAGTGGGGGTGGTATTCGGCCTCCCAACAGGTGGTGTAGGGTTTCTGCTTCCACCTCCACCCAACATTATTTCTTCAGTGATGTCTTTGCCTCCTTGATTTGGATCACGGATTCTAATCTGCAGAAAAGAATCGAATAATTAAACTTTGACGTACAACAATTTTTTTAACTCTTTGGTTCTTAAACTAAGCCTTCCGTGCCATGGAATATGTACAGATGTCATGCGAATGGTGGAGTAGAAATAAAATCGTTTCTCAAGCTTTATGGGAGACATGTTTTCCAAAGTACTTTATTATTTAAATATATGCTGCAAATACCTCCCATGTAAATAGTGTGATAAACATGAGAACATCAGAGATACAACATGGAAACAGGTTATTTGGCCCACCAAGTCTGCGTCAACCATCAAGCTATCATTTGGAGTAATCCTCAATCCATATGCTGCATTTACCAGCAAAAGTATTAGATTAATCGCTCAGAATGTAAAATAATCAACATAATGCACTGATGGAAACATGAATAGCTAGCTAGTGCTTGCAGAATTATTAAATTACCCCTTTCCAATGCAGTTTCAAATCAATTCTAGGTATGCAAAATGTAACAAGGGTAGCACAGTGGTGCAGCAGCAGAGTTGCTGCCTTACAGTACCATAGACCTGGGTTCGATCCTGACTCTGCCTGTTGTCTGTATGGAGTTTGTACCTTTTCACTGTGGTGCTCCAGTTGGTTTTCCCTGTGTGCTCCAGTTTCCTCCCAAAGACGTGCAGGTTTGTAAGTTAATTGGCTTCTGTTAATTGTTCCTATTGTGTAGGATAAACCAGTGTATGGGTGATTGCTTGTCAATGCAGACTCGGTGGGCCTGTTTCCATGCTGTAACTCTGAACTAAACTAAATTAAACTAAACTAAGACTGCGCACATGCAAAAGACAAAGCAATAGCAAACTGGAACAAGATATCTAAATAAAGAGAAAATGCTCAGCATGCAAAAAAAGAAACCACAAATATACGTGAAACAGCAGTCAAAAACCTATAAAAGACGTGTGCATTGTGCAGCAGATAACGTTTAAAATATCTGACTAATGATTTATGACACTATACATTGCTGTTTTGATATATCTTACTAGTTTTTCTTTTTAGAATAAATGCAATTATGAAACTAATCCTAGACCTGTTGCAATCTGCCAGAAATGCTTCACATTAGAATTGCTCGACGGAAATAAAATGTAACCAGAACTAGAAATCTTGGATTGAAAGTCTTTAAGGATGTAAAGACCACGATGTGACAGTAAGCTATGCTGGTGCTCTGGACAATACAAGAAATGGCTTCAAGAAGATCAATAGTCAATAGTCAATTTATTTGTCACATACACATAAATGAGCAGTGAAATGAAAGATTACCCACAGTCCAACAATAAGACCAATAAAAATAAGCAATAACACACACAATCATAAACCAACACCAAACAAAAAGAAACATCCATCACAGTGAGTCTCCTCCAGTCACCTCCTCACTGTGATGGAAGGCCAGAATGTCTTTTCTCTTCCCCTGCCGTCTTCTCCCGCGGTCAGGCTGTTGAACTTGCCACGTCGGGGGGGTCGTGGCTCCCGACATTGAAGCCCCCGCCGGGCAGAGAAAGTCCCGCGGCCTATTCTAGGCCGTGCCGGACGGTGAAGCCATCGCTTCCAGAGCAGCCCAAAACAATTCTGTGCGTTCTTTAACGTCTTGGGAGCTGCATAATTGTGTTCCTTGTATCCTGGTGAAATCAGTTACAATCTGATCTGTGTAACTTCTGTTCCCCCAATCTAGAATCGTTCTTTATAAACTGCAAACCCTTTTACGCTCCGAGAGAATTTACCTCTTTTATTCTTGCTGGAGTTTATATCCCCCCTCCCCAAGCCTGCGTACGTGAAGTGCAAACGCAACTCGCAGACCAGGTATTGAGGGTAGATAGTGACTTCCCGGACGGACTCCATGGTCATTGTTTGGAGGGACTTTAACAAGGCCAACCTCAGTCGGGAGCTCCAAAAGTACAGACTTCATGTTACCTGCCCCACCAGAGGGGAGAGGACACTTGATCACTGCAACTCTTTAATCAAGAACGCATATCGCTCTGTTCCTCGGACGGCTCTGGGTCTCTCCGATCATTGATTAGTTCACCTTATTCCGACCTACAGGCAGAAACTAAAATCTGCTCAACCTGTGGTCAGAACAACGAAAAAGTGGACAAGCGAGGGCATTGAAAAACTACAGTCCTGCTTTGACTGCACTGATTGGAATGTGTTCAGGGAAGCAACCACAAGCCTCGATGAGTACACAGACACTGTGACATCCTATGTCAGCTTTTGCGAGGGCAGTTGCATTCCCACGGAGACCCGGATCTGGTTCAACAACAACAAGCCCTGGTTCACAGCAGAACTCAGACAGCTCCGCCAGTCAAAAGATGAGGCCTGCAGGAGCGGGGATACAGACCTCTACAGGCAAGCCAAGTACAAGCTGAGAAGAGGAATCAGAGCTGCCAAGGAAAGGCACTCTGAGAAGCTAGTTCTCAGCTAATGACTCCTCCAGTTTGGAAGGGCTTGCAAGAAATCACCAGGTACAAGACGAAAACCCCACGCTCCTTGGACAATCATCAGCTGACCAACGACCTGAACGAGTTTTACTGCAGGTTCGAGAAACAGAAACATAACCCTGGGACCCCCTCCCCCCACCCCCAATCACCACTTTACACGTACTCAAAGACTGACTCCAGTTTGCAAAGACTGGATCCGTCCCCATCCACTCCTCCCCAAGCAGCAATTCACACTTACTCAGAGGCTGGCTGGAGTTTGCAAAGACTGGCCCTTTCCCCCACCCCTCTGCAATCACCAATTTACACATCCTCACAGATTGACTCCAGTTTAACAATAGAAATTGCGGAGGTGGAGAGGCTATTCAGAAAACAGAAAAGCCGGAAATCTCCAGGACCGAACAATGTTTCCCCCTCTACCCTCAAGCTCTGTGCCGAACAACTGGCACCGATCTACACAGACATTTTCAACCAGTCCCTGCAAACCTGTACTGTCCCTGCCTGCTTCAAGGTCGTCACTATTGTCCCTGTACCCAAAAAGACAAGGATCACTGGTCTTAATGACTACAGGCCTGTCGCACTTACCTCTGTAGTCATGAAGACCTTTGAAAGACTTGTTCACAAAATGCTGGAGTAACTCAGCAGGTCGGGCAGCATCTCGGGAGAGAAGGAATGGGTGACGTTTCGGGTCGAGACCCTTCTTCAGACTGATGTCAGGGGGGCGGGACAAAGGAAGGATATAGGTGGAGACAGGAAGATAGAGGGAGATCTGGGAAGGAGGAGGGGAAGGGAGGGACAGAGGAGCTATCTAAAGTTGGAGAAGTCGACGTTCATACCACCGGGCTGCAAACTGCCCGACGTTCATACCACCGGGCTGCAAACTGCCCTGACGTTCATACCACCGGGCTGCAAACTGCCCGACGTTCATACCACCGGGCTGCAAACTGCCCGACGTTCATACCACCGGGCTGCAAACTGCCCGTAAGACTTGTGCTGGACCAGCTGAAAAACATCACAAACCCACTGCAGTTTGCATACAGGGCCAATAGATCGGTGGACGACGTAGTCAATCTAGGCCTGCACTTCATCCACCAGCCCCTAGACTGCAAGGGGAGCTATGCCAGGATTCTGTTTGTGGACTTTAGCTCTGCTTTTAACACCATTGTGCCAGAGCTACTACACTACAAACTCTCCCAGTTGACTGTGCCTGAACCCCTCTGTCAGTGGATCATCAACTTCCTGACGGACAGGAAGCAGCATGTGAGTCTGGGAAAGCACATCTCGGACCCGCAGACCCTCAGCATAGGAGCTCCGCAAGGCTGCCGACTCTCCCCTCTCCTTTACTCTCTCTACACCAACGACTGCACCTCCACAGACTGCTCTGTCAAGCTCCTCAAGTTTGCGGATGACACTAACTTGATTAGACTGATCCAGGATGGGGAGGAATCTGCCTACAGAGGGGAAGTGACACAGCTGGTGTCCTGGTGCCATCGCAACAACCTGGAACTCAATGCTCTCAAGACAGTGGAACTAATTGTGGACTTTCGAAGAGATCCCCCTCCCCTCCCCCCACTCACCATCAACAACACCATAGTCACATCTGTGGAGTCATTTAAGTTCCTTGGAACCATCATCTCCAGGGACCTTAAATGGGGGGCCACCATCGACTTCACAGTCAAAAAGGCCCAACAGAGGATGTACTTCCTGCGGCAACTGAAGAAACACAATCTGCCACAGGCAATGATGGTCCAATTCTATACTGCTATCATTGAGTCTGTCCTCACCTTCTCCATCATGGTCTGGTTTGGCTCAGCCACCAAGCACGACATCCGGAGGCTGCAATAGATCGTTCGCACAGCTGAGAAGGTTGTTGGCTGCAACCTTCCCCCCATTGACAAACTGTACACTGCAAGGGCCAGGAAGTGAGCGGGCAAGATCATCTCTGACCCCTCTCACCCTGGCCACAAACTCTTCGAAGCACTTCCCTCTGGAAGGTGACTGTCAAAGCAGCCACAGCCAGACATAAAAACAGCTTTTTTTTTCCACGAGTGATAGTTTTACTCAATAACCAAAGTCTGTGGTCTCTTTTTTGCTCTGGTTTATTTTCACCCGCACGTTTAGACCGTAATGTTGTATCTTTATTGTTTTGATGTGGTTATGCTTTATTCTTAATTGTTAACTGTATGTTCGTGTTGTCATTTGTGAGCGGAGCACCAGGGCATTCCTTGTATATGCATACTTGGCCAATAAACTTATTCATTATTCATTCATTCATTCATCTGGATTAGTTCTTCCAATTTGAATTCCTGTTTTCAAATGTTTTGAAACTGAAATCAAACATTCAGCAAAATTAATATGTTCTTAATTTCTCCTGCATTGTACATGGGAAGTGAAACATTTCTCAGTCATCCCAATGTGAACCTCAGCGAGCCCAATTTCAGCAGCAACCACATAAACTAATGGGATAAAAATTCACAGAATTTATAAATAATCCGGAACAGGCTGAATTCCATACTTGTAGCACAGCACAGTTCAAAATTATTTCAGAATCAAGCCTGTTACAGTCCTGATAAGTGCTTATGCAACAAAGTACTAAACATACGAAATGTAAGCATACTAAATGATCAAAATCCATTTTCCACTTAACTTCTGTTTTGATCCTACACATCCTCAACCTGAATGGGCTCAAACTATTACTACATCATTAAGGTAGTAAGCATGCAATTTGTAATTCCTTGGGATTCACACACTGCATCATACAGTACTTTTCATTTTTTATATGATGGTTTTAATTTGAATGATACTATCACGCCACCAACTGCGCAGTTCCATAATTACTCTGAAATAGTGATGCGGCATTGAGCGACTTTGACATTCACCCAATCTTCAACGAACAATTGTATAGTTGTACATTTTCCTCTCATTCGGCTTACTGCTACTGGCGCTCTGATGCACCACACCTTTGTTCCAGTGCTATCTTTATTTTAAGGGAAAATAGTCTCCCTTCTTCATAGCATTTAGGCAACCATGACTAAATTAAGAATGCATCAAGAAAGCAATCTGGTACAAATCAAACTAAATGCTGATTTACTACAAGGCACTACTTTGAGGCTATGCATTACCTGCACCGAAACAGAGATGGTGGGGTCACTCAAAAAAGATAATTCTAGAAGATGCTTGACTGGGCTGGAAATACCTAGTAGATCGGTAGAATACCAGACCTCACCTTGAAAACTAAGCCAGGTTAGTGCTCTTCAGATATGAGCCACATGAAATTGGGTGTCTTCTTGAGACGATTATACTTCTTTCTAACATTCATAACTTAGAGAAACAGACTCAGCAATACCAATGACCTACAAGCCACATAAAAAAAACATTCTAGTATAGAATCAAATAACAGGACTGCAGGGCTATTTGCAAGTTAAACATCACATCAACTCAATTACACTCAAACAGAAGCAAAGAGAAACCAGCCACATGGATGCCATACCGTTTTCTTTTCCCTCTTTGTTGGAGGTGGTTGTTGTTGTGTAGGCACTATCAAAGGTGCAGACGGCGAATACACAGGTTGACTGTAATAGGATGGTGCTGGTGAAAGAAAATGCACATCACAATTTATCCAAACAAGCTCTGCACATTCAATAACAGGTAACTTTATGGAGTTTTCTAAATTTCATGCACAGCACAGGTGATAAAATATGGTATATTTTGGCTTATTAGTTGTTATGAACACTTGAATTTAAGTCAGTATTCCCACTAGAGCTTGGGAGTCTGTTCTTATCAAGACAACTTAGAAATCAAACACCCAAATGACACACTGCAATGTTCCTTTCACTCTTGCAAGAAAGTATTGCTGTTTTGGGGTCTTTATGGTTGTCTTTGCTTTAAGTATTCAATCACAAGCCCAAGGCTTGTTGTACATGCAGCAGGGTAGGTGGGGGGTGGGATGCAAACAAAGATGGAGTGGTTTCAAAACAGAGGATTCTGTATGGGATGTATACAAAAGAATGCACGTATAAAGGGCAGTAATCTTCGAACAGTGTATCCCCAACGAATGAAAATAATAAAATTGCAAAATTGTCCCATTTAAGCTTAAAAAAATCTGTCCGCTGACAGATACGTCCATTTGGTTGACTGATTATAAGGCTAAAAATTGGCTGGTTATCGATGTTGAATTATCCTAGAAAGCAGGCACATGGTTTGGCCATTGTGATGGTCTCTGTATCAGCTCTTGTTCCCTCCATTGTGAGCCCTGCAAATCTGCACATGGATGGCACTGAAATTGTATTATTTTTTAAGTAAAAATTGTTATTGTGACATTTGTGTTGAGAAAGAAAACGATGCAGACCACTTGCTCATGAATCGTAGAATATCTCTTTGCTTAATTTAGTGGGACCATCACAGAAATTGCTTTTGAAACCATGAATGTAATGACAAAATGCAAGATTACAAAACTATTTTTGTGACAAAAGTCATAACAATGAATGAAGTAATGATTCTTTAAAGTCCCTAGTTCAGGGTCTATTGGCTTAATAGTTTATGATGGTTTAGTAAAACAATGTTGAGAAAAATCTACTGCAATGTACAGGATAAATCTACTTGATTTGACAGCTTTAGGAGAAAAACACTAATACAAAAGTTTCTAGGAAAATACTGAACCCTATCTCAGCACATTCCTTTGAAATAAGTTATTTAGTCTGTGGATTTAACAAAATTTTCACGATAATTACATTCCACGAAAAAATCCTCAACAACCACACTGCAGGAAAAGCATTCATTAATCACAACAAGGAGGGTCCACCCTTGGATAATCCATTGGTTTTTAATTACTCACATTAACTTCAAGTACTTGCATCTTTTAACACATCACTCAATTTTTCCACAATCTTTTCTCCTCCAGTGAGAAAGTCAGCCTTTACAATTCATCAGTTGTTAAATTTTATATAAAACTACAAATACTATATTTTTTACAAGAGTGCTATACCTACAAGGATATGACTGCACATAAAACCAAAAGCTGCTGTGTATGACACTATTGGTATGCCTGCCAAGTCAATGCTGGGATTTCCACAGCACCTGCACAAAAAGATGAATGGCTTCATCAGTGGCTAAATAACTGATCACAACTATGCCATGATTAACTTAAAGAATTTTCTAAATACTAGCACCAAGCCATAATCAGCATTTTTTTTGTTGCATGTCTCATCTCTCAAACTCCAGGACCGACTAATGCACAGCAATGTATTTTCAGATTTATCAGCCGAAAGTCAGGCACTGCTCTAAAATTACAGCACTACAGCTTGGGACAATCCTTTCTATGCTAATTCAGCACTTTCTCTCTGCCAGATAGAACCTTTATCCATGCTTAGTGTACAGCACCTAAAACCTATAGCGAGTAAGATTCATTCTTATGTAATGTTTTGAATTCATAGTAGGAATTTTATTGATATTCAAAAATGACCTTTGTGAAAATAGAATTCTCAGATTATCTAAAGGGCTCTGCAAATTGCTAAATGAACTAGGAAAACACCATGGAGACACAAGAGACTGCAGTCACTGGAATCTTTGGCAAAAAACAAACTGCAGAGGTAGGGATGGATGAAGCGCAGAAGGGAGTGGAGGGTGAGGGGGAATAAAAAATAAATCGGTAATGGGAGAGCGTGGAAGCACTTGGGACATGGGGTGAGTTCCCTGAAATTAATGCTCATGCTGTTGGATTCATGCCATTGTAAAACACTATATTTGATTGCAGGTAGACACAAAATGCTGGAGTAACTCAGCGGGACAGGCAGTATGTCTGGAGAGAAGGAATGGGTGACGTTTCGAGTCAAGAGCCTTCTTCAGACTGATGTCAGGGGAGTGGGTGGGACAGAGATAGAATGTAGTTGGAGACAGTGAGACTGGTGGGAGAACTGGGAAGGGGAAGGGGATGGAGAGAAAGGGAAAGCAAGGGCTATTTGAAGTCAATGTTCATACATTGGCTAGAGAATGTCAATGTTCATACTGCTGGGGTGTAAGCTACCCAAGCGAAATATGAGGCGCTGTTCCTCCAATTTGTGCTGGGCCTCATTCTGACAATGGAGGAGGCCCAGGACAGAAAGGGCAGATTGGCAATGGGCGGGGGGGGTTTGAAGTGCTGAGCAACCAGGAGATCAAGTAGATTAAGGCAGACTGAACGGAGGTTTTCAGCCTGCGCTTAGTCTCACCGATATACAGGAGTTGACACCTGGAACAGCAGATGAGGTTGGAGGAGGTGCAAGTGAACCAGTTTCACCTGAAAGGTCTGTCGGGGTCCTTGGATGGAGTCGAGGAGGGGGGGGGGGATAAAGGGACAGGTGTTGCATCTCCTGTGGTTGCAGGGGAAAGGGGGTATTTTGGGAGGGAAGGGGCAAGTTGACCAGGGAGTTGCAGAGGGAACGGTCTCTGCGGAAAGCAGAAAGGGGTGGTGATGGGAAGATGAGACCAATAGTGGGATCCCGTTGGAGGTGGCGAAAATGTTGGAAGAATATATGCTCTCTGCCACGGCTGATGGGGTGGAAGGCGAGGACATGGGGGACTTTACCCTTGTTACGAATGGGGGGAGGGGGAGCAAGAGCGGAGCTGCTGGATATCAAGGAGACTTATGAGAGCCTCATCTGTAATGGAAGAGCGGAACTACCGTTCCCTAAAGAACGAGGACATCTCCGATGACCTGATATGAAAAACCTCATCCTGAGCGCAGATGGAGGAACTGGGAATAGGGACAGTCTTTACAGTAAACAGTGCAGGAAGAAGTGTAGTGCAGATAGCTATGGGATTTAGTGGGTTTATAATAGATGTCAGTTAATATTCTGTCTCCTGTGATGGAGACGGTGAGATCTATAAACGGTAGGGAGATGTCGGGGTGAATCCAAGTGAATTGGAGTGCAGGATGGAAATTAGTCGTGAAGTTGATGGAAGTCAGTGAGTTCTGCATGGATGCAGTCGTCAATGTAACAGAGTTAGAGTTCGGGGAAAGGGCCAGTGTACACCTGGAAACGTAATTCTTCGACGTACCCTACAAAGAGGCAGGCCTACCTGGGGCCCATGTGAGTGCCCCAGGATTCTTGGATTTGGAGGAAGTGCGAGGAGTCAAAGGAGAAGTTGTTAAGGGTAAGGACCAGCTCTGCTCGGCAGAGGAGAGTATTAGTAGAAATTGGATGGTTCTGCGGACGAGGGAAAACGGAGGGCTTTAAGACCTTCCCTGTGGGGGAAGGAGGTGCAGAGTGACTGGACATCCATAGTAAAGATGAGGGAGTGGGGGCCTGGAAAACTATGTTTGATTTGATTGGTGCAATTTGTTAAGCAGGCCAACCTTATTTAAAACATAACAGACTTCATCTGCTGGAAGCTTCAGTGAAAAGCAGACTGCTGCAGGAATTTCAGATTGAAGAGGAGCCCCCACCCAAAATATCGACTGCCCTATTTCACTCCACAAATGCTTCCTGACTCGCTGAGATCCTCCAGCATTTTGTTTTTCTGATCAAATGAAGACTGATGGGTCTTTTGGGCTTTTCATCTCAATATTAAAGCAACAATAGAACGGTGAAGTAGCAGTGACAGAGAAGGGAAATAATCCTGTTTTTAAGTTTTACGCCACCAACAGTTTCTTCCTTTATCAGAAATAGCTAATCTGGGACAAAAGAGATGCCAGCACTTGTGGATTTATTAAAACACAAATTTGGATAGCAGCATGTGGGGAAAATGAGATTCCACCTACAGTTTTCAAATCAGTTAGCATTTTTCTCAGCGACCGCCATTTCATACTAAGATGACTGATTCAGCACGATAATTTTGGCAAACAGTAACCTAAAAAATCAGCAATTTCCCTATTCCCTTCCCGACTGAAAGATAATTGTTTCAATGTGTAATTCTCAATAAAAAGGACCTGAACTATAAACAGATGTAGGACTATCACCAAACTGCTGTATATTAAAATATTTTCTATATTTAGATGCCAATATCTCAATAATCACAATCATAACGTCTCTAGCATGAACTATTCAAGCTAATTAGATGTGGTTGTTTAATGAGCTTATTTGAACGTCAACTGATTTCTATTCATGATCAAATTAGATCAACTGGAATTACTCATGACATCCAACAGGTAACATTAATGGATCAACAACTATGTGATTCCACAGTTCTGCAAGAACAAAATAATGCTACATCATAGGTTTTGTTGATAATTTGCTGATAAGTACTGGGAAGGGAAGTGGAAGAATAATTATGTTACATGATTCCTACCTCAGCAATTACCATTCTTGAAAGATTATAAACAGTATTCAGCTCTCTGACTACAATGTAAGTAATTGTGCGTCTGAACTGCGTGCTTTGTATATATGTACATGTGTAGCTGCCACGTTGAAGTCAACTAATTAAATCACCATATTAGAAAAAGTCTAATTTTAACTAATTAAAGTTCAGAGACCTCTCACTTGCAGATTGGTTTATTCCATGAAAACAGCCAACTACATTACATTTCCATGACAGCTTCTCTCAAAAACCAGTGCACGTTGAAGATATATTTCAAAACAGAATTTAAGCCACACTCCTATGTAAAAATGTAATAGTTCCAGGATAGTACTTTACAGGATAGTCACCCAGAGATTGCAAGTTTAAATTCAAATTGTGCCATGGCAAACAATTTAAATTTAGCTTCCAAATATATTGCATGAAAAAAAGGTAGCATCAGTAAAAGTGATTTCAACCTATCTGATCGTGTGAAAATCAAATTTGGTGACCCATTTGCTTCAGAGAGGGAAATATGCTGTCTCTATGTATCTAACCATAAGTACTTTCAGTCTCACACAAAAGTGATTGAATCTTAACTGCTATCCCGAGTGGCCAAGCAAGTGCCTCAGCTGTATCAAGTCACTACAAAGATGACCAAGATTAAAACGAGCTGAACGGCTTGCCTATAACTTCAGCATCAAACCAGTCCCCTCTGCACAACTGGAAATTTGCCACTGGTTAGTCTGAGACCCCAGATAGTTAAAAGGAAAGTAATCAATGATGGGAACACAAAAATAAATCAAAATGGAGTAAAGGAACGTTGACAAAAAACCTGAAGCAGGGAAAACAGACAGGAAGCATGAAGCAGGAAGTGGAGAAAGTATTCTTTGGTATCCATGAGTTATCTAGGTGATTATTTGTTGAAAGGATGGAACAATCACATTTGAGGCTTACAAAAAAAACATTTTTAGATCCACACCTCCAGATACATATTTCTGCACATCTTCCTTTAGCCTTGAAAATATCAAATCTACATAAATGTTCTTATGTAGGAATCTACTAAAGAAACTAAAATACCTGGAAATTATTTAAATCTTGCAAAGCACAACTTGCTCATTTTATGAAAATAAACTAAAACTGAGCAAAAATTGATCCAAACATGCAAGGAAAACATTTCAATAAAGAAATCACAACAATTACTTAAATGATGTGCTAAGAATCTACAGCGATCTGACTATTTTGCTGCATGATGAAGCATTTATTTTTAAAAAAACAGGCGTACAGTGACATGCCCTGAGAATCTTATGACTTAAACTCCACCTTTCTACCCAGTTAGGATATTGCAAGATTGGGCCAGGACTTGGCTGGACACCTTACCAGAGAGCCCATCCTTTCTCACTTCCTGCAGGCAATAAAGACTGTTGGCAGAAGCATGAAATAGGTCACCTGCCTGTGCATTACTATTGAAATTAGAAAAGAAAAAAAATACTGTAACTGTTTAATATATATATATATCTATATAAAAGCCTCTAATGTTTTCCCTCGTGAATCTTCTTACGGTATACATGCCTAGATAGTTTTAAAAAAACAACTTTTTCTATTAAAAAAAACTCACCACACAGTGGCTGAACTCCTGATTGGGGCCACCCTCTGCGCCTTGTTTCTGAGGCTAGGCATGAAACAGAACATAAATTTGTTTAGCCTCAGATCCCAATATTCACTGTTGCTCACTGCTTATCCAAGGCTAAGCATGGAAAGATCCCATTTCAGTGCCAGGCCTTGGAAATGTGGCAGGAGTGAAGTGACAATTCTAGCAACTATTGGGTGAAACTGTTTTGAAAATAATCAATCTCTTAAAAAGGTGTTACGTTTTCAAAAATTTATACAATGGTCAGAATTATTTTCCTGCTTTCTTCCGTTAGATTTTTCACATAGTAATGGCATTGTTCTGGGGTCCATTCCAGAAATATAGAATCCAGGGAATGGATGGTTAACAAAAACAGATAGTAAAAATGGGGAGCAAACAAATAAATCAAACACCCAGTTTGATTTTAAAATGAATAATATTATATAAATCCATTAAAAGATCTTGCCATAAATGGGCTTGTAATTATCCTAATAGTCATTGCATTGCTTTGCATAAGAGACCAAATAAGACTACTTAAAATTTTACTCAGACATTAATGTCATTCGCATCCTTTAAATAATTTTTAAACATCAAGATTATCTTGATGGGAAATGCAGGCAGATATTGTCATCAATTGAGTTTGAGATAAAATGTGCTCTTTTCTGGGGATTAATGATAACATGCGGATAAAAAATGACCACAGGATTTTATTATTGTTTGCACCTATGCCACTTGACAGGAACTTGTCAAACTTATGGTAAACTTTACTGGTGGGGCATCTTCACTGTAGGAATTGCTGTCAAACACCTAAGTGAAAGTTCACTGGCTGAATATATTTCACTGCACCTGAACAACCACCTACAGATTTGAATCATATGCAAAAAGTGAACAGAGGAAATTATGGCACAGTTGGATGTAGACCTGCCATTTTTGCCAAAAACACTGGCAGCACACCTAACAGCAGTAAAGCACTCCATTTCTCTGGTCTTCACGAGCTGCAGCTTGGTCTTCAATTGCCCCTTAATTTGAACAATTTTCCTAATGTAGCAAATACAAGACAGTGAGAGAAAGATTCCAAATCTCCAGTAGAAATCTGCTTAACAGGGAATAAAAAATTAAAACCCTCTCAAATGAGCCAACAATCTAACCGGTATGGAGATTTTATTAACCAAAATAGTTTAACCCGTTGCACAATACAAGACCAGCTTGCCCGTTGACCTTTGGCTTAAATGAGCAGACATACCCAACGAAACCTGTATAATTACTGTGAATAAGATAATCCTGATAAAATGGACCAAACAGAAAGTCTTGCAGGGTATATCAAGATTTCCAACTAAATTTTCTTTACCACCTCACCTGCACACAGTCAGCAGAGTCTATTTGAATTTTAACTTGCATCAGGAGATGCATCAATGTTAGTTTTCTGTTATGGCCTTTTGATTGTCAAAAAATCCCTCTCTTGCAATGTGAGCATGCTCGTATTTGTGTGTGTCAGCGTTTGTGCACGCAGATGAATTGTCACCAAAGGAAAGGAAATTGCCCAACATGGTTGAGCATATACAGGACTCAATAAGATTAGATGCATCAATTTAGGATTTTGATTTGAGAATTAATTTTAAATTCCTGATATCACAATACATGAACCACCAGTGAGCCAAGGGAGACAGAGACTTTACCTGCTTTGAAGGGCAAGTTGGGTCTCCCTCTGAATACTGATGAAAATTGGAACTGACTAGGATATGGCTTAAATTAGCTTCAAGTACCACATCTATATGGGGATTTTTGGGGGGGGGAGGGTGGGGGAAGAGGAAGAGAAACTAAAGCTACATTAAAACTTTGAGAACTGATTAAAAGCAAGGCATTTTACATTCTACATTTCACCTTAAATTTACATAGATATTAATAGAGAATGAACTACCTGTTGCATTTACCTCTTAATTAAACAAAGTAAATTAGCTGAACACAAACCTGGATTTTGATTTCAGCTGAGAATCTGTTCAAATCCTTCATCTGTCACCTAAATTTTTCTGGTATTACTGCTCTTTAAGTTACTAGGCACCTCTAGAGTTTTTTGAAATTATTCTCACCAAACCATCACAATACTTTGAGATAATTAAGCCACAACCAATTTTGAAATCACAGACTGGGCTACCAGGCAGTAGAGCACGTAAAGAGATTCAAGAATATTAGACTGCAAAAATATCTTGAAGAAAATAAACATCTTCAAGTGAGTTGAAAGACTGCGATTGCTTAAAATAAAGGATCTACTTGTAACTTGGCAGTGTGTAATTGTATAATGCAAGGAATCTCGGAAAAATGGATTGTCAACCAAAGGCAAAGATGCATCTGAGAGTATGATCATATGACTTTTACCAAAACATGGCTTAAGATGGGGAGAAAAAGTAGCTCAAGATTCCTGGGTCACATGGCTAGAGAAGAAAGAGAAGGTATATAGCAATATTCACTTTAGAAATTACTGCACAGGTGAGGAAAGATCATATACTAGAAAAGTCAAAGTTAATCTGAAAAATAAAGTTATAATCACATTGCTAAGATCGTGCCCAAGGCTCCAAACAGGATGGAACCTAGCAGAAAGGTTTATGAGAAACGCACAAATAACAACAAAATTATAAAATGGGGATTTGACTACACACTACATTAACTGGGAAAAGGCCAACATTAATGACATTTGAGATGTTGTCATAAAATCATACTCAACAAATCCAAGGAGAGGTGGGGACTGGACAACTTTAGATAATGAGCTCAGGGCAACAGGAAGGATGGCACTGCAGAAGAATTATAAAAGCAACAATCATAATTTTTTGTTTACAGAGAAAGATAGACATAACTAGGAGTGAAAGCTATAAATTAAGGTAAAGTCAATCTTATCAGGGTGACATAGTTTAGTAAATGTGGACTGGAAATAGACACAGAGTAATTCAGTTGCAGAGGAGTGAAAGTCACTGATGGAAATAGTGCGGGCAGAGACAAAATATATCTACAGCAGTAGTAATGGAGGTACCTTGGTGAGCTGGTGAATTGAATAGCTTGATTTTTTTGACCAATGTGGACACAATTGGGATAAATATATTCACCATATATATGTTTACATATTTCTAGGAACTCTAAATGACTTGTGTTCCTAGTCACCATTCACAGGTATTCATAACTTTCTAAAATGTTAACACAATGAACTTTTGGCTTACCAGATTAGTCTCAATTAGCTACTGAAAATTAAATATCAATCAACAATTTACTTGTCAATTGCAGCAATGACACTCACACATTTGTACCTTTTGATTTGGGGCAACCAGAATTTTACAGCAAAATACAAGTTGATCATTACACTTACTGAACCATAACAAGTGGCACCGTATTCTTTAAACATTTGGAGACTAAATAAATTACCTCAGAAGGCTGGGCAATATGCAATTTCAAATCTAGTTTGTTGATTACATACCTTTACATCAGTATTTTTGCTATTAAATGTGGCAACACCATAGATAAAAATCTGCAGGATACCATAAATTGTATACTAAATTTTAATTGAACATGCACTCTAGTGCCAAAAACTATGTTTAGATTGCAAGAATAATCTACAAGATGTACACCATTGGTAAAATGCTGTGCAACAGCATTTGAACCAAAATGGTTTGATGATACACCAATATGCTGCTTGTGCAATGGTTTTGTTGCTCTTATTAGGAATATTGATGCCAGGCATGCAAGCACAAGTACTTCACCACAGATATACAACGCAAAAATATTTGCCACTGGTTATCTAAATGAGCACTCTAGATTAACTCAAATTCCATCTTAAAAACATAATGAAACTGAAATCAATACATCTGGTAATTTGTGGGCTAATATAAGGAAAATGCCCTGTGAATACTGCTGCTGCCGATGATTGTAGGATTGGAGTTACATGGTTGACACTCAAGGTCCTTTTAAGAGAGCATGAACAACAAATGTGGAAGGAAGACCATCATATAAGCATAAATTGGAATAGTCATAAACAAAGCCTTACCACCAATGTCCAATTATACTCACATAAATATCTAATTTCAGAAGAGAAATAAATAGGCAAGCAGTGAGTACATCATTTTGCCATTAGAAAGCCTTGCTCAAGGCTTGCACAACATTGTATCAACAACAACCAACTTAGCTCACAGCAAACTTCTGTTTAAAACAACAGCTAAGATGAACTGAGAAACTAAAAGATGATTAAGTGCAATCAAGTTTATGAGCTCAGAATAAATGCCATTCAATCTATTCTTTATTTTAAATCCTCAAATTTTGTTAGTGACTTAATACTTACCATAAGTAGTGAAATCACCAGGACCTGGTCCAGAATAGAATGGACCAGGAGGTGGCTGAACAGGATACTGCTGTGGAGGCCCCATATATGGAGTCGCACTGGGGCGGAACTATTATAAAAGCACAACCCAAAATTAGTTTCTGCACATGTCATTTCTTACGAACAACACTTCAAACACACTAGTTCTAAAAAAAAACTTCAATTGTTTTTGTTGAAAATAATTATCATAATAAAGTGACATTATATAACTTTTGGATTGCAGTCTTATCCCAGATTCAACAGAGCAAAATACAGACGGTGGAAACACTCAGATCAGATAGCATTTGTAGAGAGAAAATGTTTCAGGTGAATGACTTTTCAACAAAACTACAAAATCTTGGAAATTAAACACATTTTAAAATAGCAGGGGGTGGGGCAGTGAGAACAGACAAATATTTGTGATTAGGTGGAAACGGAGATTTATTGAATGATACAAGTGGAAGTGGCACCGACAGTGGGGATGGGAAGTTTGGTTAAACACAGCTGATCTACCGAAAGGAATGGGATAGGCTCATTGTCTGAATTCAATTTCAAGACCCGAGGGCAGTAACATGTTTGGCTCAAAGATGAGATGCTATTCCTTAAGCTTACATTGAGCATTCTTGGATCTAAGTAAGAGCCAAAGTCAGTGAGTGCAATAATGAATTGAAATGACATTTCAACGTTACTCTTGCATATGAAAAGCAGGATGCTTTGTGAAAGGTTTACCTGACCTGCATTTGGCTTCTCCGATGCAGAGACCACACTGTGAGTGATAATTGGGAAAAATGCAACTGAACGGAAGAAGGGTCTCTACCTGAAACGCCACCCATTCCTTCTTTGCTGCCTATCCCACTGAGTTACTCCACCAATTTGTGTCTATCTTCTGAACTGTAGCTTCACCTGGTTGGGACCTTGGATGTTAGGCCAAGGTAAAATGGAAGATGCTTTAAGGAGAACTAATTTGGAGATACAAAATTGAACCAAGGATTCCTGAAGAGACTGGTTCCTTCAGAATGCTGAAGGGACCAAAAGGACTACAGGGAATATGCGTTCCACGGTACACTCAATCCCAACATTCACTCAATAGACAATAAACAATAGGTGCAGGAGTAGGCCATTCAGACCTTCGAGCCAGCACCACCATTCAATGTGATCATGGCTGATCATTCTCAATCAGTACCCCGTTCCTGCCTTCTCCCCAGACCCCCTGACTTCGCTATCCTTAAGAGCTCTATCTAGTTCTCTCTTGAATGCATTCAGAGACTTGGCCTCCACTGCCTTCTGAGGCAGTGAATTCCACACATTTACAACTCTGACTGAAAAAGGTTTTCCTCATCTCCGTTCTAAATGGCCTACCCCTTATTCTTAAACTGTGGCCCCTGGTACTGGACCCCCAACATTGGGAACATGTTTCCTGCCTCTAACGTGTCCAACCCCTTAATAATCTTATATGTTTCGATAAGATCCCCTCTCATCCTTCTAAATTCCAATGTATACAAGCCTAGCCGTTCCAATCTTTCAACATACGACACTCCCGCCATTCCGGGAATTAACCTAGTAAACCTACTCTGCACGCCCTCAATAGCAAGAATATCCTTCCTCAAATTTGGAGACCAAAACTGCACTTAGTACTCCAGGTGCGGTCTCACTAGGGCCCTGTACAATTGCAGAAGGACCTCTTTGCTACTATACTCAAATCCTCTTGTTATGAAGGCCAACATTTCAATGGCTTTCTTCACTGCCTGCTGTACCTGCATGCTTCCTTTCAGTGACTGATGCACAAGGACACCAAGATCTCGTTGTACGTCCCCTTTTTCTAACTTGACACCATTCAGATAATAATCTGCCTTCTTATTCTTACCACCATAGTGGATAACCTCACACTTATCCACATTAAACTGCATCGGCCATGCATCCGCCCACTCACACAACCTGTCCAAGTCACCCTGCAACCTCATAGCATCTTCCTCACAGCTCACACTACCACCCAGCTTTGTATCATCTGCAAATTTGCTATTGTTACTTTTAATCCCTTCATCCAAGTCATTAATGTATATTGTAAATAGCTGCGGTCCCAGCACCGAGCCTTGCGGTACCCCACTAGTCACTGCCTGCCATTCTGAAAGGGACCTATTTATCCCCACTCTTTGCTTTCTGTCTGTCAACCAATTTTCTATCCATGTCAGTACCCTACCCCCAATACCATGTGCTCTAATTTTGCCCACTAATCTCCTATGTGGGACCTTGTCGAAGGCTTTCTGAAAGTCGAGGTACACCACATCCACCGACTCTCCCTGTCAATTTTCCTAGTTACATCCTCAAAAAATTCCAGTAGATTAGTCAAGCATGATTTCCCCTTCGTAAATCCATGCTGGCTCGGAACGATTCTGTTACTGCTATCCAAATGCTCCGTATTTGGTATTGCCTTTTTAGTTATCTTCTGTTGCTCTTTAAAAGATTCCCAATCCTCTGGCTTCCCACTCTTCTTTGCTATGATATACTTCTTCTCTTTTATTTTTATGCTGTCCTTGACTGCCCTTGTTAGCCACGGTTGCCTCCTTCTCCCCTTAGAATCTTTCCTCCTCTTTGGGATAAATTGATCCTGCAACTTCTGCATTGTTCTCAGGAATACCTGCCTTTGGCAGTTCCACCGTCTTCCCTGCTAGGGCCTCCTTCCAGTCAAATCTGGCCAACTCCTGCCTCATGCCTCTGTAATCCCCTTTGCTATACTGTAATAACGACACTTCCGATTTTCCCTTCTCCCTCTCAACTTATAGAGTAAAACTCCTCTTATTACAGCACCTTCACATGCAACCACAGAAAATGAAAGCCTGTCTTTTTATCTCTTCTCTTTCCACCTTAGAGGAGAGATTTAAAAATCACTGCAAGGACAAGTCAAGGAACTATAGGCTAACTACTGACCCTAACTAACATCAATGACAGGCAAGTTATTATCGGGGATTTTGAGAGGCAGGATTTATTTGCATTCTGAAAGCCACGGAACGATTGGGGATAGCCAAAAGGACTCAAAGTACTGGAGTAACTCAACAGATCAGGCTGCATCTCTGAAGAACATGGATTGGTGATGTTTCGGGTCAAGACCCTTCTTCAGACAGCATAATGGGCTTGGCTGAGTGCATGGAAAACCGTATTTCATTAATTTAATTATGGTTTTATGAAGACCTGATCAAGACAATTGACAAGTGCATAGTTGTAGACAAGAGTCAAGTCAAGAGTGTTTAATTGTCATATGCACCGAAAACAGAACAATGAGATTCTTATTTGCAGCAGCACAATAGGTCTGTAAACACAGTACTCATGGGTGATGTAAACAAATTCAATAAATTAAAAGCCTCGCTATTCGTGCAGAATTGGCCGAAGTCCTTCGTGCAAACAAGACCGTTCGTAGTTCATAGTTTAGTTGGTGTTTGTAGTGTTCGAGAGCCTGACAGCTGTTGGGAAGATCCTGTTCTTGAACCTGGAGGTCACCGTTTTCAGACACCTATACAGTCTTCCTGAGGGCAGGAGTGAAATGAGAGGGTGGCCAAGGTCCTTAATAATGCGGATTCCCTTTCTGAGACAATGATCCTATTGATCCTTTAGATATTGCGGAGGTCAGTACCCATGATGGATCGGGTGTTGTCCATGATTTTTAGTTATCGCCTTCGTTCCAAGGCGTTTGCTAACCAGGCCATGATGCAACCAATCAATATGCTCTCATCTCTACACCTGCAGAAATTCCAGAAAGTATATGTCGACATACTGAAGCTCCTCAGTCTAAGAAAGTAGATGGGCTTTCTTTATGATTGTATCAATATGCATGGTTCACATCAAATCTTCAGAGATATGCATGCCCAGGAAGAAGTTATTGACTCTCCACCACCGACCCATCGATAAAGACAGTTTTGTCTATCCTCAGTCTCCCTCTTTTATAGTCAACAATCTGCTCATTGGTCTTTCTGACATTGAGAGCAAGGTTATTGTTCTGATACCATTTAATCAGACAATCAATCTTCCTCAGAGTCTGACTCCTCACTCCCCTTAATTCATCAAACAAAGGTGGTGTCTTCAGATGGAGTTGGATGGCAGTGAATGGAGAATGTGTTTGGCGAGGGACGACGTGGTCGCAGGTCAATGAGGTATCGGTGAAGTGGACTACAAAGGTCCTGCAGCAACCTAGGGCTTGATTAGATCAAGTGCCGCTCCAAGTGGCTGAACTCAGTTGCAGTCTGCAGTGGCAGAGGGCATAGACACATCGCCTGGCCAGGCCAATTCCTGCAACTCCAACCCTGTGCCGCCATCAGGGTAAAGTCATTTATGGCCTAGTTAAGAATCTAACATTTTAAATAACTCAGAAGTAAGGGTACAAGATGGAGCTAAAAATGTGGCAACTCTTGTACACTGTCAACGTGTGATCTACTATCTTACAATAATTTGACACAATCATACTTAAGTACAAGAGTGCAAAGGGCCTGACCCACTTAGGCGATTTTCTAGGCGACTGCCGGCGACTGTCATAGTCGTAGCAGGTCTCTGAAAAACTGGCGACTGGACCCCCCTCCATGACAATGTCTACGACAAGCTACAACAACCTAGTCGACGTAAAGCTACGGCAAGCTACCGACAACCCATTCGTCGTGACTTAGGATGTCCACTTACGACCACACAGGCAACACTCTACGATAACTGAAGTCAACCTACGTCTGCACGCGACAAGCTACGACCCTGTCGGTGACAACTGAAGACAATTCACGTCATTTTGGCCTCCGGTTTTGACGCTGGTATCTGTTGCCAGTTGACATGGGTAGTCGCCAATGGAATTCACCAAAGTCAGCACCGGCGACAACCAACATCACCTGGTGACAACCTACGGCAGTACCTACGTCAGCAGACGTCAAGCTATAATCATTGGCATCAAATTAACAGTCGCCAAAATTTTTTAAACATCTCAAAATCCAGTGGTGACCAGAAAAACACCACGACTCTTTGGAGACTACTCACGACCATACAGGTGACACCCCGCAGACCGTGTGCCGACAGCCTAGTTGCCTGTAGTCGCCTAAAAAATCACCCAAGTAGGACAGGCCCTTTAGATTGTTACTGAACTGTGTGTAAAAGAAGAATTTCAGCAGTGGACTGAGCACTCAGCCTTGAGGTGCTCCTGTGCTAATGGTTATAAAGGAGGAGGTTTTGTTGTCAATTTGTACCAATTGTGATCTGTTGATGAAGAAGTCAGGGATTAAGTTTCATACAGAAGCACAAAGAACTAGTTTTGTAAGCTTCATAACAAGCTTGGAGGGGATGATGGTCTTGAACGCTATGTAGTCAATGAACGACAGCCTGACCTGCGTGTTTTTATGTCCATGTGGTCCAGTGCAATGTGGAGAGCCAGCAAGACCACCTCCCCCGTTGATCTATTGTGGCGAAGGCAAATTGTAGTGAATCCAGGTTCTTGCGAAGGTAGAAGTCAATAGGTGCTATATCTAACCCAATGTACTTCACCACAGACGTTAGTGACACTGCTTGGGAGTCATTGTGGAATGTCACCTTATGAGTTGACATAGGGCGGACTGAGCGAAGGTGTTGAGCGAAATGATCACCGAGCCTGCGTTTGGTCTCGCCGATGTAGAGAAGTTGACATCTGGAACAGCGGATACAATAGATGAGGTTGGAGGAGGTGCAGGTGAACCTCTGCCTCACCTGGAAAGACTGTTTGGGTCCTTGGATGGTCCTTCGCTCAGTCTGCCTGAACCAACCTGATCTCCCGGTGGCTGAGCACTTCAACTCCCCCTCCCACTCCCAGTCTGACCTTTCTGTCATGGGCATCCTCCAGTGTCATAGTGAGGCCCACCGCAAATTGGAGGAACAGCACCTCATATTTCGCTTGGGCAGCTTACAGCCCAGCGGTATGAACATTGACTTCTCTAACTTTAGATAGCTCCTCTGTCCCTACCTGCCCCTCCCCAGTTCTCCCACTGTCTTCCTGTCTCCACCTATATCCTTTATTTGTCCATCCCCACCTGACATCAGTCTGAAGGGTCTCGACCCGAAACATCACCCATTCTTTCTCTCCAGAGATGCTGCCTGACCCGCTGAGTTACTCCAGCATTTTGTGATACCTAAAGGTCAAGTTGTTCAATGTATTAATTCAGCAAGATAGAGGTGGATGGAGGTGAAGGCAGACTCATTTGGGATTCTATTCAAGGAAGAAACAAAAGACTTCCAAGTCATCTTCATGCAATGGAGTTATCGAACAACTGGACAACCATGGTAAAAATGAACCAGCTAGAACCAGAACATTGGAAAATATGAATGTGGAAAACAGGGTTAGAGGTGTCAAAGATGCAATGGGAAAAGAATGACTAGTTTAGGAAGAAATAAGTTCTATGGGAAAAGATTGAAACAATGGGTCAATTGGGATATTCCTGATTGCGGATATTTAGAAGAGGAAAGTGGGCTGTGCTCAATTGGGGAACTATGGGTCAGAGACTTGGCCTCCACTGCCTTCTGAGGAAGAGAATTCCACAGATTCACAACTCTCTGACTGAAAAAGTTTTTCCTCTTCTCAGTTCTAAATGGCCTACCCCTTATTCTTAAACTGTGGCCCCTTGTTCTGGATTTCCCCAACATTGGGAACATGTTTCCTGCCTCTAACGTGTCCAACCCCTTAATAATCTTATACGTTTCGATAAGATCTCCTCTCATCCTTCTAAATTCCAGTTTATACAAGCCTAGTCGCTCCAGTCTTTCAACATATGATAGTCCCGCTATTCCGGGAATTAACCTAGTAAACCTACGCTGCACGCCCTCAATAGCAAGAATATCCTTCCTCAAATTTGGAGACCAAAACTGCACACAGTACTCCAGGTGCGGTCTCACTAGGGCCCTGTACAACTGCAGAAGGACCTCTTTGCTCCTATACTCAACTCCTCTTGTTATGAAGGCCAACATTCCATTGGCTTTCTTCACTGCCTGCTGTACCTGCATGCTTCCTTTCAGTGACTGAACACCCAGCACTAGGACACCCAGATCTCGTTGTACGTCCCCTGTTCCTAACTTGACACCATTCAGATAATACTCTGCCTTCCTATTCTTACCACCAAAGTAGATAACCTCACACTTATCCACATTAAACTGCATCTGCCATGCATCCGCCCACACACACAACCTGTCCAAGTCACCCTGCAACCTCATAGCATCTTCCTCACAGTTCACACTACCACCCAGCTTTGTGTCATCTGCAAATTTGCTAATGGTACTTTTAATCCCTTCATCCAAGTCATTAAAGATCAGTAACGATTGGGGGATTAAAATAAGAACCACTCATAAATCATCTGGAGACAACATTCATTGGCTTATTGCAGAATACTTACAAAAAAATCAAGTTCAATAAAATTAAATGCATCCTACATAATTAAGCTGAGGTTTTAAATGGTTTACTCACATACATATGGTGCAAAAATGGAATATATCAATGATGAGTGGTTCAAACTTGGCTCAACATTTCACGTTACAATAAACCTTTGGTAAACGCACGGTATTGAGACACAGACTTTCGGCAGATAAAACATGCGGATCCTTTCAAGGCCGCCTCCAACAATGAGGCCACTAAGATCACAGCTCACCCCCTCCATGACACACTGGTCAACCTGAGGAGCACCTTCAGCAACAGACTGTTTCGACCACGCTGCAGCACAGAACACCACAGGAGATCCTTTTTCCCTGTGGCTATCAAACTGTACAACTCCTCCCCTTTCTGTCGTGAATCAATGGATTCCTTAGTTAAATTTACTTTTGATCAGGTACAGCCATACAGGGAGGACATCGACCAACTTCATACTATCATCACTCGTGACAGTTGGCAGGTAGTCGGTCTTTCTTTGGCAGCACCAGAGCTGTTAACACAACTACCCATTTCCTGATGCCCGCTCTGGCTGTGCACCCAGTCCTCATTCCGGCACTGCAAAAAACCTACACACATTCTTGACCCTCCTGATCATCCCAACCTTAGTTGCACACACTGGATCCCAGCATTACACACAAAACTAGCCCTATATACATGTAATTGTTACTTTAACTTGCCTATTGCTTAATCACTGGTGATAACAGGATTTGGAAGTCACAAAGATATAACATGAAAGATAGATATAATTTTACATATTTACAGAGAATAAGCATGGTAAATAAAGAAAAGCACCCAGACCAGGCTCTTCAACCTGACTCCAGATGCCCAGACTATAGATATTTCATTACTTGCTGGCACATCATCAATTGCAATTCATCTCATGGCAAATAGGGTTCACCAAACACGACAAATAAAGGCTGCAGGGGAACAAGTGATGTTTGCCACATGCCTATAGCTGAACTTAAAAGTACATGGATGTGTGTATAACAACAGGGAACCTGGTCTTAGTTTACTTTAATCAACTGCAGTCTCTTGATTGTTGATACCCAACATCAAGTGATTGTAGTCAAGTTAAATCATTGGAAAAATACAGATTTTAAAAAATCTAAAGAAATGAAAACATGCATAGGTTGCAGAGTGAGCATTCTGACTGAAAGAAGGACTGGCTGTGGCATGGGACAGGAAACAAAATAAATCCGTGCATAGCATGACCATGTCATCTGCACTATGCCGAAAGAGAAAAATGAAGAGCACAGAAATAGATTTAATAGGACAGATTATACTAATATTTTATTTGGTTGGGTATCCATTCCACTGTGACCAATGAAGAGCACTTGAAATTGTAGTCAATAGTTTGGATTAAGAGCTTGCTGTGTTCACACAAGGCCTGCATTAATCATTATTAACCCCTCTGGCATCTTTAAGAATCAGTCATATCATTTGGCAGGAAAAGCTTTCACAATTGTACCTACATTCAATCGCTTGATTAGATAGTGATGAAATCACTATCACCTCTGCTTATCACATCTTTAATCGTCCTAATTGGTACATGGATTTAAATACTATAGTGGTGTAGTTAGGCCAATGATAATGTCTCATCCAAGGTTGAATGTTTGTGTAACAACCTGTTCTAATTCCATAAATAGGAAATTTCTAGCAGAAATGGCAAGCTTTTCACTCAACATCCTCACATATTACCTTTTGAACTAGGTTTACATGTTATAATAAACTAAACATATAGAAATACATGAAACCAACATTAATACACTTCCATTTATGAACGTTAGCTCATTGATAAAGTATCATCTAAATTCCAATTTGAATTATCCAAAGTTTTGAAACGTTTTAAAAAAAGTAAAATATAACTGAATTATGAGCAGATTGTAAAATACAATATCCCCAGGTGTGCAGAGACACAACTGATTACAAGTATTTGTCACTCTCACTCTACAAACGTATGTTGGTTCATTTATAAAGAAAAACAACACTACTAGTTCAAATGATTGATATTTAATGTAGTAGTTGCTTCTCTTACCGGGTTCGCAATGTAATATGGAGCCTGAGGGGCTTGGGGATATGGCACAGGTGGATTCATCATTATTATAGGCCCCTGGCTGGGCGGATAGACTGCAGCTGTTGCAGTCTGTGTCCCTGGACGCATGGAGGGATTATTATTCTGTATGTTAGGTCTAGTAGGTTGCATTGGCGGTCTTTGAAAAAACTGCAGGGAAAAAAATGATAAATGTAAAACAAAATTAATACACTTACAAATAATTCATAAAAAGCATTGCAATCACCATCTTTTTAATGGTCTTAAAAAAATTACAGAAAACGATTCATTCAAATACTACACTCCAATTTAAAAAGTAAGCATTCAACTCATGAATATATGCCGGGGGCACTGCACTTGGGCTGGCCACTTCCTCCAGTAATAGGTCTCCGCCTCAAGGACAGCAGTAATCTGGTAGCAGAAGCTCACCACTGGTGAACTCCAGCCTTTCAACTGCCATGGCCAACAAAAGCACACATCTTCTCAGTTACATTAGATGAACATTAGCCTACGTGCATCATGCCCTCTAGAAGGATCTCTAGATAAACCAACTAAGGGACAATCCTTGCCATTTAATTAATTGCTCAATAATTCTAAGTAGTTTATCATTTGACTTTTCACTTTATTTTCATGAATTTCTCTGGACATTTTTAAGCACATCAAGTTAATAATAAGCAACTTTCAATTTTCCAACGTTTGCAGATCTGTGAAGTCAAAGACTTCAATTTTAAATACATAAGAAAACTGAATTCAAACCGATCTGTAAGCTGGGTGGTTGAAATATATATTTATAAAATGTGAAAACAATTCTAATAATGCTGCCTTATAACCCTTTGTCCAATTTTCAGCATTTAGCAAAGCCGATTGAGAGGGTAAGTTACTAATTAGTTGATATTACCTGGATAGGTCTGAATCCTCCCTTCAACAATGAAGCAATCAAAGTAGCAGAAAAGAGAGAAAGCCAATAGAACTTATCGAACTTATAGAACTTAAGGTTATGATGTACACGCACGCATTCATTGTAACAGCCAATGATTTTCCACATTTAAGAGAACTTAAAATTTCTCTTCTCCTCCAGTACAAATACCGACTAGACAGATTTATTTCTTAACCATACAGAATACTTAGAAAGGAACAGCTAACCATTCAGCAGACAAAGTAGCTGTTCCAAATTGGTTGCATAATCAGTTCATAGCTATGGAATAATCAACATTTTCCAATAGAAATTATGAAATATTACTGCACTTTTCAAAAATGTTATTCTAGGATTTGCACTGATTTCCCATAGTAGGTTGAAAATCATCGGCTTGAATTACAGTTTTATTATTCTGAAGATGATGTTTACTTCTAACAATCCACATTCATATTCCTTACGAGGAGATTAAATGAACTAGATGTCCAGGAAAGTATCAGAACATTGAGATAAAAAACAGTATTACAGTTTGACTGGAACAAATGAATCACAAGGTGCCTTTAGGCAGTAAAAATATTTAATAATAGATCAAGATATTAACTGTGGAATGATTTAAACATTTCTAAGATAAGCGTTTGTTGAGACAAAATAAATCAGACGCTCTTTGTAGAAAAATATGTTCCAACAGAAGGATAGGATACTGAAAATAGCTGGAGCTGTTTTGCATTAAATACTTATCTCCTACTTCAGTCATCCCTTCTTCTCGATCCAGAATGTACAATGTCAGCTCATGAATGAGTTTACATTGAAATCAGCTTGTCCTTTTTTTTTTTAAACAGCAGAAATACTACATGACCTTGTGCAATTGCACAACTCCGGACTGGGATCCAATCAGTAAGTTGGTTACAATAACCGAATAATAAAGCAAATGGCAGCTTGCCGTTTGTCAATGCTCGCTGGCTTTCCTTAGTATTTCTATTTACCTGAAGTATATGACATGGTTTCCTGCTTTGTTCCAACAACTTTGCTCTACTATTCTGTAATCATCTCCAACTGCGCAACGCACACCTTAAAGTGAAGGTGTGTTTCCCAACATTCACCGGCACTTCAATTTTAAATGCTGTTTGAAAGGAAATGCCTTTTTACTGTAAAGGTATGTTGACACCTTCAGTAGACTGATACCTTTCTTAGTCAGGCTATGAAGTGAATAGTGTGGATCATGCAAATTCATAAGGTGGAGAAACCCAAAAGGCAAAATGCTCTCAATGGCACCACATTCAATTTGGCATTTAAATTGGTGTTCAGTGAATCTAGTTTAAGTTGGGTTAAAACATTGGTTTTAAATCTTTTAAAGTTTTTTTTAAAAATCTGATACAAGCAACCATATTAAATATAGTACATTTTTCTGAATATAGATTTAGAATCAAAAGCAAAAGAAATATGGAAATTTTGAAATTCAAAAATGACAGGTGCTGAAAATCTGAACACAAAATGCTCGTAACATTCAGGTCAAGCAGCATCTGTGGAGAGACAAAGGGTTAACATTGAGGTCAAGGACGCTCTGCTAGAAATGAGAAAACAAGTGAGAAAGTTGAAGAATTTAAGTTGAAAAGATAACTCTTTTCCTCTTTCAATAGACAATAGACAATAGGTGCAGGAGTAGGCCATTCAGCCCTTCGAGCCAGCACCGCCATTCAATGCGATCATGCGATCATAGCTGATCACTCTCAATCAGTACCCCGTTCCTGCCTTCTCCCCATACCCCCTCACTCCGCTATCCTTAAGAGCTCTATCCAGCTCTCTCCTGAAAGCATCCAACGAACTGGCCTCCACTGCCTTCTGAGGCAGAGAATTCCACACCTTCACCACTCTCTGACTGAAAAAGTTCTTCCTCATCTCCGTTCTAAATGGCCTACCCCTTATTCTTAAACTGTGGCCCCTTGTTCTGGACTCCCCCAACATTGGGAACATGTTTCCTGCCTCTAATGTGCCCAATCCCCTAATTATCTTATATGTTTCAATAAGATCCCCCCTCATCCTTCTAAATTCCAGTGTATACAAGCCCAATCGCTCCAGCCTTTCAACATACGACAGTCCCGCCATTCCGGGAATTAACTTAGTGAACCTACGCTGCACGCCCTCAATAGCAAGAATATCCATCCTCAAATTTCGAGACCAAAACTGCACACAGTACTCCAGGTGCGGTCTCACCAGGGCCCGGTACAACTGTAGAAGGACCTCTTTGCTCCTATACTCAACTCCTCTTGTTACGAAGGCCAACATTCCATTGGCTTTCTTCACTGCCTGCTGTACCTGCATGCTTCCTTTCAGTGACTGATGCACTAGGACACCCAGATCTCGTTGAACATCCCCTCTTCCTAACTTGACACCATTCAGATAATAATCTGCCTTTCTATTCTTACTTCCAAAGTGAATAACCTCACACTTATCTACATTAAACTGCATCTGCCATGTATCCGCCCACTCACACAACCTGTCCAAGTCACCTTGCAGCCTTATTGCATCTTCCTCACAATTCACACTACCCCCCAGCTTAGTATCATCTGCAAATTTGCTAATGGTACTTTTAATCCCTTCATCTAAGTCATTAATGTATATCGTAAATAGCTGGGGTCCCAGCACCGAACCTTGCGGTACCCCACTGGTCACTGCCTGCCATTCCGAAAGGGACCTATTTATCCCCACTCTTTGCTTTCTGTCTGTCAACCAATTTTCTATCCATGTCAGTACCCCACCCCCAATACCATGTGCTCTAATTTTGCCCACTAATCTCCTATGTGGGACCTTGTCGAAGGCTTTCTGAAAGTCGAGGTACACCACATCCACCGACTCTCCCCTGTCAATTTTCCTAGTTACATCCTCAAAAAAATCCAGTAGATTTGTCAAGCATGATTTCCCCTTCGTAAATCCATGCTGACTCGGAATGATCCTGTTACTGCTATCCAAATGCTCAACAATTTCGTCTTTTATAATTGACTCCAGCATCTTCCCCACCACTGATGTCAGACTAACTGGTCTATAATTACCCGTTTTCTCTCTCCCTCCTTTCTTAAAAAGTGGGATAACATTTGCTATCCTCCACAGGAACTGATCCTGAATCTATAGAACATTGAAAAATGATCTCCAATGCTTCCACTATTTCTAGAGCCACCTCCTTAAGCACCCTGGGATGCAGACCATCAGGCCCTGGGGATTTATCAGCCTTCAGTCCCATCAGTCTACCCAAAACCATTTCCTGCCTAATGTGGATTTCCTTCAGTTCCTCCATCACCCTAGGTTCTCCGGCCCCTAGAACATTTGGGAGATTGTGTGTATCTTCCTCAGTGAAGACAGATCCAAAGTAACGGTTTAACTCGTCTGCCATTTCTTTGCTCCCCATAATAAATTCCCCTGCTTCTGTCTTCAAGGGACCCACATTTGCCTTGACTATTTTTTTCCTCTTCACGTACCTAAAAAAACTTTTGCTATCCTCCTTTATATTATTGGCTAGTTTACCCTCGTACCTCATCTTTTCTCCCGGTATTGCCTTTTTAGTTAACTTTTGTTGCTCTTTAAAAGAGTCCCAATCCTCTGTCTTCCCACTCTTCTTTGCTATGTTATACTTCCTCTCCTTAATTTTTATGCTGTCCTTGACTTCCCTCGTCAGCCACAGGTGTCTCTTACTCCCCTTAGAGTCTTTCCGCCTCTTTGGGATAAATTGATCCTGCAACCTCTGCATTATTCCCAGGAATACCTGCCATTGCTGTTCTACCGTCTTTCCTGCTAGGGCCTCTTTCCAGTCAATTTTGGCCAGCTCCTGCCTCATGCTTCTGTAATCCCCTTTGCTATACTGTAATACCGACACTTCCGATTTTCCCTTCTGCCTTTCCATTTGCAGAATAAAACTTATCATGTTGTGATCACTGCCTCCTAATGGCTCTTTTACCTCTAGTCCCCTTATCAGATCAGGATCATTACACAACACTAAATCCAGAATTGCCTTCTCCCTGGTAGGCTGCAGTACAAGCTGTTCTAAGAATCCATCTCGAAGGCACTCTACAAACTCTCTTTCCTGGGGTCCATTTCCAACCGGATTTTCCCAGTCAACAAGTATAGATTTTGACCTCCTCTCATAAGCAGTAACTAGAAACAGCACGTTGAGCTTTTAGAGAGTTCAGTGAATTGGTCTTGATTATAGCTTGACACCATTATTAGCAGAATTATAATATTTTAATTCTAGTCCAAAGAAAGCACTGAAGTGTAATGCTTTCCACCTTGAACTAGCTTATTGAGCCAAATGACACTTTATTAGTGGGTACTTCATGGTACAAGATCAGAGGCAGCATACATGCCATGAAATTTCTTGAGCCCATTCTTAAATATTGAACTTGTATTTAAATGAAATTTTCACTTTGTTGGGAATTTGTAAATATCAATCCAAATCTATTATTCCATTCATTATTTTAGAGTTGCGACGAATAATAGTTTGACAGCACTATGAGACAAATCAAATAGGTTGACTAAAGATAACTCACAACCCCATCACACACAATGTTTTGACTCAACAGTAACTACACACTAGGGGGCAATTTAAAACGGCCAACTGGCCTACATCTCTTTGGGAGATGGGAGGAGACTACTGCACCTGGAGGAAACACAGTAACGTGGAGAAAGTGGAAACTCCACACAGACAGCATCAGAGATCACCTGTCACCTTGATCTGTGAGACATCAGCTCTACAAGCTGCGCCACTAGGCACCCACAAGTTTCAATAAACACGTCGAGACTGTGTTTTGCTTTTGTGAGCAGCAAAAGATGTTTATTTCTATACATTGTTGTTTCTGTTAATTTGTTATGATAGAACAATGAACAAACTGGCAGATCTACCTAATAATAATGACACTGACAACTGTCAATTTGGATTTGGAACAGGTCTCAATTGCAACCTCTTGTTGAACAAAAGTGAAATCAATAATAGACACAAAAAGCTGGAGTAACTCAGCATCTCTGGAGAGAAGGAATGGGTGACATTTCGGGTCGAGACCCTTCTTTGCATTTATATACCTCTCATGTTTCCTTCAGAACGTCCTTAATCATCTTACTGCCAATAAAGTACTTTGAAGTGCAGTCACTCCTGTAACATGGGCAAGCATAGGTGAACTTTTATAGAGAACGGTGGATGCCTGGTACATGTTATCAGAGGTGGTGGTGGAGGCAGATATAATAGTGGCATTTAAAAGGCTTTAAATAGGTGCAAGTATATGCAAGGAATGGGGGGATATGAATTACGTGCAGACAGAGGAGATTAGTTTAACGTGGCATCATGTTCGGCATAGACATCGTGGGCCGAAGAGCTGGTTCCTATGCTGTATTATTCACTGCTCCATTGGAGTTAACAACTTGTATTCTACAAATAGTAATGTGTTAATAACTAGATAATCTGTTTTAGAAAGATTGGTTTGAGACATAAATGTGGACCAGGTTAGAACAGTAGTTAAGAACCATGCTGCTTTTTTTCAAAATAATGCCTTGCCTTTTACTTGCACCTGAGAAAGCTGACAGCCACCCAGCTCTACACCTCAACTGAAAGACAACAGATTTGATTGTTCAACGTTTAGTACAGCACTGCAGTGCCAGAGGCTTTGTGCCCAAGTCTCTGGAGTAGAAAGTGAAAGCTGAACCTTATGACTTGACAAAGTGTGGTATCAATTGAGCCATTGCAAAAGAGGTTCACAGGGAAGATAAAGTGCGCAGATTTAGTTTCAGATAATGTGCTGCCATTAATGTCTTAAGAATACAAGGGGGACATTAACTGTTAAATCCATTTTGTATTTTCAGATGAGCCAGATAGTAATGTGAGGAATTAACAGGTTTACGAACAGCCAGTGATCATTACCACTGCAAAAGCTTCAGAGCTCACTACACCTACACTGCAATAGCTTCAAAGCTCACTCCTCCTCACTTGATTAATATTAAAGAGAAAGATGAAGACTGGATGCTAACATTTTTACAGGTCTTACTCGTCATATTACATTATTCCATGTGAGGCGGTAAATCAGAAAGAAAGCATCACATCTGAAAACGTAACAGTCACCACATTTGAGCAAAGGTAAACAAATTATGGGACAGCTGAGTTTTTCTTGTTTCATAGTTGTAATGCCTGACAATAGTCGCTTCCTACTTCTAATAAATGCCTAGTCGAACATTGCAGTAAAATCCAGCAAGACGACATGTACTGGGAGATAATGACAACACCTCATCTTGTGACACAAATTTAGAAAAATTCTCACACCAGATGAGAATGACAGCTGAAACAGGATTGAAATTATATTCAAAACAAAATATAATGATATGCATGCTTATTTCCATTCTTTAGGCAACATTCCATTTGAAAAAGACAATACTGACCTTCCATATATTTTTCAACTGTTCTGTGCTATGAATGTCTATTAAGTTCCTGTGGAGCAGCTTTTGGGCTTAGCCAATTTTTGAAAACCGAATGTACCTGTTGAAAAATGTCAGTACACTAGGATAGCTACAGAACCAGTACTATGAAAACATTAACATCTGAAATTTAATCTGGAAGTTGGTCTACGCACCCAACACTGGGGTGATGTCCTAACAGCAGCAATCATTGAGCCTATTTCACTCATTTAGACAGTGATATCTTGAACTTGCCTGCATAATATTCCAGCTATCGATATGCTAAAATATTTACTTTCCTCTCCTTCCCACCACTCTGTAGGTGGGATATAACTTTTTTTTTATTTGCAGGATGTCCGTATCACTGACAAAGCCTGCATTTATTGCTCTTCTCCACCTGCTCTCAAAGGTATTATAAGGAGCTGCCTTAAGCTATTGTTCTCCTCCTGATAATGGTACATCAAAAGTCCTGTTGGACAAGAAACCTAGGACATATATTGCTGTTTTGTTATTTCAGCAATTTCCAAAGCCTGATACTTGGAAGAGTTCTTGGAAATGGTGGCAAAATCATGAACTTATGGTTTATTGCAGTTAAGATCAAAACTTGAGAGACTGCTAAATAAGAGCATGCAGTATGTGGAGGGAGTGAATGTATTGAATGGTGGATGGGGCACCAACAACAAGGTTACATTACCTTGAATGCTAGCAAAAGAGAGCTACTGGAGGAACTCAAAAGGTGAGGCAGCATCTGTGAAGGGAAATGGACAGTTGACATTTGGGGTCAAGATCCCAGTTGGACTAAAAGAGTTGGGGAAGTGGCCAGTTTAGAGAGTTGGAGAGGGGAGTGGAGCAAGAGCTGATAAATGATAGGTGAATACATGTGAGGAGGGATTGATTGGCAAATAAAGTCTGATGGGGGAGGGAAAGGTGGACAGAAGAAAGGCTACAGTTGCTGAAATCTGACAATTAAGGAAGGTGAAGAACAGGGAACAACAGGAGTAGGGGAGAGGTATGCTGTAGTGAGTTAGGGCATCCAGTGGGAGGGGTGAAAAGAAATGTGGTAAGAGGGATCTGGGGGTTAAGGTGGGAAGAAAGGGTTGCAAGAGAGGCCTGGGATTGCTAGGAGGAAAGAAAAGCACAAAAGGGGTGTGGGTTACTTAAATTTGGAAGTTTCAATGTTCATGTCACTGGGATGGAGCTAACCAGGTGGAATATGAGGCTGTTCCTCTACTTTGCATTTGGCATCAATTGCAGGGGAGGAGGCCAGTGGCAAACAGATCAGTCTGGGAATCGGAATTAAAATGGCAGCTAGCCGAAACGGGTGGGAAGCAGGGGTCTGGAATGGATGGGGAGGAATGCTGTCACCTAAGTGTTGGAGCTGCATTCATTCAGACAGTGGAAATGATTCAAGCACACTCCTAATGTGACTCTTAAATGGTGGAAAGATTTTGGGCTGCCACAATGGTAATGTCATCAAATATGATGCGTGGTTATTTAAAGTTGATATCAAACTTAGGTAATAATGTGAACTCCGGGTGTCTGCTATTAACTGAAGAAGGGTCTCGACCCGAAACATCGCGCATTCCTTCTCTCCAGGGATACTGCCTGTCCCGCTGAGTTACTCCAGCATTTTGTGTCTACCTGTCTGCTATTAACTGTGTTGATCATCATCAAAACCCAATGAAAAAATGAAACAAGTGAGTGGAGGAACCATGATCAAATTTAGGCAAATATATGTATATCAATATGCCATATTTCAAAAGAATTCATTACAATCTTTTTCCCCTCCTATATCTGGAATCCCAGTACATGAATCCTCTTCTGTACCTTGCCCAAGTAGGCATTCATTTGTAATAAATCAACACTTGCAGACTTTGTTTGTATATTTAAAAGCTATGCTATAAATATAAAATATTATCCTCATCTATCAATTCCACATCTGTGTTTCTGAATAAGGCTAAAGTTGAGCACCAATGCTAAAGGTAAGCTATAACAAATGCTGGAAGCCTCAAATAAAATCTGGCAAAATCCATAGACAAAATATTAATTCATTTCTCAAGCCAGAATGCCAAGGGCTTTGATGAGTGGAATTATATCGAGGGAGAGGGCAAGAGTAAAGAACCCTGGAGGATGCAAAAAAGTGAGGTTCTAGTGAGGCAAAAGGAAGTGGCATAGGTCAAATGTAGGCAACGGGAATCCAGTGTATACCTGGGGGAGTATAATGAAATGAGGAGCATAGTCTCCCGATCTCCTTCTTAACTAAGAAGGGAGCATCAGATAGCTGTGGTATAAAATATTATGGACAATCCAATGAGTATGTATATTAAGAAAAGGATAACTAGGGCATATGAAGGTAGATAAATCTCCCGGGCCTGATCAAATATATCAGAGTCAATGGGAAGCTCGAGAAGAAACAGCAGGAGCCCTGGCTGAACTATATGAATCAGCATTAGACACGGGTATGGTGCCAAAAGATTGGTTAAGAATGTGCCTTAATTTAAGGGCTGGAAATAAAAAACCTGGGAACTATAGACCAGCAAGCATAACATCAGTGGTAGGAAAGCTACTGGAAAGAATTCTGAAGGACACAAGATACATGCATTTGGAAAAGACAGGGGTTCATTATGGATAATTAACAGGGTTTTGTATGTGGGAGTCAGTCTCATTAATATGATGAGGGCAGGATCATATACATAGTCTATAAACTGTAGACTTCAGCAAGGCCTATGAGAAAGTTTTGCAAGGTACTGTACTCTGGAAAGGTAGATTGCATGGGATCCAGTGAAATCTTGCTAACTGGATACAGAATTGGCTTCATAGCTATCGTCTTCGCAGTCTGGTCTCGGTCTGCCTGGAAGGCAGCGAATATAGTCAAGGTGGGAGTGAAGATCCGGACTATATATATATAGTGAAGGTGAACTAGCATGCACAATCTACACCCAATATATAGCATTCCTGTAATCATGGAACCTCCTGGCTTCTGTGGGTTAGTTATGTTGTTTCATATCAAGTACAAGTAAGCAACTGTTAAACTATATTCCAAAACAAGTATTTTTTTAAATGCCATTGGTGAAAATATTTTTCAGTTAAGAAGAGAGATAAAGGACATAAAGTAACACTGGTATTTCCAACATTACCAAGGTATCTCCCATTCAGATTGATATAAATTATTCTGCTTCTGCAAAAAAACAAATCCTTTGATAAAACTTCTTGTTAATGGTTTTCATAGCATGTTTGAAGTTTTGCTTGTTTACTTAGTTGGTCACTTATTTTACAATTTATTAACACCCCTGCACACATACTGCCTACTCAGCCAAACCACAAGAAAACAGATCATGATTGGCATCAAGGCACAATGACAGGCATCTTATTAATGGAGATATTTATCCTTTGTCCATTTATCCTTGACAACTTTTAAAAACGCCTCTAAAATTTATTTTTATACGTGTGAAGATTCAGAGAAAATGATGGATCCCTTGATCACATAACCAATCCCAATTGTCCGACACAATTTAAAATAGGATTTACATTACACAATTGAAAATGGCAAAAAAAGCTGACAGTTGAAAAAGGTAAAAATACAGAAGATCACCATTGCCTTTTTATTAGCCTTAAAATGTAGTTCCAAAAACTGATCAAACAAATTAACTTATTTGCCTCAAAATAGTAACTCTACATTTGAGAATGGCAGCAATCTAACTAAGCCAAGTACTACTGTGAGAAATTTGCAATTATCACAGGAATCTTGAAACAATGACATGAAATCTAAAAATATTACTGACCATTTTACTGAAGGAATCAGAAAACATGGTAGACACCATCGTGAATCAAATTAAAACTAAATCTGCCCGATTTCATTATGCCAAGAATGTTTTCCTGTTGTTGCTGATAGATTTAAACATTAAACAGTATCTCAAACCAAAACCTTGCGAGGCAACTTTCTATGGTGTCATGTTTGACAACTATCAAAACTGCTTGAAAATTGCATTGAAGACCATTGTACTGTAAAGTGAACTGTTTCTCAAGTGCTGAAAGGATGCTGCCGGGCCTGCTGAGTATTTCCAGTATTTTCTGGTCATTTTTTCTGCTAAAAACCCCATTTGGCTGAACATTAATTTTTTTTGCAATATTCTCCCAGTTCGTTTACAGTAATGCTGTTTGAATAGGAGATACTAAACTTCAAATTCAAAGATTGAAGTTGAAAATTACAAAGGTACAACTGTAATATTACAATTGACACCAACTTAACAGGAAAACAGAAGCTCAAACTCAAATATCTTGTTGCTTTTTAAGTAAAGAAATGGTCAAAGTGGAAATGTCACCACTTCCATAATCACAATTGAAAAGAAGCAAAAATAATATATACATATTGCACATCCAATAGAAGTACATTTTTTAAAAGTTTAAAGTAGAAATTCAAAGAGAAAGCATTGGAGGATTTGCTTCTGTTGCAGTTCTGTGGAAGCTGAGATAGCTGATACAATCAAAATAAGGTCTACAAACTTTACCACAGGTAAAAGTAGTGGGTGAGGGAGGTGGAACATTCTTTCTGTTTTAACTTGTCTATGGTTCATCCAATGAAGAGACACGAGTTTCTCAAAGCCTTCTGTCTGATTCATTAACTTAAGCAGCCCCAATACAGTAATGTTCACAATTGTTAAGGATGTTACATTATTCCCAAGGAAGGTTTAAGAAAACACTCCTGCTGCGATTGAGGTCAGAGTGGAGTGTCTGCACCAGAATTCTAACATTGGGGTGGAGAATAACTCGGCCCCTCCATTGGTGCTAGTTACGTGTGCTGAGAACCTGTTTTAGAGATGCCAGCCTTGGAGATGATGCTGACCTATCCTGCCACTGGATCTGGAGGATTTTGCAGAGACAAATTTGATGCATTTTTCCAATGCTGTGGTGGGTAGTTTCCATCTCAGAAGCATACAAAATGGGTGATCACAAAATGCGGGTCAGGCAGCATCTCAGGAGAAGAATGGGTGACGTTTCGGGTCGAGACCCTTCTTCAAACCAGATTCAATCTGAAGAAGGGCCTCAAACCGAAACGTCACCCATTGCTTCTCTCCTGAGATGTTGCCTGACCCGCTGAGTTACTCCAGCATTTTGTGATACCTTCGATTTGTACCAGCATCTGCAGTTATTTTCCTACACTACAAAATGGGTGAAATAAATGCAGAAAATGGGCTTAATGAGCAGAGGAATTTTTCACTCGTGCACATGGCTCAATGGCATAATGCAGCAATCCACAATTCCTCCTTTGGCATCTATCGATGAGTTTCGTTACAAGAAGTAACTCCGACTGAGCTATGGAGACACAAGAAACTGCAGGTGCCGGAATACTGAGCAAAAAAGCGAAGTTCTATGAGAACTTATTGGGTCAAGCAGAATTTGTGGAGGAAGTAGACAGGTGATCTTTAGATCGGTTTGGATTGAGAAGGATCCTACCTGAAACGTCATCTGTCTACTCCCTCCACAGATGCTGTTTGAAGCACTGAGTTCCTCATGCGCCTTGTTTTTTCCCCCCTACAGTCACCCTACTCTTCAGGCAAATGTTTCATTGATTGTCTACAATCCCCCTTGTGTCTACCTCACATCATCTAGAGCCAACTTCATGGACATTGCCAATGTCACAGTCAAGACTGCCTCCCAATTCACCGACAAAATGCTCATTTGCTGGAAAGGAAAGGTCTTTCACCATTGACTGGATGGACACTGTAACCTTCACTAAAATCTTTCTAATGAGTGGTGTCAAATTTTTATTGCCTGCAACGACTTTCTCTTCCCATCACCTCCCTCCAAACTTTATCCCCAAAATAACATTTCAGCTTTTCTTCCACCTTTCCAGCTGCTGCCTGCCATGCAATTACTTGTATCCTCACTCTATTAAGTTATTCTTTCAACAAGGCCTTCCTCCTCCTTCGACCACCCAACATGTACCCTGGCACCACAAGGTTAGATGATTATGTTAACATTTTTTTCTTCTTCAGGCATTGTTTCCCTCCTCCTCCCCCCCCCCCCCCCCCGCCTTCAAATTAGCGATCATCAATCTTCTGAAAAATCCACATTTTTCCATTCTTCCAGATCACTACCCAATCTTCCATTTTCCTTTCCTCTAAACTTCTTGAGCATATGGATGGCTTACTCAGACCTCATGCAAGCATCTCCAAACAGGCTTTCAACCCAAAATTGTACACAAAGTTTCTTATGACATCCAAGGCAAATATGCCAAAGGTAATCCTTCCTCCTTGCCTTTCACAAACATTGTACTATTTTTCCATACTGAATTATATCATCTTTCACCTGCTCTCCACTATCGATCAACTAGGTAAGCTGCATTTGCTTGGTTTTGTCCAGGCAAAGCCAACAAGCTTTTGTGAAAAAGAAAGAGCATTAATCCTATTGAGATTCTCTGAAAGGTAATGTACCGTGAATAAAGGGAGAGAAGGATGCACTATACTTAGATTTCAGGACAACATTTCAAATGGCCCACATCAAATGCTACTATAGGCAAAAAGTAGCTCACAGTTTAGGAACCAACATATTCGCATGGATAGACATTGGCTGGCTCCCAGGAATACAGCGAGATTAAATGGGATTTTTTCTGGTTGACAAAATGCAACAAATGGTCTACCTCAAGTATCAGTGCTGGGGCTTTACCTTTTCACAATTTATATATATTTAACATCAATACCTTTGGTACCTTCAAGGATGAAGGCAGAAGGCATGATTGCGAGATCTGCAGATTATACAAAGACTACTTAGGAAGTAAGTTGTAAAGAGGACAGAGCCTACAAAGAGACAAAGGCTTTATGAGTGAGTCAAAATCTAGAAAATACAATGTGAAAAAAAATGAAATTGCCCATTTTGGCAGGAATATAAAAAGGCATATTATTGCCATTGGGACATATAGCACATCCATGCTGACCATATTAATCCCATTTACCAGCACAAAGTCAATAAACAATAGACAATAGGTGCAGGAGTAGGCCATTCGGCCCTTTGAGCCAGCACCACCATTCAATGTGATCATGGCTGATCATTCTCAATCAGTACCCCATTCCTGCCACCTCCCCATACCCACTGACTCCGCTATCCTTAAGAGCTCTATCTAGCTCTCTCTTGAATGCATTCAGAGAATTGGCCTCCACTGCCTTCTGAGGCAAGGAATTCCACAGATTTACAACTCTGACTGAAAAAGTTTTTCCTCATCTCCGTTCTAAATGGTCTACCCCTTATTCTTAAACTGTGGCCCCTGGTCCTGGACTCCCACAACATTGGGAACATGTTTCCTGCCTCTAACGTGTCCAACCCCTTAATAATCTTATATGTTTCAATAAGATCCCCTCTCATCCTTCTAAATTCCAGTGTATACAAGCCTAGTCGCTCCAATCTTTCAACATACGACAGTCCCGCCATTCCGGGTCCATAACATTCTATGCATTTATTAAGTATGTGTCAATAATTAAATCTTGCAAGAGTATCTGCCCCACCCTAAATCTATGCCCACTAGTCTTAGATGCTTCTGCTATGGAGGAAGAAGTTGCTTACTACCTGCGCCCCTCATAATATTATGTACCTGATCGGGTTCACGCTCAGCATCCTCCATACCAGTAAAACATAACCAGTCCATCAGTCTCTCCTCATAAAGGAAATATTCCACGCCCTTAATATACGCAATGCGCTTTGGGATTTTCCTTATTCTAGTCTGTCAGTAATATTTTGTGGCTCCTCATTAGCCTCAGTTTATTTTTTAAGTATTAATGGTGGGTACCTTTAAATATGATAAAAGAGTCAATTTCCTCAACAACCATGTCCAGGCATGGATTTACCTCTTTTATTATCTTTAAACTGTGTAAACATTTGTCCATTAACTTTTGAGTACGGTATACGTTTCATATTAAGAATAGATGTCAACTTTAATTCCCAAAACAAAGTCTTGACACAAACATTATCCGTTTCCCTATCTGAAACTGAACCAGACTGCCCGAGATGGGTTGTGTGCCACATCACTATATCACTTTTCAGAATCATCATTATTACCACCTTCATAGCATTACCTGTTGCTTCCTCTGCTTCTGAAACCCTTAGTTATGCCTTTGTAACACCCAGCATTTACTATTCTGATGCATTCATTTCAGGTTTTCCTTATTTACTCTCTGTATACTTGCGTTGTTGTGATCTGGAAGACCTCGTCTAATTTTAAGTATTGTTCATCATCAGCTCTATATGTGTTCATCTTCAAATTACATGTTGATTTGAAAATGTTCATCTTTATTTGCAGATCAATCCATCCATCTTGTCCCTCTCTTTCTCTCTCATCTGCTCCAGTCCTATTACTAGAGATTTATTTTTCTGAAGAAGGTTCTCGATCTGAAATGTCACCTATTCCTTTTCTCCAGAGATGCTGTCTGACCTGCTGAGTTACTCCAGCTTTTTGTGTTTATCTTTTGGCATATTAGATAATTCCAGTCTTCTGATCATGACTGAATTTAATAACTTCATAATCAGCAGCTATGCTTTCAATTCCCAAGACACTAAGCTCTGGATCTTCCTTCTATATTTCCCTTCTGTATCAGCTTTTGCGAAGATCCTTAAATCCAGTTACTTCTTCAAAATATTTGTTGAATCAAATGTTTAAAAAACTAATCTACTGTCTTCAGGTTTAGCCTTTTCAAAAACCTGGAGCATTTATTTACTTCACAACTGTACTCTGTTGACTCACTGATGTGTCTTCTGCATAGTCACAATATTTTTCAGTCATAACATGGAGATAAATGTTCATCTTCCACCATGCTTTAACTTTTTCTCAGACTTTTGTCCTCGGACCATTTACAGAGTGGACACTTGAAAGAGCGGAACATTTTTTCAGATAGGAAGTAGTAACGTTAAAGGATTGAGATAAGTTAGTCACGGTCAGCATTGGGATGAGGGGAGAAATTTGGATGGTCAGCAGTTCAAAAAGGGATTAAGTGAACGGTTGGGAAGTTTTGAGGACAAGCTCAGTCTAACGGCAAGAAATTAAACAGCAGATCTGGAAGGGATTCTAAAAAAATAAGCATTTTGTTTTGATTTTGGCAAAAGTACTTTGGTTTAGTTTTGTTTATCGTCACATGTACCAAGGTACAGTAAAAATCTTTTTGTAGCGTGCTAACCAGTCAGTGGAAGGACAAAACATGATTACAATTGAGACGACCACAGTGACAAGATAAAGTCCAGTAAAGTCTGATTAAAGATAGTCCGAGGGGCTCTAATGAGGTACATAGTAGCTCGGACCATTCTCTAGTTGTCGATAGGACGGTTCAGTTGCCTGATAACAGCTGAGATGAAACAGTCCCTGAATCTGGAAATATAGGTTTTTACACTTCTGTACCTCTTGCCTGATAGGAGAGAGGAGAAGAGGGAGTACTAGGGCGAGACACGTCCTTGATTATGCCGGTGGCCTTGCCGAGGCAGCTTGAAGTGTTAATGGAAGGGAGATCCGTTTGTGTGATGATTGCAGTTAGACTCGAGTGCTAGAGTGAAAATCATCACCAATGGCTATAGAATATTCTGCTAGGGATGATGAAATATCAGCAATCGTGATCCATACCAAGGTTGATGATGTAAAGAGAGATGTGGTCCTGCAATTACTATACAGGAAGATAGGAAGGAGATGTCACTGCAGGCAAACAAAGGTAGTAACTGGAAGATTACTATTGGTGGCTTATGATAGCGAGTATTGAAAGGAGAGTGTCCAAGAAAAACTTGAGTTCTGCAAGCTATACCTGCCAGATAATTAGTTATACCACAGCTGGAGTACTGGTTACAGCAGTTCTGGTTACTACCTTGTTGGAAATAAGTAGCACCTAAAAAGGCACAAATGAGATCTACAAAAAAAGCCAATGACAGATTTAATTGAGATCTAATACTGAAAGATGTGGATGAATGAAGGAATTGGATTTTACTGAGTAGAGAAGTGACTATGAGCAACCAATTTAAGATAGTTGATAAGATAGCAGAGGAGATTTACTAGAATGTTGCCTGGGTTTCAGCACTTAAGCTACAGAGAGAGGTTGAACAGGTTGGGTCTTTATTCTTTGGAGCGTAGAAGGTTGAGGGGGGACTTGATAGAGGTTTTTAAAATTTTGAGAGGGACGGACAGAGTTGACGTGGGTAGGCTTTTCCCTTTGAGAGTGGGGAAGATTCCAACAAGGGGACATAGCTTCAGAATTGAGGGACAAAAGTTTAGGGGTAACATGAGGGGTAACTTCTTTACTCAGAGGGTGGTGGCTGTATGGAATGGGCTTCCGGTGGAAGTGGTGGAGGCTGGCTCGATTTTATTATTTAAAAGTAAATTGGATAGGTATATGGATAAGAGGGGATTAGAGGGTTATGGTCTGAGTGCAGGTAGATGAGACTAGGTCAGGGAGAGTGGTCGGCATGGACTGGAAGGGCCGAACGGGCCTGTTTCCGTGCTGTAGTTGTTATATGGTTATATGGTTATATGGAAATTCTACTCCAATACTTCACAAAAAAATGTCAAATTAGTTAGACATGATTTATTTAGCAGAACTAAAGAAGCTTTGTCTAATCAATCTATACTTGTCCAAGTGTCCACCAATTCTATCACTAATTCCATCTAGAAATTTTCCCCACTACTGAAGTCAAAAAGGCTTGTCCAGTTACGGGCTTCATTCATTTCTGTACAATGGTATAATGCTTACTATTTCTAATTTTCAGGCACCAATCCTGAATCTACAGATGTTTGTACGATTATAGATAAAGCCACAACAATTTTCTTACTAACTTCCCTTAACAATCTAAAACCAGAGGATGTATTCATATTATCAAGCATTTAAACTATTGATGTCTCAACTACATAATTTTTAATCAAGCATGGCTTAAAAAATTCAGATCGGCTCCTCACCCAGCAATTCATTGCAATAGAAATGGTGAAAATTACGAAGTTAGAAATTTTCAACTGTTAGCAGCCAACAGGCCAAACAGTTATTTGGTGGCCAAAAGGAGTTTTGCTTGAAGACCATTTTGAACATATTACTTTTTTTATGTTTAAGGTCAGTTGCTCAAACCAAATGTCAACATTTTTTGGGAAACTGAATGCAATCTGACCTTTCCCCATTTAATAAGTGCATTGTTCGATCAGTAAAGTGAGAACTACTCATTAAGGCTAATATTTCTTTTGGCAAAAATTGAGATGTATGAAGTGAATGGGGTAAATACCTGGTGGTGGGCAGCCCGGGGCCCTGCTGCGAACTGAAGAGAAGTAAGAAATACACATGGGAAAGGCACACAGAGTCAGCAAGAACGCAAGGACAGACTAGAAAACTCAAAAGCACAAGCATTAAACCACAGTTCTAATATACCAGCACTTGATGTCACTAAACACACATTAGGTTTAAAAGAAAATTAAAGCTTTCCACAAATCAGAATTACAAGGCAGCATTCCATCATACACAAATTAATTTTTCTGCTAAACTGAAATTATATGAGATCACTATCTTGATGCCTTAAAAAGGCAATATTTACCTTGTACTTAAGGACAATGCTTGGTGATAAACATGTACAAATTGCAATTTTCAAAGAATCAAAATGAATATCAATTAAAAATCCAAATTTATGCAAACTACATTTAAAGAGAAAAAACTGTTGAACATTGAGGCGATAAATGATAACGAATCCATTTGAGATGAGTAATATACATTGATACGTACATGAGGAAAAGGATAACAAAGATTGGTTCTTCAAATTGCAGAGGAGGAAGCACTACCAAAGATGCACTGTGCTGCAATTAGATAGGGCACGCCAGAATTCAGACAAGGAATGTCCAACCCAGCTGGACAATATCAATTGAGGGAATTGACAGGATCAAAAATGTAGCAATTGTAGAGGGGCATGAGATTAAAACATACATTATCACTATCAAAGTGTCATTCTTAAATATAAATCACTGGCTTATTTTAACAATGTTTCTGAATGCATGTCTCAAATAGAGCACAAGGCAAAAACATTCTTGCCCACATCGTTGTAGTAAACTTTGAAATGGCAATAATGGCATACATCTCGTCAACCAGCTATCTGTAAGGTAATAATTTAGAGGAGTCACCTCAACCTTAACATTGAAATGCTGAAAGTCTAAAACTTTGGATAAATGACCCATCCTTATTAATGCTAGTTCTGATGATAATGCACAAACTGATTTACTTAGTTAATTAAGAAACATACACTAGACATGGGTTAAACAGAAACATTGTTAAATTTAATAAAGTATAATGTCATTTCAACTGCTTGCACTTACTTAGCACAATCCCAAGACACAACAGTCCAGGTCTAAGATGGTTTTTGCTAATACATTGGTGAAACACTGCAAAAATATGGCATGTATAGCCTGAGATATTAGTAGAAAATAACAAGCATCTCGATACCAAATGACTGCATAGGAATGGCCAAGTGAACGATAGCCATAGCAGCAGTAGTGCGTATTGGATAAGAACAGCAGTTCTGACTTGCTAACAAGTCGTCAGTTCAATAGAATTGTACTTTACAAAATAGAGATAGAGATGTCAAATTAACTCAGGTATGCACATTTTGAATGCTCTAAAGCACTCACATGAGATCATATCAAAGCCGAGAGTCTTGGTGACCAGATAGAAAAAAAGGTCAATTGCAAGTGGTAAGTTTAGTTCGGTAAGATATGAAAGGGGTGATCAAGAATGAGGTCTGAAAATAAGAACCAAAGGAAAAGAATCAGCAAACAATTACATTAAGGCATGGATGACAAGGAAAATATACCGTGACTTAATTCACTTTCTACTGACCCTGTCCACCCTGCTTGAAGCTTATTGCAAATATATATTTTTTAATTCAAGAGAGATGTTTACATGTTTTTCAAGCTTAAGAAAAAAGGTAATGGTGGATGGAGTAAAAACAGATTATTTAAGCAAAAGGGATGATTACTTTTGATGGGGCAGTTGAGGAAGGAACAGATGGAGAAAAAGAACACCTGCCGCCCATGAGGATTATGCCATAAAAATACTGTACAGGACCTGGGTTATCAGCTGTAAGCAAAGAGTTGACAGGGAGACAGGAAAAAATATTAATCGATGGAGGTAGTCGACAAACATGATCTCAATACTACAGACAAATGAATCCCAATAATACTTTGTCGAGTACAATTGGCACAGTTCATTAAAAAGAGAAAATAAATCTCTCACAAGTGAGCAAAGCCTCTCAAGAGTCTGTTCGCAAGAGACTTAGCAAAATAAGTGTCAAACTTAAGGTGGACACAAAATGCTGGAGTAACTCAGCGGGTCAGGCAGCATCAGTCTGAAGAAGGGTCTCAACCCGAAACATCACCCATTCCTTCTCTCCCGAGATGCTGCCTGACCCGCTGAGTTACTCCAGCATTTTGTGTCTACCTTCGATTTAAACCAGCATCTTTTGGGTTTTTTTCCCCTATGTATCAAACTTAAGTGGGTGTTATACACAGATATAAATATCATTATAGCTCCACAAGAGGGAGTCAGTTAAAAGGGATATTGAAGCACAAGAGACTGCAGATGTTGGAATCCAATAAAATAGAGGTGCTGAAGGAACTCAGAGGGCCGGGCAGCCTCTGAGCAGGGAAATGGACAGTAGACGTTTTAGGTAGAGATCCTTCAAAAGGACTAAAAGAGTACTATCTCTCCTCTACTCTTTCAGTCCAGAGGAAGGGTCTTAACCAAAAATAGATTCCGAGGGAGACAAACTTGATCATTCCTGCTGCAGCTTTCGCATGGAACATGGCAAAAAGTGTTGTTGGATCATTTTGATACAGAAAGAGATTGCCACCAAGAAGCCAGATTTCTTTGGGGAAAATAAGGAAAGGCTTTTTTCAAGACACTTTTTGCAGGATTCTGCAAGGTGAAGAGGTAATGAAGAATCTATGAAAACTAATGATTCTCATGTTTACAACAAATATTAAAAAGAATAATGATAGTCTTTGTAAATTAGGTGGACACGCAATAAATCAATCTTGCAGGCAGTTCTGCTCATTAAAATGCCCAATAGTTGTTTTGAGCTTACTCAAATAAAAAAGAGTTTCGGCATTAATTAAATTTTTAAAGTATATTTTGAATTATAATCATTTGTGAATAATATAAATATTCAGGAGAAAATACTCCCAAGATGGCAATTCTTAAGTTGTGTAACAGATTGGTATATCGTTCATGAAAATGAAAGTTATGATACATCGACACTGACAGATCTTGGCTGATATTCCATACAAATAGTCTATAGCTAGTTCTATTAAACAAAACTGTGTTAACATATAAATAGAAATGAAAAAATCTGGTAATGTTATAAATCTAAATCCAAAAAGAAAATGCTAGAAACACAGATCAAGTCAAGCAGTATTTTTAGGAAGAGAAACAAGAATTAACCTTTCAGGTCAAAGGCTCTTTGTTAGAACTGGGAAGGAGATACAAGGGGGGTTGGGGGAGTGAGAGCAGAACCACTGGACAAAAGGAGATGCGGTTGAGGGATCCATCTATGACATATGGGGGGAAACCACATTTACTGAAGAAAGAGGACATCTCCAATGTCCTCGCATAGAATCATATTGAGAGAAGATGCCGAGAAGAAGGATTAATTGAGAGTAGGGAACACAGTCTTTGTAGTAGACATTAGTCAATTGTCTGTCCCCTGTGATGGAGACAAAGAGATCAACAAAGGGGAGAGCGGTCAGTGATAATCCAGGTAAATTTGAGGGCAGGGTGGGGGTTTAGAAGTCTAGAAATTTAAAGTTATTGAATGGGCATGAGAGTGTCTTGGATGTAGGTGGGAAGGACTGAACCAGAGGGGATAAAATGGAATCAGGGTATGTGGAGATGTTCAGTGCATCAGGAGGTTGCAGAGATGATGGGTCTGCCAGGGCAGTCTTGTTTGTGGCTTTTGGGGAGGAGATAGAAACTCGCAATGCGGGGCTGGGGAACGATATGATTGGAAGTTATGGAGGGGAGATTGTCAGACAATGAAATCAGAAATGGTCTGGGACTTGATATAGCCTGGTGTTCATCTGTGGGGTCATGGTCAAGGGGTAGGTAGACACAAAATGTTGGAGTAACTCAGCGGGTCAGGCAGCATCTCAGGAGAGAAGGAATGGGTGACGTTTCGGGTCAAGACCCTTCTTCAGACTGATGTGAGGGCAGAAGGAATCACAGAAGGGGCGCAGTGAGAGAGCATGTTACTAAACTCTTGTCGAACTGCTTTTAGACGTACCTTGAGGAGAATTCGCAGTGGAGCGGCAAGATGTGTAGGAAAATAACTGCAGATGCTGGTTCAAATTGAAGGTAGACACAAAATGCTGGAGTAACTCAGCGGGTCAGGCAGCATCTCAGGAGAGAAGGAATGGGTGACGTTTCAAATCGAGACCCTTCTTCAGACTGATGTCTACGAGAGCTCCTCCTGAGAACTCATTGCTTGTTCTGTTCTGGACTTGGGGGGCATGTCTTCCAGCTTTGCATTTTGCAACCTACATTATTTTATTGATGTTGTTTTAACCATGTTCTCACTCTATAACTTCTTCCATGCACTCATTGACAAATAATCTTGGATACAGTTTGTCCCTGTGATCATATTTACCAAAGACACCCATCTCATCTACAACCCTGCGTCTCCCCCTCCCACCGACATCCCGACCCTCCGTACAGCTTAACAAGCTTCTCTCTCTCTCTCTCTCCTTTCCAGTTTTGATGAAAGACACTGGACCTAAAACGATAACCAGTGGTGCAGTGCTGCCGGAGCTCACCGGAGCACCTCACCGGAGCGCCGCTCCGGCACCTCTGTAAAAAAAAGCCAAAACAGCGGGGAATTTTAACTAGCGGGGAAATTAACAGCGGCTGCTCTGGCACCAGTGACAGCTCTGGCACCTAAAAAAATAGCAATGCAACACTGACGATAACACACTCTCTTCCCACATAGGCAGCCTGATCTGCGCAGTATCTGCAGCATTTTCTGCTTTTATTTTGTGTTGTAGTTATCAATGATTGGGTAGCAATTATTCTGTTGTGGAAAGCACTGAAAATAAAATGCATTACACCAAAAGCATGCCTTTTAACACTAGAATAATAATTGTGAATGAAATCAAGATGCTGCATTGGCAATTTCCCAGAGATAGCTTACCTGTCTTGCCTGTGGTTGCGTAGTCATTGTCTGTGGGTTTTGGGAGTACACAAGAGGAAGTGGAGCTGCATTCTGGCCAGACTGGAAAGATGCCTGAATAAAAAGAAATCCATAGCTACATTAAAAATGTGAAAGGGCCTGCAATTTAATAAAACATTCAAATCCTCTACACACATTAAACCGATCAATCGGATCTCAGTCCTCCATTCAGAAAATGTTCACAACTTGAAAGGATTGAGTATGGATGATTGCCCAAAGTTTTAGCAAATAATCCAAATGCAGAACTCATTGCTAAAAGCTTCTTCTGAAAGTGATATGCTACATGACCACTGTTTTAATAGCATTCCATTCCTTGGAAAATTGAAACTACAGCACAGCAATCAGAAATAAATATTTTAAACACCACAGAATCTACCAGAACAACATAATATCTTACTCTCCATCACAATGGCTTTAAAAAGTCATAACTATCTTCACGTCAAGTAACTTATTCATGTGTAGGAAGGAACTGCAGATGCTGGTTTATACCAAAGATAGACACAAAACACTGGAGTAACTCAGCGGGTCAGGCAGCATCTCTAGAGAAAAAGATTAGGCGACGTTTCGGATTGGAACCCTTCATCAGACTAAAGACTTCAGACTAACTTGTTCAAGCCGTTTACATATCTACAAATCCACATGCATCCCTCACATGGGTCGTTACATATTGCTCCTCGGGGCAGCAATGTCATCCTTTCTAGTTACCTATAGGTTGAGCAATCAGTTTACCTGTGCTGTTTGTTCAAGTGATTATTCAACTGCAGGCATACCCTGCCCTGCCCTTCAGGGCCTGATTGTTTGCTCAGCAGAGAGAACATGGAATATAGAAAAAAATTAATTTTTCACCAACTGCACATGGATATTGTTTCTATGTCACAGATGCAACAAAAAAATTAATTCGATTTCTGCGGAAAGTCAGCATCAATCCTTTTCCAGCATTTTCCTTGTAAGAAGTTACTTGTTAATCTAATCCTAATTTAAGTACAAACGTTATTTGGTTCAATATTATCAAGGTATGGAGACAAGCCAAAACTTATTAAATTTCAGAGAATCCAGAAACAGTAAAAACAATATCGTGGACATTAAGTTAGTACCTTCCCATCTTAATTGTTATTTCAATATCAAAACTTGTACTTACAGTGGTGAAATCCCTTAAGCTAAATGGAAACACAATAGCTTCTAACTACCCCTGCTGCAAACTTTCACAGGGATAGTTCATCTGATTGTTGAAGTAAGCTAACTGATGAACAAAAGGAGAGTAGGAGTACAAGGAAACAATTTTAAATTAAACTAATTTTAATAGGGGAGAAGAGCAATTGAAGGGATTTAGTGACTTGGAGATGAGAAGGGATGAAAGGCAATTCTCTGGTGTTTATTCTAAGGAAGCACAACTTCCACAGCCCATTTCTCACTGATTTTCTGATCATTCGTGCACCCTTAGCGACTTTGAAATCATTTTCCAAACAAAGCTGTATCATTACTTAAAATAAGTGAGATTCGGTAAAATATCCAGGGAAAGAAAATTCATCATGTTTGCATGTCAGTACTAGCATGCTCCAGGGACTGTTGGTTTTTACGGTGCATTATCCAAACAACCACATTGACAACCTATTTCACTTAGCTGCATCCTATCTAATCAGTCAATTACATTCTCAGTTGCTCATAAACGATAATAACCTACATTAATGGCCATTATGTTACTCTTGACCATCGATAACTTTTGAGATACATAATCCCAAACACAAAAACAAATCACGATCAAATTAATGAATAAATTGAATATGTATTTGCAGTAAACGCATCATGACTACACCAAGCAGTTAGTTGTTCTATCACTATTATGGTTTCATCACCTGCATTATAAAGAGAGACAGACATCAATTGTAACCAGAAACATACAATGAATCCGATGAAATACTGTAAATATACAATGTGTTATCATCTTAAAACAGGTCAAGAATTTAGATGAATATTGTTAAGGGCCTGCATTTAAAATTCTAATTTTATCCTTTTCTTTTGCTGACAGCCTTGCTGAGTTTATCCAGCTTACTTTCCATTTAACACTATTTGCATAGCCAGTGTTTACAATTAATCGGCATGGCTTAGCCACAATTCAACCATCTTGAAATATACATCACAATGCATCTTGCTTGATAATCAACTACCTAATTTCTTGAAATTAAAACAAACATTACTCATTCCATTACTCACTTCTTGTCTACACTATTGCATGTGTTATTCCTTGATTAGGCCTGTACCACTTGCCCTTCAATACCTTCCCATCATAAAACTAGAATATATACTCGGTGATTATTAATTACTGACTTATTTGTACATTACTCATTCCATTCACAGATATCTTTCCCTTTTTGGCCCAAGTATTGACAGAATCATTGTTTGAATAACGAGCCCCGGCAAAGATTATTATTCTGCCTTATGGAGTATCAAACAAGTTTATTATACATTATTCAAAGTAATAAGACAAGCTACCTTGTTTGCACAGGACACACTGATGCAAACAACTGTTCTGATCATCTTAATCTGTTTGAAAGTTAAAATAATACAATAAAAGCATCCTACCTTTGCACCATCTTGTTTGATACCTGTATTTATATATTTAACCACTTCACAGGAGGAACCAAGCAGCTAACTTACAACTCTTAATAGATTAAGCCTTTACTTCTTCATTTAACTCGTCAAATTTCTACCCACTTCTTTCATTATATTGTTGACATAATTTATCACTTCTCACCTCGACCATTTTCCTTGCTCTTCCCGTAGGCCTCAAAACTTGGTATATTTAGGTCCTTCCTCTGACCATCCTGTACCCATGCCTCAGAAATGTTGGAATTAACAACAAAGATAGGAGATTTTCCTATGGTAGTATTAGCTCTCAGGGTCCAAAATCAAAAGCATTAAGGTAGTAATCTGGATAAGAATTGAATATTTGGTTCAAAGGTAGATGTTGAGGGAAATGGATTTCAATTCAAGGGACATTGCCACATTTCCTATGGAAAGAGGAAACTGTTCTGCTGAGATGGGCTTCACTTGAATTGAACTGGAACCAGCATTCTAACAAATCAAATAATAAGAGCTGTGCCATAGGGCTTTCCACTAAAAGTAACCACGATAAAGAGGAGACAAAGAGCAATAGTGCAGGGAAAGAATAACCAGAGCCGACCAGGAAGGAACGCAGTACACAAATTTAACCGTAGAACTCTAATTAGAAAAAGACACAAAATATTGGAATAACTCAGCGGACGGATCAGCATGTCAGAACACGGATAGGTAATGTTTAAGTTCGGGTTCTTTTTTTTTCAGACTGAATGTTTGGGGGGGGGGGGGGGGTGGGGGGGTGGGGGGCTGGGGGGTTTAAAGTGAACTGGAAGCAGGACAATGCCTGGTGAGTTAATGGTGGTTACTGGTGAAGGTTTGTTTTTAAAATAGGCTGATGGTTGGGCAAAGTCCAGAGTAGAAAATATAAAAGGTGCGAGATGAGGATAGAAGTGCTAATTTTGAAGCCAGAGGGTTAGAACGTAGGTGGAAGGACAGGGGTGGGGGAGAAATAGGTGCGTGTCCTGTTGGGACTCGGGGAAGGGATGGGGTGCGGGGTAGTTTGAGGTTAGATAGTAAGCTTCCCAATCGGAATACGAGGTGCTGTTCCTGCAGTTTGTGTGTGTACAACCTAACAGCATGAACCACATGCAAACTAGAAAAACAATATCTCACATTCCGCATGGGTAGATTTCAACCTAACCATGTGAACGTCAAATTCTTCAACTTTAGGCAACTAACCCCAACTCGCTATGTCCCCCTTTCCCTGTGCCCCACTTGGACATGTACGCATTTCTCCCCTGCCCTCCACCCACACTCCTTCCCCGGCTTCACAATTCGCACTTCTATCCTTACCTCACACCTTTTGTCTTATTATCTCTTGACTTTGTACAGCTATTTCTTATACATTAAAAAAATACTCACCTGTATCTACCTATTGCTTGCCAGCTTTTCTCCTTCCCAACTTTCTCCTCCACCCCCACCCCCCCCACAACCAGTTTGAAGGGTCCCGACCTGAAAAGTCATGTCCCTTTTCCCCAGAGATGCTGTGTGACCCATTGAGTTACTCTAGCATTGTGTCTTTTTTGTAAACCAGCACACGCAGCTCCTTGTTTATTTAACAACTCTAATTAAAGATAGAGTAGACAAAGATGGTCCAAATACAAAACAGGAAGTATTTGATCTGAATACTTGAAATATCTGTAACATTCAGATAAAATAAATAATTGGGTATTATCTAACGGTCACTAAAGATACGTGGTTGCAAACTAATGAAATTTTAAAAGGTAAGAGGAGATGGATTGCCATGATGAAAAAGGATAGGATAAAGACAGTAGAGAGAGAAAATACTAATTTGGTAAATCAAAAGTAGAATTAGCTTTTGTGGAGCCAGTAAGTGGGATCAAATAAAACATTGGTAATAGCTGTTCACAGGCCTGGTAATGTAGAGCACAGTACAAATCAGCAAAATGGATACAGAACAAAGGATAAACAGTTATTACAGGGAATGTACATATATACCCAAATTAGCAGTTAAATGTATGGAGGACAAATTCAGAATAAATATAAAATGGTATGCCAAATTTTGAAAAACTGAGAAGGAAACAGGCTATTTTAGATCTAGAATTGTGCAATGAAATGTAATTGCAAACAGACCTAGAGAGTAATTCATGAAACAACATATCAAGATGTACACTAACTTTGCTTGGTCAAAAACCGGGTCTCAAACCTAAAAGCACACTTCAAGGATACTAGGTTTGAATTGACAATGATAGTTTGGGTAGTTACATTAAAAGGAATAACAGTAGACAAGCAAATTCATAATGTTTGAAGGATAAATACATGGTTCATAACAAAATTTCTACTCCTTTTAAGCACAAAGTCAACAGAAAAACTATCTCTGGCTAATTAGAGAAGTTAAAATTCATCAAAATAATTGTAGCTGATCTTTGAGCAACAAAGGATGCTAGAGAGAGATCAGAATGGAATTATGAGCTTGAAGGGAGAAATAGAGGCCGAGGGGCATCCTTGCAGACTGAAGGTGTTGCTTCACCATAGCAGAGGCAAATGCATGAAAGTTACAGTATCACATTAAAGAGTAAAAGCTAATAATTAGGGGATTGGACACATTAGAGGCAGGAAACATGTTCCCAATGTTGGGGGAGTCCAGAACAAGGGGCCACAGTTTAAGAATAAGGGGTAGGCCATTTAGAACGGAGATGAGGAAGAACTTTTTCAGTCAGAGAGTGGTGAAGGTGTGGAATTCTCTGCCTCAGAAGGCAGTGGAGGCCAGTTCGTTGGATGCTTTCAAGAGAGAGCTGGATAGAGCTCTTAAGGATAGCGGAGTGAGGGGGTATGGGGAGAAGGCAGGAACGGGGTACTGATTGAGAGTGATCAGCCATGATCGCATTGAATGGCGGTGCTGGCTCGAAGGGCTGAATGGCCTACTCCTGCACCTATTGTCTATTGTCTATTGTAAACATGAAGACTGGAAAAATTTCAAATTTCAGCAAATGAGAACCAGGAAATTGACAAAAAAAGTGAAACCAAATTAAAGGTACAAAGACTTAATTATCTTTAATTAGACTTTATTGGACTTCATCTTGCAGTAAATGTTGTATACTTCATCTGTATACTTGTGGACGGCTTGATTGTAATCATGTATGGTCTTCTCTTTGACATGTGATAATCACTGCTGGCTAGCATTGCAACCTTGCAGCGACACTGCATAGTCAACAGAATCGGCGTCTATCATTAGAACAAGCATGAAAATGATAAGCTCAACTTGATCCATAGCATATTCAAAAAGGACCCACTTTTGAATAAATAATAGCTAACCTGCTGCATAGAACACTGTTTTTAATCCAGTGAGGCTATACAGTTGCCAATTAGCAGATCTATTCTTTGATAAAAACGCGTTTTTTAAAAACTAGGTCTGTACTTACCATATAACCATATAACAACTACAGCACGGAAACAGGCCCGTTCGGCCCTACCAGTCCATGCCGACCACTCTCCCTGACCTAGTCTCATCTACCTGCACTCAGACCATAACCCTCTAATCCCCTCTTATACTTACTATGAAAAATACCAAAATCCTATATCAAAGCAAAAAAGCAAATATGATGGAATGCAGAGGTGGTTTCTGTGCCCTTGGACCCCACTGTGCTACCAATCTCTACCCAGATATTAATATGTTTCCACATAAATTAATGTTATAAAGAACCACCCAAGCAAGAGTAACCTGTGCAATTAAGACATTGAAAGAATCAGAACATTTACAAAGCTCATGACTATTTGGTTCGTTATATTTGTGCTGATCAAAAGAAACAATTAAAGCTCACAAGAATTATTCTCACTCATGACTGTTAACTCTACCCCGATTCTAGGGCAATTGAAAATAACCAGTTAACCTACTTGCTGTATTGGGATGTCTGGGGAAGGCACTAAAGCACCCGGGAGGAACCCAAATAATCTCAGGGAGAAGTCATTGTCACCATGCTAAGCACAATTGACAAAACTAGAGTCAGTCATAGACCAAGGTAACAGGCCCTTAGCTCAAGTTGCCCATGCAGACCAAGATGCCCCATCTGCACTAGTCCCACCTGCCTGCGTTTGGCCCATATTCCTCTAAACCTATCCTATTTTGGCCCATATCCCTCTAAATCTTTCCTATTTATGTACCTGTCCAAATGTCTTTTAAATATTGTGATATCTGCTTCAAATATATCATCTGGCAGCTCGTTTCATATACTTACCACCCTCTGTGTGATAAAGCTACCCCTCAGGTTCCTATGAAATGTTCCCCTTTCACATACCTATGCTCTCTGATTCTTGATTCCCCTACTCTGGGTTAAAAAGTGTCCAATCACCCTATCTATTTCCCTCATGATCTTATACACCTCTACAAGATCACCCCTCGTCCTCCTGCACTCTAGGGATCATTGTCCTAGCCTGTCCTATCTCTCCCAAAACTCAGGCCCTCAAATCCTGGTAACGTCCTTGTAAACCTTCTCTGCACTTTGTCCACTTTAATAATATCCTTCCTCTAGCAGGGCGACCAAAACTGAACATGATACTCCAAATGCCTCCTCACCAACGTCTTTTACAGCTGTAACATAACATCCCAAATTCTATACTCAATACCCTGACCGATGAAGGCCAATGTACCAAAAGGCTTCTTGACCACCCTATCTACCTTTGATGCCACTTTCAAAGAACTATGTGCCTGCATTCCTAGATCCCTCTGCTCTACACTTCGCAGCACCCTGCCACTCACTGAAAAATTTGACATCCCATAATGCAACACACCATTAACCTGCATTAAACTCCATGAACCATTCCTCAGCCCACTTGCCCAACTGATCAAATTACTACTATAATTTTTGATGATCATCTTTGTTACCTGCAAACTTACTGATCACACCTTCAACATTCTCATGCAAATTGCTGATATAATCAAAAAATAGCAATGGACCCAGCACCGATCCCTGAAGCACAACACTAATCACAGCCCTCCAGTCCGAAAAACAATCTTCCATCATTACCCTCTGCTTTATTCCATGAAGCCAATTCTTCATCCAGTCAGCTAGCTCTCCCTTGTTCCCATGTGATCTGACCTTACAGGCAACCATGTGGAACCTTATCAAATGCCTTGCTGAAATCCATATAGAAACATCTCCAACTTTGTCCTCATCAACCTTTTTGGTTCCTTCTTCAAAAAAACTGTTTTCGAAGTCAAGAAGTTTTATTACATATTATGTGAAAACAATCCCCCACAATAGGAGGTGGAAAAATAAAAGAATTGGAAATAAACCACATAATTCCACTGGGTGGCACTGCGATGGCAGCCTCGCTTACAGTCAGTCTTTCCTTTTCGTCCTTTTTTTGTTATTTTTGGGGAGTTTTAAAAGTCTGTGTTAATGTTCTCTGGTTTGTCTTATGTAGGGGGTGGGGGAAGGGGTTGGGGGAAACGTTTTTTCAATCTCTTACCTTGCCGGAGATGTGATTGTTTTCCGGATCGTATCTCCGGTCGCTCAGCGGCCTAACATCATGGAGCTGGAGGCCTTGCCTGGGAATGACTTTGAGCCCCGCAGGGCGTGGACTTACCATCTGAGCGTGGATCGACGCTCCAACCGTGGCCTGCGGACTTTAACATTAAGGAGCTCGCAATCTCGGGTTGAGACCGAAGTCGGGAACTCCAAGCTGCATGAAGTTCGACAAGCCCCGACCTGGGGTAGATCGCCCGGTGCGGGGGAGCTGAGATTCCTCCCTCCCCCCCCCCCCCCCCCCCAATGCAGGAGCTTGATCGCCCCAGCGAGGAAAGCCCACCGCCGGCTACGGGAGTCAAGATCGTCCCGTCAACGGAAGGTTAGAGGCCCCCGACTACTGGAGGACAAAGAAGGGAGAGATTGAACTTTTGCCTTCCATCACAGTGAGGAATGTGGAGGAGTGACTGTGGTGGATGTTCATGTTCATTTTGCATGTCCTGTTGCTTTTTATTGTAATGATGACTGTATGGCAAATGAAATTCCTCGTATGTTGCAAAGCATATTTGGCTAATAAAGTATGATTGTGATAAAGGCGAGGGGATGGTGGAAATTGCAAGGCATGTTTTCGACAAGAATTGATTTCAAGGCCCAGACTTTCATGAAGGTACAGTTAAGGCTTCTCTTTGCAGACTATACATATTTTTTATTTCAAAAAATAACTGCAGAAATGCATACACTGGAAGTGGGTGGCCAATTTACTTCATGATGACAGCGAGTACCATTTAACCTGTTATTCTCACTTCAAAATTAAGGCCTAAATATAAATTTCCATTCCCTGTATAATAATCAGCATCAATTCACACATTTTGTTTATTAGTAATTTCATTGAAGATTCAATACTTGCTCATCTCGAAATTTACAAGCTTGCTCACCACCACCTTGACTGACGCAGCAAAACTATAGTCCATAACATTATTTGATAATTTTGTACATTGAAAATTGTAATCTAACTTACCATTTTTACCAACCTTAATGATTGAGGAAAACCTCAAATCGACAAGGAAGCATTCTCATCCAAAATTAAACGAGAGCAGTGGAACACAAATAGGACATTCAGTCCTCAAGCCTATTTCACTATTCAATGAGATCTTAACTGATCCAAGACCTAACTCGGTCTTTTTCTCTCATCGAAAGGCAAAGTATTGCAGATGCTGGAAATCTGAAATAAAAACAAATGCGGCAAATACTCAGCAGGTCAAGCAGCATCTGTGAGAGAGAAAAACAGTTAATACTTCAGTGGTATCTGAAATATTAACCCATGTTTTCTCCGATGGGTGCTGTTTAATTTGGTGAGTATTTCCAGCACATTCTGTTTTATTTATTTTCCATTATTCTTAATAAGCTGGATAATTAAAAACAGTCTCTCAGACTCAAATTTTTGAAACTAAACTTCTTGGGATGAGGAGAGGTGTTGCATTTTGGGAAGTCTAATCAAGGCAGGGCCTTCAATGAATGGCAGGGCACCGGAGACTTTCGCCTGTAAACTAGAGGATCAGGCAGAAGTTCAGCACCTGTGCCAGAGCTTGCACACCATCACTTCCTACAAGGTGAAACCAAGGGACAGTGCAAGTGACAGGGAGGCATCACTACCAGAAGAGCTCATTGCATTCTATGCACGCTTTGATAGGGAGAACACTGATGTGCCTTCCTGCACTCACATAGCCCCCCCGATGGTATTACAATCTCAGTCAAGGATGCCAACATCAGAAGATCTTCAGGAGAGTGAACCCTCGGAAAGCATCTGGACCTGATAGTTTACTGGTCGCATTCACAAAACCCGTATGGACCAAATGACTGGAGTTTTTGCAGACATCATCAATCTCGCATTACTGAGGTCTGAGGTTCATGGCTGGTCTAAAAGGGCATCAATCATTGTTCCATTTCGGAACACATGACAATAAAACATTTGAGTCTTGAAACCGAGTGCAGAATTATATTGTTACAGCTACAGAGAAAGTGCAGATAAAGAAAGAGCAAAGTCCACAACCAGATTGGTGGCATGATTGGGACTACATCTTTAGCTAATGGGAGGTCCGTTCAACTGTCTGATTACTGCGGGCAAGAAGCTGTTACTGAATCTGATGAGTTAAGGTTGGGTTGAGGAAGGGTCTCGACCCGAAACGTCACCCACTCCCTCTCTCCAGAGATGCTGCCTGTCCCGCTGAGTTACTCCAGCTTTTTGTGTCTATCCTGAATCCGATGATTTGTGTTTCAGGTTTTTGTGTCATCTGACCAACCGGAGAGGAGAGAAGAGGAAATGACCGGGGTATATTTGGCCTTTAATTACGTTGTTTACATTCCCGAGGCAGCATAAAGTGTAGATTAAGTCAATGAGGGGGGTGGACTGAGCTGCATTCACAACTCTCTGCAATTTCTTGCAGTCTGGGTATAATATCTGGAAGGGATTATTCTGAGATGTGAAAGATACTTTCCTCATGTTATCTATATACTAAAACTCTCGTTTGTTATCTTGTTTGTGAATGAACTTCAGCCAAAACGGTACACGATAGTGCGACAATTTTAGGCCCACCTTACTCACCATTGTCACTTTACTGATAATGCAAGTAGTTTTATTGAAATCGGTGTTATATTTTTAACGTTATTCACATTTTAAAGTTTAAAATGAGGGGAGGGGGAGGGGAGGAGGGAGAGAGGGGGGAGGGAAGAGTGGGGGAGAAGGGAGAGGGGAGGGGGGTTGAGGAGAGAGGGGGGGTGGGGAGGACAGGGTGCTGCACCAATGCAGGAGAAGTTTGGGCCCAATGGGTCCACTTGGTCTAGTAAAATCTAAAATTAGGGGTGATATCTCAGGATGAAACAGGAACATTTAGAACTGAAGGGAAACATGTTTTTTTGAACAGATGAGCTATTATTTAGAATTCTGCACCATCTGTGGTTCTAAATACTCAGACACTGAGTACATTCAAAGCTGAGTGACCAGGAAAATTAAGAGGTACAGAACAATTGTAACCTTTTTTAAATGGCATAGCCAGCTCAAGTGAAGTTTTCCCAGCTCGTGTAGTTGTCCCAATTCAAATACGGTTGTCCCAGCTCCTACTCCAGTTTTGGAAGAGGAGCTTCAAGAGCCTAGACAATGTGGAAAGATCTATTCCCTTTATTCATGGTGACTAAACCAGGAGGGATACATTTAAAGTAATTGGTGGAGGCAAGAGGGCAGATGAGAATTTTTTCTTCAACCAGAGGCTGGTAATCTGCAACTCGTTACTTGAATGGGTGACCAAACTCCTATCTAATTTAGAAAGAACTTGGATATGTACAAGAAGTGCATTACTTCCAGAAATAGGGACCTAGCACTGGAAGGTGGGATTATGTTGGGTAGTTCCAACACTAGTACAGACACACTGGACTGATTGCCTTCTCCTATGTTGTAAATTTGCTATAATTCCTACGCTTCTATTTCTTATCATCTTCAAGCAGCTGAATAATTGGTGCCTCAAAGACACCAAACCAGCATAAATAATTTTATCTCCCTGTCAATTCCTCTGAATATCTCAGAAAGTTCAATCAAATTGCCTCAGAAATACAAGGGAGTACAAAAGTTGGCATAAAAATGTCCTGCAATTAAACTCACAGGGTGCATTATTATTCTGCCACATATACAATGCATGTCCCCCGGGATCAGTTTATTAGGGATCTATTCAAGATATCAAAGGTATTTTCCATTATCCTCTAATTATGTTCTGTTTCAATTATATTTTAATGAGCTATATACAGAAATGCCACCTTTAACCATTAAAGTATTTTAGTCTCCCTGGGTGAACTAATATGTTTGGAAAGAATTGATCAGAATGACCAGAATAGGAAATTCAATATTCATGCCCCAAGAACAACTTTGCAGTATCACCATAGACTGCTGGCTAAGGTCTGAAAGATGCAGGCACTGCAGGTCAAATTTAATCTAACCATTAATTGCAATTGTCAATTTTCTATCATAGTCAAACTCACCAACGCTGCTTGGATTTGCCAGAATCACTAGCCTCCAGACCTCATTACAGTCTTGACACAAACATGGAACAGAAATGAAGCCTGAGTGGCTGTCCTTGACACCAAGAAGGCATTTGACAAAGTTTATCCAAAAGAAGCCCTGGCAATATTGCAATTAATATGAATCAATGGTAAACACATCAGTGGCTTCATTGCAACTAGCAGAAGATAAAGTGATTGTGGTTTTTGGAAGCCAGTCATTTCAGGCCCCAGATAATGCTGGAGTTCCTCAATGTTAGATGCTCAATCGATTTGCTGATTCATAACTGACCTTACCCTCAATCAAAGGTAGACAGAAAATGCAGGAGTAACTCAGCGAGTCAGGCAGCATCTCGGGAGAGAAGGAATGGGTGACGTTTCGGGTCGAGACCCTTCTTACCATCAATCAATGTCGATGGATGATATGTAATAATCAGTGTTCAGTTTCACTCAGCATGCATAGCTACATGCAGAAAATTCAGGTTTAGAGCACTAAACAGCAAATAACAAGAATAACCAAGAGAGATTCCAATCACATATCTCGGACATTCAATGATAATACTTTTGTCAAATTCTCAACGAATATACCAAGATTACTGACGGCAGGAAAGTTAACTGAACAAGTCACATAAACGTGTGAAAGCAGGCCTGACACAGGGCATTCTGTGCCAAGTGCCTCAATTCACAACTAGCAGTTCCTACCTGTTGGTGGAAAGCATTTACTGTAGCTCCCATGCTACTTGCCCAAGACCAGTATTCAGGGCAAAGTCACCACCAGCATAGAATGTAGCAGTTGTTTTCACGATCTACAAAATGCACTGCAGCCACTAATCAAGAGTCCTTCAACTTTACTAAATTCACATGTACCACATGTAGACAGCAGGTGCCGATGAACACCACCAACTCCATGAAATACAAAGCCAGTTCTTCGTTACCAGTTTATATGGCTGAATCACAAACCAAAATGGAGCACAAGAAACTGCAATACAGATTGCATAAGCAGTGCTTGTGCCTGTCATATCAGATGTCTTCCCCTGTTATCAGGCTTCTAAACAGTCCTTCCATTAGTTAAGGTAACATCCAATTCACTACTTCTCAATTGTGAACATTGAACTTTATCTGTGGAATTGATGTGCAACAATACTGAGAATTATATTCTGCATTCTGTATCTTCCACTTTGTTCTATTTATTGTACTTGAGTGGCTTAATTGAATACAATAATAAACCAAACCCTAGATATCGCCCGTAAATTTGCAATGTTTGTTCCTCAGATAGTTCAATCATACAAGTCATTTTGAGTCCAGAATTTCTTTTTTAAAGAAAGCTTAGCTTAGACAAGAGCTCCATTAAGATTTGTTCCAATGGAAGTTCAATGATCAAAGCTAATAAGCATAAAGTGTAGATTTTTACAGTTCAGCATGGAACATTCAACTGTACATGTACTGCCAGGTTTTAGGTACCCCATGCTAAATTGGAAGACCTATATTTATTGGCCATGCTCCACTAGCAAGGATTTTAATAAGGATTTTAAAAGGACTACTACACAGTTATGTTTTGATTAATGCATCTTGATTAAGTTTTTATCTTTATTGTTTTTAATTAAAAATATATTTTAGCTTCTATATTTATGAATAAAGTAAAACGAGTATATTTCTGAATGTTTCAAATGTCATGTATTGAACAATAGGGTGTGACCGATGGTAAAGCTGGGACAGGCCTTCAGCAGATGTTAGACTTCTAGAGGTGGTTTGTCAAAAGTGTTCATTCTATCTACCCCCATGTTATATCACTGTGGTCCCTTTGCTTGGTTCTGGGACCATCTGAACCAGCAAGATTGATCTTTCAGATCACAAAAGTAAAGCTCAAGACTTTGACGAGCACAAATGGTGGATGTCAGCAGCAGTCCAGACTCATAAAAATCCAGATTTTTATCTCTCTCCCTGGGATGTTGCCTGACATGTCCTTTCCAGTATTTTCTAATTGCAGATTGCCAGTGTTTGGCTATTTTGGTTATGGCTCTTAAATACGCTACGAGCAATATTTAAGTGGAGAAAATCAAGATATTTAATTAATTGAAAAGTACTGCATGTAAAACTAACTATTCAATCCAACCACATAATTTATTAGACATGTGATTTATGTCAAAACCAGCGCCAAACATAATGGTCATACAATCTGATATTTACAGTTCTGTCAGAGGACTGAAAACAGCTTATGTATTCTATCCCAAATTCACTACTACCAACAAATTAGGAAGGTCTCGACTTCATTCCCAATATGCGTTTTGTGAGCTATTCTCAACTGCAATAGTAATTGAAATAGAAAGCGCTGAGAGGTGACAGGTGAAGAAATAGGGATAAACTAAAGTTCTTGCCAACCAATGAAACATTCTGGAAGTGTAATTCACAAAGGTCAGTTGATTTTTTAGCGTCAGCCTCATTTTTACTGCGCCCTTGTTAGATGACCGCCAGCATGAAGAGTAATGCAGCAAGGATATGTGGAACTCCTCCACCCATGCGAGGAGTGAGTGTCTTCAGGATTAAAAAAACGGATAAAACCGTTCCCCTTTATCTATAAACGCATAGCTTAGGAAAGGATATGCTGCTACAAAAAGGACCAAACAACATGGTTAGTTGAACTGCAGACACGCTAAAAGTATTGTTACTAAAAATTGCAACACAGGCTATTTTGGTCGTTCTATCACATTTATCTGGTGTGTAAAGCAAGGGCACAGATGATTTGGAACATTATTTTAGGAATTTTCAGCAATGACTGGAGTACAACATGGGCAGGAAATCAACGTACTAATGTTCTAATGTGGAAGGCACTGCATGCAAAGACCAACACCCATTAATCATACGCCACATGCTGAAAACAGCTGAGTCATTCAGGAAGTTTCTGCTCCCTGTAACTAAATAGGACAAACAAGTATTACAGCTCAAACCCACCCAGTCACCACCTACCTCTTTCACTTCTTTACTACATGAAAATAAATTGAAATAAAGCATCGGATGTCAAGTAAAAAACAGTGTTAAAATAAGGTTGCTCAGAAGCACTTGTCATCCACGTCCAATTCATACTGATGAATGCACGCTGATTTTAAATATGTTAACGCTATGGAACTTTGCTAACCACAGGCTATATATAGAAAAGCTTTGTTTCTTTTAAGGTGGCAATGAGCACTTTTTAATTAAAAATGAGGCTTGCTATTGAAATTCGTTGAGCCACAGCTACAGTATTATGCACAAATCTGACTGAGCCAGTAAAAACCCATCTCATGGTATGGTGACTATATTTTGTCCAATCGAAACGATCGGAGATTTAAAGGGGATGGTCAAATACATAAAATTGCCTCAAACTGATGCACTTACATAATTGGTTCCTTCCCTGCCCAGCACATCCATGCTTAAAAGGGCAGATTAAATAAGAGGTTTTCTGACTGCAGCATTAAAACTGTGAAGGCAGCCACAAAGTGTTAAACATTGGAGCATTAATTGTCTCCTCGCTTACTTTCCCTGTGACGAAATGCTCAGGTACTTCACGTAGCTTTTTCCAGAACACTTCAACTTCAATTACAAATTCAGTGCCATGAGACATCACAGAATACAAGATTACTATGTAGCACCTACTGGCATGCTGATAATGCAGTGTATTGCATTATTTCAGTTTTATTACAAATTAATAATCTAATTTACTTAATGATCCTTAAGTGCTATGATTAATTACCAATAGATTCAGAGTATCTTGAAGCAAAATGATGCATGGCACAATGTTGAAATTATTTTTTTTGCTCTTTACTATGTTCCACACTTTTCAATGGTGACTGCTGCTTTAAGGTCTTGGTTAGTTGCTTCAGCAGTGAAACATGCTGCCTCAGACATCTGATAAGTGGTATAATTGGATAGCTCAAAAATGTCCACAACAGCACTTGTCAAGATATCCAGGAGGAAGAAACCAAGCTGATTTTTTCTTCTCTTTAAACCAGAATGCTCATACAAATGATAAAATATTAAGAAAAACTAGCTAGTAGACCCATTCATCAATTTGATAAGTTACATATCCATATCCATATCCTCTCAATTCCATACTTAACAGATGCTCTCTACTTATTGGTTTATCACCCAATTCTTATATCACTTAATCCAGATAATAGTTAGACTTTGTCAAGGATCTAGTCACACAATTTAGTTGATCATTGGCAGATATAGATTGTTAATGTCAGGCCTAATATATCTCTAACTCATCTACCGATAAAACACTCATTTTGATCCCAGTTTTGTTCACCTTGGCAACATCTCCCTAACATTAAAATCATCTCTGGAACACCTAGACAACAAGGATGCATATGTAGGCTCCTATTTATCAACTATAGCTCTGCTTTCAACACCATAATACCATCCAAACTCCTGGACCAAGGAATCAAGTTCCCCCTATGCCATTGGATCCTGAACGTTCTAATCCACAGACCTCAGCGAGAATAGATAATAACACCTCCACAATAAAGTGCTCCGCAAGGATGCGTTCTCAGTCCCCGACTATACACCCTATACACTCACAACTGTGCTGCCACATTTGGCTTTAATTACATCTGCAAGTTTGTAGATGACACCACTGTGGTGGGCTGAATCACAAACAATGACAAGATGAAGTACAGAAAGGAGACAGAGAACTTAGTAACTTGTGTGTCAAGACAATAACCTCTCCCTCAATGTCAGCAAAATGAAGCTGCTGGTTATTGACTTCAGGAAGCATGTAGAGTACATGGCCCAATAAGCATCAATGGTGCAGAAGTGGAAATAGTTGAGAGCTTCAAGTTCATTGGCGTTAATATTACCCATGATCTGTTGTGGACCAACTACATTGATATGACAGCCAAGGCATACCATCACCTCAAATTCCTGAGGAGACGGAGGAAATCTGTCATGTTTCCAGGGACTCTCATAAACCTCTACAGATGCACCATAGAAAGCATCTGTCAGCTTACATTACAACTTGGTTTGGGAACAGCTCTACCCAAGACCGCAAGAAATTACAGAGTTGTAGATGTAGCCCAGACCATCACACAGACCAGACTTCCCACCATTGACTACATTTACATTGCACGCTGCCTTGGAAAAGCAGCCAACATAACCAAAGATACGCTCCACCCCAGTCATTCCTTCGTCTCCCTGCTCCCGTCCATTAGAAGGTACAGAAGCTTGAAAGTATGCACTACCAAACTCAGGAACAGCTTCATCCCATCTATTATCAGGTTTCTGAATGATCCTTCCGTAAGCTACGGTACTGTCCAATTCACCTCTCCCACTGAAGACATTGGATTTTGTCTATGCAACTGTTGAACTTCAATGCTAAGAACAATATTCTGCACTCTGTATCTTATTGTATTTGAGTTTGGCTTGATTACATTTATGTATGCTATATCTGATCTGTTTGGATAGTAGGCAACACAAAGCTTTTCACTGTACTGCACCCCAGTACACATGACAATAATATAACTTTAACCTAAACACAGGGTTTGCAGTAGAGTTGCTGCCTTACAGCGCCAGAGACCCAGGTTTGATCACGACTATGGGTGATGTCTGTCCCGGGTTGCCTATGACCACATGGTTTTTCTCTGGGTGCTCCAGTTTCCTCCCAGATTCCAAAGATATGCAGGTTTGTAGGTTAATCGGCTTCTGTAAATTGTTCCTAGTGTTTAGGATAGAATTGGTGTACGGGTGATCACTGCTTGGCATGTTCGGTGGGCCAAAGGGGTTGTTGCCATGCTCCATCTCTAAAATCAAGCTTCTAATTCAACTACCATTGTTCATCCAAGCTCTTCCCAAACAGGTCTCTTTCAACTAAATGCCCCTACCCTAAAGACAAAAAGCAATCAGAGTGGGATAAAACATACTGATGGAATATATGTTGAAAAAAGATTTATGAGTTGGAGGTGGGGAGAATGGAAGAAGAGGCGTAAACTACGAGCTGTTTGAAACTGATAGATAACATACAAATCAAAACTGAAAAGAAAATGGAAACAAGAGAACATTTCAAAATGAAACTCTTTTTCTTCAACCAATCTTGTGGGATAGCATTTTGTTTTTGTTAGATATATTTTATCCCCTTATACATCTAGTCACAGAAACCATGAAATTATGACAACTGATCTACTCCCTAGTCTTGGATAATATCACTCTCGCACATGTGAATGTATAATGAGATCTTATCCTTTGTTCCTCTTGTGTGACCCAAACTTTTCCTGCTGTTTGACAAGGAATGTGGCAAATCCCAAGCAAAGATCACTAACTACCTTGTATGGCATAACATGGTAGTACACATTTGTTAGTCATGTTATTGGGATTCCAGAGTGCAAGATTAATGTTCAGATTCCCTCTGGGTGAAAAATATCCAGCCACAATTAGATTTTTTTTAGGGGTGTGACTGAACTGAAGTGAAGTTGCTCATGACAGTTTTATTTTTAAAAGGAACATAAACAATCTTTGCAGGTAGGGAGCAATGCAATAGCATCAGGTGATACACAAATCAGATTTTGATGTTGTGTAGTTAGCAAATTTAATGGGAATAGGATAATGTCAATTGGAGGTGCATCTTATTGACACACTGAATGATGTAGGAGAAACTGTACAAAGATCACAACTGAGACATAAAGAGCTTGTGGGAGGTTTGCCTTGCTGGGGAAGCAGAAACAGTATAATGCGTGTCCTTAATCCTATTAAATAAATCCATCAGCTTCTTGCACTTGCTGTGGAGCTAGGGTGATGAGAGGGCAATGAGCATTCATACTGAGTAAAAAGAATACTGCTTTACAAATTTGCTTCTGCTTGAAACCCTTGAGAACTGCTAGAATGGCAAATCGAAGACAGAACTAGCAATTCCATGTCCCACAATATAGTTGTGATAGAGCTAAACTACTCACAATTCCTCCGTCTACGCCGCATCTGCGCCCGGGATGAGGTGTTTCACACTAGGGCATCAGAGATGTCCTCATTCTTCAGGAAACAGGGCTTCCCCTCTTCCATTATAGATGAGACTCTCACTAGGACCTCTTCTATAATCCCACAGCTCTGCTCTTGCTCCCCCTCCCCCCAGTCGTAACAAGGACAGAATCCCCCTCGTTCTCACCTTCCACCCCATCAGCCAGCATATCCAACAAATCATCCTCCGACATTTCCGTCACCTCCAACGGGACCCCACTACTGGCCACATCTTCCCATCCCCTCCCCTTTCTGCGTTCCGCAGAGACAGTTCCCTTCGTAACTCCCTGGTCCACTTGGCCCTTCCTACCCAAACCACCCCATCCCCGGGCACTTTCCCCTGCAACCGCAGGAGATGCAATACCTGTCCCTTTACCTCCCCCCTCAACTCCATCCAAGGACCCAAACAGTCTTTCCAGGTAAGACAGAGGTTCACCTGCACGTCCTCCAACCTCATCTATTGTACCCGCTGCTCTAGATGTCAACTTCTTTACATCGGCGAAACCAAACGCCGACTCGGCGATCGTTTCGCTCAACACCTTCGCTCAGTCCGCCTTAACCAACCTGATCTCCCGGTGGCTGAGCACTTCAACTCCCCCTCCCACTCTGACCTTTCTGTCAGGGGCCTTGTCCAGTTCCATAGTAAGGTCCACCAGAAATTGGAGGAACAGCACCTCATATTTGCAGCCCAGCGGTATAAACATTGACTTCTCTAACTTTAGATAGTTCCTCTGTCCCTCGTCCCCTCCCCCTTCCCAGTTCTCCCTCTATCTTCCTGTCTCCACCTATATCCTTCCTTTGTCCCGCCCCCTGACATCAGTCTGAAGAAGGGTCTCGACCCAAAACGTCACCTATTCCTTCTCTCCTGAGATGCTGCCTGACCTACTGAGTTACTCCAGCATTTTGTGAATAAATACCTTCGATTTGTACCAGCATCTGCAGTTATTTTCCTACACTGAGCTAACCAATAAGTTACCTAAACACAAAACGACATGCTCCAATCCTCCCCAAACTCCATGTAATTTCCCCGATACCTTGGAGTGATAAAAATGGTGAAACAAAAAGATTTTCGAAGAGTGGTAAACACTAATGGAATAGAAATGGCTTTAAACTTTATTTAAAACATGTCAACTTCAGTGTAGATTATCACAGGTTTTCACCGTATGATACATAATGGTAAAACCATAGAAAATTTGAGTAAACATCTATGGATCCCCGAAAGCAGCGGACTGGTAGATAAATTGATATGGGCATACAGGATTATTTACTTTCATTAACCCATGAATATAAGAGCAAGGAGCTGCTTCAACGAAACATGCACCAGAGAAACAAGCCCATTCAGCCCAGCTTGCCTATGCTGACTGTGATGTCCATCTATCCTAATTCCATTTCCCCGCAATAGGCCCGTATGCCTTTGCACCTTCCCAATCATTAACACTATCCTACACACACTAGGGACAATTAAATTTATACCAAGCTAATTAACCTACAAAACTCTACGTCTTTGGAGTATGGGAGGATACTGTGAAAACCCACGCAGGGCACAGGGAGAACGTACAAACTCTTTGCAGACAGCATCTGTAGTTAGGATCGAATCTGTCTCTGGCGCTGTAAGGCAGCAACTCTACTGCTGCGCCACCGTTCCGCCCTGATGTGCCCATGTTTTTATTGTCCTTTTCCTTCTAGCTGGTAGAAGTTTTATGTTTGGAAGATACTGTCCAAGGAGACGGTAATGCACTGCAGTGCATCCTATGGGTGTTACAAGTTGCTGCTATTGGGCATTGGTGGAGGAAAATGTACTACTCAGAACTCCTTTAAATTTCTCCACTCACCTTGAGTAAGTGCCTCTGGCTCTAGACGCCCCGACTATCTTTTCTATGGCCCTCAATTTTACAAGACTCTGCACGATCACTTTTCGCATCATATGTTCTAGTGCAAATAAACTCAGTCTATACAATTTCTCCTTTCAACTGCAGCTTTTAACGTGCTGGTGAACCTCCTCTGCTTTCCATGTATCGCAACCATATTCTTCCTGGTATCGTACATCGTTATTGCAGTTTAATTTGGTTATAACTGTGCAGTTCTAATCACCACCCAATAGGAAGGATGTGATTACACTGGGAGGGCCCATGTGAGAAACCCCAGTATGCTATCTGTGATGACATGTTTTAGCTATGACTGGATAGGTTGAGTTTGTTTTCTTTGGTGCAGAGATGGCAGGGAGGGTGGCAGGGGAAGGAGGAGGGGAGGAGGGAGCACAGAAACCCTCAAAACATTTTAGCATTCAAATGTCAATTGAATTGCCAAGGAACAGAAGGCTGCTGATAAACTGCTGGTAAATGAGATTAGTATAAATGAGTGCACAATAATGATCAGCATGGATATAAGTGGGCCAAAGTTTCCATGAGCACTTCTTTATGACTCCTCACTGCATTTGCGTGCCTCTTCAGAAACTCAAGAGAAAACCTCCCAACACTCTGGTATTCCATTTCCAGGATTGTTCACTGACCCTGAGAATACTAGAAACCCTAAAGGCTACTCAAGCACAACATCCATCTACAATAACAAAGACATGCGTTTGTCAACAGACTGTTCAAGTACAATTACATCACTTCTATGAACCTGGAATATGGAAAATTGCTCCAGTTCACAAGAAAACAGAACAAACCCAGTCCAGCTAATTACCATCTAATCATCAGTAAAATGATGCCAAGTGTCATTCATATTGCAATCAAGTCACTTACTCACTAATAACCTACGCACAGGTGCCCAGAGTTGTTTTGCCAGGATCACACAGCTTCAGACTATGTCAAATTTTGATCCAACCAAATCCAAGAGTTGAATTCCAGAGGCAAGGTGAGAGTAACAGCCCTTGATATTAAAGTAGCATTTGACCGAGTGTGGCATCGAGGTGGCCTCAACAGGAAAGTCAATAGGCATCAACAGGAAATTACTCCAATGGTTGGGAGTTATATCTTGCAGAGGAAAATGATTGCTAGTTACGGTATTGGAAGTCACAAAAGAGAATGGAGGCAGGTACATGGGAATACCAACATTTGCTGATTCACCCTCGAGTTCTACACCATCCTCAGCAAGACAAGTACCACCTATCCTTTGCTGGGATTAAATCCTGGAACTCTCTACCAACAAAGATATATATTCCACTTTCATCAGAAGAACTGTAACTGGTCAAAGCAATGGGTCACTACAATCTATGCAACAGTGAATGGTTTCCTAGTGATGCTCACGTTGGGAAAATGAGCACGGATAAAAAGATATAATTAAGTAAAATAAACATATTGATTTATTCTCAATTACCTTTCATCTGATGCTCTGTTATGTTCTCTACCCCCTAAAACATTGCTAAAACAGATGCATAGTTTACTGCATTCCTCGATCATAATATCATTATAAATGAGATAAGGAGAAAATACAGAAACAAGGAACTGCAGATGCTGTTTACAAAAAAAGACAAAGTGGTGGAATAACTGAGTGACTCAGAAAGCATTCCCGGAGAACATAGATAGGTGACATTTTGGGTCGGGACCCATCTTTAGACTTTGAACTTGCTGAAGATGGTGTAGAATTCGAGGGTGCATCAGCAAATGTTGGTATTCCCATGGAGCTGCCTCCATTCTCTTTTGTGACTTCCAACACCGCAACCAGCAATCATTTTCCCCTGTGCAAGATATAATTCCCAACCGTTGGAGTACTTTCCCGTTGATGCCCATTGCCCTGACCCAAAATGTCACCTATCTATGTTCTCCAGGGATGCTGCCTGACCTGCTGAGTTGCTCCAGCACTGTTTCTTTATATACAAGGTGAAATACAGTATGTATTTTCAGTATGTACAATTCTTTCGCAAAGGTGTCTGTTCAGAGACATCCCAATGTTATGAACCTTAATAATCAGGAGGAAATACTAAACTTGGAAACTGAATTTCTTAAGTGAGGGAAGATAAAAAAGTGATTGAATCAATGTCCTTCTGCCTATTGTCTCAAAGCAAAATATTGTCTCAACGCAAAATATTGTTAGCAAATCATCCATTGCTTGGCAGTTTTGTCATAAAGTACAAAATAATGGAAGCTACATTAATCAAATTAATTCCAGTAGTCAGAAGCTGGGTGTAACCCACCAAGCAGATTGCAAATATCAAGTGTATGGTTTTCCAAATATAGCACAAGCTTAATAGGGCAAAGATGCAGGCCTCAGTTCCTTGCTCACTCATATCATTACAAAAGAACAGCTTCAATTCAGGTGTGTGAATATTTGCCTCAATTTACACTGGATAATCCTGGAATTTGACATGTCAAGATGACTTAAGGATCGATGTGCTTTGGAACTGGGATTTACGTTTTGTAGTATGAATTACAGATTCAAAGTAACTTCATCTCAATCACGTGTATTTCCAGGCTGCTTTAATATGGTCAAATAATACACTGCACTACCTCCAAATCAACAATTTGCTTTATCACTGATTTTGCCTACATTGAAGTTCCATCCTCATTTTTCATGAGCACTGAAAATCGAGGATGAAAATAACAGGACTGATCATCACTGAGCAATGAGGTGTTTTATTGTTCTCTATCCTGACTCTCAATCCCTCCCAAAATATAAATATCTCTCCACTGTTACCTGTGAGAGGCCTGGTGAAGAGACATGGCCTGGCGGCGTTGCAGAGAGATTTGGATGACCTTTGTTTATTTCGTGTGTTGTGTAAACAGCAGGTCCTGCCTGTCTGGGCACCTGTGGGACCTGACAGAGATACTAAATGTTAGGACAAAGTGGTACTCTCAAAACATAGTCACATACATTATTTGTTAGAGAAGAAAATTATTTGAGTTTGATCATGATCATTGGACTATGATGTTTGATGGGGATCAGAAATGACAGGTGGTGCTGCTTCTAAGAAATCTTGTGTATTAAAATACAGGAAAGTAGAAATGGCAATTTGAAATTCAACTATTCATAATTTCAGAGAAAGGTTGTGTTCCTGATGCTTTGCTATATTTTCATTTAATAGTATTAAATGAATATAAAAGAATTAACCATCCATGTTTATTTGCAATTAATAAAACGAATTTAAATAGATCAAATCAGTGATTAAAAAGCCAGAGTGTAGAAAACATATGTTTTAATTTCCTTCAATGCCAAAATACTCTAAATATGAACATTTATTAATTTAAAATTCATTACAATATTGATGCAACCCTACAAAATAACCTTTTTTCCCATTTAGTTTATTTTATTGATATTATGTTCTTTCCCTTCCAAGATTATCACCAGACCACACACATTACACCTTTTGTAGTGGTTCAGGAAATGTACTTACAAGAACTTAAGCATCACTTATTATTTGCATTTTTATGCGTTACATAGCTAGGATATAACAGTTCCTCTGTCCCTCTCTTCCCCTCCCCAGATCTCCCACTGTCTTCCTGTCTCCACCTATATCCTTCCTTTGTCCCGCCCCCCTGACATCAGTCTGAAGAAGGGTCTCGACACGAAACGCCACCCATTCCTTCTCTCCTGAGATGCTGCCTGACCTGCTGAGTTACTCCAGCATTTTGTGAATAAATACCTAGGATATAGCACATTATACGTTTCAAGATTAATATAATTTTTTTAAATTCGTGCAGCATAATGCTATGACGAGATAAGATGCCATTCCAACAATGGTATAAATCTTATGGAAATGCCCAACCCCTCAATTGGGAAAAAAATGTTGCGAGCTGAGGATATTGTGAATAGATTACGAAAAAATATATAAATCAGAGTAAAAATGTACAATTAATCATAGTAAGCTCCACCACAAACAAGCTCATGTCCTCATCAGGAGCAGCAAATAAGTCTTGCATAATGTTAGTGATATGATGGTATGGAGCCAACAAGTTCCACATTACAACCGAATGGTTAAAGAATGCACCAAAGCCACCACAAATGCTCAAACAATTATGGCAAAATCTAGTCAGTCTTACATGGAAACTGTCACAATTGTAATATACATGTTTCATTATTAACTTTTCAAAATGTTGCCAGGACCTGAAGGCCTGAGCTATAAGAGGTTGGGCAGGCTAAAACGTTATTCCTTGAGCGCTGGAGGTTGATCTAATGGAGGTGTACAAGATCATGAGGGGGAGAGGGTGAATGCACAGTGTCTTTTGTCCAGAGAAAGGGAATCAAGAACCATCGGTTTAAGGTAAGAGGGGAAAGATTTAATAGGACCCTAAGGATCAACATTTTCGCAGAGTGTGGTGAATATATGGAATGAACTGCCAGAGGAGGTAGTTGAGGCAGATACGATAACAACATTTAAAAGACATTTGGGAAGGTACATGGATAGGAAAGATTTAGAGGGATACGGGCCAAACTCGGGCACATGAGACTAGCATAGATGGAACATCATGGTCAGCATGGACAGAGTGGGCTGAATAGCCTGATTCTGTGTTGTATGACATCATGATTCTAAAATATCTATCCCTTGGTAACATGCAAGAATTACTGATTTGTAATGGTCTTGGATAATCTTCCATAACTGGTTCTCCACTTATTGGAAAGATATGGTCGGGAGTGGATACAAAAATACAATATTGGTATTTGGGGGGGGGGGGGGGTTGAGAGAAAATGAAACAAACAAACAGTTAAACCTTGTATTTGTAATTTAGTCTTTCAATCAGTATACAGTAAGCACACAATATTCATATAACTTGAAAAATCTGATTGCAAACTATTGTGCCTGCTTCGATGTGAGGATGTGCTTGATTGTTTAACAAAACAAGTTAACAGTTCCCATCTGTGAAGCATTACTGCTGAAACATATGGGAAAAGCAAGCAACAGACATACCAATCAGGACATTATACCCATCAGGAAAGATTGTATAGCCACAGGACTTTTCCCCAAGATGAAAAGCTATATGATGTAACCCAGTATGAATGTGAAATGATGACCATACAAAAGATAGCTAATAACTTACAAGGGTAATCAAGATGATCTTCTTCTGAGGAGCAGCTAGAACTCAGAACAGACTAACATAAAGAGATGGGACAAGAGCTGACATAGAGATGAGGGTGATCTTATAGAGGTGTACAAAATCATGAGAGGAATAGACCAGGTAGACGCACAGAGTCTCTTGCCCAGAGTAGGGGAATTGAAAACCAGAGGGCATAGGTTTATGGTGAGGGGGTAAAGGTTTAATAGGAACCCGAGCGGTATCTTTTTCCACTTAAAGGGAGGTAGGTGTATGGAACGAGTTGCCGGAGGAGGTAGTTGAGGCAAGTACTATCGCAACGTTTAAGAAATATTAAGACAGGTACATGAATAGGACAGGTTTAAAGGGATATGGGACAAATACAGGCAGGTGGGACTAGTGTAATGGGACATGTTGGCTGGTGTGGGCAAGTTGGGCTGAAGGGCCTGTTTCCACACTGTAAGAGTCTATGACGATGACAAACGTAAACCACAAGTACAACAACTTATATTCCACTGGAGCTGCCTAAAGCTCAATGGAATGAACATCAAATTTTCCAATTTCAGGTAACTTAATCCCCCTTTATTCACAAAATGCTGGAGTAACTCAGCAGGTCAGGCAGCATCTCGGGAGAGAAGGAATGGGTGACGTTTCGGGTCGAGACCCTTCTTCAGACTGATGTCGGGGGTGGGACAAAGGAAGGATATAGGTGGAGACAGGAAGAAGGAGGGAGATCTGGGAAGGAGGAGGGGAAGGGAGGGACAGAGGAGCTATCTGAAGTTGGAGAAGTCGACGTTCATACCACCGGGCCGCAAACTGCCCAGGCGAAATATGAGGTGCTGCTCCTCCAATTTCCGGCAGGCCTCACTATGGCACTGGAGGAGGCCCATGACAGAGAGGTCAGACTGGGAATGGGAGGGGGAGTTAAAGTGCTGGGCCACCGGGAGATCAGTTGCGTTAATCCGGACCGAGCGCAGGTGTTCAGCGAAGCGATCGCCGAGCCTGCGCTTGGTTTCGCCGATATAGATAAGTTGACATCTAGAGCAGCGGATGCAATAGATGAGGTTGGAGGAGGTGCAGGTGAACCTCTGTCTCACCTGGAAAGAATGTTTGGGTCCTTTGATGGAGTTGAGGGGGGAGGTAAAGGGACAGGTGTTGCATCTCGTGCGGTTGCAAGGGAAAGTGCCCGGAGTTAGGGTGGTTTGGGTAGGAAGGGACGAGTGGACCAGGGAGTTGCGGAGGGAACGGTCTCTGCGGAACGCAGAGAGGGGAGGGGATGGGAAGATATGGCCAGTGGTGGGGTCCTGTTGTAGGTGACGGAAATGTTGGTGGATAATATGTTGGATCCGCTGGCTGGTGGGGTGGAAGGTGAGAACGAAGGGATCCTGTCCTTGTTGCGAGTGTGGGGATGGGGAGCAAGAGCGGAGCTGCGGGATGTAGAAGAGACCCTAGTGAGAGCCTCATCTATAATGGAGGAGGGGAAGCCCCGTTTTCTGAAAAACGAGGACATCTCGGAAGCCCTAGTGTGAAACACCTCATCCCGGGCGCAGATGCGGCGTAGACGGAGGAATTGGGAGTAGGGGATAGACTTTTTGCAGGGGACCGGGTGGGAAGAAGTGTAGTCCAGATAGCTGTGCGAGTCGGTGGGCTTGTAATAAATGTCCGTCACTAGTTTTTCTCCTGTGATGGAGATGGTGAGGTCCAACCTCATCTATTGCATCCGCTGCTCTAGATGTCAACTTATCTATATCGGCGAAACCAAGCGCAGGCTCGGCGATCGCTTCGCTGAACACCTGCGCTCGGTCCGCATTAACGCAACTGATCTCACGGTGGCCCAGCACTTTAACTCCCCCTCCCATTCCCAGTCTGACCTCTCTGTCATGGGCCTCCTCCAGTGCCATAGTGAGGCCCGCCGGAAATTGGAGGAGCAGCACCTCATATTTCGCCTGGGCAGTTTGCGGCCCGGTGGTATGAACGTCGACTTCTCCAACTTCAGATAGCTCCTCTGTCCCTCCCTTCCCCTCCTCCTTCCCAGATCTCCCTCCTTCTTCCTGTCTCCACCTATATCCTTCCTTTGTCCCACCCCCGACATCAGTCTGAAGAAGGGTCTCGACCCGAAACGTCACCCATTCCTTCTCTCCCGAGATGCTGCCTGACCTGCTGAGTTACTCCAGCATTTTGTGAATAAATCAATTTGTACCAGCATCTGCAGTTATTTTCTTATAATAACTTAATCCCCCTTGTTCCTCCCTTACCGGTCTACCGAGGGTCTCTCTCCCTTTCACCCTTTCCATCCTTCATTAACGCGACTTATCACCCTCGCCTACCTGATTCCATCTGCCCCACAACCATATCCCCAACTACCTGCTTCTTCTCACTTGTTTCACCTTCCCCACCACCTCTCTCATCTGGTTCCATTTGCCCAACATTCCTCCCTTATCTGTTTCCACCTATCAAACTAAGATTGCATCATTCATTTAAAAGGCTGAATGGAACCAAGTAATCTGCAAGTCTATCCTGCCAAGAGACTAAACTCTTCATTGTTATTGTATCCATTTCCCTAAATGAGCCAGAACCATTTTCAAGTACAGAGGAATCAATTGCTAATCCATCATTTTTTAGAACAAGATGGCTGCACCAACACCAAATGCTTTGTCATTAAACTAAAGCCCAAGTCAAAATTCTAGCCCAGTGATTATTTTTTTCACTGTAATTACTTTGATAGTATCACAACCATCAAAAATATGTTCTATTCAACATGTACAGGAAACTAGAACATATCTTGCATTCAAGCCCATCGCACAGAAATGCATTGAAATCAAGCAAAACAATTTAAAAATGGGAGGAGGGGGTGGGGGTGAAATACACACACACACACTGAACATCCCAACATCATATCTGTCCTTTTCAGAATGGCAGGCAGTGACTAGTGTGCTGCCACAAGGGTCTGTGCTGGGACCCGTTATTTAAATATATATGAACGATTTAGATGAGGGAATTAAAAGTAACATCTCCAAGTTTGCGGATGACACAAAGCTGGGTGGCAAAGTGAGCTGTGATGAGGATACTATGAGGCTGCAAGGTGACTTGGATAGATTGGGTGAGTGGGCAGATGCATGGCAGATGCAGTATAATGTGGATAAATGTGAGGCTATCCACTTTGGTGGCAAGAACAAGGCAGATCATTATCTGAGTGGTGTCAAGATTAGGAAAAGTGGAGGTGCAACGAGACCTGGGTGTGCTTGTACATCAGTCACTGAAAGTAAGCATGCAAGTACAGCAGGCAGTGAAGAAAGCTAATGGCATGTTGGCCACCATTGCGAGTGGATTTGAGTTTTAGAGCAAGGAGATCCTACTGCAGTTGTACAAGGCCCTGGTGAGCAATTTTGGTCTCCTAATTTGAGGAAGAACATTATTGCTATTGGAGTGCAGCGTAGGTTCACCAGGTTAATTCTCGGGATGGCGCGACTGACATATGATGAAAGAATGGGTCGACTGGGCTTGTACTCACTAGAATTTAGAAGGATGAGAGGGGATCTTATAGAAACATAAAATTCTTAAAGGATTGGATACGTCTAGATACAGGAAAAATGTTCCTGATGTTGGGGGTGTCCAGAATCAGGGGTAACAGTTTAAGAATAAGGGGTAGGCCATTTAGGACTGAGATGATGAAACATTTCTTCACCCAGAGAGTTGTGAATTTGTGGAATTCTCTGCCACAGAAGGCAGTGGAGGCCAATTCACTGGATGTTTTCAAGAGTTAGATTTAGCTCAGAGCTAAAGGGATCAAGAGATATGGGGAAAAAGCAGGAACGGGATACCCATCTTAGATAAGCCATGATCATATTAAATGGCGGTGTTGGCTCAATGGCTCGAAGGGCCGAATGGCCTACCCCATACCTATTTTACTATGTTTCTATATTCCTTGTGCACAAGAACCCAAAATAATTTGAATTGAGATAGCACTGGGTGACAACCAAATGATGCTGAATTTCTTCACCACGTTATGATTTTTTATTTTAAACGTAACTATTTTTTTATAATAATGAAAATTCAGTTGAATTAATCTCTCTCATGACAGGAATGATGCAGACAGAAACACAAGCAAAGCAAACTTGAAGGGACTCCCTTACAGAAAATAACTAAATAATAGAACGGTTGCACTAAGGCAGGTGGCCATTGGGCCCCAGAGTCTATGCATGTTATGTCTATGCCAGTATCCTGTACAGTATGGCTGCTCAGTATTTTTAGGTATGCCTTGTTATTCTTGGCAAACCTTTTCTCACTCATTCAATCAGGGTTAATGCCTTGACTTGACAGTAATGGTAAAATGAGGGAGACATTAAGCCACAAGGTTACAGATTATGGGAGTGTACATTTCTGCTGCTGTTGATGGTCCAAGGTGTTTTATGAATGCCCAGTTCAGAGCTGCCAGTTACATTCGAAGACTATTCCTTTTATCAAATTTGTCATTATTGCTACCTTGAACAAATGCATTAACCACAGATAGAGTGTCAAGGACAGTCAAGCAAGTTTATCCCTTGTATTCGTTCACTTATGACCTGCCACAGACCCAGCCTGGCAGCTGTGTCTTTCAGGTCAAGATATACACAAGCATTGTGTTGGAGATGTCTGGCACATTGTCTAGAAGGGACAGTTCTGTACCTACAACTAGGTCAGTCTGACTTCTGAGAGGCAGCTGTCACAATTCAGACACGTTCCTTGATGTTTCTGCGAGTTAATGCTAGGTTGTCTGTCCAATTTTATTATTTAAACAGTGGTGTTGGTACAACGGAGTGGCTTGCTTGGCCATTTTGAAGTCAACTACGTGGGGTAAATCTGGACTGGTCAAGGATGGTAAATATCTTCCCGTGAAAGACACTGGTTGACTTCATATTTTGTTTTATTACAATCTAGTAGTCTTCATGGCCATCATTACAACATTTTTTAACTAAGGGTGCTTCCAACCTAAATTGGAATTGTGTGATAGACAAAAACTTAGATTTTCTATTTTGATTTCCTGAATATCATTTGCCTAAATAATTAAATCTATACCAGCTGTTTCAAATGGGGCTTCTATTTGATTTTCTAAACCAGTAATGATCTTGTACATCTCTATCAGATCTCATCTCAACCTTCTTTGCTCCAAGAAAAACAATCACAGCTTCTCCAGTCTAACCTTGTAAATCAAATTTCTGAACAAGAGAACCATTCAGGTAAATCTGAATCTGTCCTCTTTCACCACATCCTAGCTAAAGAATGGTGACCAAAATTGGACACAGCATTCCTGTATGGCCTAATAGATGTTTTAAACAGATTTAATATACCTTTCTGATTACGAGGACCATGCGGTTATTCATAATGCCAAGGATTCGGTACGCTATAACCACCATGCACATAGCACCTGTTCAAGGATTTATGTAGTTATTCACTCAGATTCCTTTGTTCCAGAACAGAGCTAATGGTGTTCCCCTTTCTGCATTTCATTTTGCACTCTACAGCTGCCACTTGCCTGCCTTTTATTTTAAATCTATGGATACGCAAAGCAGATAAGTAAGCCTACTCTTGATTTAATACATTAAACATGTTAAATTATTTATTCTAATGATATAATGGTGTTAAAATCTCAACACAACTAGGGACAGAAGTATGCAAGGGTTAAGGACTGCAACTACTTATGCCACAGATAATGCCGAGAAAGATTCAGCACATAACAGAATGCCATTGGAGGCAGTTATTTGGCCATCTGTCCTGGGTCTAAGAGCAATTATTCCAAGCAGTTATTTCTCCTTCAAGCATTTATTATACGGCTGTCAGGGAAATTAAAAAAATGAACTGATTGCAGTTTTTAAAAATCACATTGTTAAACAATACATTAGTAATATACCTGAACAAGACAAGTTGGAAAATTCAATAGGACAATGGGAAATGCTTTCCTTTATATCTACTGACATAATCTGAAATTCTTAAATACCTCTAAAACATTGCTCTTCTTTATCTTCAAATCCTTCTCCAGTCTACAACCCTCAAAATTTCCTTGTTCCTCCAACTGCAATCTCCTCTAGATTTTCTTATTAAAAAGCATGGTTATAGATTTATGACTAAGCTTACACACCAAGAGCAGTTTTCAGGAGAAGACACTATATGATGTAAACGTGAGGGTAGAAGGGGACATGGAAAGAAACAAGCTGGGTGAGAGCAGCAAAGAGCCATGGTAGATGAGGGTTGTTTCCTGGACATTGTTCTTCACCTGTTCTCGGTTTTGGTTGTCAATGCAGACCTAGCTTCTGAGCAATGCAAAGAATGTCAGACTCATACACCACAGAAACAACTCATTCAGCTCAATCGTCCATGCTGACAATGGTCTATTTTTCCATATTGTCAGATAGATGCCACTACTGCAACTGTATTGGAAAAAAAAATGGCTACAGGTGTAGTTTGTTATGAAGTGGAGGACTTCAGCATTATATCCAGGGTTGAGATGTTGGAGTCAGTTGGACAGGCAGCATCTGTGAAGAGAAGGAATGGGTGACGTTTCAGGTCGAGACTCTTATATCTAGGGTATTGTCTGGTCCCATAGACTTTATTGACTCCAGAAGTATCATAAATTGACAAAAGAAAAAAACAAGTCTGTTTATGGTCATATGAAAATTGTGAACATAAATTGGTTCTGTTTTGCCATTCAGGAACTACAGATAGTAAACAAACATAAGTTCTTCAGTATATATATATATTTGCAGTTAAAAGATTGTAATATAAACTTCTGATAATTGATTATCAATTACCAACTAGTAATAAGGTGTCCCATCGTGGACAAAGGGAATCGCTGAAGATGCTTTTGCGTCTATCACCTGAGTTACCCAGTTATTGGCATCAATTCAAAGGCTTAATTTGAAACGAATCTAGATCCTTCCAAGCTCAGCCTGTACTCAAATTCTGTTCAGTAAACATATTAAAATAACAAATTGAACTTATGGGCAAATCGCCAGCCTAAAATGTTACCAAATACAGAATTTTTGTGTTTCCATCTTATTATGTTATAGAAAAGAAAAATCTAAAGAAATTTACAATATTACATGATACAATGACATGATAGTGTGTTTCAAGATAGTAATACAATCCAATGTCAGATATTTATCATTGAAATCCATCAGGTTAATGCGATGACATGAAGATCAACAGCTATTGAAGTTATTTTTATTATTATTTCAGATACAGCGCGGAAACAGGCCTTTTCGGCCCACCAAGTCCGCGCCGCCCAGCGATCCCCGCACATTAACACTATCCTACACACACTAGGGACAATTTTTACATTTACCCAGTCAACTAACCTACATACCTGTACGTCTTTGGAGTGTGGGAGGAAACCGAAGATCTCGGAGAAAACCCACGCAGGTCACGGGGAGAACGTACAAATTCCTTACAGTACAGCACCCGTAGTCAGGATCGAACCTGAGTCTCCGGCGCTGCATTCGCTGTAAGGCAGCAACTCTACCGTTGCGCCACCGTGCCGCCCTGTTGCAACACCAAATGTAACATGCTGCTTGTTTACACATTTGCTTGGAAACGTGTCTTGCCTAACCTAGAAAAACATCATGCACAATCTCGTGATGCATGGAACAGCATTTTGTCTTCTCATGTGCCCAATGAATCTGGTATAAACATTATGATACTAATAGCATTTACAAACACCTGAATGCATTGCAGTCAAAAACACATTTTTACTGTGCATTCCTTCAAATCATTTACAGTTGAACCTAATAACAGACAGTTGTTTAGCCACCATCAAACACTGGTCGTTATACCTCTACATGCTCCTTTGCTTGGGTTAAAAGCTTAGCCGAGAATCAATATTACAATCCCATCGCCAGAGACAAAGACTAAATCAAGCATTATCTCCAGATAACGTGGACATTTTCTAAATATGTGAATCGGAATCACAAGAATGTAATTAATTTCATTATCATGACAACCTAAAGGCAAAACTAATTCCACAAGCAGTTCTGCATATTAACAAAGCAACTTGAAGTTGTTTTCTAGAGGGAAGGGATGGACATTGGCAGCTCTTACTATATTTTGCCAAGTACTTATAACTGCATTGCAATTGCAATGTTCCAAGCATTATTTTGCAATGAGTATGTAGAAAATTGAAATATATTAAAACTAGCATTTAAAATACAAGTTGCAACAATGAGTAAAAGCACACAAGTCAACTTTCAAACTTAATACAATGTAATCAAACAGAAGCAAATTACTCAACCATTGCTCCTTGCCTCATTTCAACACCAAGCCAATCTAGTTATTTGGAATTGATTTCACCATCATGAATAAGAGGCTAAAATTGGATTTCATGTGGCAAGCAGACCTAGAGGCATTTCTTGATATTCAGCAGGATCAAGCCTCTAGCCATCTGGCTAGTTGTGGATAATGTCTACAAGGCAAAGATGAAGAAACCAGACTACAGCACTGCACAAAATGACATTCAAGTGGAGGGAGTGAAAAGGAATCAGGTAGCAGTAGAGGACAAAATGGTTGGAATATAAATTTTCTCTGCAGCTATGACTGGAAGTTCAAAAGATTGAACTGTTTGGTTGGTTGCATAGTTATGGACAATCATGAAATGAACTTGGGAGTTTGAGGTGATGGTTATGATTGTTACAGTTCACAAGAATCATGTAGGGAGTATTTAGAATGTAGTTCTGGCTCTCCACCATTATCCCATATAATAAAAACTTTTTTGAAATAGATGTCCATGTTTCAAACGCAATACAGTAATCATGAGGATGGAGGGGTTAATTTTCAGTCTGGATGAATGAAATTGTAATTTGCATCGAGTTCATGAAGTGAATTCAAGATGAATTGCTGAATCAGTATATAAAGGAACTAATTAGAGGACATACTATTTTACATTGTTTCCTTTTATTTAGGCTGTCCCTTGGGATTGAAGGTAACTTGCTTCCACTCCAGGTCCATAGGCAAAAGAGGCCTTCAAACTGTAGAGTCTGCCACTGATGGGTCAGGCGATGCCAGACAAGTGGGTAGTTTCTGGGATAGTATGTTCATTCCATTGTGATTCATTAACTTTCAATACATCGACTCTGTTCTAAATAATATTGTTTTTTCACTACATTAGCTATTTCAATGAGTCTCTGAGGTTGTTCTGTTTTTCATTGGTACTTTCAAAACATCCTTTGAACTCTTCCTCGGTTCACCTGGTAATCTCCTCCCATAACAGCACTCAAAAGAGTCTATTGCAATAGCTTGATCTTGGTCATGCGCAACAATGGCAATTGAGTACAATTAGGGTCCCCATGCTTGGATGTTTGGCCGGAAGAAAATGTTGACTTATGTTCAATTATCCATGCAGTGGATTTGGAAGATTTTGAGACGTCAGTACTATTTGTGTCTTTACATTACCGTAAAGTGCTTCCTGTAGATAGTTCAGGTGACGAGGCATATTGGAACGGAGGCATCACTGCTGCTCAATAGACCATTAGTTTTATGCCAGGTCTAAAATCTTGACCTTTAAAACCCCTGCTTTGGCCATATTGAAGCAAATGGTCAATTTCATCATTTTCATTGGCCTTTGCTGAGAGGTGACATTCAAACCGAAGTCGTCCATTTTTTCCAAAGTACCACCGGGATCCTTTCCTGTCAGAGGATGGTGTTGTAACATGGCAACAGTTTACTCAGATGCTGAGCGTTAGGCCCATCATCTCATTATGTTTTATTGAATGAGTTAAGCAAGACTTCAGATTCATCAATACTGTTCGACAACAGAGATTGGGGTAATCATGATCCTGGAAAGCAGCTGCAGTACACTGAACAGTTTTCTATTGGTTCTGAAGATTAGCTCCAATCTTATAGAAAATTGTTTAAGCAAGACACAGCAGAGTGAAAAATACTGAAAAAAGTATCAGAATAAAGATGCAGTCCAGTTTGACACTGGTTTTCATTAACATTAGCTGTTGTGGACCTATTTGTTACAAGTGTGGCTTGCACGCATGTCACCATGAGGCAAATGCAACGTGGCAATAAATTTCTGTTGGTTACCAAATACGAGTAGGGTCCTCCAAAATATCTCCAAAGTTAATAAAGTAATAGTCATGTCAAATAAGACCAAGTGTGGTGGTTAATGCAACTTGCAGCATCTCTCAAAATTGTTGTATAATCAAGATCACATCACATTCAGGAAATAGATCTTCAGCTACTGGGTCTGAAGAAGGGTCTCGACACGAATCATCACCCATTCCTTCTCTCCAGACACGCTGCCTGACCCTCTGAGTTACCCCAGCATTTTGTATCTACCTTCAGCTACTGGGAAATGGTTTATGAACACCCAATCATTAACTTTCCCTGTGGCAGATAGCTGGGAGATCCCCAAGTGATTACCAAACCTAGGCTTAGAATCAAAGTGAAAGAATAGAAATTGACTTTTCAGCCCACCATATCCAATGCCAAACATTTTGCCCGTTTATAGTAATCCAATCCACTTGCATTATGTCCATATCCTTCTAAGCCTTTACATTTAAGAGGCATTTAGACAGGCACTTAAATAGGAGTGATTGGATCTAATTCCACTACTTCCGCTGACAGCACATTCCAGGTTATCAACCACTCTGTGTGGACAAACACTCTCTCCTTGAATCCATTATTAAAACAAGATTCAGATTATCTCCCCCATCTATGCTGTTCTAAATTTATACACATCTTTCGGGTCACCTCTCAATCTTTGTTCCACAGAAAATAAACACAGCCTATGCAATCTCATCCCATTATTAAAGAGTCAAGAGTGTTTAATTGTCATATGTAGCAAAACAGAATAATTAAATTCTTACTTGCAGCAACACAACAGGTTTGTAAACATAATACCCAAAAGATAACATAATAAACAAAAACATTCAATAAATTAAAAAAACAATATCATGCAAAACAAAAGCCCAAAGTCCCTAGTGCAACCAAGGCAGTTCGTAGTTTGAAGTTTTGCAGTGTTTGTAATGTTCAATAGTCTGATGGTTGTTGGGAAGAACCTTGACTGAATGGTTTTCAGACTCCTCTACCTTCTTTCCGATGGCAGAATCATAATCAGGATGGCGTGGGTCAGTCATGCTGGCTACCTTTTTGAGGTAGTGTTTCCTATGGAGACACTACCTCAATAGATGGGGGGGGGGGGAGGTTAGATCCATCATCGACCGTGCAGGTCCACTTTTTGCTCCAGGGCATTTGAATGGCCGAACTAGGCCTCAATGCAACCAGTCAATATGCTCTCTACCATACACCTGTAGAAGTTCAAGAAAGTATTCCTCAACAGACTGAATCTCCTTAATCTTCTAAGGAAGTAGAAGTGTTGATGGGCTTTCTTTATGATTGCATCAATGTGCTGTGTCCAGGACAGATCTTGACTCTCTCTCCCACCAACAAAGATACGTTTGTGGATCCTCAGTCTTCCTCTTCAACAATCAGCTCCTTAGTTTTACTGACGTTGCGAGCATGGCTGCTGTTCTAAAACCATTCAATCAGATGATTGATCTTTCGATACTCTGACTTATCATTATCTATAATTCATCCAACAACGGTGGTGTCGTCGGCAAATTTACATGGTCATGGGTATAAAGCGAGCAAAGCAGGGGTTTGAGCACGGTCTTGTGGTGCCATTGTGGCTGATGGATATAGAGGAGAAGGTGCTGTTGTCAATTTCTACCAATTGCATTCTATTGATGAAAGAGGTTGAGGATCCAGTTGCAAAGTGATGTGCAGAGACCTAGTTCCCTGAGCTTGCTAACAAATTTGAAGAGTTTGATGGTTTTGAACGCCGAGCTGCAGTCGATGTACAAGGAGCCTGTTAAGTGGTCTAGTGCAGAGTAGAGAACCAGCGAGATTGCATTCCCCATTGATCTACTGTGGCCGTATTTTTAAAGCAGAAGAACTTCTTACATCAATAATGGGAAGATCATGATGTCCACAAAAACTCCAGCCAGTTGGTCCTTGCAGGTTTTGAGAACGCGACCACGAATACAGTCCTCCAAACCAGCAAATTCATGGTTGACCCCCTCCGTAGTCTCCAGCAAAATACATCCATCCTGTTGTGAACTCACATCAAGCCTATAGAGCAACCAACTAACCAACCAGAACAGCACACAATATTCCAAATCCTGCCCAGTGTTTCCGCATCCGTCTTTCTCTGCAGCTCTAACGCTGCAAGAGCATAACTATATTCTGCATTCTGGTATTTTTCTCTTTGCACTACCTCTTATATTCTATGCTCCAACCTATGAATGTCATCATACCTTCTTCGCTATTTGTTTCTACCCATACAGCCACTTTCAGAGAACTATAGACTTGAAATCCAAAGAATTTCCTTTCAACAACATTCCTTAGTTCTTTTCCTAAGTGACTTCTCAAATTGGATCATTCATTTGTTGGAATTAAATACCACCTGCCAATTCTCTGCGCAACTTTCCGACTGAGCTTTGCGAAGACCATCTTCCTCACAATCCACAACTCTGTCAATTTTTGTATAATTCACAAATTTCCTAATTCTACCTCCTCCTACATTCACATCCAAGTTGTTGGTGTATTTCAACGGTCCCAGCAACAATCCTTGAAGTACATAACTGGTGACAGACTTCCAATCCACCACCCACCATCTCGCCTTAGATTCCATTTGGCTTTAATCCTTCGGACCAACCCACGATGTGGAATCTTATAGAAACATAGAATATAGGTGCAGGAGAAGGCCATTTGGCCCTTCGAGCCAGCACCGCCATTCATTGTGATCATGGCTGATCGTCTACAATCAGTAACCTGTGCCTGCTTTCTCTCCATATCCCTTGATTTCACTAGCCCCTAGAGCTCTATCTAACTTTGTTTTAAATTCATTAACTTTTTTTAATTGCCTTGTCAATTCTTGTCAATTGCCTCAATGTAAACTACGTTCACTACCCTACCTTCAATCTTCTTAGTTACCTCGACAAAAAAAAATCATTGAGACTGGATTGCCTCAACACAGAAATACTGACCATCCCTGTCTTTTCAAATATATATTAGTCCGTTCCATTAGAAATTTAGTCATTGGTTACATTTCTTGATCTCAGTTAAACTACACTAAGGTCCTACTACAACCTCAACGAGTTGGACTGGAAACAGATCAGTGAAGATGGACAGCAAATTTCCAAAGATTTCTTGCACCAATTCAAATGTAATGATTTTTCTTTAAAATTGTTACAGATTATGTTATGTTTGGCATTATGGACTTGGAGACAAAAAAATACCATCTAATTTTTCACAAAGAGATTACTGACAATTCTTCACAAAACATAACACCGCTATATATATATTTTTGAACTCTATGAGAGTCCACATCAGCCAACTTTAAACATTAGAACAAACGATTCGGAATAAAAACAGTAGTAAAGCCACATGCACTTCATCTATCAAACTTAATTTCACATTTCAATTTATAAAAAACAATCAGTTTGAACATTTAATGTTCCGCCAAGAAATCACAAAACAAGACTAGACTACTCCTACTGTCAATTTTATCAATTTCATTTTAAGCTAGCCAGGTCACAAATCTTTATAACAGTGCTCAACAACTAAATGTTGTGGCCAAAAAGGGAGACCTTGACTTCTTCAAAAATGACATTGTGTAATCCATGTTAAACATCTCCAGTTTTTGCAAAACAGTACAGAATGCAAGTTACCCTCAGATCCGCGAGCAAGGCTTATCACAAGAAAGTGATAAACCTGGCAAGTTGTCATACCTTTCTACACTCAAAAAAGATCTTGGTACATGGACACAGTAGTATTAAATTGCATATTCATTAAAAAAGGAAATTACACAGGAAACAATGTACAGATTATGTCAACAAATCATTCAAAAAGATCATTTGAAAATACTTTCACACGCATCTTATCACAACAATAAGTCACAATTCCCAATTAGCTATGTGCCTAAGTTGATAACATTGATCAAACTTTATAAAATAGCTGTTTTAATTTTAAAATTGTTTTAATAAGATATTCCACAGAAGCCTAGGTTTTAAGATCACATAGGAAATCTGCCATTGTCAGATTTTTAAAAATCAACACGCAGACATAATTTGAAAATTATCCAAAGCAAGACTGAATGAGCAAAATTTGTCATTGATTGGTTTTACCCATGAGACGGAAGTATCAAAGAATAACCAGCTTTTATGGTTCACATGGTATATTTAATGATATAGGAAAAAAAGATCACGTTTCTGATGGAGATGTTAAGTGATAATAGTTTAAAAAATCCAGCTATGGTAGCAATTTACCAATGACCAATTTAGCATAAAAAAATTATGGTGTCAATTAATACATTTGGAAGATTGGGTCAGAAGAATAAAGACAATGGTTTTAATTCTGAAGGCAAGGAGGCCTGTTCATTAGACAGTGTATACCTGAAGTGTGGGATTTATGTTTTGTGGGAAGGGTAACAAGTGCTTTGAGGAAGAATTTAAATAAATTTGACAGTTTGGAACATTACAGAAAAGAGAAAGAGTAGAGACCTTCTACGTAAAAGAATGCGAAAGGAAAAGTTCAGAAGTGGACAATGAGCAGGCACAAAGTAATCAAATTACAAAAGCATGGAAAATAAGATAGTGAGCTGCTAGCATAAAATGTCACAAGGGACTGTGGTTCAGTTACAATAACAGAAGCTCGAATCAAAGGAGGATTGGGATTTTTTTACCACAAGGGACTCAAGAAAAACAAGAAAAGGGGGAAATAGATGCAGGAGGCTAGCAGAACTGTTAACATTATTCAAAAATGGAAAGTGGTGATGTAATTGAGTAAAACATTTGTAAAATAAGTTTTATGTTCATCAACTATTCCACTTATATAAGGGAGCCAATTTAAGGGAGCATATTAAACAAAGATGTAGGAATCAAGAGAATGATCATGGCAGGCTTAAATTATCCCAGTGCAAACAAGGATGGTAACAGTGTAAAGGGAAAAGAGGAATGGAATATGAAATGTGCATAAGAATCTTCTTTCCAACCCAAAGAAGAAGGAATCAGATCTTGATTTGGTTCTGGAGAAGGAAATTGAGACATGTGGACCATGTTTCAGTTCAAAGGATTTAGCCACAGTGGGCAATATCACCAGGCTCAGAAAACTTGTGTGAAAGTATTTAAATAGAAAGGAGTCAGTTAATTTTGTAATGTTAAAAAAAGGATCAGTTAAATAAAACAAGGTAAAGCGTGTTTTTTTTCTATAGACAAGTGGTAAAAGGGTAGACAAAGATAGGGTACAAACAAAAAGGTACTAAGTGAGGATTTCACTTGTTTTTCAGTAATCAAGTTGGAATACATCAGAGAAGAATGGAACCTGCATAGGTTCTGGCCAAAACATTCAATCTTTCCTGAATATGGGTGTAGGGCCAATAACCCACATGAATGAGGCAAAATCAGAACTATGAGGTTATAAATGGAAGTCAATGACGAATCGCGTCTGACAACTTGAGCAAATTATGATCAAAGAAGAGGATTTTTGATGGTAATATATTTGATAAGAAATTTACATAATAAATGTTATCAAAATTAAAACCAATGGGGTTAAAGATATAGGGAGAGCAAGAATGTAAACTGGATAAGGAACAAGATGAGATGAGATCAATGGTTAATTGCTATTTTTCAGATTGTAGGACAAGGTCCAATACCAATTAAATAGGTTACATGAGCTTAGTCCTACTCGAATCGTTTTTGAAATGACTGCCAAGTTAAATACAAATTTCTGAAAATAATGAATGAGACTGAAGGCAGCACCCAAACAACGCTCACATGATGATAGCATGTGATCCAGGGAAAAACACAACATTCTCTGGATTAATATTAAACACAATATCACGTAAAACTCTGTTGCAGCAAGAATTCTGATATACGATACAATTCCTTAATTTTATCATCCATGATCAGTTTTGGTGTGGGTGGGAAAATACTGCTCAAATACCGAAAGCCTCACTTGACAATTAACTGTGTGGGGGAAGAAAATTTGCAAAAGACCATTAAAAAAAATCTTGTTGAGTGCCTTAAAACAATGGCAACAATACACAGTCTACCAAAGGATAGTATTAAAACAAAAGATGAAGCATACAGATTAGCCAGAAAAAGTAGAATACCAGAGGACTGGGAGAAATTCAGAGTCCAGCAGAGGAGGACAAAGGGCTTAATTAGGAAAGGGAAAATAGATTATGAGGGAAAACTGGCAAGGAACATAAAAACAGACTGCAAAAGTTTTTATAGATATGTCAAGAGGAAAAGATTAGTTAAGGCAAATGTAGGTCCCTTGCAGTCAGAAACAGGTGAATTGATCATAGGGAACAAGGAGATGGCAGACCAATTGAACAAATACTTTGGTTCTGTCTTCATTAAGGAAGACATAAACCGTCTGCCGGAAATAGCTGGGGACCGGGGGTCTAATGAGATGGAGGAACTGAGGGAAATCCAGGTTAGTCGGGAAGTGGTGTTAGGTAAATTAAATGGATTAAAGGCAGATAAATCCCCAGGGCCAGATAGGCTGCATCCCAGAGTGCTTAAGGAAGTAGCCTCAGAAATAGTGGATGCATTAGTGATAATTTTTCAAAACTCTTTAGATTCTGGAGTAGTTCCTGAGGACTGGAGGGTAGCTAATGTAACCCCACTTTTTAAAAAGGGAGGGAGAGAGAAAACGGGGAATTATAGACCAGTTAGCCTAACATCGGTAGTGGGGAAAATGCTAGAGTCAGTTATTAAAGATGTGATAGCATTACATTTGGAAAGTGGTGATATCATCGGACAAAGTCAGCATGGATTTACCAAAGGCAAATCATGTCTGACGAATCTTATAGAATTTTTCGAGGATGTAACTAGTAGAGTGGATAAGGGAGAACCAGTCGATGTGTTATATCTGGACTTTCAGAAGGCCTTCGACAAGGTCCCACATAGGAGATTGGTGTACAAACTTAAAGCACACGGTATTGAGGGTTCAGTGTTGAGGTGGATAGAAAATTGGTTGGCGGACAGGAAGCAAAGAGTAGGAATAAACGGGTCCTTTTCGGAATGGCAGGCAGTGACTAGTGGGGTACCGCAAGGCTCAGTGCTGGGACCCCAGTTATTTACAGTGTATATTAATGATTTGGACAGGGGAATTGAATGCAACATTTCTAAGTTTGCGGATGACACGAAGCTGGGTGGCAGTGTTAGCTGCGAGGAGGATGCTAGGAGGCTGCAGTGACTTGGATAGATTAGGCGAGTGGGCAAATGCATGGCAGATGCAATATAATGTGGATAAATGTGAGGTTATCCACTTTGGCGGCAAGAACAGGAAAGCAGAGTATTACCTGAATGGTGACCGATTGGGAGAAGGGGAGATGCAACGGGACCTGGGTGTCATGGTGCACCAGTCATTGAAAGCAAGCATGCAGGTGCAGCAGGCAGTGAAGAAAGCGAATGGTATGTTGGCATTCATAGCAAGAGGATTTGAGTTTAGGAGCAGGGAGGTTCTGCTGCAGTTGTACAGGGCCTTGGTGAGACCGCACCTGGAGTATTGTGTGCAGTTTTGGTCTCCTAACCTGAGGAAAGACGTTCTTGCCTTAGAGGGAGTACAGAGAAGGTTCACCAGATTGATCCCTGGGATGGCGGGACTTACATATGAGGAAAGACTGGATAGACTGGGCTTGTACTCGCTGGAATTTAGAAGACTGAGGGGGGATCTTATAGAAACATATAAAATTCTTAAGGGGTTGGAGAGGCTAGATGCGGGAAGATTGTTCCCGATGTTGGGGGAGTCCAGAACCAGGGGTCACAGCTTAAGGATAAGGGGGAAGTCTTTTAGGGCCGAGATGAGAAAACATTTCTTCACACAGAGAGTGGTGAGTCTGTGGAATTCTCTGCCACAGAAGGTAGTTGAGGCCAGTTCATTGGCTATATTTAAGAGGGAGTTAGATGTGGCCCTTTTTGCTAAAGGGATCAGGGGGTATGGAGAGAAGGCAGGTACAGGCTACTGAGCTGAATGATCAGCCATGATCATATTGAATGGCGGTGCAGGCTCGAAGGGCTGAATGGCCTACTCCTGCACCTATTTTCTATGTTTCTATGTTTCTAATTCTGTGATTCCTCAATTGAACTTTACTAAATGCTACCTTTTCCAAAGAACATTCAGTACAATGCAAATGTCATTTCTAAATAAAACATATAGTGGTTGTAATAATCCATTACTGTGGATAATATCAAGTTGCGTGCACAAAAAAAAACAAAATTTAATGTCCAAGAATACACCAAAGCCATGTCAAGACTGAATATTGATTCAAAACAATTAATCAACAGATCAACATCAAACAGAAAGTACTATTAATACATTACATACTGCATCAACTTTGTTTTTAAAATAAGTTTGTATTTGCACCCAGCATGGTCTTGGCATACAGAACACATATCTAGCCCGAGGTTATCAGGACACTTTCACAAACAAAATCCTGTTTAAAAGCATACTCACTGTATACTGGACCGTGGCTACTGCTGCTTGAGGAGGGTAGATACGTTCTTCAATTGTCTGCTGTACAGGTCCTCTGGCAATTCTGTAGTAAAATGGGGTGTTAAGGAAAATTGTTTGTTCAAGGAGATCTTTTTCAGTTCTAGGACTGCTCATTACAGCGCTGCTCATTCCAGCTGTAATCATATGACTCTGCTAAATCGGTCCTGCTCTCTGATGACGGTAAACCAAGTCTCCATGGTCATAGAAGTTGAACGTTCAACTTTGTGTAAATATTGCACTCACTCTGGTAACCTGACCACAGTGCAACTGAATGCAGTCTTACTGGATTAGTGCCAAAAAGTCAGATATCTGGCCATCTGGTTAAGTAGTTATAGAATATAATCATGCTATGTTTTCCAGCAGATACTCATACTTATTTGGTGGTGCAAACAATGTATCACTTTTGGGTTAATGTTTTTTAAACCAACACATTTCCAAAACTAAGCCAGATTTATAATCCAACTAACTTCTCAGGGACAAATGCAACCAAATAATTAATATTTTTAGTAAGTCAAGACAAAATCAAAGTTTGTTAATAATTTAGTCCCTGAAAAGATTTCTGTAAAACAGGTCAATAATGGTCTCGTTATTTAAGATGCCGCATAATTTCTTTAAAATCATCTTAACATCCCCCATCATTCTTGGAGATATTATTAAAAAGCCGATATGATTGACCGAACTAGAACCACAAATGATTTTGTAGATATTCACTGGTTTGCAAAATTAAATGAACACAATTCAAATTCATTCATTTTGATGGCCATCTTATGGAGTTTCAAAATGGGCTTCATTTTTGAAATAATTATTTGACCCATTGGCTCACATCTCCAGTGACTCAAGTTCAATCTTGACCTATAGTGCTGTCTCTGTGCAGACTGCTCATTCACCCTGTGACTGCTGGGATTTCCTTCAATTGCGCTTGTTCATGGCTACAGTAAATTACTCCTAATGTAAGTGGGTGGTTGGAGAATCAAACCCAAGTGCGGGACAATAGGTTAGTTTGTTTTAATTTTTGGAATACAGCATGGAAATCGACCCTTCAGCCCACTGAGTCCACGCCAACCCAAAATCATCTGTTCACACTAGTTCTATCCTATTGCACTTTTCACATCCATTCTCCACACACTAGGGGCAATTTATAGAGATCAATTTACCTACAAATCTTTGGAATGTGGAAGGACACCAGAGCACCTGGAGGAAACCCAGGCAGTCACAGGGAGAACATGTGTAGTCACAGGGAGAACTGAGAAAACATTCCAAGTCTGTCCAACCTCACCTTGTAGCTAATGTCCCCTAATCCAGGCATCATTCTGGTAAACCTCCTCTACAACCTTTCCAAAGCCTTCACATCTTTCCTGTATTTGGGAGACCAGAACAGCATGCAACAGTCCAAACCAAAATAAGGTCAAGTCCACTTTTTAATCCCAATTACCAGATAGATAACGTAAAATTGCAGCTTTGAATCAATGCACACACTGCTATATTTGCCCTGTCAGACGTTTGGGTTAGACATAGGAAAATATCCATCCAACCGATTGTAGTCCACAGGCTGTATGTTGTGCATTCCTTGTTTAAACCAATTCAACTCGTAACACAAAAGAGAGAAATCCAAGAAAACACACAAAATTAAATTAAAGCTATCATTGTTGAACACAAAAATAAATTGCTGAAACTCTCTTTTCTAATTATTCTCTTTTCTGCAGTCATTTGATGCAGGGTTGTCACAACATAAATACTTCAAAACGGTTGCAGATCTTTGCCACAAATGATGATCTCGCTAAGGAGGGTCACTGAAGGGAGGTCAGCAGAGACACACACTTTCTTCGAGAAAGGGAAATCAAACAGAGAATTTTTCACACAACAAGTTTGCTAAACTGTACAGTCAGGTGCATTCAGCAAGAATGCAACTCAGTGAGCTAAAAAACTGCTCAATAAAATTGTGTGCAATTCCTATTCCCATGTATTAGACAATAGACAATAGGTGCAGGAGTAGGCCATTCAGCCCTTCGAGCCAGCACCGCCATTCAATGCGATCATGGCTGATCACTCTCAATCAGTACCCCGTTCCTGCCTTCTCCCCATACCCCCTCACTCCGCTATCCTTAAGAGCTCTATCCAGCTCTCTCTTGAAAGCATCCAACGAACTGGCCTCCACTGCCTTCTGAGGCAGAGAATTCCACACCTTCACCACTCTCTGACTGAAAAGATTCTTCCTCATCTCCGTTCTAAATGGCCTACCCCTTATTCTTAAACTGTGGCCCCTTGTTCTGGACTCCCCCAACATTGGGAACATGTTTCCTGCCTCTACTGTGTCCAATCCCCTAATTATCTTATATGTTTCAATAAGATCCCCCCTCATCCTTCTAAATTCCAGTGTATACAAGCCTAATTGCTCCAGCCTTTCAACATACGACAGTCCCGCCATTCCGGGAATTAACCTAGTGAACCTACGCTGCACGCCCTCAATAGCAATTGGATAAACAGTGAAAATTTCAAACAGACTGTAAGCTGCAAAGGAAATCCTGAAGTATTTGTGCATGCAAACACAAGTTTTTCTTCTGGAGCCCTGCGACATGAATGTCAACAAAGTAACAAATCATTGCATAAATAACACTGATGTATGTAACTCTGTCCTCAGCAGACATTAGCGAATGTGATCATCAGGGGAAAGTACTCATTCAGTCTGCTGATGAAGTTAAAATTTATCTCCAAAGCATTTTTGTTGTGCTAATAGTTGGACATCATATATCCTTATAATCAGCCAAACAGGATGGAGATAGCACAAACAGAAGGGAAGGTTGATTCAACCAAATTGTCACAGGTGCTAATTTTGGATTATACAAAACATCCTGAGTGATTGCAATGGTGAGCTCTAGCTAAAAATCATCGAGTTAAGAAATATTTTGAGTTAACAGATAGCTTGCAAGGTAATTGCACACCATTTGACAGCAAGAGCGAGCAATGGAGAGGCTGTGTGGAATAGGTATATAAAGGAAGGAATTATAGTTAGGGGTTCAGGCAGAATTTCCTGTATTCTGTCCAAGTATAAACATTTATATTTTATCCAATTCATTTAGAAATATTGTGCAACAGCATTTGTCATATTACTTGCAATATTTATATAATTTTATTTATCGAGTTTGGTCAGATTTTAATCAACTTTATGAGTTCCCAGCTCCGCTTCTCTGTGAGCCATAACTAGTTTTCTCAAACCCAGATGGGTTCAAAGTAAACTTTGAAAACAATAGTAAGAAAATGTGACCGCAGACATCAGGAACAAGAGCACTATTGCACTCCCTGAAGTACCCTTATCGGATCACATTCCACCTACACCTCATCCAACATAAATATGTCATAATCACAGCCCAGGCTCCAATTCTAGACTATGATGAAGGGATCGGGTAAAGGTTTCACTCTGACCATGATATCTTCCTGATTCTTTAAATAACAAGGTTATTTTCCTGAATATACTGCAATACTAAGGATTCAGTAACCTTATCCACATTACTGAAAACCTTCTCACTCACTAGCTCCACACTGGTCAGAACATGGCCAAAAGGAACACAAGCAGAAAACCATCAACAACAATGGTTCAGAGGGACAAGCTAACAATGTAGTCAGCACTACATTGTGCTGACCTCATTAAACCAGAACCCAGGAATGGTTTATTTAAATTGATTTTGTGCCTTCTAATCCATTAAGGCGCATGCCAGTTTAAGGCCTAACAAGTCAACGGAGACGGATAGCAGCAGGTGAAAGGGACAAATGTGTGCATCCGTTCCCCTGACCAACAATGTGCCCCAAATGCCTAGGAATATGTTCATCTAGAATTGGGCTCCTGACAGATGCCATGCTCAATCTTGAGGGACCATTTCAATCTCTGGTCTCTTAACTCCAATTGCAATGGTTGTGCAGTACTACAAAGAGAGGTAGTTTTGAAATTGGTACTCTTTTATAGATCAATTTCTGCTCACATTTTATATTACTTCTCATATTTCAATATGACAAAGGAGTCCAGCTGCATCATCGACTTTGCTGGTTCACTAAGCGATCCCATCATTCCCATTCTCCTACTTATTTAACTGAAACCTATTCCGTCACACATGCCCATTAAGAATCTTGATTCCCTGCCCTACTCTCTTCAGCCATCTAAAGCAGCTAACTAATCTAACATGAATATAAATCAAAGTGGTGGAGGAACTCAGTGGGTCACGAGTAAGCCTTTAGGATATTACGGCACCAGGGGAATCCCATGCAGAGAAGGAGAATGTCCAAACTTCACACAGATGGCACCAAAAAACATATTCAAACCTGGGGTCACTGGAGCTGCGAGACAGCTGCACAATCTGCAGTGCCATTGTGCTGACCTCATATTAAACGTGATCCCAGGGGTTTATTTAAATTGACGTTCAGTTCTTATATACAACAGTATTTCACTTGAGTGTATAGGATTACTCAAACATTTTGTCAGGAAATATTTTCAGTTTAATCAGCAGGCTAGTAGGAAGTCAAAATGTCACCTTGGTGAACAAAAAGCTTTGATACTCGAATTCCTTGTCAAAATAGCTGGATGCAAAACAACGTTATCTGAAAACATTAGAAAATAAACTTTCAATTTAGTTATGTCTCTAAGTTTACAGTGTGGCTAAATTTGTCTAACAGTTCATGGATAGAGTTGGGACTGAGGTAGGGAAGGGAGAGAAGTAAATTAAAAACTGAATTACTGAGAGCCATCTTCTCGATCTAATTATTTTCATAATTAAACTACTGCTTTCTCAGTTGTAGAAACTGTCAGTTTTTCACAGCTCCAACTCTCACTGAAAATGAAGTTATGAAAAACAATTACAAATTTGGATCTCAATAGGTTGGCGATCCAAAATCTTATAAACTAGAAAATAAATTCTACAAAGAAAGTGACATTAAGTGTCCAGAAAATAATAACTCATACAAATAAATTGGTTCTTTGCTGTCGACTAGAAGTCATGCCCGAAATGAGTTTACAACATCCCGAAGCTGCTAACTGGCATACACAGTGCCCTCCATAATGTTTTGGACAAAGACCCATCATTCATTTATTTGCCTCTGTACTCCACAATTTGAGATTTGTAATAGAAACAAACACATGTGGTTAAAGTGCACATTGTCAGATTTTATTAAAGGGTATTTTTATACATTTTGGTTTCACCATGTAGAAATTACAGCTGTGTTTATATATAGTCCCCCCACTTCAGGGCATCATAATGTTTGGGACACATGGCTTCACAGGTCTTTGTAATTGCTCAAGTGTGTTTAATTGCCTGTTTAATGCTGGTATAAGAGAGCTCTCAGCACCTAATCTTTCCTCCAGTCTTTCCATCACCTTTGGAAACTTTTATTGCTGTTTATCAACATGAGGACCAAAGTTGTGCCAATGAAAGTCAAAAAAGCCATTATGAGACTGAGAAATGGGTCACAATAATAAGATGGCCAGGATAGTTTGCCAAGAAGTACTTAAAAGAACAACCACAGTTCTGGAAAAAGGTCTTGTGGACAGATGAGACGAAGATTAACTTATATCAGAGTGATGACAAGAGCAAAGTATGGAGGAGAGCAGGAACTGCCCAAGATCCAAAGCATACCACCTCATCTGTGAAAGACGGTGGTGGGGGTGTTATGGCCTGGGCATGTATGGCTGCTGAAGGTACTGGCTTACTTATTGTCATTGATGATACAACTGCAGATGGTAGAAGCATAATGAATTCTGAAGTGTAGGGAGCATGACTTTTATGTGCTGAAGAGAAAACTGAAGGGGACTAGCCCCCCAAACAAGCATAAGCTAAAGATGGCTGCAATACAGGCCTGGCAGAGTATCACCAGAGAAGACAGCCAACAACTGGTGATGTCCATGAATCGCAGACTTCAAGCAGTCATTGCATGCAAAGGATATGCAACAAAATACTAAACATGACTACTTTCATTTACATGACATTGCTGTGTCCCAAACATTATGGTAACCTGAAATGGGGGACTATGTATAAATACTGCTGCAATTTCTACATGGTGAAACCAAAATGCATAAAAAAAGCCTTTATCTGACAATGTCCACTTTAATCACATGTGCTTCTTTGTCCCAAACATTATGGAGGGCACTGTACAACTTTGTAAAATAAATATGTCCCAAATTTACAACTTGTTTTAGCTGATCCTCGCTTTGGCACAAAAGCCAAAACAGCACAACTTTCGCATTCTGAAAACATGCAGTCCTCCAAACAAGGTCTCACTAATGTACACAGAGCAAGACTTTCTTAGATTTAACGCCATCATCCCAGCAATAAAGGACAACTTGAATTCCTAACCACAAGCTGACCCTGTCTACTTATTTCCTCACAGCCAGAAGCCCTCTCTTTTAACTGACACCATCTAGTTTCTCACTCTACAAAATATTACTTTTTATATTCTCCTACCATAGTGTGTAACTTCACATTTTCTCATATTACGCTTCAGTTATCATTTTCATGCCCACTGATATAGTGTTTCCCCCTTTTTCAAATTTGCTGCATTCTCCTACGGCTTACTTTCCTAAACTTGGTATTATCAGCAAGCTGAGAGGAAAAGACGATTTAATAACACCAGCCTTTCACACAATTTGTGATTGGCCCTAGGAAAAATCAGTGGTATCTGATGTTGGTTTGCCAAACTGAAATTAACTCATTTACTCTGGTCTTCGTTTTCTGTCGAAACAGAGTGGTGAAAATGGCATGTAGTATACTTGCCATCATCAATTGTGATATTGAGAACAAGACATGGGATGTCATGTTACAGTTGAACAAATCGTTGGTTAGGCCAAACAAAATTATATACATTGGCAAGACCAAACGTAGACTCAGCAGCCGCTTCGCTGAACAGGTGCGCTCGGTCGACAAAGGTCAACTGGACCATGAACCATTTTAACTCCCCTTCCCATGCCCTTACTGATCTGTCTGTCCTGGGCCTCCTCCATTGCCAGAGTGAGGCCACATGCAAACTGGAGAAACAGCACCTCATATTCTGCTTGGGTAGCTTACAATCCAATTGTATTCTCCAATCTTAGGTAACCTCTCACACCCCTCCCCCCCCCCCCCCCCAAACCATCTGCCTGTCAATCACCATCACCCCACCTTCGCCCCCACTTATTTCTCCCCACCACTCGCCATCCCACTGGCTCACCAATGTCCTCCCCTTGGTTCCACAAACCGAAACACTTCAGAACTGTGTCGTACCATCCTTCCTTCCTCATCTCCATCCTTTATTCCAGCCATCTGCCTGTCAACCACCATCAGCCCCCACCCCGTCGACCTATTACCTGCCTACACTTGGTCCTTCCTCTCCCCCTTCCCAGCTTACTTCTTCCCCCCCCCCCCCCCTACAATAAGTCTGAAGAAGGGTCTCAACCCAAAAGTTCACCTATCCATCTTCACAGGAATGCTGCCTGACCAGCTGAGTTACCCCAGCACTGTGTCCTTTAGAGTACTATTTGCAGCTCTGGTTGCCATGCTCCAAGAAAGATGTGATTAATCTTGAGAGGGTGGGGAAAAGATTCGTATGAATGTTGTTTAGGCTGGAGTGCTAACTTATAAGGAGATGTCGGATAGACTGGGAATGTTTTCTCTTGACCAAAAGAGGCCGAGGGAAGATTTAATGGAATACAAGGAGCAACCTTTTTCACACAGTATGGAATGAGCTGCCAGACAAGACGATAGAGACAATGTTTAAAGGGCATTTGGACCAGCACAAGAATTAAGAAAACCCTCAAAAGAATATGGACCACAGGAAGGCAAATGGAAGAGTGTAGATTGGCATATTGGTCCGCATGATCGAGTTGGGCCAAGGGGCACATTTCCTTGCTGTATAACACTATAAATCGAAGACCTTTTGGGCGAGACCTTAAATGCATTTTGAAAATCTAATTATACTGCTTGCTCCTCCTTTTCTATCCTGCAAGTTACATCCAATCAAACTTTCAGATTTGTCAAACACAATCTGCCCTTCATAAAATATTATTTGCACTCATGCCTGAATGTTATTTAAGTCATGCTGCATGCAAGAATGAACTACTCCATTTTGTAATGAGCTGTGGATGGAATTGAACATTAGAATATTCTGTAAACATCCCCATTTCTGATCTCACACTGAATGGAATGTCTATGAAGCAGCGAAAGATGGTTGAGCTCAAAATACTGCCCTGAAAAATTCCTGCAGCAATGTCTGAAATGAATGATCTCAAAACTCAAAAGAGACAACCATATCCCTCTATGCAATATATTCCTCTAAACAGTGGAGTCCATTTCCTGACCCCTTGATTCAAAATAGCCTCAGTTGTTTTATCAGGTCTTTTGTTGTCACACTTCGTTAAAAGCTGCTTGATGGTTCAAATGAGTATCAGTGAGCTTTGCTGATCATTACTGAATCAAGTAACACACGACAGCACTAGTGATGGTACCTTCTAGCAATTTGCTGCTGTAGGAATAGGCTAATAGAGCTGTAAATAGTCAGACTGAATTTGTCCTGATCTTTGGAGTAGGACATAAGATAAATCTACATGTTTCTGGACAGATGCAAATGCCAGTGCAGTACAGGAAAAGCCTCATCATTAGCACTCTGAAATTGCTTATTTGATTACAAACATTCATGACTAGATTCAGCTTTGCTCCATTCCATTGGTTGAAAGATTTCTTTCATTGAACAAACCTAATTCCTACAACTGATCATGTGAACCTTGAATGCACTCCCAACTTCATGAGTAAATCTTTCCTTAAGTAGGGATGCCAGATATGCTAGTTGCATTCTCATCAGATCTAATTTTAATTTGCAGTAAGACATTCACTTTTGTACTCAAATCATTGAGCAATAAGGACAAGCATACAATTTGTCTCCCAAATCATTTGCTGTGCTGGCACATCAAATTTCAGTAATTCAGGTACGTGGACATCAAAGTCCCTTTGAACAGTCTTTCCATCTCTCACCAGGGCCAGAGTATTCAGTGTGAAGTCCCTGCCCTGGTTTGACTAACCAAAATCCAACACTTCACACTTATCAAAAGTCTTGCTGAGGTCCATATAGATGCCGACTATGGCCCTTCTTTCGTCAACTATTTTGGTTACTTCTCCAAAAACCTACTCAAATTGAGACACAATCTCCAACACACAAAAACTTACTGACTATCCCCATCAACCAATCTTTCCAAATGGATGTACATCTCATCCCTCAGAGACATAGATGTTTGGCTCACTGACTTATGGTTCCTAGGTTTTTCTTTGCAGTTCTTTTAAATAGAGACACATTTACTGGAGTCTTCCGGCACTTCACCCATGTCTTTAGTCATAACGACAAACAAAAGAGTCAAATAATCTGTAAACCCGACTATAGCAACAAAACTAATGTTGCAATGAAGTAATCAAAAAGCAAAAAAATACTGCAGATGTTGGATATCTGCAACACAAGAGGCTAGACTTCCACAGCTATCTTGACAACATGGCCTTCTAATCCTCTAAATTCCAATCTCTAGGTTTCACTGGCTTCAATGCAACTATTCTGATAACACTGTTTCACCCTTTGCTTTCAAGATTTCTTCCCACAATAGTATGACCACCACCATTAGCTGACATGGCTCCCAACTGCACCTTTTCCATTCCCTATAATTCTTTCCACAACTGAAATTAAAGACTTCCTCACGCCCACATCATCCTCTACAACTAATGGAACATCTGCCAAAATGTCCACAATTTGCAACATATGCAACAATGCAAAATTATCAATGAGATTACCTCAGTATGTTCTCTCTTGATAGATGGTGCCCGGCCTGCTGGGTATCTCTAGTACTCTTTATTACTGTAGATTTCTCACAACTGCTAGGTCCTCTATCTTGCCTCTAGTATTATTTTATTCTCCATTCTCATTCATCTTCCGGTTACACTTTTCCTGTCAGATTAATCGCAATTAACATACCTTCACTATCCTCTCTAAACCAGCGCCAATACGTCATTAGTCACAAAAAGCTGCAGTGACTCAGCAGATCAGACCCTGGTCTGAAGGGTCTCAACCCGAAACATCACCTATTCCTTTTCTTCAGAGATGCTATCTGACCCGCTGTTACTCCAGCTTTTTGTGTCTATCTTTGGTTTAAACCAACATCTGCAGTTCCTTCCTACACACCAACACTTCCATTATCCTTTTTCCACGGACTCCACCATATCGCAGATCATCCATTCTCTCCAATCCTGTTTCGCTGCAATGTATAACATATGCGATTTCTAACTTTGCTACTTTTGATGGGACGTCATCTATCTGAAAAGTTAACTTTTGCCTGACTTGCTAAGTGCGTGTAGCATTTTTTACTTTTAATGTTGTGAAGGATAGCTGGATTATAATGACACTAAACCATTTTCAGCTTCTAAGTAGAATGCTTCATATCAATATAAATTTGTTAAGGAATCTAACTCTCGGTATACCCAAAGTTACTATTCAAGAAAATCATTCTAGTAGCTCATTAAATGTAACATTGTCAATCACTACAACACGCTATCCCATAGGTTTAGTTTTTTTACATTTTCAAATTTACAACTCAAATATTGTCAGGTAACAGCTGTTTGCATAATAGAAAACAAGGATACAATATGCTCTGGTATGTGCAAAAGCATGTCACACATGTTGAGGTTTGAAAAAGACCAATTACTACAATAAGGAAAAAAACACTCTGCCTAAGATACGCTTTATATAAAATGTTCAGTTTTCTACCATCCTCCCCACCCCCATGCGTCCCCATCTTCCAACTCAGCATCTCCGTCCGCCAAATCAGCTTTTGTAGGAGACACAAATAATGGAGAACAAACCAGAAGAATGAAGCACTGACAAAAAAGGATTTAAACTTCCAGGATTTCCCATGCACAGATTAGCATTCCTTTTTAAAATGCAATTCATGCAATTCTACAAAGGTTAAAAGGCATTAAAAAAAATGGTGGAGCACAAATGCAAGTATTATTTTAGTTATTTAGTGAAAATAACCTCTAAATGTTTAGAGTGAAGTCTTATAATCCAGTCTTGAAGGTAAAAAAAAATCTTAGATTAATGAATTAATGTTATTCTTACATTTAAATGTGTCCAATATAATAGAAAGATGCCGCGACTAGGCTCATGTCTGTGTTGACTATCTAAAGGTTTTTTCCAATTCTCAACTCCAATCAGTGCTACAAAGCTTTCCTTCTTTAAGGATTAATTTAATTCCCATCTGAAAGTTATTACTGAATCTGTTTACCACTTCCGACAGCACATTCCAGATCAGAACTCTACATTATTTTGTCAATTAACTCAAATCTGTATCCTCTGGTGACTGCATCTTCAGTCAATGGAAATAGTGACTCCTTAGAGTCATAGGTATTTATTCACCAAATGCTGGAGTAACTCAGCAGGTCAGGCAGCATCTCAGGAGAGAAGGAATGGGTGACATTTTGGGTCGAGACCCTTCTTCAGACTGAAGTTTATTCATTTTGTGAATAAATACCTTCAATTTGTACCAGCATCTGCAGTTATTTTCCTACACTACCTTAGAGTCATAGAGTGATACAGTTTGGAAACAGGCCCTTCGGTCCAACTTGCCCTCACTGGCCAACAATGCCCCCCTACACGAGTCCCACTTGCCTGCACTTGGTCCATATCCCTCCAAACCTGTCCTATCCATGTACCTGTCTAACTGTTTCTTAAACGATGGGATAGTCCCAGCCTCAACTCCTCTGACAGCTTGTTCTATACACCCACCACCCTTTGTGTGAAAAAGTTACCCCTCGGATTCCTATTAAATCTTTTCCCCTTCACCTTGAACCTCCTTATTTACCCTAAAATCCTTCAACCTTGGTCGTATTAAATCTTCCGACAACTCTACTACTCACTGACTAAAATTGAAATTGGATTTTTAATGTTCTGATCTTGTTATTGGTCAGAGTACTATAATTTCTCAGAAAACAAATAGGAGTCATACATATCTCCCCTCTCACCTGTGCCTCGAGTTTTAAACTCTCCCACAAAAAGGGAAAAGACACTCTCGTTCCTATCGAAACCCCTCACATTTTATAAATCTCTACGACATCCTCCCTTAACCTCTTCCATTTTATCCAAGAATAAACCCAATCTATCCAAGCTCTGATTAGAAGTAAAGCCTTCCTTTCCAGACAATATCCTGGCAAATCTCTTCTGCGCACATACTAATGTTACAAGTCTATCAACATCCCCCAGATTTTACATCATACCTGCATTCTGCTCTCATTTTTCTCAACTCCAGTGAGTTTGACACATCCTACTCACTTCCCCCTCAGAGGCAACCCTGGAATTAATCCAGAAAATAAAACTTTTGTACTCCAACCCTTTTGCAAGTCAACATGCTGCAATTATTGCTGCTTTCAATACCTGGATGTCAACTCTCAGTTTTGGGCAACATCATGTCCAGGCCCGTTCATGCACCAACTTTTAAATATATTTTTTAAAAATTCTGTCTGAAGTGGATTCCTTGAAATTCCCACATTACACACCTCTCATCTTGACCATTCCTGTATATCTGTAGCCTTAACATGCTTTTTACAAATCTATTATTGTTCCAACTTTGCTACACCAGAGATTATAAACAAGGACATATCTTCTTATGACATGCAATGTGCAAATTAACATGCAATGCCAATGTTTCATTACTCACTGATATAATTTTTTTATATCAGTTGTTCAGAGTTCAACCATAATTGTATTAATGATGAAACAGGCCCAAAGAGCTAAGTGCCCAATTTGTGTGTCCATATCCCAATACACTCCAAACCAATTACCAAATGGACAACCAGTATTTTGTAACTTACATTTTGTAGCTTATTAAACATCTCATGGCAATATCCTCAATCCAAATAATGGCATCTGCTAGACTGTATGTTCATCGAAGCAAGGGTCTGCTTGCAGTAAGAATTTTGTACCTTTCAAAGGGTCACCATGTCTCAAGGGGAAGTAAATAACAACATCTACAGACATCTGAAGACCGAAGCCCAATAAAATCTACCCCTAAAGAACACCACCGATATCCATTCTTCAGCATTGTGAAAGATAGCTATGGTCCAAACACCAAAGGCTTACACCTGCTGAAAGCCAAAAGCATAGAGCTTCTCAAGGACAGAAAGGCTGTATCTTTGGTTCCATGCCACAAATCAACTGCTGCAATCTTACTGTTAGTACAGCTTGGCGAAAGGCCATCCAAATGCCGAAAAATAAGTGGCCCACAGAAAAAAACAAAATCTCTACTCAGTTATTAAAGATGTGATAGCATCACATTTGGAAAGTGGTGAAATCATCAGACAAAGTCAGCATGGATTTACCAAAGGCAAATCATGTCTGACGAATCTTATAGAATTTTTCGAGGATGTAACTAGTAGAGTGGATAAGGGAGAACCAGTCGATGTGTTATATCTGGACTTTCAGAAGGCCTTCGACAAGGTCCCACATAGGAGATTGGTGTACAAACTTAAAGCACACGGTATTGAGGGTTCAGTGTTGTAGTGAATAGAAAATTGGTTGGCAGACAGGAAGCAAAGAGTAGGAATAAACGGGTCCTTTTCGGAATGGCAGGCAGTGACTAGTGGGGTACCGCAAGGCTCAGTGCTGGGACCCCAGTTATTTACAGTGTATATTAATGATTTGGACAAGGGAATTGAATGCAACATCTCTAAGTTTGCGGATGACACGAAGCTGGGTGGCAGTGTTAGCTGCGAGGAGGATGCTAGGAGGCTGCAGAGTGACTTGGATAGATTAGGCGAGTGGGCAAATGCATGGCAGATGCAACATAATGTGGATAAATGTGAGGTTATCCACTTTGGCGGCAAGAACAGGAAAGCAGAGTATTACCTGAATGGTGACCGATTGGGAGAAGGGGAGATGCAACGTGACCTGGGTGTCAAGGTGCACCAGTCATTGAAAGCAAGCATGCAGGTGCAGCAGGCAGTGAAGAAAGCGAATGGTATGTTGGCATTCATAGCAAGAGGATTTGAGTTTAGGAGCAGGGAGGTTCTGCTGCAGTTGTACAGGGCCTTGGTGAGACCGCACCTGGAGTATTGTGTGCAGTTTTCGTCTCCTAACCTGAGGAAAGACGTTCTTGCCTTAGAGGGAGTACAGAGAAGGTTCACCAGATTGATCCCTGGGATGGCGGGACTTTGATATGAGGAAAGACTGGATACACTGGGCTTGTACTCGCTGGAATTTAGAAGACTGAGGGGGGATCTTATAGAAACATATAAAATTCTTACGGGGTTGGAGAGGCTAGATGCGGGAAGATTGTTCCCGATGTTGGGGGAGTCCAGAACCAGGGGTCACAGCTTAAGGATAAGGGGGAAGACTTTTAGGACCGAGATGAGAAAACATTTCTTCACACAGAGAGTGGTGAGTCTGTGGAATTCTCTGCCACAGAAGGTAGTTGAGGCCAGTTCATTGGCTATATTTAAGAGGGAGTTAGATGTGGTCCTTTTTGCTAAAGGGATCAGGGGGTATGGAGAGAAGGCAGGTACAGGCTACTGAGCTGGATGATCAGCCATGATCATATTGAATGGCGGTGCAGGCTCGAAGGGCTGAATGGCCTACTCCTGCACCTATTTTCTATGTTTCTATGTCTATGTACTAAAAGACGGGGCAAAAGCACTTAAAATGGAATTCACAACTTTGTGCAGCTTCTGAGGGGGGTGGATTCAATAAATTAGAAGTGCATGGATGAAGCTAAAGGGAAGGAGAGCACAGTAGAGGTTACTGAAGTCTCCAGAAGTCATAGGATAAAAAGTTTAAGAAAGGATAAGAGTCTAAGGTCAGACAAAATGGGGATCAATTTGAGAAGATGGGTGGTGAATACTGAACTAAAGGTATTATATTTGAATGCATGCAGTGAACGGAACAAAGTAGATGAGCTTATAGCTGTGAGAAATCGGTAGGCACAATGTTGTGGTCAGCAGTGGGACATGGTTGAAAGAGGATCAGAGCTGGGAGGTGAACATCAAGGATACACATCCTATCAAAAAGACAGGCATGTGGGCAGAGGAGGTGGGGGGGGGGGGGCTCTACTGGTAAGGAATGAAATTCAATCCTTAGAAAGGGATGACATGGGACCAGAAGATGTAGAATCCTTGTGGGCAGAATTAACAAAACTCCAAGGGTAAAAATACCCCAAAGGGTGTTATATACAGGCCTCCAAACAGTAGCCAGAATGTAGGGTACAATTTACTTCAGGAGATAAAAAAGGCAATGCTACAGTGGTCACAGGGAATTTCAATGTGCAGGTAGAGCCAGAGTCATACAGTGCAAAAGTAAACCCTTCAGCCCAACTTTCCCACACCGATTAAAATACTCCTTCTACACATGTCCCACCTGCCTGTGATTGGCCCACATCCCTCTAAACATATCTTATTTATGTACCTGTCTAAATGTTTCTTAAACATTGTGATTGTGCCTGCCTCAAGTACCTCCTCCGGCAGCTCGTCCCATGCACCTACCACCCTTTGTGTAAAAAGGTTGGCCCTCAGGTTCCTCTTAAATCTTTCCTCCCCACTGACCTGAAACCCATGTCCTTTGGTTCTCAATTCTGCTACTCTGGGTAATAGTCTCTGGGCATTTACCCCATCTATTCCTCTCATGGTGGTGTACACCTGTATAAGAACACCAGTCATCATCTTGCGCTCCAAGGAATAATATCCTAGCCAGCACTTCCTCTCCCAATAGCTCAGGCCCTCAAGTCGTGGCAAAACCCTCAAATCCTTTCTGCACCCTTTCCAGCTTAACATCTTTCCTGCAACAGGGTGATCAAAACTGAGCACCTTACTCTAAGTGTGACCTCAACAATGAGGTAGACTGGGGAAATCAGGTTGGTACTGGATCCCAAGAGAAGGAATTTGTTGAGTCCCTGAAGATGGCGTTTTAGAGCAGCTTGTGGTTGAGCCGACCAGGGAAAGGGCAATTCTAGATTTGGTAATGTGCAACAAACCGATTTGACAAAGGGGCTTAAGTTAAAGGAACCCCTGCGAGTTAGTGACCATAAAGTAATAAAATTCTGCCTGCAATTTGAGACGGAGAAGATGAAATCAAATGACGGTTGAGTAAAGGTAATTACAGGGGCAAGAGGGAGGAGTTGGCTAAAGTTGATTGAAAAGGGACCCCGGTAGGAAAGACGGTGGAGCAGTAGTGGCAGGAGTTTCAGGGAGTAATTCGGAAGACAGATTTTTTCATCCCAAAGACAGAAAAATTCTAAGTGTAGAATAAGCCACCATGGTTGACAAAGGAAGCCAGACAGAATAAAAGTAAGAGTAGGTGTATAATATTGCAAAGATTAGCGAGAAACTAGAGGATTGGGAAGCTTTTAAAAACCAACAGAAGGCTACTAAAAAGGCAATATGGGGAAAAAACATTAAATATGAAGATAAGTTAGCCAATATTACAAAAGAGAATACAAAAACTTTTCAGATATATACAGAAGAGAGGTGAGAGTGGACATTGAACCACTGGAAAATGAAGCTGGAGAAGTAGTAATGAGAAATAAAGAAATAGCAGATAAATTGAATATGTTTTTTTTTGTGTTTTCACAGTGGAAGACTTCAGCAACGTGCCAGAAATTCACGAGGGTTAGGGTGTAGAAGTTAGTGGAGTTGCTACTCCTAAGGAGAAGGTGCTTGGGAAGCTGAAAGATCTGAAGGTGAATACGAGATTTGGACCAGATGGACTACAGCCCAGGGTTCCGAAAGAGGTAGCTTTTGAGATTGTGGAAGCATTATAAGTGATCTTTCAAGAATCACTAGAGGAGGATGGTCCCAATGTTACCCCACTGTGCAAGAAGTGAGCGAGCTAAAAGAGGGGGAAGTGTAGGACAGTTGGCCTTACTTCGGTAAGATTTGAGTCCATTATTAAGGATGAGAATTCCGAGTACTTAGAAGAACATGATAAAAAAGACCAAACTCAGCATGGTTTTCTGAAGGGGAGATCTTGCCTGACAAATCTGTTGGCATTCTTTGAGGAAGTAAATAGCAGGATAGAGAAAGGAGAGTCAGTGGATGTTGTTTGCTTGGATTCTCAGGAGGCTTTTGATTAAGTGTCAAACCTGAGGCTGCTAAGTGAGATGAGAGCGCATAGTATTAGAGGGAAGATACTAGTATGGGTAGAAAATTGGCTGAATGGCAGAAGGTAAAGAGTAGGAATAAAGGGGGCCCTTTCTGGTCGGCTGTCGGGTCAGTGTTGGGTCCGCTACCTTTCACATTGCATATTATTGGATTTGGATGATGGAATTGATGGCTTTGTGGCCACGTTTGCAGATGATATGAAGATAGGTGGATGGGCAGGTAGTGTAGAGGAAGAAGGGACTCTGCAGGATACAGCTCAAGGCAGGAGAAGGGGTTTGAGAGGAAAAGATAGATTAGCCATGATAGATTGATTGATGGCTGAATGGCCGACTTCTTCTCCTATGACTTATGTAGGACTTGGACAGGTTCGGAGAGTGGACAAAGAAGTGGCAGATGGAATATAGGGTAGCAAAGTGTGCGGTCATGCACTTGGTAGTAGGAATAAAGGTGTAGACTATTTTCTAAATGGGGAGAGGATTCAGAAATCAGAGGTGTAAATGGACTTGGGTGTGCCGACACATGATTCCCATTTTTAATTTGCAAGTTGAATCGGTAGTAAGGAAGGCAAATGCAATGTTGACATTCATTTTGAGAGGACTAGCATATAAAAGCAGGGATGTAATGCTGAGGGTTTACAAGGCACAACTCAGATGGCATTTAGAGTATTGAAAGTACTTTTGGGCCACATATCTGAGGAGGGATGTGCTGGCTTTGGAGAGGGTTCAGAGGTGATTTATGAGAATGATCCTGGAGATGATTGGGTTAATGTATTATGAACATTTGAAGGCCTGGGTGTGCACTTGCTGGAGTTCAGATGGATGAAGGGGGGACCTCAATGAAACTTAATTGATAATGAAAGGCCTGGATAGAGTGGATGTGGAGAGGATATTTCCACTAGTGGGAGAGTCTAGGTCCCCAGAGGGCATGGCCTCATTTTAAAAGGATGTACCTTTAGAAAGGAGATGAGGAGGGATTTCTTTAGCCAGACGGTGGCGAATCTGTGGAATTCATTGCAAAGGATCGATGTGGAGGCCAAGTACATTGGGTATTTTTTAAATGGAGATTGACAGGTTCTTGATTAGTAAGGGTGTCAAGCGTTACAAAAAGGATTAATTAGTACGAGTGTCAGAGGTTATGGGGAGAAGGAAGGGGAATGGGGTTAGGAGGGAGACATAGATCAGCCATGATTGAATGGCGGAGTAGACTCGATGGACCGAAAGGCCTAATTCTGCTCCTATCTCTTATGATCTTATGGCAGGAGAATTCATTACATTCATCCTGAATTGGCTCTTTCATCAAACCAAAGAACTGTTTCCAAGACAAATATCACATCCATTAAGAGTCATGGGGAGAACGTATAAACCTCGTAAAGATAATACCTATAGTCAGAATCGAACCTGGGTCTCCGCCTCTGCAAGGCAGCATCTCTACCACTGCGCCACCGTGCTGTCCAAAAGATCCACAAGAAACCCAATCCCAATATAGATCAAGCTCAAGGAAGGCTATGACATCTCACCGACCCTTCTCTCAATCTTCACTGTCACAATATATCAATGAAATTCATCGCCACCTCCTGTCCACCCTTTATCTCACTGAGAAAAAGTGTGCACAAAAACCATAACCCCAAACCATCCTCACAGTCCACTGAGCAGCAATGATTTCCAACTCTCTTGTATACTTCAGAGATTTGGGGAACAGACAGAAAGCACCACCAACATTGTATCTGCAATATTCTAAAATCCAAAGACAATCCAATGCCAGCATTCTCACGCAGGTCAACATCTCCAGCTTCAAGGTTCTAATCACACTTAACTAATTAGGGGCCGAAGGGCTGGCCACATCATGTCCATCCTGATATCAGATTCCCAAAACAAGCAGGCTACAATCAATTCTGGACCCATAAATGACTCATGGACATCAAATTTTCCAGAAAAGTTTAAATACAATTTGCAAATCATGGGAATCCTTGCGCCATGTCCATTCAAAATGGAGATGTACCAAGGAAGGTACTGAGTATCTAGAGTTCTATGATAGTCACATGCAGAGGTAAAGGTCAAGCAGTAGAGGATGCCATACTGTGCCCCACAAAGAACCTCTCCTTGCCTATCACATTGAGCACCACGTAATTCTGAGGAAGAGCCAATAACCCAAAAGGTCTGAACAAAGGATCCAACTCGAAACATCACCTAATCTTTTGTCTCCAGAGATGCTGCCTGACACACTGAGTTACCCGACCATTCTGTGTATATCTTCGGAATAAATCAGCATCTGTAGTTCCTTCCTACAAAATCCAAAATGTGTACTGGTTTCTCTACAGATGTGGTTTGACTGGCTGAGTTCATTCAGAATTAATTTTTGTACCACATGGCACACCTGCAGCAGTCTACGTATCTCACAGTGGACTCCAACTTAGAATCCAGCGAACCAGAGTGGAAGCAAGCCATCTCCAACTCTGAGGAACTATTGAAGATAGTTCGGGGTATGTACGTTCTCCCTGTGATTTTTCTCTGGGTGCTCTATTTTTCTCAACTTTCCAAAGACGTGCAGGTTCATAGATTAATTGACCTCTGTAAATTGTCCCGAGTGTGTTGTACATAGAACTAGTGTATGGGCGATCAATGGTTACCATGGACTTGGTGGGCCAATGAGCCTGTTTCAACACTGTATCTCTAAACATAAAACTTGATGAAAGATGGAAATGAGAGATTTTTAAAAATTCACAAGAGCTGACAATAAGCCAAACCAAAACAAAACCTGGTAATAAATAGGTACACCAGGACCAACATCAATATCTGGATCATTCAGACTAAAGTATCCAACAACTTGAGAGCCTCGCTGGATACCACAGACATGTACTGAACAGTACCTCCTATGGAATTCAAACATGTTGGTTCCAAAGGAATTCCAGTACAAATTAACAAATTCTTCATTCCAATCTGACAAGTCACCAGGTTTTCTCCTAGTTTATGAGAACGCAAAGGGCAGAACTCAACTTACAATCAGCAATAACATGCCTCCAGTTTAATATTCCACCTTTACTCCTGCAATACGAACCAGATAGAACATTCATTTTCACTATGCACTACTAATTTGTACAATAAGCAAAAATAAATCTATTAATGGACCGTAGTCCTCAGGCAAATAGTTTATGATATGGAAATATACCGACAATTATATTAAATCAGCAGATAAATCTATAACTCAATATTTCTTGCAACATATGGTCGGTTAATCATTCAATCGCCAATTTTGCTAAATTAGAACAAACATAGCTCAGGCGCTTCGAACATGAGAATGCACCGAAGAGGACAGCAAAACATTCTTGACGTTATATCATAGCAACCTAACTGTAACATATGCATAAATATGGATGATGGCACTTTAGCAACCTCAACCTCTGGCTATCCTGCACAACTAGTCAAATTAGGCACGCGAGAACTTCAACAAATGTTGTTTTCAGCTTCACGGGTGATCATATGAACAAATACAAGTTAACCTGAAAGAATTATCAAGAATTGGGTGTGAAGGTGCAAGCAACTAACATGTTTCTATGCATATTCACAGGTTAAAACTTCCAGAAAGCATTTGACAATGCTCTGCCCAAGAACTGAAACTGGAGAATTGGATGGAATTTTCATCTTGGATAAGAATCATGATGAAAATTCCCTCCTTCCCTCCTCACCTCCAGTTTCTCTAACTGCCACTTTGATTTAGTCCATGATCATCATGCCCTCAATCTAATTCCACTTACTCTTCCCACATCTGATCCAAGACTTTCACAATACAAGTCCACCACTGATTTTCCGGCAACCTGTGGTCTGGCACCTCCTTTAATCCGAACAAAATTACAAGAGCGCACTTGAAATCCTCCCCCCCCCCCCCCCCCCCCCCAGAGGTCCCCCTGAAAATGTGGCACCTAGGCCGGGTGAGCCGGCTGATCTCAACCGCATCCAGACTTCTGCACCGACCCGCAGGTTGAATTTGTCTTCTGCGGCCGAGGCTCTTGAACTCCAGCCCGGCCAGAGCCGGCAGATCCGTTCCCATAATGGACAATCGCTGCAGATTGGCAGATCGAATTTGCTGGCTGCAGGCAGGGCTCTGGAACTCCGGCCCGGCCCAAGCCGGCAGATCCGTTCCCATAGCCGACTTTGCGAGCCAGTATCTCGGTTCCCCAAGGCAGTGACCTCTGTTTGTCTGGCAAAACGAATAATACGGCAAGGCTCTGGAACCAGGGTGCCAGAAAACCAGTGGTGGACTTGTATTCACAAATGACTAGATGGAGGAATAAAGTCAGGCATCTCAGTTAATTGGTTGTGCTCAGGTTGGTGAAGTTTTAAATAATGTAAATGAGGTAGAAAATTCAAATGTTAAATGTGAAAAGTTAAATGCACATTGAAAGATAAGTTAGGGAATTGAAAGAGAAGTAAGATAGATTGATGAATTATTTACTTTTGCCATAATGTAACAACGGTTGAATAGGCTTGAAGGACTAAACAGCCTTCCTCAATTCCTATAAATAAAATTAAAGATAATGCTGAATGTCCAAAGTGAATAAAATGATCACTCATTACATAACCTAGACTTAGCATCATGTTCACTCATTTGGCTGAAAGTGGTTGCAATAAATTAAATGGGGAGATCTTTGACAGGTGGCATTCTAAATGTTAAGTGCAAGATCATCATCCACCTTGGAAACCAGAAGAGCACCGATGACCAGAGAGATTAAGAGGTCCAAGTATGGAACTACTAAAAGTTAGCAAACCAGGTAGATTTTTAAAAAGAGCAATAAAACATTGGTGATCAGATGCTTAACTAAAACACAAAGTGCTGGTGGAACTCAGGTCAGGCAGCATCAGTGGAGGGAATGGATAGGCAGAGTGACAGGTTTGGGCCCCTTATTCACTCATGGATTGGCCTTCATTTAAAGAGGGCGAAAATATAAAGGGATGTAAGCACGTTCTGCTGCCCAACTAAACCAGACTATTGCATTCAGTAATTGCAAGAGGATATCTCATCTTTGGAGATAGTACAGACTCAGAAGATCGTTACTAGGGTTAAAAAAGATTAAATGAGAGGTTGCAAAGACGAGGATTGTATTTTTTTAAACACCCAAAACCAAAAACTGTTAAACCGAGGGATTTACTGAAAAGTTAAATGCACATCGATAGATTAAGTTAGGAAATTGAAAAAAAGAATCAGATAGGTAGATGAGTTATGTAGAGTAGCTATAAGCTAACAAAGGATGAATAGGCTTGAAGGACTAAACTGTCTTCCCCAGATCCTATAAATAAAATGAAAGATAACTCTGAAACATTGCTACCATACAGAAAGTCTAAAGTGATTACCAGTTTAACATTGCATACCCTCGACTTAACCTTATGCCCAGGCTGAAATTGTACAGCTTCCAGTTTTCTTCACTTGGCACATAAATTAAAAACTTATTACACATTACCAAAGCCATCAGCTACTCAATGAGCATTATCAGTTGAGACATTCCCCATTTAAATATTAGACTGAAGCCACTATCTTCCATCTTCACCACTATCCTATTTTACAGATCCTGATTCAATCTAGCTCCTTGATAACTATCTTGAGGCCGTTTAGACACACAACTGGCAATTCATCTGCCGCTAATGTACTCATCATTCTTGGTACTACTTGACTATTTTATTGCACCCTCAATCGTACTTTTAATCTGTAATTCACTAACTAAGTTCATCCAAAAGTCCGTCTGTCCAAACTTGCACCAAGTCTTGTTCACTACCAAGTCTGTGCTCACTGGCATATACAGGTTTGTATTTTAAATTCCCCATCCTTCCTTTCCAATCTCAGCTTGACCTCAACTGTTCCTGCATTGTGTCCCAGTTAGGAAACAAGCTTCTAACTATCAAATGTTCAATGGACTTCTACAATATTCTTCAATGTAATTATAGCTCTTAGGAGATATAACTGTTGAGAAATTCAGTCATTCAATCAGAGCTGATTTCACTTGTCATAACCAGTTGACAAAGCATAGCACTCTAAACAATTTGTTTTACGTCCTGTACATAAACTTTGTTTGGTCCAGTTTCCTCGCACAAGATGTTTGCTTTTAAGTAGATGATAAAAGAACAGCAACAGCAAAGTAATAATTTCCTTTTCTGTTACATAAATATTGTATGGGGAAAATTCACTGAATGATTTAAGATTTGAGCTAATGAAAAATATTTGAAGTTAATTTCGTCCTTTTTTACTTGCTCAATGAGGTGCTTTAGTTTTTCCTGAAAATTGTGATGCATTATTGGTATCGATCAAGGTGATCAGTCACAGGTTTAAGCACAAATGAAAAATGCATTAAAAAAATGAACCACTTGAAACACAAAAATTATGGCATAGGCTATGGATAAACCAAGGTCAAATAAACCAGAAAATTACACAAAAATTGTCACTTGAGGACACGAGAAGACCGAACTTATTTATGAGTGATGCAAGGAGAAAAGGGTAGCCCCGATTGACTCAATTTTCTTAAAAATTGATTCAGCCATGTACACAGAATTACATTGTGTCAAAAGAATGGCAATTTCAACATAGCTTCCCTGGCCAAAGGAGCTGGCCATGGGTAACAAATGGCTTAGTTATATTAGCCAAAATTTCAAAAGTTACATCATTCATGTAATCTAAACATGAAATAACATGTGAAATTTCATGAAGGAACAAGGAACTGCAGATGCTTGTTTACTAACAAAAAGGCAGTAAGTACTGGAGTGACCCACTTAGTTACATTAGCACCATGTGCCTTTATCCAAAACTTCATGCTACTGCAATGCACCCTTTTTTTTCCAACAAAATCATTCAGTGCGAGAGCAAAGAACTGTTTCAAAAATGTCTGCACTTTAATTGTGCCTTTGATAATTGCTTCAGTTTACATACACTTCCCAAACTTCAAGTGTAAACATGAACTTTTGGATTAACCTAGCCGGTGAGCATTGTTTTCCCCATTCTTGGAAAGATGGCTATATTTTCATATTAATCATCGAAGAGTCGCTGGCAAACAAGTCAATTTTAATATTAAGCACATTCTGAGATGCCACCAAGCAAAAATACATTATTGAAATGTTATCACCATTGTAATATAGCCAAATGTATGAACATAAAAATTAAAAGACTGATACTCAGCACCTCCAGCTTGCTGAGATTCAAACAAAATCACAACTGATCCAACTGTTATTTCCACCACATATCCGTCCAGCAACTCCCACCCTTGATGGTCCCGATTCAAAATGTCGCCCATCCATTCCCTCTACAGATGCTGCCTGACCTCCTGAGTTCTTTCTGCGATTTGTTTTTTACTCAAGATTCCAGCTGCAGTTCCTTGTGTCTGCACCAATATGTTACCTACTACACCATAAGCTTCTATTTTCCACAATATTCTTTGATGTGGCACCGGAACAGATAAAATCTGGTTTTAGTTTTGTTTAAAGATATGTACGGACTAACATTACGAATGCAGCTATGTGGGTTTTATTGCAGGAGTGTAAAAGCTCCAGCTCGGATTATTCCTGGGGCATCCTGTTGTCAGCATGGAAGTTTATGGCTGATCGTATCCTCTGATATCAGCAACCAGCGTTCAAAGCTTTGAAGTGTTAAGAAGAACATCTTGCCATATGGACTGCCCTTTGTTCCCAAGAAAGAAGAGGTCACAATGGACACGGAGGTCCCGAAAGACACATAAAGATTTATAGGGCATTGTAAACTTGCCTTTTTAGGCAGCGATGGAAAAATTCTGGCATATGTATTTAGGGTATAAAAGGTGTGTAAATGTAAGCTTTCGGGGAGAGAGGCTACACTGGCTGCCTGAGCGTTTCTGAACGCTCCGATATCTAGGCACTCTCCCACCTGGGTGAGTAGAATAAAGAGGTTAAACGATTTTGGTTGTCTGACTATTCTGTTAATCGATCACGAACTACAACAGATACAGCACGGAAACAGGCCCTTCGGCCCACCGGGCCCGCGCCGACCAGCGATCCCCGCATATTAACACTATCCTACACACCCTAGGGACAATTTTCACACTTACCAAGCCAATTAACCTACAAACCTGTACGTCTTTGGAGTGTGGAAGGAAACGAAGATCTCGGAGAAAACACGCACAGGTCACGAGGAGAACGTACAAACTCCATACAGACGGCAGCCATAGCTGGGATCGAACCAGGGTCTTGTCACTGCATTAGCTGTAAGGCAGCAACTTTACCACTGCGCCACATCGAAGTTTGCTCATCTAACCGTTCACTGTTATCCACAGGACATTAGCTTCCCCAATGAACCCCTATAAACTAGTCAACATTTTTTTTTTCTCACAAAACCATGCTAATTTTCCTAGTTTTTTTTCAGGAGTTAATCAGACTGATACGGTTTCATTACAAAACACACGGCTCAACATGCTGGTCAACCAATACTCTCGCCTGTTCACCAGAGTGTAAATAATGTTATCATCTTCTCACCTTGGAGGGTGTCTGCTAAAATGTCAGTCATACAACATGGAAACAGGCCCATGCCAACCAAGATTCCCCCATCTACACTAGTCCCACCTACCTGCATTTGCCCCATATCCCTTTAAACCTTTCCTTTCCATGTACCTGTCCAAATGTCTTTTAAATGTTTCTGCCTCTACTACCTCCTCCAGCAGATCATTCCCCATACCCACCACTCTGTGTGAAAGAATTGCCCTTCATATTCCTATCAAATCTTTCACTTATCCTAAACCTATGCCCCCTGGTTCTTAATTTCCCCCACTCTAGGTAAACGACTCTCTGCATCTACTCTATCTTTTCCCCTCACCTCTCATTCTCCTATGCACTAAGGAATACAAAAGTTTTTCACTGTACCCTCGGTAACACGTGACAATAAACTAAACTCCTAGCCTATTTCAATCATATTTTGATCACCATACAATCATTAATTTATCCCATTTCATTGCTTAATGCCATGTCTGGTATAACCTGCTCTCTGGGTATGCTATTCAGAGCAACTGTCCTGAAATAATCTATGAATTTCTCAGCTAGGCCAGCATGTCCATGTGATCTTTAGTTTATACATAGATTCAGGACCCCAATTAACCATCACTGTCCTTTCTGAGAAGCACCACTTTTTTCCTTTACACTTAGAGAGATCATTGTTAGAGGGCCTACATATCACTATTTGTATTAACAATGCAGGAGGAATGACTCAAATCTATGATTAATTAATTAGCAGGGCACTCCTTCCCTTTTGCCTAGCTTCCTATCCTTTCAAAATGTCCCATATGCAATACTCAGCTCTCATTCCATGTTACTCTACAGCCATTTCTCTGCAGTGACAATCAGTTATTTATAATCACTTGCTCCTTTTATATGTTCTTCTGCCCAAATGCTATGTGCATTCAGATTATATTTGTCCTTTTGTTATTTCTCTTGATATACCTTTCTCTTTAGCCTTAGTAGCAAATTTGCACACTGTGGCCCAATAAACATCGTATAATACATGGCCAATTATGTTTAGTGTTATTGCAGGATAAATGGTGTCCATAACACAAGGCATACCACAGCACATCAATCTCCTAACATGCTGGAAAATGGCACTGGTATCATAGAACAAAAAAAAACCTTATGGTATAAATTAAACGTTTTGTACAGTGAGAAGAAACTGATTTTAAAAATACAATTAAATCACCTCAATAGCTTTATGTAATGTAACATCATCTCTTGGCAATAACCTGAAGCTGAACCACTGATTGTAGGGTTAATGAATTACTACTGCCAACTTCTCAAACATTACACATTTGTGTTATGCCACCAGCCTTCAAAGCTACCACAGTACCAAAGATACAGTGCTCTTCATAATGCTTGGGACAAAGACCCATCATTTTTTAATCTGCCTCTGTACTCCACAATTTGAGATTTGTAATAGAAAAAAACCCACATATGGTTAAAGTGCACATTGTCAGATTTTATTAAAGGCCATTTTTATACATTTTGGGTTCACCATGTAGAAATTACAGCAGTGTTTATACATAGTTCCCCCATTTCAGGGCACCATAATGTTTGGGACACAGCAATGTAATGTAAATGAAAGTAGTCATATTTAGTTGCATTCCTTTGCATGCAATGACTGCTTGAAGTCTGCGATTCATGGACATTACCAGTTGCTGGCTGTCTTCGCTGGTGACACTCTGCCAGGCCTGTATGGCAGCCATCTTTAGCTTATGCTTGTTTCGGAGGCTAGTCCCCTTCAGTTTTCTATTCAGCATATAAAAGTCATGCTCAATTGGGTTCAGATCAGGTGATTGACTTGGCCACTCAAGAATTGACCATTTTTTAGCTTTGAAAAACTCCTTTGTTGCTTTGTCAGTATGTTTGGGATCATTGTCTTGCTGTAGAATGAACCGCCGGCCAATGAGTTTTGAGGCATTTGTTTGAACTTGAGCAGATAGGATGTGTCCATACACTTCAGAATTCATTATGCTACTCCCATCATCAGTTGTATCATCAATGAAGATGAGCCAGTACCTTCAGCAGCCATGCAGGCCATAACACCCCCACCACCATGTTTCACAGATGAGGTGGGATGCTTTGGATCTTGGGCAGTTCCTTCTCTCCTCTATACTTTGCTCTTGGCTTCACTCTGATACAAGTTAATCTTTGTCTCAAATGTCCACAAGCTTTTTTCCAGAACTGTTGTTGCTCTTTTAAGTACTTCTTGGCAAACTGTAACCTGGCCATCCTATTTTTGCAGCTAACCAGTGGTTTGCATCTTGCAATGTAGCCTCTGTATTTCTGTTCATGAAGTCTTCTGTGGACAGTGGTCATTGACAAATCAACACCTGACTCCTGAAGAATGTTTCTGATCTGTCAGACAGGTGTTTGGGGATTTTTCTTTATTATAGAGAATTCTTCTGTCATCAGCTGTGGAGGTCTTTCTTGGCCTGCCACACCCTTTGCAATTAGTAAGCTCACCAGTGCTCTCTTTCTTCTTAATGATGTTCCAAACAGTTGATTTTGGCAAGCCTAAGGTTTGGCTGATGTCTCTAACAGTTTTATTCTTGTTTCTCAATTTCATAATGGCTTCTTTGACTTTCATTGGCACAACTCTGTGCCTCATGTTGATAAACAGCAATAAAAGTTTCCAAAGGTGATGGAAAGACTAGAGGAAAGACTAAGTGCTGAGAGCTCTCTTATACCTGCATTAAGGAGACAATTAAACACAGGAGCAATTACAAAGACCTGTGAAGTCATGTGTCACAAATATTATGGTGCCCTGAAATGGGGGAACTATGTATAAACAGAGCTGTAATTTCTACATGGTGAAACTAAAATGTATAAAAATGGCCTTTAATAAAATCTGATAATGTGCACTTTAACCACATGTGATTTTTTAATTACAAATCTCAAATTGTGGAGTACAGAGGCAAATAAATAAATGATGGGTCTTTGGCCCAAACATTATGGAGGGCACTGTATTTTGCATATTATAAAACACTTCAAATGAACATTTACATTGTGAGTAAACATATACAAAGACATTACATGATTCTGTTGATTAACTCTGGGACATGCCATTTCACTCAGAGCTAAAACATGTAACACCAGTGCTCAGAAGCAGCTGGAGAGGATAGTTATTTACATTAAAAGGAATTCTACATAGTTAAAAAGCCTAGCTGAATAAATGGGCTACGCTAAGAAAATAACTTCATTAAAAGCCTTGTCTGATGCTCAACTTCATGCCTATAGCTCCACAATACACGATCAGAAAGTACTTTAATTTACAAACATTTCCACTGAACCAGAGGACCCTCACCCCAATGATCTTCCTGCAGCTCATGTTGTTAAGGCCTTTTCAACTGTTTTTAAATGTCCATGATTAGAGACAAACAATTCAAGTAGATTTATTGAAATAATAGAAATGTATTTATAAATGATGAAATCACATGTAATCGAGAAATTAAAAACATACTTATTTTATCATTCCCCCACCCAATTGAAACAAATGGGCTGGGCAGCATTTGCTGTGGCTGGAGTAAAGCCAAGGGACCAGGACAACCAAACTCCACATCTAAACTCACTGTTAAGTCCCACAGACCAAATGCACCAGCCATGACATAGAATGTGAATGTAGGAAGGAACACTAGATTCTTATACATTAGTTAGGTCTGAAGAAGGGTCTCGACCCGAAACATCACCCATTCCTTCTCTCCAGAGATGCTGCCTGTCCTGCTGAGTTACTCCAGCTTTTTGTATCTACCTTCGATTTAAACTAGCATCTGCAGTCCTATCCTATACAACATGTTAGTTGTATAGTCCTGCACATAGTTCACAAGAAGTGACTGCAAAGGAAAGGGTGATGAGATTTACGAGCATGTTGTCAACACTAGAACATTTTAGCGATGAGGAAGGATCTCTGAACAAGAGGAGGTTCAAAGGTAACTTAACTGAGATATACAAAATCCTGAGAACCCCAGATAGTATAAACAGAAATGACCCATTTGCATTAGGGAGAAGTTCACAAATGTAAATTAATTGGTAAAGAGGTTGAGGGGAAAAGAGAAAAATAATTTCCCCCAGAGTACGGCATAGTGTCTGCAACACACAGGTGGTAAAACAATGGCATAGGTAGAATCTTTCATTGTTTTAAAAAAAATACCTATGCACACACATCTACCCATGAAATACAAGGATACATTTTGTTCTGCGATATGGGGCTTCTTTTTTTTTTAATGAGAAAGGACAGGATGAGTCACATGATCTCTTTCCTAACTTTTCAGCAATACAATGCCAATAACACAAACAGGAATACTGTGTCCATTATTATAAATATAACATTTTAAAAAGAAACACTGGCTGTTAGCTTTGGTTTTTCAGGTGTTTTAATTATTTTTGCAACATATGCAAAGATAAACTATACTTTCAATTCTCATGCTGTCAGTTTAAAATAAATTAGATGTTATGACCAAATTTAAGCTTGTACACAGATATAGAACAAGAATGGAACCGCACGTCAATATTAAAATACAAATCAAATCCGCACTGACTGAATCCTCATCTATCACTACTTCAGATCACAACTCATTGAAACAATAAAAAATACTCACTCATCTTCTAATTTCTATACCAATCATCTTAGATCTGTTTTCCATTTACCAACCTTCTCGATTATCAAAGAAACATTCAGCTATATACCCCAATGCTTATTTCAGTCACAAATAAGGTATTTAATTTCTGTTGAGCTAATTAAATGGACAAAAATGCAAACCTTTCACTGCATCCTATAGATGTTTGCATTTCATTGCACTGATCATTACCTATCAAAAATGGTTCAAAACCAAAGACTAACAGATGCAAATCATGAACTTCACATGCTAGTAGCAATGCACTTTACACTTAAAACCCTATGAATAATCTATTTTAATTTTTTATAAAAGGTTAATTTAGATAAAACATAAGAAATAGGAATAAGACTTGCAGTTCCACTATTGAACAAGATCGTGGCTTTTTTAAATTAAATCGCCACATCATATTTCTTGATTCACTTAATAGCTTACAATCTCTATTTCTCTCAATCCAGAACACATTCAATGACTGAAATGCTATAGTACTTTTGGGTAGAAAATTCCAGATTACCACTCTCTGAATAATTTCACAGCTTTCTCCTGAATTATTTGCCTTGAATTAAACCCTCGACTTTGAGACACTGACGTTCAGTCGTAGATACCCTAGTCAAGTCCTGCAAGGAATTTAAAAGATTGAAAGATGTTTTTTTAAAGTTTTCAGCCTCAAACGTTCTTCTATACAAACAGCTCATTTCCAATCTCAGCCTGGTACACTGAGATTCAGCCTTCAAGACAAGAGAACCTCCTTGAAGAAACTAGAGCAAGTCAAAAACTCAGGTCACCAGGCGATGTCTCAATAGACTAGGACAGGTCACTGTCAAAGCTTATCATTTGGTATCTGTATCCATTACTAAAGAGCCGACAGAGTCAAAGTTAAACAACATGTGTTGGAAAAAAAAGGCTGAATCCAAGTATTTAGGGAAATATCAACTCATGCCCATACCAAATTAAGATATCCACAAGTGATTTGATTAGGAAGCTTAAGTACTAAGATGAAAAACAGAAAATGTTGGGAAAACTCAACATTTTAGGCTTCATCTGTAGCAGATTTAACATTTAAGAGTTATAGTTTCTCTTCGTATAGATGCAGCTTTACCTGCTGAATATTTCCAGCATCTCGTTTTTTTATTTGCATTTAAATCCACAATGTCCTTTCATTGTATTAAAAAAAGGTTTAACTAAAACTATTCAAACGGTATCTCAGGCAAAGGTATTTCAGTAACTTAGCTGAGATCTTTCATTATTATAAAATTGACATATTTGAAGTCAGCTATGACTTGCTTTGTTAGGTTCTTGCCAGAAAATCATATTATGGTGCAAGTCCCTTTCCAGACCGCTTGAACAGAAAAATATAGGCTGACATACCAAGGCAGCAATGAGTGGTTAATTTACCACTCAAGTTACTACCTTTTCAGTGAGACATTAAACCAAGATCCATTGCTCCCTCAAATAGATGTAAACCACTTGTCACCACTTCTACATATTCATCAAATTTTATTTGCAATCACAAAGCAGCTTGTGACATCATGATTAAACAGTGCACCAGCACGGAACACTGCCACTCACAGAATTTCATTTACTTTTGCTGCCTTGCCCCTAACCTTTGAAACTGCTAAAAGTGGATAATAACATTTGGTTTCACCTTCATACGAATCAAATGGATTTAAATTTAGGTTGCAAAGCAAAAATGAAAATATTGCACTGTACAGTTAACTTGCGCCCACAAAAAAATCTACAGCTCAGCAATTGAATGACACTGCAGAACTGAGAAATTATTTTGTCATCAGCGCCAACCAAGATTTCGTAGCAGAAGACATGCCACAGCCGCAATACCATGCACAAGTGTAGTTGACTATTTACTGAGTTAACCCAAATGTTCCTTTGTCAAATTATTTTATATCTAATAAGATTTTAACAAATCAAATTATAACTATATGGTCAACACCAAGTAAATTATTTATCAGGAAGTGTGCAAATGTCCCATGTGACTGTGTGTCATATGACTTAAAAGGTGACACACAATCCAGCAGTTAAAAGTCCTTTATGCAGTTCAGAGAAATGCTATATAGTAGGAAACCAATGCTGGAGGTCTGAGCATGCCCAGTTTCTGCTGTGGAGACTGGGTGAGCAGTTTGACTGGCAGAGAAAGCACAGCCTTAACCTAGGCCTAAAACTACAGCCTTGAACCTGACACAACAAAACTTTTCATAAAATGTCACTTAATAAATAAAAAGACATCCACCATTAAAATTGATTAGCTTGAAACCTGCAAATTGTATGAAATTATCCAACAATGAACAGTAATTCAATCCAAAATGAAAATTGAGGTACTGCACATATCCAGCATTTAAAATTAAATAACGTGAAATGGCAATTTAATATTGAAAAGTTAATTCAAAACACTATACTATACAATAATTGTGGTCTCGTGCATCCTGTCAAGAATCTAGCATCTAAATCCAAACTACAGTCACATATCCATTCATTATCCCCATTAGTGCAACAATTTATTGAATATCACAGCAAATCATTGAATCATTTCCTAATAGCCACGAACTTGGCTGCGCATCAAGCTCTTTCATGGTTCTATTTCTATAATTTCAAAAGTGATTGGACTAAAATACATCATTTTATTTCAAATATATTCCTACTAAGAAAATTTACAAAATAGCATTGTTTCCCTCTCCTTCCGGAAGGGATTGTCAAAACATATACACAACTGTTATATACATAAACCTCGGCTTCGACAAATAATAATTACCAAAATAAAAACCACAAATACCATTTTGTTTTAAAACAAATTAAACCTAAACAAATTAAACTGGAGTCATCACTACACTACAATAACCCAGGTAATTTAACAATCTCCCTTTTGATCGGGGCTTTGTTACCAGTCCAATAATATGAAAGGCACACGTTTACATTGTGAAAATTTCTCCCAAAATAAATGAATATGGCCAGGCTCCGGAACCCAAATTCAGTGAGAGGAATGCTTAAAATGAAAAATGATCCACACGGTAAACTCACTGAATGTCGCTGCACAGAACAAGTAATTGTGTCCATAATTCTCCATCTGTCATTTTTTTGTTATATAAAAACCTGCATAAACCACGTTGTAAATGTAAATTAGACTATGAGCTACACGGCTGCAGGTTTTAATAGTGAGCTGCAAATCGGAGCTGCAGGCTGACTGCAGTGGAGTTGGTTTGTCTGTAACCGGCATTTTCTGAAGACGTGTCATGCACACACGATCCTTAACCCCACCACTGGTTTTTTATAAGAAACAATTTCCCAACAAAAAAATAATTTACAAGGAAATATTTTGTTTTCATGCCACACACAAACATATCAAACGCGAAAAAATAGCGAGGAAAATTCTTACATGCCCACCCAGAAATACAAAATCTTCACCAGACACCCTTGCCTTCACCGGCTCCCGTACAGAGTTCTGTTTCCAACAAAAAATGTAAGCGACTGTGACTTTTATCTCAAACATTGAAAAAAAATGTCTCTAGATGTGCGGCTACGTTTTTATGTGAATGGGGGAGGGGGGCTCCAAAAGAAAAATCGAAACAAGATTCCTCCCGGTTCGACGTTGAGAGCTTCTTTCCCCTTGCCTTGCTCTCACACTCCTTCTCTTCAATCAACAACCTTTAAACCATCCCAAACACAAAGCAATCCCTTTCCAAACCATTTAACAACAAACCTTTTTTTCCTTTTTCTAAACAAAAATCTAAAAGCTTGAATGCATCGACACTTGCAACAAGTGCCCAGAAACCAAACAGACCTTAAGGTTTTTAGTTTGAAGCCTATTGTGTCAACGCTACCCGGCCCCTAAAAAAAAAATACCAGCATTAGTTTAAAAAAGGTAGAAATCCTCTCAGTTAAGTTTTTTTTTTTTTGGATTATATAGCGATAAATTGAATGTTTCCCAAAAAGTGAAGGATACGAAGCAGGCTGTTGTAGTCCTCTTATTACAGGCTGTGGTTTGGCTTTCTGTGGTAAGCTCATTTCAGGCTGAAGAAGACAAAAAAAAAGAAAAACCAGGCGGATTTTGTTGTATAGAGAGACAGAGAGATGTACCTCAGGGTGTCCTCCCTCAGAAGGACGTTTCCCACGTGAGTTTACCTGCAAATCACAAAAATAATAGCATTGGTAGCTGGCCCAGAGTGTGAACTAGCAGCAGGGCTCGTCCTTAGAGTGAAAGAGTCAGGCTTTAGGACGGATGCAAGCGATTTTTTACACCCAAACCAACATGGCGAACCAAGCCGCTCTCAGTCCGAGAAGACGGACGCCCGGCAGCCGTCGGCAACTTCCGGAAAACTTCGGTGCCGGCGCATCGGCAACTTCCGGAAAGGTTCGGTGCCGGCACATCGGCAACTTCCGGAAAACCATCTTCGGCTATTTCCGGAAACTCACTGCGCCCCCCCTCTCCCCCTCTCCCCCTCTCCCCCCTCCCCCCTCTCCACCCCCTCCCCCTCCCCCCCTCCCCCCTCTCCCCCCCTCACAGCAGAACACCGCCTGTTTTCCTCTTATTACAATACAATACAATATAATACATCTTTATTGTCACTGTACAGGGGTACAACGAGATTGGGAATGTGACTTCCATTCGATTTCAAGGTTATTCACCTGCAAGGGGAAATAATTATGTATGACAGGAGTAGCATAAATTTCAAGCCCACTTTCATTATTTTGTCAGGAGAACCTGCCCTCTACATGCTTAGAATGTCCCAAATGATATCAGTAACATTTTATGATATCCGTCTAACATTTTATGAATGATACTTTATTGTCACACGTAAAGGCTGTATTTCTAAACAAAAATAAGATGCAACTTAACTTGAAATTAATGGAGTTTTCTTAATCTAATTGATCATTGCATGACCCCCCTCCCCAAAAACAGTAACAGAGTTAGAGTTAGCTCTTAGGGCTAACGGAATCAAGGGATATGGGGGAAAAGCAGGGAAAGAGTACTGATTTTGGATGATCAGCCATGATCATATGAATGGCAGTGCTGGTTTGAAGGGCCAAATGGCCTACACCTGCACCTATTTTCTACATTTCTAAGGTAGACACAAAATGCTGGAGTAACTCAGCAGGACAGACAATGACAGTGATGTCAACATTTGAAACAATCATGATGAACACCAAAGTAAAATATAGCTCATATGATTCATTAAAATTCAGAAGAATAACACTGATCATAGAACTGCTTTCTCACAGCACCAGGGACCTGAGTTCAATACTGACCTTGGGTGTTGTCGGGTCTCCCTGTGACAAAATGGGCTTCGTCCAGGCACTCCATTTTTCTCCCACATCCCTAAAACATGAAGTCGGTAGGTTAATTGGCCACTGTTAATTTCTGGTAAGTAGGTGGTAGAATCTGTAGGAGCATGAGTATGTGGGGACAATAAAAAATGGGATTAATTTGGACTACTGTAATTGAAGTGCTTGTTTCCGTGCTGTATGACTCAATAATTAATGAATCCTCACTTATAGGTATTTTCTTTTGTTTAAAGAAAGGGAGGAGACCATAAGTGCAAGACTTATTTCATGTATTGGGACAATTCAGTCTTAGAAGAGGAGGCCTTATGGCTATTTAGAATCAATCGTAAAGAAGAAATGAAGTGAACTTTGGAAGAGCCCATCTCCTGCAAATGTTGAGCAGAGATGCCACATAGTAAGCAAAGTTGCAGATGGCACCACTCATTTAATGGCCGCATGTACAGGCAACTGGATTAGGGCAGTGCTGTCAAAGGATGCGTTTATCAGATGAGAGTGACATCTTGGAAGCAAACCAGCTGGAGCTAGCGAGTACATGTGCTTGTGGCTATGAACGTAACCACAAAACATCAACTTTTAGGTTTCCACTCTCGTTCAAAGCACAGCCAATGAAATCCCCCAGGATGTCCTAGTTGGCTACAAGTAAATTGTAGAATTGGAAGAAAGAGATCATTGCGTCCATGATGTTCATGCAGCACAGAAATGGACCTCTCAGTCCATTTGTAACTTACAACTATTCAATAATTTCTCCACTATGATGAGGGTTACTGCCTCGAACATACTTTAAAGCCGTGAGTCCCAAGTCCTTCCAGTGGGTGAAAAGAAAATCTTTCAATTCCCCTATGATGGTTCCACCAATTAATTTAAATTGTTGTCCTCAAGCTGCCAAACTCTCTGCTAAGGAAAATGGATACATCCTTTTTACCCTGGCTTGACCACAAATAGATTTGTACTCTTCCAGTAAATCTCCAAAGAAAATAACTCCAGATGAATAAATCTCTGCTTACTATTATAATTCTCTTTTTCGTGGCATCATCCTAATAAACCAGCATCTGCAAATCTTTTGATTTTACTTAAAAAGCTTTGTATTTTCTCCAACATTATCACATTCTTCCGAGAGCATGGTGATCAGAACTGCACGTTACTTTAGCTGTGGTCGAATCTAGTGTTTTACACAGTCCAGCATGAGTTCACTCCTCATATTCCATACCAATTCCAAATAGTCATTTTTCCTTGGATCCCTTGGGTTTGACTATCCTGATCAATCAGCCACTTGGGGCTGTCAAACATCTTACTAAGATCCATGTGGAGTAAATCAAATGCACTACTCTCATCAATCATTCTTGTTACTGCCTCAAAAAATTATTTCAAGTTAATCGCCCATGTTGTGCCCTTAACAAGTCCACACTAACTTCCATTGATTAACCTATGTCTCGGTATATATTGGGTTTTCACATCATTTCAGAAATGTCTCCATTGTTTGCCCTCCACTAATGTTCTGTTGACTTCAATGAGTTGTCTGTTCTGTCTATTTTTCCTTTTCTTAAAACAGTGTGACTCAGTTGAAGGAGCATCAGTTCTCTTGGCACTACCCCTGCTGCTGAAAACCAATGGAGAATGATAGACCTTGCACTATATGCTTGTTGTGGGAGCCTGGCATACATTCTACAAAGCTCTGGTGATTTACTCACTTGTAACAATAGACAGTCTGAAGAAGGGTCTCGACCCAAAACTTTACCCATCTCTTCAGAGATGCTGTCTCTCCCGCTGAGTTACTCCAGCATTCTGTGTCTATCAACAATTTTTCATATTCTTGTTCTATAGGTTTCCATTTTTCAATAATTCACATTCTTTGCCAATACTGACATCTGTATCACTGCTTCTTTAACATGGACAAATGCAAAGTATTCGTTCGGCGTTATCTTCTGCCTCTTCACATAGGCTACTGTTTCAGTTTATGATTGGATGTAATCTTTCTTCTATTATCTCCTTACTTTCATGTATTTATATTTTAAAAAGCTTGAAGTTTTTCATGATTTTCCTGGCCAATATTTTTGCATATACCCCTTTGCCTTCCTAAGATTTCTTTTAATTTTGCTGCTGTGCCTCTATCTACTGAGCTTTCTTTAACGTTGAGCAATGCGTATTTGTCATAAGTTTCCCTTTTGTCCCTCATCATTCTCTGAATATTCCTTGACATCCATGGGGAAATTATATTTAGTTCTCCCTCTTTTTTGTATTGTGAATATATCCAAATAGGATTTCTACCATCCACTGCCTAAATGCTTCCCAATTGTGACATTATTTTACTATCAAGTAACTGTTTCTAGTCTACTTTTGCAAAATCATTCTTACCCCAATTTTCTTAGTCCTTATCCAACTTTGTACCTCTCGATAATAATGGTAAATCTCATGGAATTATAATTGCTGCCTCCACATTTATTTCCTGTTGTTCCTTTGCCTTCCTGTTCTTTTTCCATTTGTTCAGATTGCTTGGTGTAGGTATTAAAAGTTGCCTTAAATGCATTTCAAGATGTCTGCTTTTTCGATATCCCAGAGGAATTTGAGATGTTATTCTCCAATTTGCCTTTGACCTCACCATAACAATGGAGAAGGTCAAAGACAGGCAGGTCGGTATGGGAGTGGGAATGAGGGTTAAAGTGATATGCAACCAAAGAGTCAAGTTAACCACTGCAGACAAAGCACAGGGGCTCCACAAATGCAGAGAAAATGGGGAAGAAAGTTAGCTGTGCATTTGCATTGATGCATAGGATGTTCAGAGTTTCATTTCCATTCAACAATGAGGGCACCACGCTGGCATAGTGGTAGAGCTACTGCCTTACCATGCCAGAGACCCAGGTTCCATCCTGACTAGGGTTGCTGTCTGTACAGAGTTTGTACATTCTCCCTGTGATCTGTGATCGTTTTTCTCTGAGATCTTCGGTTTCCTTCCACACTACAAAGACGTACAGGTTTATAGGTTATTTGGCTTGGTATGAATGTAAATTGTCCCTAGTGTGTGTAAGACTAGTGTTAGTGCGTGGGGATCGCTGGTCGGTGGGGACTCAGTGGGGCGAAGGGCCTGTTTCCGCGCTGTATCTATAAACTATAAAACGAAACAAATTCAGTTATCACCACCACTGGACCATATAACAATAGAATCTAAAGACTATTATTCCGACAACCACCATTTTACACATCCACTTAATTAACCGACATGAAGTAGTAATGAAAATAGAAAATGCTATGGATACTCAGCAGCTCAAGCAAAATCCCAGTAGCTGTGACATACTGTATTCTACAATCTGTTTCCTTGCTCTATTTGCACAACTCATGTATGGTACGAATGAACTCCTGTATGGTATGATTTACCCGGATAGCAAGCAAAACAAAGTTTTTCACTGTTTCTCGGTACACATGACAATAATAAACCAATATCAATACCAGCAATTGAAGATCCAGGTCAATGATTCTTCATCAGAACTGGAAAAGTGAGAAGATATTTTAAGTGGCAGAGATCGGAGAGGTGCAGTGAGTGAATAGGTTAAAGACCAAGGTTGTCCAGGTGACGCAATTGATTTTGGAGTCATCGGAGATGGATCTGTCTGCAGAACGCCAACAAAGAAGAATGAGGGCACAAAAACAAAAACATCGTGAGACGTAGAACACAGCAGCTGCTGGAAATTTGAAATGTGAGAATGCTGGAAGTACTTGGTAAATTGGGTAACATCTGTGTAGAGCAGCTCTATGACAAACCATTCAATTATTGTGTACACCCTATTTCTCTCCCCCACATCCACATCCCTCATTGAGTCACAGAAACAGGCCCTTCAGCCAACCACGTCCATGCTATTGTTAAATATCTATCTATATGAGAAAGTCACGGCAGTACGAAGAGGACTTTCTGGATGGATTCACAATCACGCAATCACACGATCACAATGAAACTTTATTAGCCAAGTATGTTTTGCAACATACGAGGAACTTCATTTGCCATACAGTCATAACATTCCTCACTGTGATAGAAGGTGAAAAAAAAGTTCAATCCCTCCCTTCATTGTCCTCCAGCGGTCGGGGGCTCTAACCTTCCGTTGACGGGATGATCTTAATCCCGTAGCCGGTGGTGAGCCTTCCTTGTCGGGGCAATCAAGCTCCTTCATCGGGGGGGATCTCAGCTCCCCCGCGCCGGCGATCTACCTCGGGTCGGGACCAGTCGAACCTCGTGCAGCTTTTGGAGCTCCCGACCGGTCTCAACGATGCATAAGTTCATAACTGATAGGAATAGAATTTGGCCATTCGGCCCATCAGGTCTAATCTGGCTTTCAATCATGGCTGATCTATCTTTCCCTCTTAAACCTATTTTCCTTCTCCCCATAAGCCTTCTCCCCATAAGCCCTAACACGCGCATTAATCAAGGATCTATCTATCTCTGTCTTAAAAAATATCCATTGACCTGGCCTCCACGGCCTTGCTGTCCACTGAAGCTATCTGGATACAGCTCAAAATTAATCCCATTCTAATGGGATTGCACTATAGGCCTCTCACTAGTCAGCGGAAGTTAGAGGAACAGATATGTAGACAGATCACGGAAAGATGCAAAGACAACAGGGTTGTCATAGTGGACAAGTTTAACTTCCCTAATATGAACTGAGGCTTAAGAGGTGCTGAAACATGGATAGGGCAGAATTTGTTATGTGTATCCAAGAGGGTTTCCTCAACCAGTATGTTGATAGTCCAACTCGAGGAGGGACCATACTGGTCCTTGTACTGTGAAACAAGCCTGGCTAGGTGACCAGTGTTTCAGTGGACATGTGTTTTGGGAACAGTGATCACAACTCCATAAGCTTTAAGATAGTTATGCATTAGGATAAGTATGGACCTTGGGCAAAGGTATTAAATTGGGTTAAATCCGATTGCAGCATTATTATGCAGGAGCTATGGAGAGTAAAATGGGAGCAGTTGTTATTGGGCAAGTCCACATTGATATATGAGAGTAATTTAAAAGACCAACTGATTAGAGTTCAGGACTGGCATGTTCCAGTAAGGAGAAAGGATAAGGATGGCAAGATAATGGAACCTTGGATGACCAAATGGGATGTAAATTTGCTCAGAAAGTAAAAGGAAGGACATGTAGGATTTAGAAAGATGAAATCAGATGGGGTCTGAAGTAGGGTCCCGACCCAAAAAGTCACATAGCTATGTTCTCCAGAAAGGCTGCCTCACCCACTGAGTTATTCCAGCACTTTGTGTCTTCTTTTGTAAAAAAATAAGCATCTATCTGCAGTTCCTTGTTTCAAAATCAGTTGGGCCTTTGCAGAATATAAAGCCAGCAGGAAAGATCTCAAAGGGCAATTAGAAGGGCCAAAAGGGACCATGAAATGTTATCAGCAAGTTTTATTAAAGATATTCCCAAAGATTTTTATGCATATATTAAAAACAAGAGGATAATCAGGGAGACAATAAAGGAGGGAATTTATGCATGGCGGCAGAGGATATAGCTGAGGTATTAAATAAGGACTTTGCATCTGTATTGACCAAGGAGAAGCCCAAGGAGGATAGAGAGATCAATGTGGGAATACTAATATGTTAGGGTGGTTTGAGATCAAGAAGGAGATGGTGATGGTGCTGTTGAAGGGGATCAGAGTTCAGAACTAATATAATTGCACAGCAGAGCATGCAAAAGAGATTCACCAGGATGCTGTCTGAATGGATAGGGTGAACTTCTTTTCCTTGGATCGAAGAAGTCTGAGAAGGAGTTACTGGGAATGTGGGGAGAGAAAAATGGGCGTCATGTATTGGGGTGGTCATATAGAAGGGTATGAGGTTCTGAGTGGCATAGATAGTCAGAATTCATTTCTCTTGGTAGGGTATAAAGAATAAGTGGGCATAGAGTGAAGAAGAGAGGAAGGGGTTTTAATGAGTATCCAAGGGGAACTTTGTTTTCCACGGAATGGTTGATATCTGGAATGCACTTCCAGAAAAGATGGTGGAATCAGAGTAGATCGCTGTGTTTAAGAGGCAAAGCACAGAAGGAGAGAGACCTAATGCAAGCAAATGGGATGAGTGCAGGTGGGCAAAACATCCGCCTGGACGTGACGGGCCGAAGGGCCCATTTCTGCGTTCTGCAAAAACTCTATGACTACTAGGAATGAAGGCACATAACTATTAGAAATGGAGACAGATGTCCAAGGGGACGAACAGATCAAACGTAGACCCTATGAAGTTGAAGCAACGGTGGAGATTAAAAACAACGTTGAATTTCCAGGGAAGAGTGAGAACAGCAAGCACAATAACGCAGTCATTATGGAGAACAGCCTGGGTGCCGGGTGAAAGTAGAATTGAAGCAAAGGATGCTGCACGCAAGCTATGGAATGCTAGGCATATCTGGAACCCATAAGAGTTCCCATAGCAACTCTTTTTATTTGGAACAAGTGAAGGGAATTAAAGGCCAGGTTGTTCCTTATAAAAGCAAGTTTAGCAAAGCAGGGGAGAATGGTGCTGGATATGTGCATTGCTTTGGCTTCATCTCGAGGAGGAAGCAGGGACCCTCAGCACGTTCTTGATGTGATGATGGAAGGACACAGTTAATAACTTTCGAAAGAGATTTGGACAAATATTTGCCGGAACATAATGTACAAAATTAAGAGGAAAGGGTAGGGGAATGGGAATGTTTGGTTAGTGTAGTGTGCATGAGTGTAAGAGTATCTTCCAGAACTGAATGTACCATGTAGAACAATGTTGGTACATTGTTGCTCAGCTGAGAGTTCATGAGAAATAGAAATAAGAGTTGTCCATTCAGCCCTTCACCCGCATTCAATAGGGTCTTGGAAGATCTTTTACCTCAGCGTCATTTTTCTGCACTAACCGTACATCCCAGGATCTCCTTCATATCCAAAATCGATTGATCTCTACCTGGGATATACTCTGTGACTTGAAGCTCCACAGAAAGTTCAAAAGATTCAGTAATCTTTGGATGATGAAATTTCTTTTTCATTTCAGTCCCAACTCGCTAATAAAAGTCTGACCCGACACGTCACCTATCCATCTCCTCCAGAGATGCTGCTTGACCCACTGTTACTCCAGTACTTTCTTTTGTGTTCTTTTGTGTAAACCAGCCTCTGCAGTTCCTTGCTTCTCCAAGTAGCTAATTCATGGCTTGATGTTTTTTCTTTGATTAGAGACCCAATCGGTTCCTCTCAACTAATACTCTCTACCACCTGGCAGAATTTGTCCTCACAACTTTAACAACTTAAAAAAAACAATTCCTCACTGGTGGCCCCAGTTCTGGGCACTTGATTCGTACGGGTGTCAGAGGTTAAATGGAGAAGGTGGGGTTAGGAGGGAGAGATAGATCTGCCATGAAAGAATGGTGGAGTAGATGATGGGCCAAATGGCCTAATTCCGCTCCTATCACTTGTGAACTTAAGCCAAAGAAAACACCATTCCTGCATTTACACTGCATACCCCAGGCAAATGCAAAAAAAAGGGGGAGCTGCACTTTTGATCAGGCAGTATTAAAGAGAATATCCTGACACGGATCATGCAATGAGGCCACATGAATAGAACTTAGGAATGACAGAGGAGCAATCACTTTGCTGGAATTATCCTATAGGTCTCTCAATGTGAATTAGAGCAACAGATGTGTATGTAATTAGCAGAAAGGTGTAAGGAGCAATAGGAGTATTGTTGTTGTGGGATTTAATTTTCCTAATATTGATTGAGATTGAGATGTTGGAAGGGAGGAACAGTGAGGAGTTTCATGTTAAGGTCCTAGATTGGGGGAAGGTTGATTTCAATGGCATTAGGTTAGTATGAATGCATGGTGGTGGTGGATGTATGGAACAAGCTGCCAGAGGAGGTAGTTGAGGCTGGGACGATCCCAACATTTAAGAAGCAGTTAGGCAGGTACATGGATAGGACAGGTTTGAAGGGATATGGACCAAATGCTGGCAGGTGGGACTAGTGTAGCTGGGACATGTTGGCCAGTGTGGGCAAGTAGGGCAGAAGAGCCTGATTCCATGCTGTATCACTCAATTACTCTAAGGTTAGTAGAGAAGCCCTGGCAAAGGTAGAGTGAGAGCAGATGTTTGTGGGTAAAATGACATCTGACAAGTGGAGTGTTTTAAAAGGAGCAAGATAGAATTGAGGTATTTGAAGGTGAGTTTGGGTAGGCAGAAGCAGGTAGAAACAGTGGGCTTGCCAGGAAAGTCCTGTTTGAGATTTTTGGGAAGTGCAGGAATTCTGGGGATGGCGGTGGTGGAAGAGATATTGCCAGCCTCCTTTTATGTCATAAGAAAAATAGAAAATGTACTGTAATTTGAGAAACAGGTATGTAGGGGAACACAACCACAAAAAACACTCCACTCACGCCTGTCAGATTAGAGCAGCAAAATAATTTAATTCCCAAAAGCAAGGGCACAAAACCTTTGTATGCAAGGCCAAACAGAACAAAACATGGCAGGATAGAAGCAGTTGAGCAAACGGGAGAAAACAAAATACAATCAAAATCCACAGAAAGGTGATTAATATAACATTTAAATGACTGTGCAATACAAAGAAAACTGTTTGAATACATAAGCCCCCAGCAGGAATAACAAAAAACAAAACAGTGATTTCAAAATTAAGGACCAACCATCAAGACATATGTAAAGATCACGACTGCAGACTGTTCTGTAGGATGGTATTGATAAGAAACTCTTTAAAATTATGGATATATTCTGGGGATGCACCATCCTTTGTACTGGATAGAAATCAATGCTACCAATCATTAAACTGAATCATACCAGTGTACAGAACTTGCTTGGATGAGGTTGGTTGAGTTGAGTACAGATTGAAAAATGTATTCAGTGCAATATATCACAGCCAGGTTTGATCAGATTTCCGCAACAGTATGAAGATACATTTAAGAATTCATGCATTGACAATAAGTATAATGCTCTTACATGTATACAACTTGATGGCAGTCCAGTCTAGTGCAAATCCCACCAGGCTGTGTGGCATGCACTGGCACTACCCAGGTACCATCCCTTCACTAACCCCATCCTCAAAAACCTTTTACGAGGTTTCACTTGTGGCCCTAAACGAGTGCCCAATCTCCAAATTCCTTCATCCCCAAAATTCATAGTGAAATAAAGACAACAGGGTTATTAGAACATAAGAATTAAGAACAGAGAGACTGGTCTGACAGTCAATAATGGCCTCAACATCTCCTCCCACTTCTTCTCATACCCCATAACCTTCTTGTAGTTCAAATATTGGATCTCGCTTCACAAAACGCTCTCCCCACTTTACCCGATCTGTCCTGCAATCCTATGATTATCTACAAGTCTCTGCCTCATTGTAGCTCTCAGATGGGCCTTCTCAAAACTCATAAATAAGTTCCTATGTGACTGTGACCATGGAAAATACTATCCTATTCCATCTGCTGTCTTTGACATGGTTGACACCACATCCTCCTCCATTGTCATCTAACTGCTGATGCTCCTGATCTGGTAATCAAGAGTGTTTCATTGTCATATGTACTGAAACAGAACAATGCAATTTTTACTTGCAGTAGCATAACAGATCTACAAACACAGTACTCATTAGATAACATAATAAACAAACAAAAAAAAGTTCAATAAATTTAAAACACCACTATTTTAGTTCAATACAAACACAAAAACTCAAAGTCCCTGGTGCAACCAAGACAGTTCAGAGTCCAATTCTGGTCACCTCATCACATGAAGGATGGGAAGGCTTTGGAAAGGGTGCAAGAGGGTTAGAAAGGGTGCAGAGGAGAATTATACCTAGATTAGAGGGCATTTGCTTCAGGGAGAGGCTGGACAGACTTGGATTGTTTTCACTGGAATGCCGGAGATTGTGGGAGAGACCTAGTAGAAGTAAAAAAATTATGAACCTTTTCACAGGATAGAAAAAAATAGGTACAGAAATAAGCACAGGCTTAAGGACAGAGGGCTAAAGTTCAAAGGAGATGTGCACGGCCATTTTGCTTTTAAAACACAGGGTGGCAATTGCCTGAAACATGTTGCCGGAGGTGGTGGTTGATGCAGATATGATAGTGGTATTTAAACGTTTGGATAGGCATATGGATATGCAGGGAATGGAGGGATATAATTTACGTACAGACAGATAAGAGTTGGTCCTGCCATCATGTTCAGCACAGATATTGTGGGCCAAAGGCCTGTCCTTGTGCTGTACTGTTCCGCAATCCCTCACCTGGATCCATGTAACACTTGCCAGCTCTTGCCTCACTCCTTCCCCTGATCTCTTTCTCCGATCTGCCAGCTACCCCCACTCCATCAGCCTGAATTAGGATCCCAGCCCAAAACAGTCATCAAGAGTCCAGAGTGTTTTATTGTCATATGTCCCAGATAGAACAATGAAATTCTTACTTGTTGCAGCACAACAAAAGAGTTCCAATAGACTTTCAATTACTCCAACAACCCAGAACAAGCAACTAACCACCTTGAAAAGCCATAAAAACTGTGACGGAGAGAATGGAATTATTCGAATTTGACAGTGTGGCAGATAAAGAAACATATTTCATAAAACCAACTCCTTGTCAACTTTCCAGTAATTCTCAGCAATAGTAAGCAGATAGTAATTAGACAATATTTATAAGGTTATTTTTAACAAAAATTCTTTCACTTAACACTGATTTAATGGATACAGGTTAAATTTGTGACTAAACATGACTTGTTACATCTTGTAGATATAACGCACTTTTGGAAATTCAGGCTGGGCCCTGAGTGTCTATGAAGTCAAGATGCAGATTTATAGGACTTTAGTTAGGCCACATTTTTGGTACTGCGTGCAATTCTGGTCTTTGGAAAGGGTGCAGAAGTGATGGTTATGATAGTGCATTTAAGAGTCTTTCGGATAGGCATATGGATGTGCAGGGAATGGAAGGATATGGATTAAGTGCTGGCAGATAACAGGAGACTTTGGCATCATGCTCGGCACAGACATTGTCAGCTGAAGGGCCTGTTCTTGTGCTGTACTAATCTATGTCCTATGTTCTATGTGTAGGATGTTTTCTCACATGGTTGGGGTGAATAAGAGCGGGGGAGTGCAAGGAATGTGCAGCATTGCGAATCGGCGAACAATGCTCAATTTTCAGATTTTTAAGAGCTCATATAGTCAAAATCAAGAGCCCCCAACCACCCCACCCCCTCTCCCATTGCACTGGTTGTCTCCCAACCCACCAACAAGCAGCCGCCCAGCATTCTCTGTGCAGTCCCCAATTTCGGTAAGGGTGGGAGAGCACGGAGCAAAGGCCTTTGTGCCCAATCGCATGTACAAGGGAATGTACAAAAGTGCAACACAAAACACACCACGAAGAATTAGCATTTCAAAGGCTTGCAGCGAGAGAAGGCCTTGTGCTTTCTTTTTCAGCACATCCCGGCATTAAAAGATGCTCTCATTTGAAATGATTTCTTGTGAAACGTTGAGTACTGCAGTTCATTGATTTGTTAGAAACACTCACTATTGAACCTAGGCTGGTTCATTTTTGGATGAGGAAAACACAAATGTGTAAGTTACAGACGGAAACATAATGGGTGTTGAACAACTCCACAGGGGTCTCTACTTGTGTAGGAAGGAACTGCAGATGTTGGTTTAAACTGAAGATCGACACAAAAAGCTGGAGTAACTCAGCAGGTCAGGCAGCATCTCTGGAGAAAAGGAACAGGTGACATTTCGGGTTGAGGCCCTTCTTCAGACTTTCCAGGTTCTCTGTCATATGAAGGGTTTGATAGTGTTTCAGTGGGAACTATCTCAGGCTTATTATTATGTAAAGGATATGTTCAATAACCAAGTTATTTTCGATGGTTGCAGATTGCTTCATCCGTGCTTTCACCAGATTGTGGTGGGCAACGTATCTGGAAATAATTTAGTCAATAGCGTTAAAAAAAATTATAAAGCGTAAATCAATATGCTGAACCGAGAATCAAATCTAGACCCTGTAGAAATGAATTCAGATGTTTATTTTGCAGCCTGGAACCATTCCAGGATGACTTGCCGTGTAAAGCAGAAATAATAATTGGATAAAAATGGTGGAAATGTCAAAAAAAATTATGTCAAAAATAAACATGTTCCTGGGTTAAAGGAGGCATCACAAAAAGCTGGAGTAACTCAATGGGTCAGGCAGCATCTCAGGAGAGAAGGAATGGGTGACGTTTCGAGTCGAGATCCTTCTTCAGACTGAGGTTAGAGGACATCCCCACAGTAAATATCTCACTTTCAGGGCTTGGATCCTCCTCATAAATTTCTATATTGGCCATGGCTCAAAACTACCTTCGTTAAATTAACATATTTTATTTTGCACTAATCATTAGTTGAAGATACACCTTGTCCTACAGCACATTCATTATTACTGCTAGTTTTCAGTTATGATAGGGTTGTGTTTACTCATTTGATGTGAGCCTTGTCGTTTGGTCAGCAGAGTGGTCAAGTGTGTTGGGGTGGGGTGGAAGGATAATTGGGGAGATGAGTGAAGCAGGGGGAGGGGAGAGTGCTGTTATCACAACATGATATGGATCATGAGACGGGTTGTCATGAACAAGAATCTGCCCAGTGATTCATTCTGTTCCCTAGTGCTGTAGACATCAGATTTTTTCCAACTGTGCCCAAGCCCATCACAAGCCAATGGATTAACCTGGGAACGTCCTGGTCTTTGTGGCTCAGCAATTTGTAAGATAAATGCAAGGAGCCATCAGGAGAAGTGTACACCATTGTAACAATATTCAATTTGTACAAGATTTTTGTCAGAAGGTGCAAATATATCTAACACTCAATAATAACATGTTCAGCAATGCACAATTTGGATTTCCAGCCGAGCTTACTTGTCCCTTGAAGTTAGACACAAAATGCTGGAGTAAATCAGCGGGCTAGGCAGCATCTCTGGAGAGAAGGAATGGGTGATGTTTCAGACTGAAGAAGGGTCTCGACCCGAAACGTCACCCATTCCTTCTCTCCAGAGATGCTGCCTGGCCCGCTGAGTAACTCCAGCATTTTGTGTCTACCTTCGATTTAAACCAGCAACTGCAGTTTTATTTCCTACTTGTTCCTGGATCTCATTGGTGCAATCAAAGAGCCAAGTTCCTGAGATGAAGTGACATAAGACCATAAGACATAGGAGCAGAATGAGGCCATTCCGCCCAACGACTCTGTTCCGCCATTCTGTCAGTCCGAAGAAGGGTCTCGACCCGAAACATCACCCATTCCTTCTCTCCTGAGATGCTGCCTGACCTGCTGAGTTACTCCAGCATTTTGGGAAATAAATACCTTCGATTTGTACCAGCATCTGCAGTTATTTTCTTACACTGGTCCGCCATTCGATCATAGCTGATCCATTTTCCTCTCTTAGCACCATTCTCCTGCCTTCACTCTGTAACCTTTGACGCCCTTACTAATCAAGAAACTATGCCTTAAAAATGTCCGGACTTGGCCTCCACAGCAGCCTGTGGCAGTAGATTCCACAGATTCACCACCTCCTAGCTGAATAAATTCCTCTTTCCTGTTACGTTACCCTGACATCAAGGCAGCATTTGAACAATTTGATCAATGAACATCGAGGGGCAATACTCCCATAGCTTGTCATTATTGAATTAGGGTTCGGGTTAGGGATACCCTGCACAAAGAAAGAGAGTTGCAATTGTCAAACCCTGCCATCGCAGCCCCGGGACAATACTGGAGGAGGTCCGAGGGCCAACCATCTTTAAGGTTTCAAGGTCAGTTTATTGTCACATGTACCAATTAAGGTACAGTGAAATTTGAGTTAGCATACAGCCATACTAAGTGAGAAGCAACAAGACACACAACCACATAAAAGTTAACATAAACATCCATCACAGGATTCCACATTCCTCACTGTGATGGAAGGCAATAAAGTTCAAACTTCTTCCTCTTGTTCTCTCGCGGTCGGAGCAGTCAAACCACCCGCAGTCGGGGCGATCAAAGGCCCCGCAGCTGACGATCGAAGCCCCCGTCGGGGTGATCGAAACTCCCGCGTCGGGGCGGTTGAAACTCTCTCCGCGGCATGGAGCTTCCGAGTCGGCCTCTCCTTACCAGAGACCACGGGCTTCACGATGTTAAAGTCCACAGGCCCCGTGGCTGGAGTTTCGATCCCCGGCAAAGGGATCGCAAGCTCCGCGATATTAAAGTCCCGCAGACTCCCGCGGCTTGGAGCACCCGTCTCCAGGAAAGGCCGCCACTCCACGATGTTAGGACGCAGTGGGGGCAGAGTTACGATACGGAACAAAATCACATCTCCTTCGAGGTAAGAGATTGAAAAAAAAGTTTCCTCCACACCCGCCCCCCCCCCACCCCCCACATAAAACAAACCAAGGAACACAAAAATATACTTTTTTAACACATACTAAAAATAAGAAAAAGAAGAAAGGACAGTCAGAATGTTGGCGAGGCAGCCACGAGCTGCTTTATCAATGACCTTCATCCCATCGTAAGATCAGGAGTGAGAATATTCACAGATGAGTGGTTAATCTTTAATTCCATTCATGACTCTTCACAAAACTAAGTCACCCACGCCGCATGCAACAAAGCTGAGCCAACATTCAGGCATTCGCTGATAAATGGTAAATATTACAGCAACTCATTAAAACTGGCGTGTCATTCACGCCCTTGGCCTTCGCGATCTCCTGGTTGCCAAATGTTTTAACTCCCCTTCCCATTCCCATACTGAACTTTCTCAGCTGTCAGAGTGAGGCCACTATTAGGGGAAAAGCCCCTTATATTTTGCCTGAAGGTAGACACAAAAAGCTGGAGTAACTCAGCGGGATAGGCAGCATCTCTGGTGAGAAGGAACGGGTGACGTTTTGGGTCGAGACCCTTCTCCAGGTTTTTGTGTCCTCCAGAGATGCTGCCTGTCCCGCTGAGTTACTGCAGCTTTTTATGTCTATCTTCGGTTTAAACCAGCATCTGCAGTTCCTTCCTACACATATTTTGCCTGGGCAGCTTGCAACCCAGCAGTATGGACGTTGATTTCTCTAATTTCAAGTAACCCCTGCATTCCTCTCTTCCCTCCCCCCTCCCTTGTCATCCTATTAATTCCACAGTTCACATTCCTGTATCCCTTCATTATCACCTCTTCCCCAGCCAACAATGGGCCATTGTGGGCTCCACCCTTCCTTGATCATCTGCTGCCAGCCTTGATTTGTTCTGGCCTTTTCCTACCTCCAGTTTCCCTCCCCCACCCTCTACTTTAAGTCTGGAGAAGGGTTCCAACCCGAAAGGTCACCCATCCTTTTTCTCCAGAGATGCTGCCTCACCCACTGAGTTACTCCGAAGGTATCACAAAATGCTGGAGTAACTCAGCGGGTCAGGCAGCATCTCAAGAGAGAAGGAATGGGTGACGTTTTGGGTCAAGACCCTTCGTCAGACTGAATTTACTCCAGCACTTTTTGTCTACTTTTGATATAAACCAGCATCTCCAGTTCCTTCCCACACATTGTCTTTCACACATGATGTCTGCAACAACCTGACCCTCGACTGGATATTGCCAGGCCTCTGCTCACATGGACAGTCATTAGTTGGATGGCTTCATCTATTTGTGCTACGGTTTCCTCAGCTTATTATTCAGTGATAACCGATGATCAGACAAGGATAGGGTGGCACAGTGGTAGAGATGTTACCTCACAGCACGGGCGATCCATGTTCAAACCACACCATGTGTACTTCAGTGTTAAATTTGCACATTCTCCATGTGTTTGCATGGGTTTGGGTTTCCTCCAGACGCTCGTTTCCCCTCAGATCTCAAAGGCGTCGGGGTTGGTAGGTTAATACGGATCGTGAACAATATCATTATTTCAAGCTCTTTAAAAAATCGCTGCCGTTTCATAAATATATATAAGGTTGTCTGATTATTGTGAACAAAGGATGACTTTGCAAAGAAACATGTGACTGGGATCACAGTGAGTGCAATTCATAATACATAACATTAGTGATTAAAATAGTAAATACAGGCTGAGATATCAATGAATCATCGGAGAATTTTCATTTAGTGTATTAGCTCTCAATGAACTTTTCATGTAAGGTTCTGAGAACAGATAAATTATGAGGTCTCGCTTCTAAACTAATCTTTGAAGTTGGTATATTGCTTTATAAAGGAGGACGTTTTCATATCATATCATATCATATATATACAGCCGGAAACAGGCCTTTTCGGCCCACCAAGTCCGCGCCGCCCTGCGATCCCCGTACATTAACACTATCCTACACACACTAGGGACAATTTTTTTAACATTTACCCAGCCAATTAACCTACATACCTGGTTGCTCTCCCGAGATGTGAAGTTATTTTCTTATACTACTGGTTGCTCTCCCGAGATGCTGCCTGACCTGCTGAGTTACTCCAGCATTTTGTGAATAAATCGATTTGTACCAGCATCTGCAGTTATTTTCTTATACTACTGGTTGCTCTCCAGAGATGCTGCCTGACCTGCTGAGTTACTCCAGCATTTTGTGAATAAATCGATTTGTACCAGCATCTGCAGTTATTTTCTTATACTACTGGTTGCTCTCCCGAGATGCTGCCTGACCTGCTGAGTTACTCCAACATTTTGTGAATAAATCGATTTGTACCAGCATCTGCAGTTATTTTCTTATACGACTGGTTGCTCTCCCAAGATGCTGCCTGACCTGCTGAGTTACTCCAGCATTTTGTGAATAAATCGATTTGTACCAGCATCTGCAGTTATTTTCTTATACTACTGGTTGCTCTCCCGAGATGCTGCCTGACCTGCTGAGTTACTCCAGCATTTTGTGAATAAATCGATTTGTACCAGCATCTGCAGTTATTTTCTTAACCTACATAGCTGTACGTCTTTGGAGTGTGGGAGGAAACCGAAGATCTCGGAGAAAACCCACGCAGGTCACGGGGAGAACGTACAAACTCCTTACAGTGCAGCACCCGTAGTCAGGATCGAACCTGAGTCTCCGGCGCTGCATTCGCTGTAAAGCAGCAACTCTACCGCTGCCCTACTACAGAAGTAGTTTGACAACTGGAAAGAGGGGGAAACCTAAACTGCCTATTTGCAGGGGGAAGACTTGCAGACTCCACAATCATCTTACCACACACCTCAGCACCTGGAGCTCCAGTGCATGGCTGAGACCCAGGAGAAAGATCAATGGCTCCATACAACACTGGGTGTCCAGCCAGTATGCCAGTGGAACAGAGGGTGGCACAGTGACGCAGTGGTAGAGACGCTACTCTACAGCGCCAGAGACCCAGGTTCGATGCCGACTATGGAATATGTACGTTCTTCCTGTGATCGCGTGGGTTTTCTCTGAGTGCTCCCACAGCCCAAAGTCTTGTGGGTTTGTAGGTTAATTGCCGTCCGTAAATTGTCCCTAGTGTGTGTAGGATAGAAGTAGTATACGGGCGATTGTTGGTCGGCACGGACTCCGTGGGCCTGTTTCCACGCTGTATCTCTAAAACTAAAACTAAAAACCAACCATTCATGATGTGAACATTGTCACCCGTAGTCGGAAACAGTCTTGATCTAGGTCATCCTTCCAGGTCATTCCTAGTCTCTTCCATTGTGAAGGAGCCTTCACTCAACACTGTTGGACAGTGCACTGGAGAACAAGGACAGGCAAAGTCATGAATGACATGTAATGAGAGGATCATTAATCATGATTGGCATATCTTGTACAGTTTTGGCATAAGCAGGTTTTGAAATGTTGAACCTCTTTCCCTTTGCTGATGAAGGGTCTTCGATCTGAAACTTTAACTCTGTTTCTCTTTCCACAGATGCTGCCTGACCAACTGAGGGTTTCCGGCAATGTCTGCACATATTGTTTGAGATGTTGACTTGTTTGGGTCTTCCACACATGAATTGTGGTTGAGGAGGAGCTGAGATAAGACCATAACATCATAAGATAAAGGAGCAGAATTAGGTCTATTGAGTCTACTCCGCCATTCATCATGGCCGATGTAGTTTTCCCTCTCAATCCCCATCTCCTGCCTTCTCCCCTTGTGAGTTGATCAGCAACGAGCAAAAAACATGGAAAGCCTTTTATATTATTTTTACTTATTGATGGAATTGGTGGTTAAAAGCTGCGTTATTTGCTCGAGTAAGACACTGGGGGATTACCTTCTTGGCTACTGCAATCCTCATGATAAAACGATACAGGAAGGAAAAGTAGAATGAGAGGGTAGATCAGCTAGAAGCAGAAAAACAGATGTTCAGACATTCTATAGAAATGTAAAAAATAAAGGATTAGCAAATGTCAGTGTGGCTCTTGCCGACTGAGACAGGAGAAAATTTATCGTGGAGAAAGGAAATGGAGGAAAATTAAACCATCTACATGTATGGAAAATAACACAAAAATTACTTTTCAGGAAATAAGTTGTAGAGAAAAAGTGGCGTCGATTTCACTTATGAATGGCAAACGTCTCTGCTCTGAGATCATGTCTCTTCCTTTGGAATCCCTCACCTTAAGGTCCAATGCAGCTGATTCCCAAAGATTACCATTTGCAATGCATGCCACGTAGATTAGGTTAGCATCTGCAGTGGATAATATGTAGAGATTATTTTGGCAACCATCGTGCACAATAAGAATATGATACATTACTAAATTTCTGCAGGTAACAACCAATATTAATGTGGCCTGCATGCATTAGTAAAGCTTCCCCATCAGTAAACCCCATTGATGTCTGCACTATCATCTTATATCATTCCAAAAATAATTCTCCTTCAAATATGCTAAATGTTCGCCCATGCAAATTTCTTATGTGGGAGCCAAAAGAGAGGACTGTAAATAGGGAAAGATCAACCTATCCCATCCATTGAATAAAAAAGCCTCGTAAACTTGCATGGTCCAAGGTAGCGAAACAAAAAGGTCTTTACAACTGAACTCGACACCCTTGACGAGTGACTGGTCAAAGTTTCTGCTCTTGATTGTTGACCACCAGCTCTTGCTGCGGACAAGAGCTTCGGGAGAACATAAAATGAAGTGTTGGAACTGCAGATGCTGGTTTACACCGAAGACAGACACAAAATGCTGGAGTAACTCAGCGGGACAGGCAGCAACTCTGGAGATAAAGAATGGGTGACCTTTCGGGTCAAGACCTAAAAGAAGTGTGTTGAGCCGTGCCGAAGGTATCCCTTCAACCACAGCCTTTGGACAAGTTAATTGATTACATTGGTCTCAATGGAGGGGTTTGAAATTGGGAAAGGGAAGAAGTGAGGCAGGAAATTAAAAGATAAACAGAAGAACACATTCCTATAGTTAGATTCAGGAACATTGTCTTGCAAATTTCAGATGTGTTAACGCCCTACTGGGGATATGGGACAATTGGGAGCCAAACCAAGGTTTATCGTTTGCAATGGAGCGATTCATTCAAATTCCTATCAGGCGGTCAGTGGAGAATGAGCGTCTTCAGTTCAACCACATAAGTAAAGTAAACCCACGTTTCACTAGTGTGACAACAGTAGGTGGGAAGGGAACATGAAGACTATCACGCCCAATTGCAAACTCTTACCTGGGAGTTATTTCAGAACCTACCTGTGGAGTGGTGCAAATTTCTCTAAGTCCCATCAACGCCCATCCAGATAATAAATATATAACCATGACGGATGGCATTCATTTCAAGCTTGTTCCTTGATTTATGGGATGAACTGTGACCTGATGTTATAAACCCTGCCAGTCAAAGTATTCAGGAAAGTCGAGCAGAGCCAGATACAGATCAAGAATTTGGGAGAAGGAATAAACCCCTCTACTGTTGAAAATCAGACCCAAGATGGTGTATGGACAAACAACACAGTGATTTTATTTGTGTATTTGAGGGAATTCCAGAAGATAAATTTAGTAGGTCTTTCTTATAAGAAGCATTACCTAGTGATATTTCAAAGGTTCCAAGGTCTTTTATTGTCATGTGTACCAATTAAGGTATAGTGATATTCGATTTACCAAACATGCCATACTAAATGAAAAGCCCAAGCATCTTTTAGGTTTCAAGGTCAGTTTATTGTCACATGTACCAATTAAGGTACAGTGAAATTTGAGTTACCACACAGCCATACAAAGTGAAAAGCAACAAGACACAACTACATAAAAGTTAACAGAAACATCCACCACAGCGGATTCCCCACATTCTTCACTGTGATGGAAGGCAATAAAGTCTAATCTTCTTCCCTCTTTATTCACCCGCGGTCGGGGCAGTCGAACCATCCGCAGTCGAGGCAATCGAAGCTCCTGAAGCCGGCAGTCGAAGCTCCTGCGTCGGGGCGGTCGAAGGTCCTGCAGCTTGGCGCTCCTGAAGTCGGTCCCTAAACAGGGACCACGGGCTCCACGATGTCAAAGTCCGCAGGCTCCCTCGGTTGGAGCTCCAAGATCAATCCCCGCCAGGGACCGTCAGCTACACGATATTAAGTCCTGCAGGCTCCCAAGGTTGGAGCTCCCAAAGACGGTCCCCAGCAGAGGCCGCCAACTCCACGATGTTAGGCTGCAGTGCGGACGGAGATACGATATGAAAAAAAATTGCATCTCGTCGAGATAAGAGAATTTATAAAAGTTTCCCCCAACTCCCCTCCCACCCTCCACATAAAACAAGCTAAAGAACACTAAAGCATACATTGAACACATACTAAAAAAAAACAAAGAAGGAAAAGGTCGAGACAGACTGTAGGTGAGACAGCCATTATGGGCGCCACCCGGTGGTTCTAAGAGAAAGACTATTCATTATATATCAGAAAAAAACATGCAGCTAGAATTCAACAGTATTTGTTCTTCATATTCAGTTTACAAGATAGAGTCATGGTCATACAGCGTGGAAACAGGCCCTTCGGTCCAACTTACCCATACCGACTAACATGTCCCATCTACACTAGTCCCACTTGCCTAACGTTACAACATGAAATGGAAAACTTATAGTCTTTAAAATACATGTGATGAAGAGAGATGGTTGGAGACAGTGGTGCCTAGCCAGAATTATGGAGAATGAGGTCAAGAAGGCAAAAACTGCAGAAGCAATCCTGACAGGAATTCCTTTAACACCGTGTGGGAAAATATTGGGGGAATTTCCGAGAGCTGGCTCAAATCATGAGGGAAAGTTTCTGAGGTAGCATTAAGGGTTTGGTGCGATGATACGTTCTGTCCCTTTTGGAGCTAACATCAGACTGGATCCCTCCAGAAAGCTGGTGGAATCAGGGTTGAGGACAAGAACTGGAGACACGAGTTGTCTACCTCGGTTAACACCCAGCCCAAACTGGCCCCATCTAGCATGTCTCTTACTTAGATCACCAAAGGCAAAGAGGTGGAGGTCTTGCTTTGCCTGTGGTGGCTCCAACAGGTTGAAGTGGTACCTCTGACCATCCAAGATATCATTGCCTAGAGGTGGCCATGTCCTGAAGCTAGATTCCCTCAAAAGGCAGGCTATTCCTGCAAGGATGCACCCACCATTTGCATCTTTATAAACCGACTAGACCAAGTGGACCCGTTGGGCCCAAACCTCTCCTTCATTGGTGCAGCACCCTCCCTTCCCCTCCTCCCCTCCCTCTTCCCCTCCCCCCACCGCTCCATCCCCTCAACTCCTCCTTATCCTCCCTCCTCCCCCCTCCCTCCACCCCCCCTAGGAGATAGGTTTAAATTTTAAAATGTGAATAACTTAAAAAATATAACACCAATTTCAATGAAACTTCTTCCATTAGCACCAAAGGGACAACGGTGAGTAAGGTGGGCCTAAAATTGTTGCGCTATCGTGTACCGTTTTGGCTGCAGTTCAGGAACAAACAAACAAACAAATGTGTTTTAGTGTATAGATGTAAATTATGCAAAAAGCAGAAAAATATTGAAAAATACCTCTCCTCAAACAGCTGATGCTAAATTATCAGTCGCTGACTTGTGAAATCACCAGACAAATACATTGGTTAATGTTTGAACTATAATTAAAACATTTCTGTCTGTACAACAAAAGCTTACGTAGAAGCTACTAAAATTGCAACAGACAGGACACCTCGTTAACACATCTCTGTACACAACTGCACTCACCCAAAATAAAATCTGTCAACTTTGCAAGAAAATATGTTTACATACATAAAATATATTTATGCAAATATTTTCTCTTTACAAGCCAATATTACAGAAATTTTTAAATCAGAGACAGTGATTTATTTCAAACAGGAGGCACATTTTCAGATTGACGAGAGAAAAATACATAATCACCTCGTTGAGTCATTGTTGATGTGAATCTTCTCTCTCCTTTGGATAATGAGGGTGTCCCTCCCCAAATCTGACTCACAGTAAGCAGTAGAACAATAGGTAAGCAATCAAACAGAAATACCATACACCCGGAAATTCACCCTTGAGTAAAGGGGAAGCTTTAAATGTTGATCGCACTTCCCTTTCAATGGCATCAAGCCAATTTATTTGCAGTTCTTTAATAACTTATGATTGTTCGCGAGCAAGTTTTGCTCCTTTTGTTTCATTCACAAGGTTACTTCAGCAATGTTATTTGACCTGAATTAAAATTTCTATCCAGTAGTTAGCAGTTCAGTATATTACCTCCTGTTCTAAATATTGTTATATTTCTGGTTATTTCGCCGTTTGCTCAATTTCCAGAAATCCGTTGCTGCCAATAAATCTGAATTTCAGCATTGTTACTTGCACATGGTTGCTATCTGTGGTGGGAGTGGGGCTGGACAGTGGCTGGGAGCAGAGACCCCAGCCCAAGCACTGGAAAGCTATCAGAAACAGTTACCCTGACCCAAGCCTAGGTGCTGCGATACTGCCACCAGTGGACAAGTATCCACAGCAGTAGCAATGACCAAGTAGGTACTTACCTCAAATGAAAAAGCATAACTGAAGGATTGGAAATATAGACGTTGATTCTTGATGTTTGCATGTAATTTTTTGAAAGCCTTGAGGCATCAGTGCTCAATATTGCAGTTAACTGGTGGGATTGATTGGGTGTTAGAATTAACATTGTACGAAAAATTACTCAAATTATAAAATCACCTCTAGGCAATGATATCTTTGCAGAATTGCAAAGATCAGTGATCGATAAACAACCATGAGCAACAGATGAGCAACCACTAGGATTTACTCAGCTATTCTACATTGTAAATTGTTCCCTCCACACAAAACTCAATATAAGAGAGGAGAAAAAAACAGCAGGCAGCTGGAGTAACTCAGCAGGTCGGGGATATGGTCAGTCAACGTTTTGGGTCAAGACACCTCATCTAAGTCCAGTCCCTCTCAGTTTCTCCAGCCACTTACAATTTTTGCTTAGATTCCAGCATCTACAGACTCTTGTGCCTCCACAGGAGAGTAGGACCTCTAGTTATAAGGGAGGGGATTCTACAAAGATCAAAGACTCGTGGGAGAATTGTGTGATCCTGATGGTGTTCTGTAGATGCTAAATTGTGATTGCTACACCACCAAAATAATCCCGATGACAACATAATATCAGCTTCAGTTCATTCACGCATTCAATCTTATAACATTTCCCCCATGTTTCACAGTACACAAAAACTAAAGGAAAGATAATTTATCTGCTACAGTGGACTCTATGTGACCGACTCCCGACCATGTTAATCCAGCGCAGAAGACATCCAGTGCACGAGATATCGCACTGTGACTCAGTGACAATGCAATCGGGGTTTGGTTCCATCCAGCAGCTGATGAAGTTAAAGTTTGGAGAAAGGAGAATTGAAAACAGCAGTAATCATCGTGGCTCAGTCAGCCAAACACAAACAGGATATATCCAACCCATGTACTAATGACACACATAAAATGACACAAAGTGCTGGAGTAACTCAAGGGGTCGGGCAGCATCTCTGGAGAACATGAGCAGGTGGCATTTCGGTTCTGAACACTTCTTCAGGCAGATTGTATTGGGAAGCTGAAAAAGAAAGGTGGGGGCAGGACAAAGTTTGGCAAATGATGGGTGAATACAGAGGAGGGAGGGGTCGATTTGCAGATGGCTTGACAAAGGTCAGAGGTGAAAAGACAAAAAGTGAGAGATAAGAATAGAAGTGTGAAATATGAAGCCAGAAGAAGGAATATAGGTGGGAGGGGACGGGGGAAGGGAAGGAGAAAGGGAGAAATGGTGCGCATCCAGGTGGGCACAAGGAAGAGAATGGGGGAAAAAGGGGGAAAGCTTGAGATGTTTATGGGTTAGCTACCTAAAATTGGAGAATTCAATGTTCATATGTTGGGTTGTAAGCTACCCAAGCGGAATATGAGGTGTTGTTCCTACAGTTTGTGTGTGGCCTCACTCTGGCCTTGGAGGAGGCCCAGGACAGAAAGGTCAGTGTGGGAATGGGAGGGGGAGTTAACGACTGGGCGAGATCTAAAGGTCCAGTGTTTGCCTCGTCACTCACCTCAGCACCCAGAGAACTGCAGTGGAAGCAAGTCGGTCGGTCTTCACCCTGAGGGGCCTACTTCAAAATGAGTGCAAATTACCAATGTGAGGCAGGCTTGTGTGATCAAGACCACCCACATATGGTGAACTGACCTCCTGAGAATCAAAGACTGACTGCACCCCCTATTCTGACTTAGTTGTTGAGCCTCTTGCAGCTGTGCTTTCTGCAGCCACACCTTGGCTGGTTTCCCAATTTCCCTCACAGCTGACTGCAGGGCCCCCTCCAGTCCTGCTCCTTTTACCGAGTCACCTTCCATTCTGTGCAGTCACCCTCCCAACCTCTTTCCCCTCATTGCGCTTTAGAGCTGCACCATTGTCTGGGCTTCCAGTGTTGCTCACTCTCCAGGCTTTAAAGTTCAATCAAATGACGATCAAAAGTTGTTGACAACTTAGAACTGCTGGATTAATCATTCAGATGATTGGCATTTTATATTTTCAAACATTCCAGCTGTGTGTGAACCAACAGAAGCCAGCAGTGTTCAGTTTAGTTTAGAGATACAGCGCGGAAACGGGCCCTTCAACCCACCGGCCAGCGATTCCTGCACACTAACACTATCCTGCACACACTCGGGATAATTTACAATTTTACCAAATTAGCCTACTATCCTGCACGTCTTTGGATTGTGGGAGGAAACCAGGTGGTTACAGGGAGGATGTATAGACAGCCCCCCCATAGTCAGGATCGAACCCGGGTCTCTGGCGTTGTAAGGCAGCAACTCTGCTGCTCTGCCACCGAGCCGGACCATGCCTCACTGGTCATCATGCACTGACTCACCCCCCAAAATAGACCTTCATTTACAAAATAAATAAGAGCAGGAGTAGGCCATCTGGTTCTTGAACCACATTGCCCTTCATGATCATGGCTGGTCTTCTATCTCAGTGCAATTGCCTGCAATTTTCCCATATTCCTTGATGTCCAGATATCTATTGATCTCCATTTTAAACCAACACAAGAAGTGGAAATCCATAGCCCATCAGCATAGAACATTTTAAAGATTCACCACCACCTGGGAGAAGAAATTCTTCCTCATCTTAGTCCTAAACAACTGACTTCCTATTCTGAAACAGTGTCTCCTGGTGATCGACTCCTCAACTGCTGAAACATTCTTCGTGCATTTACCCTGTTGAATCTTTAAAGAATATTGCTGTTGGATATCTTCTCATTCTTCTAACCTCCAGTGAATACTGTCCCAGCCTAGTCAATCTCTGCTCTAATGCCCAAATCCCGGGAACTAGTTAAATGAATCTTCCTGCAGTGAGCTCAACCTCCCTGTTCAACAAAAGGACGCACACTCAGACATGCTGGGCCAAGGGCAATTTGCGGAAGTAAATGAGGCCGGAACTAGTGACATCTTCGGTTTAAGGGTTGGATGAGATAACAGAGATAGCGAAGGACAGATTTATGTCTTAAAAGCATTTGATCACCAGGGTAGGCAATTAAAGGGCATCATTAAAGATTAAAGAGGCAACAACTCATTCTCCATTGGTTCAGTCACATTTAAAAGGAATGCTTTCCACTGAAGCACGCTATTATTGTTGAACAATGCAATTAAGACAGCGCGATCAAAAGTAAGCTCAATGGTTTTGCAGTAATAGATGCTTAAAATTATGAAGATATGTAGATTTAGGCACTGATTAGTGACACAAGTGAATGGGCTTTGGAGAGGTTAGGGATACATATGTAAATGGCAGTTCTGAAAGAAATCTGCCTTACATTGCTGGAACCAATTTAAAAGCATGAACTTTAATAAGGCTAAGGCACAATTGCTCTCCACAATCACATCACTCTCCCAACTCTCCCTCCCCCATGGTTTTGGAGTTTCAGTTGATCCATAGTTTCTATGGGACAATGGGTGGGAAGAGGAGGTAAGCCAGCTGATTAGTTAAATTATCCAAGTTAGTTAAGAGGCTAATTAGTTGCCTCACTTCATCTGCCAGCAAATGCACCACAGATAAAGAACTTGGACAATTCAATGGGCCAAAAGCAGTGAGAAGGAAAGGAGACGGATGAAGCCGTGTGTCCAAACCAATTCATGACTTCTCTGATCAATAACATTTCAGTGTACTTAGACCAAGACTATAGAGACGAACAGCCAGCAATTAAAAACCTGTGCGGTGGACTTCCTTGGGACTTTCCGACTTTGGCGGAAGACCAATGTGGATGGAGATCCCAGTGCAGTGACCGCCCATCGGTGAAAGACGATCCCTATCTCTCATCCCGAGCAAATCCCCAAGGCCACTCCTTAACATTTGAAAATATTCAACTTACTAAGTAAAAATAACTAACAAAGTGTAAATGTTCTGAAGCAAAAGGGCAACTATAGTTTTGGAGGACAGCATCTTGACTTTGTAACCACGTCATCAAATGTCACCTTGGTTTTGGTTGTGTGCTCTTCCCACAGATTCCAGTGTTACCGGTGAAACCAAGTTACAAATATTCACACTGTGAGATCCACAGGCTTTTCAGAAAAAGTACAGGCAAATAAATTTCCCTTTGTCACAAGGCGCAGAAGTGACCCGTTTAGTTGAGGTGGGACTTGACATTCAGTCCAGTCCCACCGCGCTGCTCCAGGAATCAGGGCTTTCAACTCTCCTGGTCTTTGCTTCATTCACCAGACCTCACATTTTTGCAGAGGGTTCATCAGGCTTTCTTCGGGGCAGTTGAAATGCTCGGCAAATTCAACAGAATTAGCCACAGTTCCAATCACCCTGTACATCGATGGACTGTGAGGGTCCGTGATGAGCCCCTCGTGGTCACTTTCCGGGGTCCGTATGGAGCACCAAACCTGAGGAGGCAAAAAGTTCATGTTCATAACTTCATAAGTGAATTATGCCATCAAGTCTACTCCGCCATTCAATCATGGCTGATCTATCTTTCCCTCATAACCCCATTCTCCTGCCTTCTCCCCATAACCCCTGACTCCCGTACTAATCAAGAATCTATCTGTCTCTGCCTTAAAAGTATTGTGTTTCCTTCATTACAGGAATGTCATTACTCTTGAAATCCTTAGTGGCTGTGCAGTAACTGAGCAGAACCAGATAGCTTCCACGTTACTATGCAGGTAGGTTCAAGATTAAATTTCAAAATTTCAAAAATATTTGCAAAAATCTGCAGGGCTGTGGAGAAACAGGTGATTGTGACTAATTGGATTGCCTCTCCAAGCAACCAGGATGAGTTCCACTGGCTGAAGGTTTCCTTCTGGGCTCTAAGACTAGAATTCTTACAATTTCTTTCACACTGGGATATGATGGCTTTGGAAAGGGCACAGAAGAGATTGATGTGACAAAGATGATGAGATAAAATGATGAGATAAAAGGAATTGCAGATGCTAGTTTTTAATTAAAGACACTAGGTGGTGGAGTAACTCAGCGGGTCAGGCAGCATTGCTGAAGAAAATGGACAGGTGACGTTTTGGGTTGACCTGAAACGTCATCTATCCATGTTCTCTAGAGATGCTGATTGGCCTGCGAAGTTACTCCAGCACTTTGTCAATTAAAAAAAAATCCAGGATGATATCTGGTTTAAAGGGTATTAGCTATAAGGAGAGATTGGAGAGACCTAGAGAAGGCAGACACAAAGAGCTGGAGTAACTCAGCGGGTCAGACGTCATCTCTGGAGAAAAGGAACAGGTGACGTTTTGGGTCGAGATCCTTCTTCAGATTGGATTGGTTTCTCTGGAACGCAGGAGATTGTGTGTGGGGGGTGGGGGTAGACGAGGAGGAGACCTGTTAGAAGTATCTATAATGATGAGTGGCATGGATAGGATAGACCGTTAGGACCTTTTTCTCAGAATAGAAATATCAAAGACTAGAGGGCATAGCTTTAAGGTGAGAGGGGTAAAGTTTAGAGGAGTGCGGGGAAAGTTTTTTTTTCACACAGAGTGGTGGGTGCCTGGAACGCCAGGGGTGGTGGTGGAGGCACATACAATGGCAGCATTTAAGAAGCTTTTAGGTCACTGCATGGATATATATGAAAGGAATTTAGGGGTATGGGTCATGTGCAGGCAGATGAGATTAGTTTGTCACTGTGGGCCACTGGACCTGTTCCTGTGTTGCATTGTTCTATGGGAAAGGAAGAAACAGCAGGAACTTGCATCATCTCCACGCACAAATGTTAGCAAGATTGAGATCCTCCTGAATGTGAGATGGAATGCGGCTGGTTCCAACCTCCCTGAATGCTGTGCTCTGAAGTTGGGCTCTCCAGCGAGCAGATTCCCACCACGTTTGACAAGGAATCCACCCCAACAATTGATGTCAGGTTAGACTGGCACAGGAACAATAACTCTCGGCGTTTGACCAGAAAGATGGCAAGGGGCAAATTTGGGGATTTAAAAAAAAGTTTTACGTATTGATTACTGCTACTTTTAAAAAAAAAGTCATAGATATTCAAAGCATATAAAACATTTTAATATTAGGATATGCTGTGTCCCCTTGCATGTACACTTCCATGGTCGAGAACTCCAAGTCAAGGGTCCTGGTTATTCTTTGAACACCGGTTAGTGGAGGTCTGTACATTGGGCCAACTGGAGGCGATGATCAGAAAGGTGTCAGGATCACCTCACTGGAAAGGCTCTCAGTTAACACTGGGGAAGCGTTATTGGAGCAAGCATTGCAATTATTGAAGCATTACACCAGAAATCCAAGTGGAAATATCTACTTGAAACGGGATTTAGTCCCCGGATGAAAGTCCAACCCTTTAGCTACATTCCTTTGAGAAGTAAATACAGTGACCTGAGAAAATACTCACCTGGGCAAATCCCAGGAAGAAGAGTTGTCGATTAGTAAGGCCCAAGGCTGGCAGAATCATCTCCTCACCATTCTTTTTTACCCAGTTCTCATAGGCCTGAAAAGCAAAGTTGCCTATTAGCTGGCAAATTGACCTTTCATGACAGATCCATTTAAACAATCTTCCTGACATCTGCATGGTAAATATATCTGTGGTATACTAGTCATACAGCAAGGAAACAGGCCCTTTGACTCAGCTTGCCCATGCCACCCAAGCTGCCCCATCTACACCAATGCCACCTGTCCGTGTTTGACCTATATCCCCCCAAACCTTTCCTATCCATGTACCTGCCCAAATATCTGTTAAAAGTTGCTATAGTTTCTGCCTCAACTACATCCTCTGGCAGCTTATTCCATCTACCCACCACCCTCTGTGTGGAACAAGTTACCCTTCAGGTTCCTATTAAATCTTTCCCCTCTTACCATAAATTGAATTCCTCTGGTTCTTGATTCCTCTATTCTGGGTAAAAGACTCTGTGCATCTACCCTATCTATTCCCCTCGTGAACTATTTCTTGTTATTTACCAGAAATGTCAGACAATAGGAACAAGCTTGCATTTACACATCTACCACGTTGTGGCCCAATTTTCCTCTCATGGCAAGAAGAATGCTGGGGTTGCAGACTGTGAGGGAGGTTGTGAAAGTATCAGAATCAGAATCAGAATCAGAATCAGAATAACCTTTATTGTCATCCAAAAAAACAAGTCTTTTGGACAAAATTCCGTTACCCACAGTCCAACAATAAGAACAATAAAAATAAGCAATAGCACACACAATCACAAACCAACACAAAACAAAAAAAAAGAAACATCCATCACAGTGAGTCTCCTCCAGTCACCTCCTCACTGTGATGGAAGGCCAGAATGTATTTTCTCTTCCCCGGGAAGATAGATACAGCAGGATATAGATCAGCTACAGAAATGGGCAGAGAAATGGGGATTTGTTCAATCCAACATGCCAAAGCCATTTTGTGGCCCCTTTTGGCCCTATAATACAACAGAGCTTGAGTAGAGCTGCCACCTCACTGCCGTGTTGTAAGATTAATGTAAGTCCTGGGTTTACTCCCTCTGGAATCCTGCCATTCTGAAAAATGAGGCAACTCAGTTAAGCAAAGAGCTCAATGACATTCTTCAGCATGGTGTTAGGATTTTCTATTTAATTACCTGGATATTATCAGTCTGGACATTCAAGGATATCCAATGAAACACATCTAAATTCATGACTTAATGACCCACGGACAAGATTGTTCCCTAACACTGGTCCATCAGAAAGTTCCATCTTGGATTACAAATGGCGTAAATATTCCGAAACCTGCACCAGGCATGTTGGTGAACAGTTGGTACTTACATGGTACGCTGCTTTCAAACCACCATTGTCAGCGATATTTTCACCCAGTGTTTGCCTGCCATTCACTTGCTCACTGTTGACGGTGTAGTTGTTGTACTGTTCGACCATGCACTCGATCTGATGTTTGAAGGCTTCAACGGAGGAGTTCTTCCACCATGATCTCAGGTTGCCATCTTTGTCATACTCCCTACCTGCCAAATGACACAAGAGAGGAATAATTCGAGTCTACTTTGTAAGCAAAATGGCCAATACCAGCATTAATGAATAATTTTGATTGAATAATTATGGAGAAACACTCCACAGGTCAGTGTCGATGAGTATGGGTGTCAGGGGTTATGGGGAGAAGGCAGGAGAATGGGGTTGAGAGGAAAAGATATATCAGCCATGATTGAATGGCGGAGTAGAATTGATGGGCCAAATGGCCTAATTCTGCTCCTAGAACCTATGAAGAGAGAACCAAGTTTATTGTTCCCCTTTCCACAGACACTGTTGAGTTTTCCTAACATTTTCTGTTTTTAAAAAAAAATCAGCAAAATTCAGCGAACAGGAAGTTTTCTGAAGATCTGAACAGGGAGTGTATATTAAGAGTTATTAACAAAATAAATTTGCATGTGTAAAATTGTGGACTTTTTAATCCATCATATACCAAATTTTGTATTATTCATGTGCTTAGTGTAACTTTGTTTTCATTTTCTTTGATCTTGTGATGCTCAAGTCATTTCAAGTTGAGAACCTTTGTCATTGTTTGTCATTGTTTGTACAGCTTAATTATTACCTATGCTTTGATCACATTTTCATCCTGCCACTTTTTAAGGTTAGTCTTGAAGTAAAATGGCAATTTATTCGGATTGCAGGGATAAAGAACGAGCAAATCAGCAAAGAACGGGCAAAGAAAGCAATTAAGAAGATATCTGTTAAAAACGGACATTAAAGTCTGAAAAGGAATAGGTGGCGTTTCGGGTCGAGACCCTTCTTTTGACCTCTGACTCCCTGTCTAAAGAATGGTCTTGACCCGAAACGTCACCTATTCCTTTTCTCCAGCGATGCTGCCTGACCCGCTGTGTTACTCCAGCTTTTTGTGTCTATCTTTGGAGTAAACTAACATCTGCAGCTCCTTCCTGCACAGTAAAGTCTGAAAAATCATTAGGAAGAATTAGTGAATTTAAGAAAGAATTAATCATATCACACAAACAAAATTTCTGACCTACATTTGCTCCCAATAACTACTGCCACAAATCAAGATCTTATACAAGGTAAAAATGTTTAAAAACCTACTTGTTCTACAATAATATTATTAAACATCCTCACTAAATGTTCTGGTATGTTTTAAAGGCTAGTCATGTTCCATGAATATTTGATTGCTTTTTATACGGAATAGGCAAAAAGAAACTAAATGCAAGAAATACTTAATTGGTCAGGAGGCATCTGTGGGCAGGGAAATGTTGATACACGTTGATGGCCTTTTAATAAATTTATTTAAAGTGAGTGAGGAATTTAGTCTGAAGAAGGGTCCTGACCCAAAACATTGTCTATTCATTCCTTCTTCTGATGTTGCCTGACCTGTTGAGTTCCTCCAGCACTGTTTTATTTAACATGAGTGTTAAGAAGAAGTGAGAGGGGGGAGGGTAGACACATCAAAAGAAATGTCTGAGATAGGGAGGAAACCATGAAAGGCTGATCGAAGCAAATAGCGCACAGCAGGATTGTTAATTGCTGGATACGTTTAGTGAAATCTCATATTAGAAAGAATAAAAATGCCCAGATGGCAGGGTATGCATGCATATTTTAGGATTCAGACAGATTGCCTGAACCAGCCTGAAGGCGATAAAAGAGGATATGCTGGGCCAATCCCATTCAACACTGCTAGCCGTGGCAGTCTCCGGCTTTTCACTGGGTGGAATAGTTCTGTTCAGAGTTGATACCAGTCCGGATTTTCTGTGACAGCAAAAGGCCAGTTGGGCAGTGAAGTGATCAGAGATAAAAATGGCAGGGTGTAGCCCTGCCCAAGTGTTGGACAGAATGCAGAGCAGATGGTTCAATTCAGAAAGGGAACCCTGTCACTTGAGATAGAGAAGTACATTCAGTATATTTATGCCATGGTGTGAAGTTTTTGTACAGATTGATGAATTTTGCACTAATGCTTTCTTTTTTATGCACTGCCTGGGAGAATTTGTGCGTAGGTTATGTGCGTATTTATGTGTGATTTATGTTGTGTGTGTTGTGAGTCCATGTGCCTGAGATGTGCTGCTGCGAACAAGATTGTTATTGTACCTCTACCTCACAATGCTTTTATATGTGGCAATAAGCTCATTTTGACTAAATCTGCACAAAGCCGCTGTCTTCCATTCATCTTCCTGCAACTTGAAGCAGTTGAATGACCCAGATATTCAGCATCAATTTACTAATCTGCGCCAGGTGGGAAACATATATGAAAATTAAACAACCTGCAGATGCTGGAAATGAGAAATCGGCTTGACCTGTTGAGTGTTTCCAGCAGTTCTGCATTTATGTGTGAGGCCACAATTGCCACATCGGGTCGATGTAAAAGATCACACCGTCCCATTCTGAAGGTGCACAGGCAAGTTAGACTTTAGACATCCAGTGTGGAAACAGGCCCTTCAACCCACCAGGTCCGTGCCAACCAGTGATCCCCATACACTAAAACTATCCTACACATTAAGGACAATTTACAGAAGTCAATTAACCTAAAAACCTGCACGACTTTAGAGTATGGAAGCACCCAGAGAAAACCCAAGTGGACACAAGGGAAATGTACAAACTCTATACACACAGCAATCGCTGTCAGGATCGAACGTGGGTCTCAGGCACTACAAGGCAGCTACTCTACCGCTGTGACACAGTGCTGCCCTCTGCATCACCGATATTCGTTCTCAACATTTTCAAGAGATATCAATGTTCCAGATGTGAGGCTGACAGCCAGCTCCCAGCAAAGGAACATCTGTAGATGGTCTGCATTGATCTGCTTTGGATCCCAAGAGATTAACTCAGGTTGATCTGATTACATAATGTGGCTTTATCAGCTTTCACCTCAACGTTTAAGCTTCAAAAATAAACTTGCGCTCCAACATGAGGCAGGAGGTTGTCGGATGAGGTTCCACCGTTGGGATGCGAAGATGATTTTAGGATGAAACTTTGGTGCAGTACTGAGGGAGTGCTGCACAACCAACGTTCACCTAAGGTATTAAACTGAGGCCATAATTGGCACAACAGGTGGATCACACTATCTCGTTCTGAAGGTGAATAGGCAAGTTCTCCCTAATCTTCTCACCGTTATTTATTCTCAACCAGCTTGCCACAAAAGGCCACTATTATATTGCTGTAAGTGGGGATCATGCTGTGTAAAAAGTGACCCGTGATTCCAATTTTAGACCTGTTGAATTACACCAAGAAGCATACTTTTCAAGAGAGACCGAAGGGACTGCAGAAGTTGGTTTACAAAAAAAGACACAAAGTGCTGGAGTAACTCAGCAGATCAGGCAGCATCTCTGGAGAACATGGAGCGGCGGCTGAAGTCTTAAAAAGGGCACTGAACGAAATGTTACCTATCCATGTTCTCCTAGAGATGTTGCCTGATCCACTGAGTTACTCCAGCACTCTCTGTCTTTTTTTAACCTACTTCATTAGCTTTAAAGCAAGTTGAAGCTGGATAAAGGTACATCCCCTGTTGACCCAATAAATATTAAGGATAATTATTTGTAAAGGACATTTTAACAATGACATTTTAACTGAATTTATTTTCTCCCTCTAACGTACATATCTGAACCTCTTCCCTCTCACATAATGCAAACCTCTTCCACTCCGACCTATTTGACATTCACATGCACTCACCAGCAGGGGTCAGTGGATTGCAAGTCATGCCCTGACTGTGTTTGGATACACAAACCAGATGACAAGTGGTGCACTGCAAACCTGGTGCAATGGGAGCATCCACAGCTCAAATGCATCTTGATGCAAACACTTGAAAACTAGAAATACGAGGCAATAGACAATAGGTGCAGGAGTAGGCCATTCAGCCCTTCGAGCCAGCACCGCCATTCAATGCGATCATGGCTGATCACTCTCAATCAGTACCCCGTTCCTGCCTTCTCCCCATACCCCCTCACTCCGCTATCCTTAAGAGCTCTATCCAGCTCACTCTTGAAAGCATCCAACGAACTGGCCTCCACTGCCTTCTGAGGCAGAGAATTCCACACCTTCACCACTCTCTGACTGAAAAGGTTCTTCCTCATCTCCGTTCTAAATGGCCTACCCCTTATTCTTAAACTGTGGCCCCTTGTTCTGGACTCCCCCAACATTGGGAACATGTTTCCTGCCTCTAATGTGTCCAATCCCCTAATTATCTTATATGTTTCAATAAGATTCCCCCCTCATCCTTCTAAATTCCAGTGTATACAAGCCTAATTGCTCCAGCCTTTCAACATACGACAGTCCCGCCATTCCGGGAATTAACCTAGTGAACCTACGCTGCACGCCCTCAATAGCAAGAATATCCTTCCTCAAATTTGGAGACCAAAACTGCACACAGTACTCCAGGTGCGGTCTCACCAGGGCCGCACCTGGTGCCCCTTAGCCCTGTTCCATCATTTAACGAGATGGTTTCTGACCATGCCACCTCTATACCACCCTGCCTTCACCATCTCTGAATGAGCCTGTCCTCAGCACCTATGAATGACTTCACCCTCAACACCTCTGGAAGACCTCACCCGTACCACTGCTGGATGACATCACCATCATTATCTCTTGATCTCTTGTATTCTCTGAATGCATTCAAGAGAGAGCTAGATAGAGCTCGTAAGGATAGCGGAGTCAGGGGGTATGGGGAGAAGGCAGGAACGGGGTACTGATTGAGAATGATCAGCCATGATCACATTGAATGGCGGTGCTGGCTCGAAGGGCCGAATGGCCTACTCCTGCACCTATTGTCTATTGTCTATTGACCTTGACCTCACCACCTCTGGATGACCTCACTCTCACCACCTCTGGATGACCATGACCTCAACACCTTTGCATAACCCTGACCTCAACACCTCTGGATGACCCCGACCTCAACACCTCTGGATGACCTTGCCCTCTGCACCTCTGGATGACCTTGCCCTCACCATGTCTGGATGACCTTGCCCACACCACATCTGGATGCCCCTGCCCCACCACATCTTGATGACCCTGCCTTCACCATCTCTTGATGCCCCTGATCTCTTACCCTCTGGATGACTCAGGGCTCTGCAGTCCTCCAGTAGAAGCCATAGTCTTTGTCAACCTATCACATCCTCGATGAGTCTTAAACATTATTTTGTACCTCTGAGGGAACAGTGGACCAATTGGTGCAAATGCTTATTAATTAACCTTTTAGTCCCAGAATCACCATTAAAAAGGCAATTCAATCTTCGGAGATAGAGTGCCACACTAGGCAATTTGTGCCGAGGAGAAGGAGTGGCACTCTTCAGATCTCCTGGGTAAAGCACAGCAAGGCTGAAGACACCTGGTAATTCCTCAGATCAGGCACTAACAGCAATTGTCTTCTCTCCTTCCAAAAACATTGTAACTGGAGAGACCTCAACACTTAAACATGTCAAACCTTTCATACCTTGATCGTCAAACGCATGAGTTAGTTCATGGCCCATAACCACTCCGATTCCACCAAAATTTAAAGATCTGTCAATATATAAGAAATACGTGTCATTATTTGCTGGTCAGGTCACCCAGGTCAGACCATTGACTCTCGGTCCACTGTCTCTCCGTGAACGTCCACGCGTTTACACTGGTGATCAAAGCCAGCTCATGATGTCGGACTGCAGCAAATGAGGTAGCAAAGACAGCAGGGTCGAGATACGTGGATTTAGGTTTTTAAAATAACTAGGCTGTGAGAGAAAGCATCAGGTGAGGACAGTTGGGGAGTAGGTGGGGGAGTAATTCCACAGTTTTGAAGCCTGGGAAAATATAAGGCAGAGTAAACATTGGGAAGGGAAGCAGGCTATATGAGACAGTTCTTCAGAATGATGTCAGGGGAGTGGGCGGGACGGAGACGGAGTGTAGTCGGAGACAGTAAGACTGGTGGGAGAACTGGGAAGGGGGAGGGGGATGGAGACAGAGGGAAAGCAAGGGCTATTTGAAGTCAATGTTCATACATAGGCTAGAGAAGTCAATGTTCATACCACTTGGGTGTAAGCTGCCCAAGCGGAATATGAGATGCTGTTCCTCCAATTTGCGCTGGGCCTCACTCTGACAATGGAGGAGGCCTAGGACAGAAAGGTCAGATTGGGAATGGGAGGGGGAGTTAAAGTGCTGAGCAACCAGGAGATCAGGTAGATTAAGGCGGAGTGAGCGGAGGTGTTCAGCGAAACAATCGCCGAGCCTGCGCTTGGTCTCACCGATGTACAGGAGTTGACACGTGGAACAGCGGATATAGTAGACGTGGTTGGAGGAGGTGCAAGTGAACCTCTGCCTCACCTGGAAAGACTGTCGCGGTCTTTGGATGGAGTCGAGGGGGGAGGTCAAGGTACAGGTGTTGCATCTCCTGCGGTTGCAGGAGAATGTACCTGGGGAGGGGGTGGTTTGGGTGGGAAGGGACGAGTTGACCGTTGAGGGAACGGTCTCTGCAGAAAGCAGAAAGGGTCGGAGATGGGAAGATGTGGCCAGTAGTGGGATCCCGTTGGAGGTAACGAAAATGTTGGAGGATTATAGGCTGATGGGGTGGAAGGTGAGGACAAGGGGGACTCTGTCCTTGTTATGAATGGGGGGAGGGGGAGCAAGAGCGGAGCTGCGGGATATCAAGGAGACCCTAGTAAGAGCCTCATCTATAATGGAAGAGAGGAACCCCCGTTTCCTAAAGAAAGCGGACATCTCCGATGACCTGGTATGGAAAACCTCATCCTGGGCACAGGCAGAGGAATTGGGAGTAGGGGATAGAGTCTGTACAGGAAGCAGGGTGGGAAGAAGTGTAGTCTAGATAGCTGTGGGATCCGGAAGATTAATGGGATCCACGGTGACTTTAGAAATACAGCGTGGAAACAGGCCCTTCGGCCCACCGCACACGAACACTACCCTACACACATTAGGGACAATTTACATTTATACCAAGTCAATTAACCTGCAAACCTGTACATCTTTGGAGTGTGGGCGGAAACCAAAGAAAACCCACAAGGTCGCAGGAAGAACGTACAAAGTTCGTGCAGACAAGCACTCGTAGTCAGGAATAAACCTGGGTCTCTGGCCCTGTAAAGCAGTAGTTCTACCTCTACGCTAGAACTGGCTTAACTCATAGAAGGTAGAGGGTAATGGTGGAAGGATGCTATCATGGCTGGAGATCTGTGGCCAGCAGAGTTCCACAGAGGTATGTGCTGGAACCTCTGTTGTTTGTGATATATATCACAGGTTTGTACAAAAATGTAGATGGGTTGGTTAGTAAGTTTGCAGACTGTACAGAGATTTGTGGAGCTGTGGACAGTGGGGAAGGCTGTCAAAGAATAGAATGATAGAGCAGGATATAGATCAGTGACAGATCAGTCCAGAGAAATGTCCAGAAGATGGGTTTAAATCTGAGCAAGAAAGAGGTTGCTGTTTAGGAGATCAAATGAAGGGGGAAAGTATACAGTTAATGACAGAACGGGAACCACAGATAATTTGTTGTTCCATATTCCAGCATCTGAAGTCTCTTGTGTCTCCTGCTTTGCTTGTTGTGCTCCTGATTTGATTAGTGCCACATAAATAGTCTACATTCACTGCAAACTCTGTGACAATTATAACAGAGCTTTATTTTGTCCACATATTAATGGGCTGTCCCGGATTTGATAAATCTATCTAACGCATGCAATCCCAAACAGCCTGAACATAATCTCTGCCTTCAGTTATCGTTGCCATTCACTTTGATTCTTCTGATGTAGCCTGTTTGCTGCTGAGAGCTCCTTTGAAAACGAATCTCACCAGGTTTGTGAGACTATAAGTGCTACGTGCTGATTAGATTCCTCTATTCACAGCCATTTGACTGTGGCCTCCTGCTAATTATTGATGCTCTGGAGACCAGAGCCTTGTTTCCCCAGTGTCAGCCTGCCTTCCTCTACCGCTGTTCTATAGAAAAAGATGTACAGATACAAGTTTCACACTGACTGATTCTCTTCCACACCGCATTCAAGTCAGAAGCCAGCTTTCTTTGTATCAAAGTACAGATTCCAGTTAGTCTCATGATTCTCATAGATCACTATTTACTTAGAACCATTTTAACTTACAGCATTCCTTCCTGAAGGTCTGTGCTAGTGTTTATTGTCCATCTGAGTTTCTTCCCACCAATATACATTTTCAAAAATCTTTCTCGGTTCCCCTGAAATAGAGCAGTGCCAATTCCCCTAAACATCTCTGCACTCTGATTGCTAACATCATTCCAGACTAAGATATGGCTTCATTTATAATTCATTCAACGAACAGCAGCAGCATGAATCCTATTCCTGTCACAGTGCCTTAATGTCCTCATTCAATTGTAGATGTATCACCACACTTGCAAACTCTTGGGATGTCTCTTTATCTTTCAGTTCTCTATCAGGTGCACCACTGTGCTGCCCAATGTCTCTTGAGTCGTGGTTTACAAAGTCACTGGAACTGCCTTCTCTACTTGTAGCTATGGTATTACCACTGGTGCTTCCCTCAAAGTCCCCATCTACTTCGTAGCTACACGTTAACCCCTGACGAGCACATACTTTAGTATTTAGTTTTAGTTTGAGAGATACGGCATGGAAACAGGCCCTTCGGCCCACCGAATCTGCACCGACCTGCAATCCCTGCACATTAACACTTTCCTACACACACTAGGGACAATTCACATTTATACCAAGCCAATTAACCTGCATAAACCTGTACGTCTTTGGAGTGTGGGAGGAAACCGAAGATCTCGGAGAAAACCCACGCGGTCACGGGGAGAACGTACAAACTCTGTACAGACAGCACCCGTAGTCGGGATTAAACCGGATCTCTGGCGCTTTAAGGGCTGTAAGGCAACAACTCTACCCCTGCGCCACCGTGCTGCTTTTAAATACTGTAGCTTACAACCCAATGGTATGAACATTGAATTCTCCAAATTTAGATAACTAACCTACCCTTTTCCCCCGTTCCCCATCTGGATGCACACTCATTTCTCCATCTCCCCAACCACCTTTATACATAATTCTGGCTTCACGTTTCAAACCTCTTCTAACCTTACCTCCATATCTCACATCACACCTTTTATCTATTCATCTCTGGCCTTTGTCCAATCATCTGCCCATCAACCCCCCCCCCACCCCACCATCTATCACTTGCCAGGGTTTATCCTGCCCCCATCTCTTTTCCACCTTTCTCCCCCCTCCTTTAATCAGTCTGAAGAAGGTTCCTGACATGAAACACCACCTATCCATGTTCTCCAGAAGACAATGAATTTTTGCAGATCAAGGGAATCCAAGGATATGGGAAGAGTGGGAAATTGGCATTGAGGTACATCTTCCATGGTCTAATTGAAAGAAGGAGGAATGAGGGACCGAATGGTCATCTTCTGCTTCTAATCCCTATGTTCAATATTGCTTCTTAAACTAGTGTGACTTCAGGATCACAAAACAAAACAAAACAAAAGCTTTGTCACTTGCTGCAGCAGAGAGAGAATAATTTGCAGGGTTGCAGAGAAAGAGGGTGAGGGGAACTGATGGGATTGCACTGCTGGGAACCACCGTGAATCTGATGGGCTGCACGCCGTCTTTGCACGGTGCAACAAGAAAGCACGTAACCCCTCGAACGATGGCACAGTAGGACAATTCAGGGAGGTGTTGCCTCACAGCTTCAGCGGGTGGCCCAGGTATGATCCTGACCGCTGTTGCAGTCTTTGTGGAGTTTGCTCGTTCTCCCTGTGGCCGCGAGGGTTTCCCCAAAGGCTCCAGTTTCTTCCGCGCCTGAGTGGCTGGCTGGTAGCTGTCAGGGTTAATTGGCTGCTGTAAAAAATCTCACTGGTGTAGCTGGCTAGCTGGCATAGACTCAATGGACCAAATGGCCTCCTCCAATGTTGTAAGGTGAGAAAAATCCTTTGTGTGTCTGTATGCAGGTGGTTTTCTGTACAAGGATGTGTGTGTATGCATCTGTGGGGGGGGGCAGATTGGAGCACCAGGGTGGATAGGGGTATGTGTGTGTGTGTGTGCATGTGTGTGTGTGGTGTGTGCATGTATGTGTGGCTCAGATGTGTGTATATGCACGTGTATGTGTCTGAGGTATGTCTGTTTGCAGTGTGTGTCTGGCTCAGATGTGCTTGTATGTGTATGTGAGTGTGTCTGTGCTCTGTGCACATATATCTGGCTCTGATGTGTGTGTGTGTGTGTGTGTATGTGTCTGAGGTGTGTATGTATGTCTGGCTGTGATGTGCGTACTGTATGTCTCTGTCTGCCTGTGTGTGTGTGTGATATATGCATGTACATGCCTGTGTATGTGTGTCTGCCTGTGGTGTGTGTGTGAGTATGCATATGCGTGCGCACACGTGTGTGGTGTGTTTGTATGTGTGTGCGCGCTTGCGTGTGTGTGTGGTGCGTGCGTATGTGTCAACCTGTGTGTATGTCTGCATCCGTGTATGTGTGACTGTGTCCACCTGTGGTTGTGAACAGGTGAATTGGCTCCTTGTCATGAGCCAGTCCTCTTCCCATTTCGGACTTACTTGGGGTAATCCCGAGCGTAGAACGGAGCCTGCAGAATGCCTGCCGGGAACACAATCTCGTTCTTGGTGGGGGCGTAGTAGGCATTGACAGCGGGGGGTGTCATACTCCACCTGGGGGGAGAGAGCCGGGGTTAGTACAGAAACACTGCAGGAGTGTGGCCCTCAGAGCACAGAGGAGGCCAAGAAGGCCCAGCCTGGATCGGGAGAGTGGGACCAAGGGCTGCAGAGAGTGAGGAAGATGGAGAGCACGCAACAGCTTTGGTCAGTGATTGGGGCATCTGCATTGATGCTGTTCAGCCACATGAGGGAGCTGCCGGCAAGGTGAACACCAACATGCAGCCGCTCAGAGTTCCAGGGTGGTTTGGGACAACACAGAACTCTCAACAACTCAACTCCCATCGTAAACTGCGCGAGTAACTCCTGACTCCAACGTCTGAGATTGTCCTTCGTGGCCCGCTGCACATCTGCAACATGCACATGGACGGGCCCAGCAACGCCTCATGCAGGAGCACCCTTGCATGATCTGCAGGCAGTGCATGCAGGAGCAGGACTCCTCAGCATCTGCACGCCTGGCCCCATCGTTACCTCAACAGGTCCTAGCCACATCGACCTCCCTCAGGTCGGTCTGCTGGGGCCCCAGTCTTTGGAGCTGCTTCTCCTTGGACCACCCAACCACCTGCCTGCACCAACCTTCTGGTCAATCCTCTCCAAATCCCAATTGCAACCCCATCTTTGCCTTTCTCCCCACCTCTTGTGGCTGACTGTAACTCCAGCAATGAGCATCTCTGATGGTTCCACCCAACAAACCTCTTCACACCTCATGGCTGGGGCCCAGGCCTGTCGAGGCATCCCTGTACTCAGGTTCAATGTTGGAATGAATGTTGGAGGTTGGCTCCAGCTGTTTCCACCACACAGCCCGAACTGACCACGTATGGTCATTAAAGCAACTTACAGATCTCCCCATCCCTGTCAACTTGATATGTAGTCTGCCCGATAGGTTTGCTCACCAGCGACACCTACTGGTTGCCGCGGAAGCACTGGACAAGGGCAGAACTGGAATTGGGTGGGAGGTCAAAGGCATAGATTCATCAGGTTGAAATGAGCAGTTACTGGCCATGCGGGCAAGTGTGAGGAAGGCAGCAAACCCCTGAGCAGGGGGCGGGAAGACGAGACCTTTGCCAGGAGTCTGTCTCAGCAGGAGGGTGAAATACTCACTGTTCCTTGTTGGGAGGTTTGCGTAGCTGATCAGCCATGACTCGTGCAGTGAAGTGATAGAATTGCAGCACGTTTTCGAAATAGAGGTCAGGAACCACTTCATACTGGATGAAAACAAACAACAGTCTTTCAGCAAACCTTGGACAAGATCTCCACTTGAATAGCCCCACAAGAAAGATCAACTTACAAACCATGACCAGAGTGGGAAGACGCAGTGCTAATTAAACTCAGAGGTAGCTGGAACTGTGTTAGAACTTCCACTAAAGACTTTCTGTAGGAAGGTGGGGGGGGGGGGGGGGGGATGATGGGGTTGGCTAGAAACTACACAGGACATTCAGCCCTTTGTGCTTGCCCCATCCTTTAATGAACCCAAAGGTAATCTGTAACTCAACTCCACTTCATAGACACTGTAAACAAACAGAAAGGAATTGCTTCTACCACAGCCACATCTACCACAACCAGAGAGCGGGCTGAACTACTATCTGTTTCTTTGATAGGCAGCAAGTCTATCGCTCCCAACATCCCACGTTGAAGGATTTTCTACTTCTTTTCTACTAAAGTCTCAGCAATTCACCTGTTGAGGCACCAATGCTAAAATAAAGTTCCTCCTTTACTGAGGGGGCTGAACTGCCCTGTTTAAGTTGCCTCTTCCGTTCCGAGCAGTGATCTGACAGAAGCACAGCCTGAAAGCCATTGTGTTTGGTACTGATCAATTTGGCCAAGAACCTTCACCGCTGTTGGCTGAATTGAGTTCAGGTCAACATCTCCACAATGGGAGCATGGACCAGGAACATAGAGCTGGAGAGACGGGAGTCTCAAAGGCTGGAAGTTAGGGATCTCAGGAGAGTTCAATCCTCCATTGGTGATAACTGGAATGATTTTGGTGATTGTTTACCCACCAAAACTCAGCAAACACTATGCCCTATGTTCTGTTACACCCACTTTAAAGAGTACACTGACATTTAAAAGGGTTAGAAACAAACTGGAGGGTCTGTACTTACATCACTGAAGACCTTGTCCAATTCTTTAGGATTCATGATAAACTTTGGGTAGCCAATCATATCATAGATTGAATCTGCCTATCAATGCAAAAAAAAACATTGGGTTAAGCAAGAACGGGTGTTGAATATGTCAAAACTGCAAATTACTGAGAGCAATATTATCCTATGAAAGCCTACGAACTAATGTGTCAATACATGTGTCAATACCTTCACTGCTACCTATCACATTGCAGGCACACTGTGCTGATCCTGACGATTGGGGCACACAGTGGTGCCGGAGTTAGTGCTGCTGCCTTACAGCTCCGGCGATCTCGGTTCGATCCCGACCTTGGGTTTAGTTTGGTTCAGAGATACAACGCGGAAACAGGCCCTTTTTGACCCATCGAATCCGCAGCGACCAGCGGTCCCCGCACACTAACGCCACCCCACACACCAGGGACAATTTTACATTTATACATTTATACCAAGCCATTGAACTTAAAAACCTGTACGGCTTTAGAGTGTGGGAGGAACCCGAAGATTTCGGAGAAAACCCACGCAGGTCACGGGGAGAACGTACAAACTCCGTACAGACAAGCACCCGTGGTCAGGATGGAACGCGGGTCTCTGGCGCTGTGAAGGCAGTAGCTCTACCGCTACACCTCCGTGCCGCCTATTATTTTTGTATGTTGTGTGTAATTGGTACATCCTCCCTGTGGTGGTGTGGACTTCCCCTGGATGCTCCCGTCCTCCCACACACCATAAACACACAGGTGGGTTAGCAGTATTGGTAAGTTACCAATAAATAATTGGTAAGTTACTAATTAATTGGTCAGCAGTATAGATAAGTGTGAGTTGCCAACAGAGCAGATCAATAAACCCAATAACCAAAGATTGGAATCTGAGTTGGTAAGAGTGCATGATGGAACTGGAACAGATTTGACTAATCCAAAAGTATAACCTACATTTTTAAAATTTAAGATTGGAATTGCTGTCAACCCACAATGTTTGGGACGACAGAGAAACCACAGAGGGAGTGGACTGATGGGATTGCTCTGCTGACAGCCAGCATGGACATGATGGGCTGAATGCCCCCCCCCTGTGTTGTAATAAGAATGAGTGAAGCCCCTCAATTTCTGTCCCACTCAGAGTTGTTCTGCGTGGATTGGAACCTACATTGAATGGACAGGGGAACCTTGGAGGAAATCAGCGTGATAATTGAGCAATATCATTGTTCAGAGGTCTCCAGAGGAAATTGTAAGTGGGCAGGCTCCCACAAGCTGCCAATAAACACCAGTAACATTCCGAGAGAACAATACCGTCAGATAGGTCGGTCTTGCCGCGACGTTAGCTTTGCACCAACTCAACAAAGTTCAGTCCAGTCTTATTCCAAACAGTTCCCATTCCTAATACATTATCCGTTAGCTTGTAGACTATACAACACTAGGCTCATTGGGAATCATGATAAAAGTAAATAGCAAACTCACCAAACAGTCAGCGCTCATACCCCAGTGAGAACTTTAACCTGACAATGTATTTGTTGGTAGAATGCATGGATGGTCAGAAAAATCAGCAATCTTCGTCAATACCTCAGGTTGTTGATGACTGAGTGGTGGGAGATGTGTGTTAGGTTGGACACCTCCATTGAGTCCAAGGCTTTACTTTCCCCGCTGAAACAAATGTACTAAACTGTGGCTGTAGTGTTGGGAAAACTCCGATTACTGAAGGGTGAATGCGTTGAACCGAAAGGTCAATGTGGCCCAGCTGTCAGTCAAAACATAGAGCCAGTTGCCAGGCAATATTTGGCCATTTATTTGCTTCAGTTTATATTGAACAGCACTGAGAGATTCCCCAGGAATGAAACATTATATCTAAATGAGCTGCTTGACAAGGATTTATCAAAAAGATAATTGCAAAACAAAGACCCTCTCCGAGCCTGTTCGCTCTTACCAACACTGCCCACCCCCCCACCCGACAATAAAGGTCCTCATAAATTCCAGGAAAACGTGGACCACTTTCCCTACCTCAGGAGCCACCTCTCAGCACAAAGCAGGTGCTGATGGCAAGGGTCACATTCGTCTTCAAGCCCTTGGGTGTTCGAGGAAAAAACATAAAAACCATCATAGGGGGCGTGGCTGTGTTCTGCAGCTGCGGCTTACCGGCAGTCTCTCCGTTTTTTTGTTTTTGTTTTTTTGTCATTGTCGTTGTTAAATGTACGTTTTGTTTTAATTTTAACTCTGTGTATGTGGGGGGGTGGTGGGGGGTTGGGGGAAACCTTTTTTTTCAAATCTCCTCCACAACGGAGATGCGACCTTTACCGTGTCGTATTTCCGTTCGCGCTACGGCCTAACATCGTGGAGTCGGCGGCCTCCAGCTGGGATCGACCTCAAAGACTCCGGTCGCAGGGCCTGGACTTACCATCTCGGAGGCTTCGGCCGTGGGCCCTGCAGACCGCAACATCGGGAGTTCGCAGGTCCCTGGCTGGCGACTAGTTTTTGGGAGCTCCAGCCGTAGCAGCTTCGACCGCCCCGAAGCGCGAGGTACGATCAACCCGCCCGCAGGCCCTTCATCACCCTGCGTGGCTCGGCCGCGGCACTTTCCATCGCCCGGTGGGGGCTCAGGACTTTCATCGCCCTGCGTGGCTCGGCCGCAGCACTTTCCATCGCCCGGTGGGGGCTCAGGACTTTCATCGGCCTGCTCGGCTCGGCCCTGGGACTTTCCATCGCCCGGTGAGAGCTTCAAAAAGTTGGGAGCCTCGATCACCTCGTGGCACCACGGGAGAAGAATGAGGAGGAGATAAGACTTTGCCTTCCATCACAGTGAGGGTATGCCTAGAGCAATCACTGTGATGGCTGTTTTGTGTAAAAAATTATATCTGTGTGTCTTGTGCTTTTTAATGTCTACTGCCGGACCCTGACGTGAGAGGACGCTGGCGTAGAGTATTCGCCGCTTTTCCGTCAGGATAGTTTGTCTGTTTGTTTCTATGTTAATTGTTTTTGTAAAGCGCTTTGAGCATGTGATAAGGCGCTATATAAAATAAATGGATTATTATTATTATTATTATCATGTTTGGCACAAACATCGTGGGCCAAAAAGGCTCTTTCCCGTGCTGGCTGACCAACGAACCATCTCCAGGAGACAAAATGTGTAGAAAAGAACTGCAGATGCTAGTTTAAATCGAAGGTAGACACAAAATGCTGGAGCGAGTCAGCGGGACAAGCAAGCATCTCTGGAGAGAAGGAATGGGCGGTCCCGCCCCCTCCCCTGACATCAGTCTGAAACGTCATCCATTCCTTCTCTCCAGAGATGCTGCCTGACCCGCTGAGTTACTCCAGCATTTTATATCTACCAGCGATTTACATTTCATCCATTCGTACCTCGCCCCCATTCTCCGCATGGATCATTTTCACTTTACCTTCTCTTTAGCTGCTTTTTTGGTCTCTTTGTCCATCCATGTGATCTTCCTCAGGCTCTCTTCAAAGGCCTCTTTAATTTCAGAAATCATCTCCTCAGCCTGCAAAGCAATGTCATTATTGAGTCCTGTACAAGGGCCATATGGGATGAGTTGTTAGACAATATATATATAATAACTAAAGCTTTGAATTTACATAGACTATAATAGAGTCATGCAGCTTGGATCAGGCCCTTTGCCTGACTGAGTCCATGCTGAACATCAACCACCCACTTATATATATCCCATTTCTTTCACCTCGTATTCCCATCAACTATCCCCCAGATCCTACCGCTCTCCTACACCCTTGGGACAATTGGCAGTGGTCAATCAACCTCCCAACCTGCACACGTTTGGGACGTGAGAGGGAGCTATTTCCCAGGGATGACCATAGGGCAAAGCTGTAAGATGAGAGGGGGAATGTTTAGTGGCGATGTGCAGGGCAAGAGTTTTACGCAGTGAGTGGTGGGGACCTGGAACGCACTGCCGGGGGCAGATATAACGATGGTATTTAAGAGGTTTTTGGATGGGCACTTGGAAGCTTTCTAGCCTTAGAGGGAGTTCTAGCCTTGGAGGGAGTACAGAGAAGGTTCGCCAGATTGATCCCTGGGATGGCAAGACTTTCATATGAAGAAAGACTGGATAGACTAGGCTTATACTCGCTGGAATTTAGAAGACTGAGGGGGGATCTTATAGAAACATATAAAATTCTTAAGGGGTTGGAGAGGCTAGATGCGGGAAGATTGTTCCCGATGTTGGGGAAGTCCAGAACTAGGGGTCACAGCTTGAGGATAAGGGGGAAGTCTTTTAGGACCGAGATGAGAAAACATTTCTTCACACAGAGAGTGGTGAGTCTGTGGAATTCTCTGCCACAGAAGGTAGTTGAGGCCAGTTCATTGGCTATATTTAAGAGGGAGTTAGATGTGGCCCTTGTGGCTAAAGGGATCAGGGGGTATGGAGAGAAGGCAGGTACAGGCTACTGAGCTGGATGATCAGCCATGATCATATTGAATGGCGGTGCGTACAGGCTCGAAGGGCCGAATGACCTACTCCTGCACCTATTTTCTATGTTTCTATGTAAGTGCAGGGAATGGAGGGATATGGACAGATGAGATCAGTTTAAATTGGCAACATGTTTGGCACAAACATTGTGGGCCAAAAGGCCCTTTCCAGTGCTGGTAGACACAAAATGCTGGAGTAACCCAGGCAGGCAGCATCTCTGGAGAGAAGGAATGAGTGACTTTTCGGGTCGAGAAACCTTCTTCAGACCTTTCCTGTGCTGTACTGTTTTACTCTCAATTTGCACCTCCTCCATCTATTTCTCACATCTTTAGTATTTTCATCTCTCGCCATTGTCCAACCATCTGCCTATCGGACCCCCTCATCAGTATTCACCTGTCACTCAGTGATATCACTCAGAGTTCGGCCCCTCTTCCAGCTTCCCTCCTGCTCCCACCACGATCAATCTGAAGGAGGGCCCCGACACGAAACATCACCTCTCCTTGTTCTCCGGAGATGCTGCCTGACCCGCTGAATTACCCGCACACTTTATGTCCTTTTTAAAATTATAATGATAGGTCTCAAGGTTTTCAAAGTTAAGAGAGGGCACCGCAAAGCTCTTGACTTACAATCTGCTTGCTGTCTTCGGCAAACATTGCTTTAACAAACATAGCTCCAAGTGAAAATCCAAGGGTCCCATCGGTGTCAGTGACACAAGCCTTCCATCGTGTGTTGCATGTCTGTGGGGAAGATGGGAAATGTCAGGGGCTAGATAGAGCAAGTTATGTCTTAGCCATGGCACAGTAGCATGAAAGGACAGACAGTGGCAGTGGAGGCCAGTTCGTTGGATGCTTTCAAGAGAGAGCTGGATAGAGCTCTTAAGGATAGCGGAGTGAGGGGGTATGGGGAGAAGGCAGGAACGGGGTACTGATTGAGAGTGATCAGCCATGATCGCATTGAATGGCGGTGCTGGCTCGAAGGGCTGAATGGCCTACTCCTGCACCTATTGTCTATTGTCTATTGTCTTCCCCTTACACAGGTAGAGCTGTGTAGTGCTCCCAAAAGGTTCCCATCCTTCTTCGGCCCGTTTACCCCTGGCAACAAACCTCCACCCTGTTTTGTTCAGTAATTTGAGTTTACACTTCTACCACAATAAAGCAGCCGACAAAGGGGACATTTTAAAATACTGTTTTTAACATTATTATTTTGTTCCAATTTACCCCCTGGGTTAGTGAAATTTACCCCAGGTTGGGAACCCTTGGGGTAGAGTTTCTATGATTGTACTGGCATCACCACTCATCGTGTTTGAGGTTGAGATAAACAGCTGTCCAGAGTTCACACACTGTGCCATTCCAAATATAAATTTGAAAGCTTTTATTTCTTTCATGTATATAATCCAGTGAGGAACCTCGACTGAATTGATATCAGATCCAGTAAAGAACTGATATCAGATCCAGTAAAGAACTGTGCATCTATACCAGTTCAGTTCAGTTTAGATTATTGTCACATGTGTCGAGGTACAGTGAAAAGCTTTTTGTTGTGTGCTAACCAGTCAGCGGAAAGACAATACATTGATCACAATAAATCCATTTACAGTGTATAGATACATGATAAGGGAATAACCTTTATTGCAAGGCAAAGCCAGCAAAGTCCGGTCATGGATAGTCCGAGGTAGATAGTAGTTCAGCACTGCTCTCAGGTTGTGGTGGGATGATTCAGTTGCATGATAACAGCTGGGAAGAAACTGTCCCTGAATCTGGCGGTGTGCGTTTTCACACTTCAATACCTTTTGCCTGATGGGAGAGGGGGGGGGGGGGAAGAGGGAGTGGCCAGGGTGCGACTGGTCCTTGATTATGCTGCTGGCCTTGCCGAGGCAGCGTGAGGTACAAATGGAGTCAATGGAAGGAAGGAAGGCAAGATATTGCAGAGAGTTATGGACGTAGCCCAGACCATCATGCAAACCAACCTCCATTCTATTCACTCCATCTGCACTTCATGTTGCCTCAGCAAGGCCACCAGCATAATAGACAATAGACAATAGACAATAGGTGCAGGAGTAGGCCATTCAGCCCTTCGAGCCAGCACCGCCATTCAATGCGATCATGGCTGATCACTCTCAATCAGCACCCCGTTCCTGCCTTCTCCCCATACCCCCTCACTCCGCTATCCTTAAGAGCTCTATCCAGCTCTCTCTTGAAAGCATCCAACGAACTGGCCTCCACTGCCTTCTGAGGCAGAGAATTCCACACCTTCACCACTCTCTGACTGAAAAAGTTCTTCCTCATCTCCGTTCTAAATGGCCTACCCCTTATTCTTAAACTGTGTCCCCTTATTCTGGACTCCCCCAACATTGGGAACATGTTTCCTGCCTCTAATGTGTCCAATCCCCTAATTATCTTATATGTTTCAATAAGATCCCCCCTCATCCTTCTAAATTCCAGTGTATACAAGCCTAATTGCTCCAGCCTTTCAACATACGACAGTCCCGCCATTCCGGGAATTAACCTAGTGAACCTACGCTGCACGCCCTCAATAGCAAGAATATCCTTCCTCAAATTTGGAGACCAAAACTGCACACAGTACTCCAGGTGCGGTCTCACCAGGGCCCGGTACAACTGTAGAAGGACCTCTTTGCTCCTATACTCAAGTCCTCTTGTTATGAAGGCCAACATTCCATTGGCTTTCTTCACTGCCTGCTGTAACTGCATGCTTCCTTTCAGTGACTGATGCACTAGGACACCCAGATCTCGTTGAACACCCCCTCTTCCTAACTTAACACCATTCAGATAATAATCTGCCTTTCTATTCTTACTTCCAAAGTGAATAACCTCACACTTATCTACATTAAACTGCATCTGCCATGTATCCGCCCACTCACACAACCTGTCCAAGTCACCCTGCAGCCTTATTGCATCTTCCTCACAATTCACACTACCCCCCAGCTTAGTATCATCTGCAAATTTGCTAATGGTACTTTTAATCCCTTCATCTAAGTTATAATCAAGAACGATTCTCATCCTGGTCTCTCTTTCTTCTCCCCTCTCCCATCAGGCAAGAGGTACAGAGGTTTCAAAACGTATACCTCGAGATTCAGGGACAGTTTCTTCCCAGCTGTTATTAGGCAACTGAACTGTCCTCTCACCAGCTAGAGATGGGTCCTGACCTCCTATCCACCTCATTAGAGACCTTGGAACTATCTTTAATTGTACTTTATTTTGCACTAAATGTTGTACCCTTTAGTCTGTATTTGTACACTGTGGAAGGCTTGATTGTGATAATGTATAATCTTTTCTTTGACTGGATAGCATGCAACAAAAAGCTTTTCACTGTACCTGTGACAATAAAAAAATAAACAAAACTACTCTAGCACTTTGTGTTTTGCTCAAGATTCCAGCATTCTGCAGTTTCTTGTGTCTACAGGAGCCTGCAGAAGTTTGGTCTTGTTGCAACTTCTCAGCATTTGGAGATTACAGAATATTTCCCTTCCTTCATTTCTGGTACAAAATAATAATTTCAATCCCATCCGGAACAGAACCGCCTCTCTCCAGATAAACAGGCGGAACTCTAGATGGTTTTGCTCGATTCATTCCTAAGCAGGGCAGTAAGAGATAAGTGATTATAAACTTATTAGATGACGCACTTTCCACCATCTGCGTCACGAAGACAATAATTCCGATGCCTATGAAATTTCAGGAGCTCCATCAGATTCTTCAAGAATTCGAAGCTTGCTAGAGCAGTTCTTGTGTGTCACTCGGCAGTGAAGAAAGCATTCAGAAGAGCCAAATGTCTTACTTATGATCATTGGTTCAATGTTCACAATCGAGACGAATCCATTCGATCTGCTTGTGGGAATGCAACACGCAGAGCTAGAAGGGTTCACGTGCATTTCAAGAGAGAGTTGGATGTAGCTCTTCGGGCTAACAGAGTCAAGGGATATGGGGAGAAAGCAGGAACAGGGCACTGATTCTGGATGATCAGCCATGATCATATTGAATGGCGGTGCTGGCTCAAAGGGCCGAATGGCCTACTCCTGCACATATTTTCTATGTTTCTAAGTACCACAACCTGGTCTGTTCCTGCTCCCTGACACAATGTCAGTATTAGAGGGGTGCCCATTAGTTCTTAACCTACAGAGCAGAATTTGTCAGGTCAACTGAGGTCTGACAGCAAAGAGCAGGCCTCGTCCAGTGAGTCCAGATTCCGGGTCCAAATAATAACAGCAGGCTACTCATCAGACTCTCCTTGGAAGAGAGTACTCTCTGCCCAGCAGCTGATACAACTCATGGATGGCTTTCAAATATCACACATTCACTTCGTACCAGCTGGACTCGGTATGATTCGGATTTGAATTTTTCACTTGTTTAGGAATTTGTTATTTCGTTAAAACAAGAGTATTATCGTGTATAGAAGCAAAAGAAAATCGCTTGGAGAAAGCAAAGAGTAGGACTAATATCAGTGAGTTTTTATTGCTGTTTGACATCTTTTGTTCTGCATAATTCACCATTATTTGTGATCATTCTAAGCAAATCTTTTGATTTTAGGCACAGCACCAACAGTTTTAGTTTTTTTGTTTTAGTTCTCGAGATACAGTGTGGAAACAGTCCCTTTGTCCCACCGAGTCCATGCTAACCAGCGATCACCCATACACTAGTTCTATCCTACACACTAGGGACAATTTACAGAAGCCAATTAACCTACAAACCTGTACGTCTTTGGAATGTGGGAGGAAACCGGAGCACCCGGAGTGAACACTGTCACATGGAGAACATGCAAACTCCATACAGACAGAACCCGTGGTGAGGATCGAACCCGGGTCTCTCGTGCTGTGAGGCAGCAACTCTATTGCCCCACCCTAGTTCCGTCAACCTCCTGTACCATCCTGTGGTGAATGGATGACCTGCATGAGCATAGAGAGGCTGCCTTGGTTTCCTGCAGCCCAGGTGCGTCTCATTGCTTAGCAACGTTGTGAGTAAAAATATGTTGCATGGCTTACAGAAAAAACACCGATGAGACACTTCTTCTTGTATGCCAGACATACGGAGATAGTACGGTTGATTTAGCTAAAGCTGCAAGCCACAGTAAAGACTACAACTGCCTTCTCTGGAAGTGGCTAACGACTTCTGGAGAAATGAAACTTATCTTAGGAAAACACATTAAAAGGTTGTTCGTCACAAGATATGTGTCACGCGGAAAGGTTGTTTGTCTCTGCCTATAAAGACTGACCGAATGTAACCAAGTCAGGCGAGACTCATACAGATGCTGGTCCTCTGTGAGACGCTCCCTCATAAGAGAATAAAACCAGGCAACCGTCGAGTAACTAACAACTAAGTGTGGACACTGAATTTATTTATCCACAAACGTGGGAGCAGAGCCCTGAGTCCCACCTCTCACCTAGAAGGTTTCTTGTTTTAACAAAAAAAAAGACCTTTGCACACTGGGTTTACAGATGTTCACAAGCCTCACTATAGTATGAAAGTAATTTATTTTCTATTAGTGCCAAATGACAATACATGCTTAATCCAGCACACTCTGTGTGAAGCTCCCAGCAGAGTGTGTGGGCCACCAGGTGAGAAAAATCCCACCTTCTCTCCCTGTCCCCACCTTGCAACGTTCCTTGATAAAGCCGGCTAGAGCCTGGATTTGGGCAAGCTGAGGGCTGGATTGAAAGTTTGTGTGTTCTCTGTGCCGACATGGCCAGATGGTTTGTTTCGGACCAAAAGCGATGCATCACATCGTTTAAAACAAACGCAAACATTCTCCCTCAACGTCAGCGAGGCGAAGGAGCTCATCATCAACGTCAGGAAACATGGTGGAGTACATGCCCCAATCAGCATTGGCAGTGTCCAACTGGAAATGGTTGAGAGCTTCAAGCTCCTCGGCATTAATATTAACACCGATCTGTCCTTGTCCAACCACATTGATGCAACAGCATAGAAGGTAGACCATCGCCTTTACTTCCTTTGGACTGAGGAAATTCAGCATGTTTCCAGTGACTCTGACAAACCTCTACAGATGCTTCATGGAAACCATAACTGCCGGGTTGCATCACAGCTTGGTTTGGGAACAACCCTGCCCAAGACTGCAAAGAAAGGGCAGAGAGTAGTAGATGTAGGCCAGTCCATCACACAGTCCAGACTTACCACCATTGACACCATTTGCACTTGACACTGCCTCAGAAAAGCAGCCAACATAATCAAGGACTTGTCCCACCCCGATCGTTTCATCACCCTGCTCCTTGAGTTTGGCTTGATTGTATTGATGTATGGCATTGAGAACAATATTTAAAAGACATTTGGACAGGTTCATGGACAGGGATAGTTTAGAGGGATATGGGCCAAATGGGAGCAAATAGGACGAGTGGCATGGGCAAGTTGGGCCAAAGGGTCCATTTCCACATTGTATGACTATGACTATATTGTACGATCTGACTGGATAGCGTGCAAAACAAAGCTTTTCACTGTACCTCGGTACACGTGATAACGATAAACCTAAACATGTTGAAATTTGCTGCAATACTTTAACAGCTGTTTAAAACACAATCAACAAGTTTGTCACTTAAATAATCTTCTGGGCGAGAGGACCTGGAGGTACAGGCTAAGTTGAACAAACGGTTATTGAAACGATTCAGGAAGGGCACGTCTTTCTTTCACGTTCTCAAATTATTGGAGTAGAATTTGGCCATTCGGCCCATCGAATCCACTCCGCCATTCAATCATGGCTGATCTGAGTCCTAATCATATTTTCCTGCCTTCTCCCCATAACCCTTGACACTAGTTCTAATCAAGAATTTGTCTATCTCTGCCTTAAAATTATTCACTGTCTTGGCCTCCACATACCTCTGTGGCAATGAGTTCCACAGATTAACTATCCTCTCACTAAAGAAGTTCCTCCTCACCTCCTTCCTATCAGAGCGCCCTTTAATTCTGAGGTTAAGACCTCTGGTCCTGGACGGTCCCACCAGTGGAAACATCCTTTCCACATCCACTCTATCTGTGCCGTTCATTATTCTCCATTATTTCAGGAATGATCAAACTGAGGGCTTCAAGCTGATAAAAGGTTTGAAAGTCCAAATCATAGAACCTTCCAGAAGACTGTCAGTCAGGCTGTTGTCTGAAACTTTTGGTTTCAGATAATTTCTGCTGCTTTGCAATGCAGAACCTGGCTATTTTGTATTGGTATTATTTTCCATTGCTTAGCGTTTATGGTTTGTACAAGAAACCAAAATAAAATCCTATCCTTCGTGCTTGTATTAAGTAAAATAAACATGGCACAAACTACAGTCCAGATCCCTGGGGCTTACTGCATTCAATTGGACTAACTTAGCCTAACAAAGGGCACACAGAAACACTAACATGTGATGGAGATATTGTATTTCAGTAATTTATCCAATTTAGTGTCATCTCAATATCTGTTTTTGAGAAGCATGATCTCAAAATGAGTTTCACAATTGACACAGATTTGTGCTTGAGGACATTGGCAGAGTTAAACCAGAACTAAACTCATGACTGAAAATTATTCACAATACTTATTTAACCAAAGGAAATTAAATCACAGAGACTCAAAATATTTGAACGTCAGAGCTATAAAAGTACATGGCCAGCTTCACTGATCCAGTCGAGGTTTCTGGTCAAATGCAGAACTGAACAGGAAAAATACAAAAAGAAAATCAGAAATGGATGCTTAGTTTTAGTTTAGAGATACAGTGCGGAAACAGGACCTTTGGCATACCTAAGCCATGCCGACCAGTGATCCCTGAACATCAGAACTATCCTACACACAATTTATTATTTTAAAGAAGCCAATTAACTTACAAACCTGTACGTCTTTGGATTGTAGGATGAAACTGGAGCACCCAGAGAAAGCCCACGAGGTCACAGGGAGAATGTGCAAACTCTGTACAGACAGCACCCGTAGTCCGGAATGAACCCGGGTCTCTGGCGCCGTAAGTCAACAACTCTACCGCTGCGCCACCGTGCTGCCCTAAAACTGATTCAAATCTCGATGACCTTGGATTAAAGCCAATACATCTCTGAGCATTCAGGTAAATGAGACCCTCTGCTGGGCGGTGGAATTTGACAGACTCCTGACTCACCTTTTTGGTTCCAGACATGGCCATGAAGAGCTTTTCCTCAGCATCCTGGAAACGATGATCCAGGCAGTCCGCAGTTTTCATCACCACGTTCCATATCATGTAGCTGTTGAGGATACTGCAAGCAGAAGCACTGAAGTCACTTACAGCATTTATTTCGAGAGGACTAGAATATAAAAACAGGGATGTCACGCTGAGGCTTTATAAGGCACTTGTCAGACCACATTTGCAGTATTATGAGCAGATCTGGATCCCATGTCTGAGGAAGGATGTTCTGCCAGAGACAACTGTGGAGGCTAAGTCAATGGATATTTTTAAGACGGAGATTGACAGATGCTTGATTAGTACGGGTGTCAGGGGTTATGGGGAGATGGCAGAAGAATGGGGTTAAGAGGGAAAGATAGATCAGTCATGATTGAATGGGGGAGTAGACTTGATAGACTGAATGGCCTTATGAAGTCATCTACAGTCCATTGTTCTGATGGAGAACTGACATAAAGTGAGTGGTGGAACCATCTGGGCAAATGAGCACAGCCTCAGGCTGGGGCAGAGCAGGCTGAAGTCACCAGGGTTGGACATAAGCAGAGCACATGAGCAGATTTGGAACAGGCTCATACTTCTGTTGCAAAAACAAGAAATGGTAATTAAGGAAAGATGAATAAAAACAAACATCAACTGTTCCAGCAAAAAGTACATAGAAGATTCAATAGCCAAGACTTCCAAAAACAAGCAAGGACAAAGGGATTTAAATAGAGGAACCAGGTAATGGGAACAATTGATTGGGAAGTTGACAGTGAGAGTGGCAAGAGAGCGAATTAGAGAGAAAAGCGAAAGGAGAGTGAGGGGCAGTGGCAGTAGAGAGCAGAGGGAGTGAGAGAGTAGAGAGAGTGAAAGAGTGAGAGAGGGGAAGAGAAAGTGCGGGGCAGAGAAAGTTGAGGGAGTGAGAGAGTAGAGGGAGTGAGAGAGTAGAGGGAGTGAGAGAGTAGAGGGAGTGAGAGAGTAGAGGGAGTGAAAGAGTAGAGGGAGTAGAAAGAGTGAGAGAGGGACAGAGAGTGAGAGGGGGCAGAGAGTGAGAGGGGGGCAGAGAGTGAGAGAGGGGCAGAGAGTGAGAGAGGGGCAGAGAGTGAGAGAGGGGCAGAGAGTGAGAGAGGGGCAGAGAAAGTTGAGCGAGTGACGGAGTAGAGGGAGTGAGAGAGTAGAAAGTGAGAGAGGAGCAGAGAGTGAGAGAGGTGCAGAAAGAGTGAGGGGCAAAAAGGGTGAGAGAGGGGCAGAAACTGAAAGAAGTAGAGGACGTGAGCGAGGAGCAGAGAGTGTGATGAGTAGAGATAGTGAAAGAGTAGAGAGAGTGAAAGAGAGTAGAGAGAGCTAGAGAGTAGAGAGAGGGGCAGAGAGCGAAAGAAGTAAAGTGAGAGAGGAGCAGAGAGAGGGACACAAGAGAGAGCAAGACAGGGGCTGAAGAAGCGAGAGTAACCAAAGAGAGCTTTGAGATCATTTTTATTGGTTGTGGACTGGCACTGTGACAAATACCAGATAAACAAATCGAGTCATATTGCTTTGATGCTGCTGGGATGCTGAAATATACCAAACAACTCCCACATTTGCCAACTTATCAACTGTCTGTAATTGAAGTAATTCACTGTTAGATCTTTCCAAAATACAAAGCAAGTTACCTACTCTCTTCATCTTTTTATGATAGAATTTAGTATAAATTGTGGATGGACACAAAACGTTGGAGTAACTCAGAGGGTCAGGCAGCATCTCTGGAGAAAAGGGTCACCTAATCCTGTCCCGTTGAGTTACTCTAGCATTTTGTGTCTAACTTCGGTGTAAACCAGCATCTGCAGCTCCTTCCTGTAAATTGTGGACATTTGTCGTTGACCTCCTGATATGAGGCAATTTAATTATTTTCCTTTCCTCATGTTATTTTACCTTCGCACTAAACAAAAACAGACACTTCCTGGCCAGTTGCAGTGAGCTTGTAAGCAGCGGGCATGTGCCTATTATTTTTCGGGATTAAAACCACAGGAGGGAAACAAAAGATAACGGCAAAGGAGCCTGACCTTTTATCGGTGGAGTTAATGAGATCAGAAACCTGCTGCAGATATTCCTTTGCATAGACGACCACGGGCTCAGTGTCATTCAGCTCAACTGGATAGAAGATGGCAGACAACAGGGGCAGCCAGTCAACAACTGGGACCAGCACCTGAAAAAGAAACGAATGGAGAATGTTACTACTCCAAAATAGGCCAGGTCGAGGAGTCAAGAATGTTCTGGAATAAACAAGAGGCACGGACTCAATTCACAAGGGTTCAGAACTCACAGTGCAGTCCAACATTGCAATGATATTTATAGGCTCATTACTCCGTGAAGCGGTCACCAAATAATTACGAAATACCCCAAAGAGATCACGTGTTTAACTCTGTGGCTACATTGGAAATATGTCCTTTGTAGCCTTCACTCAGTCCAATGTTGTGGTTCAAAACATTGCTGAGGTTGGAGGAAGGGGGGGGGGGGGGGGGGGGGGCGGGGGGATGAGAGGCAATGGTTCATTTCTGGGGGATTCAGCTACTCAACCCAAGAATGCAGTTTCGATGCTGAGACTAAGTTACTTCTTTTGAAGAAAGAAATCAACTTGCACGGAACGATGAAGGATAGCGAAAGTTGAAAAGGATTTGGGCAGGTGAATGATCACTGGTAGCAATTATCGTTGGCTGAACTCGCTGGGACTTTGGTTTGTTTGATATACAATCCAGATGTAGCTCACTGCACTTTAGATCAGCAAAATAAAAATGACTAACAGGCAGCATCGCCGGTCGTGAGGTCAAGAGGAAATGTTACATCAATGGTAACCTTCCTGCTAAACAGCAGATAAGCTGGTGAAGGGAAAAGGCAAGTGTGCGTTTTGATCCCGGTTAATATTTTCTTTACTCACTAAAAGGTGGGAGAGGTTGCGCAAGTATGCGCTTGAAGGAAATTAACTGCATTGTACGCAAGGAATTTCTACTTGAGTTAATGCATCTGCTGTTGAGGTCACATTTGTGGCCAGGCCATGTTGACCCTTGGAGTACGGCAGACAGAACAATCAGTTAAACCCCCCCAATGTGGGGTTTGGCTCAGAGGAACAACAACACAAACGCCGGCGGACGACATGGATGGCACGATCTGATTGTGCGATGAGCTGCAGGCAATGAGCTCATCTGATTGTATTGTCCTCATTACTGCAGCAATCAGTCACGGATAACAAGCAAACACCTTCCACTCTGAGACCCTGCTGTCAATGCAAAGTTGAGCTCCAGATGTACAGGTGTACATTTCGCACATTTATTAATGGAATCACTCATTGCAACGGGGCGATGTTCTCCACCAAAACAAAATTCCTCAGACAGAGATAATGCACAAATATAGATGAAGCTCAACAGAAGCTTCGAGGAGAAGCACTCAGGGGAGTCGAAAGGCGATTCAAAGCCTCTCACCAATACTTCCCTACTGCAGCGTTACATTATTGAGCTAACCAGTTGAATCAAGCAAGGCTGGTCTGTTTTAAGCACATGTTATACTTCGTGATCCAACTAGATTCAGGCCACCCTTCCCAAACTAGAATAGCAGAGCTCTGCGTCTACGCCCGGCAACACCAGAGCTAAAAAATCCACTCTACTGACCTTCAATCCTCTCAGACCTTCCCTCCTCTCAATAGACAATAGACAATAGGTGCAGGAGTAGGCCATTCGGCCCTTCGAGCCAGTACCACCATTCAATGTGATCATGGCTGATCATTCTCAATCAGTACCCCATTCTTGCCTTCTCCCCATACCCCCTGACTCCGCTATCCTTAAGATCTCTATCTAGCTCTCTCTTGAATGCATTCAGAGAATTGGCCTCCACTGCCTTCTGAGGCAGAGAATTCCACAGATTCACAACTCTCTGACTGAAAAAGTTTTTCTTCATCTCTGTTCTAAATGGCCTATCCCTTATTCTTAAACTGTGGCCCCTTGTTCTGGACTCCCCCAACATTGGGAACATGTTTCCAGCCTCTAATATGTCCAACCCCTTAATACTGATCTCCCGGTGGCCGAGCACTTCAACTCCCCCTCCCATTCCCAGTCTGACCTTTCTGTCATGGGCCTCCTCCAGTGCCACAGCGAGGCCCACCAGAAATTGGAGGAACAGCACCTTATATTTCGCCTGGGCAGCTTGCAGCCCAGTGGTATGAACATCGACTTCTCCAACTTTAGATAGTTCCTCTGTCCCTCTCTTCCCCTCCTCCTTCCCAGATCTCCCTCTATCTTCCTGTCTCCACCTATATCCTTCCTTTGTCCCGGCCCCCTGACATCAGTCTGAAGAAGGGTCTCGACCCGAAACGTCACCCATTCCTTCTCTCCCGAGATGCTGCCTGACCTGCTGAGTTACTCCAGCATTTTGTGAATAAATACCTTAATAATCTTATATGTTTTGATAAGATCCCCTCTCATCCTTCTAAATTCCAGTGTATACAAGCCTAGTTGCTCCAGTCTTTCAACATATGACAGTCCCGCTATTCCGGGAATTAACCTAGTAAACCTACGCTGCACGCCCTCAATAGCAAGAATATCCTTCCTCAAATTTGGAGACCAAAACTGTACACAGTACTCCAGGTGCGGTCTCACTAGAGCCCGGTACAACTGCAGAAGGACCTCTTTGCTCCTATACTCAACTCCTCTTGTTATGAAGGCCAACATTCCATTGGCTTTCTTCACTGCCTGCTGTACCTGCATGCTTCCTTTCAGTGACTGATGCATTAGGACAACCAGATCTCGTTGTACGTCCCCTTTTCCTAACTTGACACCATTCAGATAATACTCTGCCTTCCTATTCTTACTAGCAAAGTGGATAACCTCACACTTATCCACATTAAACTGCATCTCGCCTGAATCCTCTGCAATACTTGCCCGGCTGAAGGTATTTTTGTGTCACCTGCAGATCAAGTGACGACGTTCCCCATCCAATGCTGCTTTTAAAATCCACTGCCAGGGATCACTTTACTCCCAAATGCCTCAATCACCCACTCCCCCCATCCTGCTAATCTCACCAAAACCCTTCATCACCAACCCTAGACTGTGGCCCCTGGTTCTGGACTCCCCCAACATTGGGAACATTTTTCCTGCATCTAGCTTGACCAGTCCTTTTATAATTTATTATGTTTCTATAAGATTCCCTCTCATCCTTCTAAACTCCAGTGAATACAAGCCTAGTCTTTTCAATCTTTCCTCATATGACAGTCCCGCCATCCCAGGGATCAATCTCACGAACCTACGTTGCACTGCCTCAATTACAAGGATGTCCTTCCTCAAATTAGGAGACCAACACTGTACACAATACTCCAGATGTGGTCTTACCAGGGCCCTATACAACTGCAGAAGAACCTCTTTACTCCTGTACTGAAATCCTCTCGTTATGAAGGCCAACATGCCATTAGCTTTCTTCACTGCCTGTTGTACCTGCACACCAACGTTCAGTGACTGGTGCACAAGGACACCCAGGTTTTAAATCTTCTTCTGCAGAAATGACTCCCCTATCTAGTCTGTCCTCCATTATTATAAATTCAGTACTGGCATTATCCTTGCATGTTGTTTTTGCATCGTCACTATGTCCTTCATCTAAAGACTAGAACCTTTGCCCAGATATCTATGTGTGACCTAAAGTCCCATTGTTGTAATCATAGTAGTCACTGTCCATCTATTACCTTACATGGGACCCTGGCATGAGGAATGGAAAACCTCAGTGATAGATGGGTCCCAACTAACCAGTACCTCCCAAAAAATGGCTGCATCCACATTTTCTCTATCGGGAAATGGTAAATATCTCGGTATAAATTCCCCTTGGAACCATGGGAACAGGAGTCATTTTCCTGTGCAATCTAACATGCCGGCACATCCATCAACTGTGGGAAGTGGCAAAGGAGATGGATAGGGCTGTGGAGGGGTGAGGAAGAAATGGAGGGAAGAAGGGAAAAGAGAAAGGGAGAGAGAAAGAACACTCACTCATGGTTCAGTAGTAATTAGCCACTGCCATTCATGAATCAATTTCCTTGAGTGGATGGGCAGCTGCTCACCATTTCAGTGGACAAGATGATAACTGAACTGGGGATAGACACAAAATGCTGGGGTAACTCAGCAGGACAGGCAGGATCGCTGGAGAGAAGGAATGGGTGATGTCACCCATTCCTTCTCTCCAGAGATGTTGCCTGTCCTGTTGAGTTACTCCAGCATTTTATGTCTATCTATGGTGTAAACCAGCATCTGCAGTTCCTTCCTACACATAACTGACCTGGAGTCTGGGTAGCAAGATAATACTGATTCATTTGTCTACTTGGGTCCATCACACAAAATCTCGAATCGAGCAAGGCCTGGATAGAGTAGACATGGAAAGGATGTTTCCAGTAGTGGGAGAGTCTAGGACCAGAGTGCACAGCCTCGGAATAAAGGGATGGACCTTTAGAATGGAGATGAGGAGGAATTTCTTTCGTCGGAGTTTGCTGAATCTGTGGAATTCATTGCCACAGAAAGCGGTGGAGGCCAAGTCATTGGGTATTTTTAAATAGGAGATTGACAGATTCTTGATTCGTAAAGGGTCTCAGGGGTTATGGGGAGAAGGCAGGAGAATGGGGTTGAGAGGGAAAGATAGATCAGCCATGATTGAATGGCGGAGTAGACTTGATGGGTCGAATGGCCTATATCTACTGCTATGATTTATGAAGTTATGAATGGAGACATGGAGGAATTTCTTTAGCCAGTGTGTTGTGAACCTGTGAAATTCATTGCCACAGATCGCAGTGGTGGTCAAGTCATTGGGTATTTTTGAAGCAGAGATTGATAGTTTCTTGATTAGTAAGGGTTTCAAAGGTTGAGGGGAGAAGGCAGGAGAATGGGGTTGGGCGGGGAAAATAGTTCAGCCATGATCGAGTGGCAGAACAGATTTGATGGGCTGAATGGCCTAATTCTGCTCCTCTGTCTTATGATCCTGTGAACGAAACCCACCTGGAGGCTGCTTATGGTCATCTTGTTGTAGATAAGCTCTTCGTCCCTGCGGTCCTCCTGGGGAACGGTGATGTTTGCCAGGGCTGTCTCCAGTTCCAGAACCTGCTGCATTAGGGCCTGGGTGGAAGCCTCCTCACCGCCCAACAGCACCCCCAGCTCCACCATGTAATTCAAATAGGCTGTTATGATCTGGAGGGAAATGAAGAAAGTCGCTCATAAAGCCATTTGCGTAGCAGAATTACAAATTACACAAAGCCTGTAATTCTCAAGAGATAGAATCCATTGGTGATGACCACAATCCCACAGTAATCCATGATCAATCAAGAATCTTGGTGAGGGTGGGCACTTCTTGCAAGAGCCCCCTTTGCTTTGTCTAATCTCCTCCCATTCTTGTTCCACTGATGTGGCATCAAAATTAGGCCCATTCAATTATAGGGTATCACAAAATGCTGGAGTAACTCAGCAGGTCAGGCAGTATCTCAGGAGAGAAGGAACAGGTGACATTTCGGGTCGAGACCCTTCTTCAGACTGAAGGGTCTCGACCCGAAACGTCACCCGTTCCTTCTCTCCTGAGATGCTGCCTGACCCACTGAGTTACTCCAGCATTTTGTGATACCTTCGATTTGTACCAGCATCTGCAGTTATTTTCCTACCCATTCAATTATTGTCGGTCAGTGTCTTTAATAATGTAACAAGGAGAAGGAATGGATGACTTTTTGGGTCGAGACCCTTCTTACAGACTGAAGAAGGGTCTCGACCCGAAACGTCACCCATTCCAGAGATGCTGCCTGACCCGCTGAGTTACTCCAGCATTTTGTGATACCACACTAGCTCTGTGTTATCCCCACAATTCCTATTCCTATTTCCTATTGTCTTTTCGCTGACTGGTTAGTACGCAACAAAAGCTTTTCACTGTACACATCACACCCTCACCAAGGTTCTTGTACAGGTGACAACTAACGAACTAACTACACACCAAAGCCAATTAACCTGCAAATCAGAATGCCTTTGTGTGATGTGGGAGGAAACCAGAGCCATGTGGTCACAGGGAAAATGAGCAAATTTTGCTTTTGGTTTTGATCTGAAATGTTAAATATTTTACTCTCTACTGACCGTTTGTGTGTCTCCAGCATTTTCAGTTTAATTTTGCATCTCCAGTTGTTTATATTATTTGCCTTTGGTTTAATAACAGTTCTTCCCAATGTATCACAACTGTACACCAGAGCCCAGTGATTACATTCTTGTTAAAGCTCAGACATTAGTTGGATGTCATGATCATGAGCAATGGCCTCGGTGTTTACAGCTGAATCCATCCTTATTTATGAACTCATTAAAACATCACAAAATAAAGATCAGGAATAATGTTTTCAAACAGGTTCTGATAGGGCTCCAATAGCAACCCCATAGAACGTACGCTTGCTGAAATCTTCCACAACCGCAGTGAAAGTTACAGTGAGTAGGCAGGAGAACGGGGTTGAGAGGGAAAAATAGATCAGCCATGATTGAAAGGGAGAGAAGATGTAATGGGCCGAGTTCCTATGTCTTATGGTCTAACAAAACATCAGCAGCTCTGTGTTAGCAGTTGATTTCATCCTCACTGAACTCTATTGCTGGCCTGAGGAACCACGAGTGAGGGCCTCATCTATGACGGGAGAGGGGAACCCCCGTACCCTAAAAAATGAGAACATCTGGGATGTCCTGGTATGGAACACCTCATCTTGGGTGCAGATGTGGCGTAGACGGAGGAATTGGTCGTAGGGGATAGAGTCTTTGCAGGAAGCAGGGTGGGAAGAAGTGTAGTCGAGATAGTTTGTAGGAGTCAGTGGGTTTGTAATAGAAGGCAGTCAACAGTCTATTTCCTGTGATGGAGACTGTGAGATCAAGAAAGGGGCGGGAGGTCTCGCAGATGGTCCAAGTAAATTTGAGTGCAGGATGAAAATTGGTGAAGTTGATGAAGTCCATTAGTTATTGCTGGCCTTCTGGCAATCAAAGCCAATTAACCTACAAACCTGTACGTCTTTGGAGTGTGGGATGAAACCGGAGCACCCAGGGAAAACCACATGGTCATGGGCAGAACGTACAAAATCCGTAGTCAGGATCGAACCCGGGTCTCTGGCGCCGTAAGGCAGCAACTCTGCCGTTGCGCCACCATGCCACCCCTTTTCATTTTGTTAACACAATTGCTGGGATCTTGGGCTGAGGTCAAGATTGTGTGAATCAATTATCCACTTATGGGTCTCAGAATTCCTTATCTCTATCTGGACTCAACTGTCTGAACTTTCCAAAACTTCCCCATGGAAGCCAAATGTTCCCCACTCGCTCAGCACATCTCCCCCCACCGATATCCTGACTCTCTGAGCCTGGTGGGCAGTCACCATCGCCTCTTGTCCACTAGTTGCCTCTCTCATGGGCAGGCAGATGTTCTACTCCCTCAAAGATGATTTTGAATGTCCAAGAAGATTTGGCACATTTACCCAGGGCTTCAGCCAAAGTCCCTCCGGCAGGAGAGGCAAACCGGTTGATTTTCCGAGGTATTTCTGGAAACCATCTTGACATATTATTGAAATGGATCAAAGGGGATTATAAAATAAAATTTGGCACTGAGCCACGCTATGAGATAAGAGGATGGGTTTACAAACATCCATACATTCGCAAGGTTTATTCATCAATAAATATGCCAAAATATCTGTTCAGCAAAGTCACAGCTTAAATCCCACTGCCAACACTGTAGGAGATACACCCAAGATGTGCACAACTTGAAACAAGCACAAAATCGAACACTTATCCCACCCTGAGGGACTGGGATTTCTTCCTTCCAACCCCATCTACAAGGAAGATTTGCTGCATTTGCAGTCTGTACTAAACATTACTTTCACTCAAACAGATGAATCTGGTCGAGACGACATGCCCTCCCAGCAGTAATGCACCACATGCCAAATACATTGGCCCCCATTGTGCTGCTGCACCGAGTGGCAATGGGGAAGGATATTCTTGCTATTGAGGGCGTGCAGCGTAGGTTTACTAGGTTAATTTCCGGAATGGCGGGTCTATCATATGTTGAAAGATTGGAGCGACTAGGCTTGTATACACTGGAATTTAGAAGGATGAGAGGATCTTATCGAAACGAATAAGATTATTAAGGGGTTGGACACGTTAGAGGCAGGAAACATGTTCCCAATGTTGAGGGAGTCCAGAACAAGGGGCCACAGTTTAAGAATAAGGGGTAGGCCATTTAGAACTGAGATGAGGAAAAACCTTTTCAGTCAGAGAGTTGTGAATCTGTGGAATTCTCTGCCTCAGAAGGCAGTGGAGGCCAATTCTCTGAATGCATTCAAGAGAGAGCTAGATAGAGCTCTTAAGGATAGCGGAGTCAGGGGGTATGGGGAGAAGGCAGGAACGGGGTACTGATTGAGAATGATCACATTGAATGGCGATGCTGGCTCGAAGGGCCACATGGCCTCCTCCTGCACCTATTGTCCATTGTCTATTGGCTCAGAGATTTCCTTGCTGAACTCGCTTGTTCTCAGCTGTATTGGGGCATCACCGTTCCCAGGCGGTGGAAGGGGAGGGTGTAGATGGTCACGATGTGTCGATACAATCCCCACACTAGGAGCCCGCATCACTCACTGTCTCATCAACGCGTTAACTGAAGTCTTAACTGCACAGTGGCGCAGCGGTAGAGTTGCTGCCTTACAGCACCAAAGACCAGGGTTCAATCCTGACTATGGGTGCTGGCTGCATGGAGTTTGTACGTTCTCCATGTGACAGAGTGCGTTTTCTCCAGCTGCTCTGGTTTCCTCCTACACTCCAAAGACATGCAGGTTTGTGGGGTAATGGCATTGGTAAAATTATAAATTGTCCCTAGTGTGCAGGATGGTGCTGGTATGCAGAGTGATCGCTGGTCAGCACGGACTCGGTGGGCCAAAGGGCCTGTTTCTGTGCTGAGTCTCTAAAGTCTGAAGAAGTGCTTTAACAAGAGAGTCACACCTTTCTAAAGTGGGTGCCAGTTCGGGATCAAGACGAGATGATCGAGAAGGAACATTTTACAGGATATCGGGAACTGTGTGAAGGGGCTCAGTCTCGAATGAACCTACAAGGAGTTACAGGAGGTTGCACCAGTGGCACCACCTACCTTATTGTTGGCAGTTTTGTTCAGATAATAATCCCTCGATGGTAAACCAAGTCCGGACTGATCTACCTGCAGAGGAAGCAGTGACTGAGATTAGACAATTGCAAGTGGAATCAGTTGGTGATTGTGAAATTAGACATAGGGGCTTCATTTTAATTCTTTTCTCATCATGATTATACCTTCCATTTCTCATATTTTCTTATGACATAGGAGGAGGCCATTCTGCCTGTCGAATCTATGACAGCACTCAGATCAACCCAAATGAACCATGTTCCCCACGCCTTCGCATACAACCTACTTTCTCTCACTTTCCCATTACATAGAACAGTACAGCACAGGAACAGGCCCTTCGGCCCACAATGTCTGTGCAGATCATGATGCCAAGAGCAGCTTTCTGCATGCTAACTGCTGAGCTTCCTTCAATAAACAATGACTACACTCCAAGGGCACTTCATTGTTTCTTAGACAGTTTGGGACATCCAGGCTATGAGAGAGATGCTGTAAAATTGCATGTTTTACTTTGATGCCTATATCTCCAAACAACTGTTGACTTTTAATTCCAGTATCATGGGACAATAAACTAAACTGAACTGAACTCATTACCAAGTCTGTCCCCGAATTCTCTTCGCCTCCTTTAACCACAGCCTCTGTTTTCTCAGGATTTGGCTTTTACCTGCCATGCGGGCTCAGGCCTTGTTCCCAGCTGCATACCTGAATGATGTTACTGTTGGAGTTTTTGGAATCGGTGCTGATGTAGATGGAGAAGAATGGGTTGGTTCGGTAGTTGGATATGACGGACTGGAGCACTTCTTGAAAATTGTCCTTGTCCCAGGCACTGCTAATGTTCCAGCCTTCCAACTGGAGAAAGAATGAAGAAATTGTTAGGCATCTTAACCACAAAGTCAAAGCTTCATTTAATTACAGCGAGAGCACTTGCTAATAACAAGCAGAACATTCAGTTCATCATTCCTATGTGAATACATTGCAAGAGCTTATGAGTCAGTCCACTGCCCTGTTTTGGTACCATCGTCCTGAAATTTGTTTCCTTGTTAAGTATCTGATTCTGTTTTCAATCCTTTATCACCCTCCGCACTGTCTTTCAAGATCACAACAAACTACCTAGATACGAAACATAGAAAATAGGTGCAGGAGGAGGCCATTCGGCCCTTCCAGCCAGCACCGCCATTCATTGTGATCATGGCTGATCATTCACAATCAGTAACCTGTGCCCAACTTCTCCCCATATCCCTAAATTCCACTAGCCCCCAGAGCTCTATCTAATTCTCTCTTAAATCCACCCAGTGATTTGGCCTCCACTGCCGTCTGTGGCAGAGAATTCATCAGATACATCAGTCATTAAGCTATACAGTGCAGAAACATGCTTTTTTGCCCAACTCGACCATGCCAACCAAGAGCCTGCTCCTGTAATGTAACTGAGGGGCAGGACATCAATGAGAACAGGACCAAGGTGAGATCCTCGAGGATTAGAAACAATACTGTGGATGCACAGAAAGAAGAAATTGGTCTGTCGATTCCCCAAATGCAACAGGAAGCAGGCAAAGGCTTTCAAAATGAACGGGCGGATGGTGGAGAAGAGTTGGGGCAGTGTCCTCACGAATGTCAAAGCCTGCAGATTGACCGAGATGGACAAGGAGTGAATATTTCACACAGTCCTTTTGCATACCATCGTCGCTGTCTTTGGTTTGTCCTTTTGGCATTCACCTCCACTTTGTTTCCTTTTGCTCTCTCTCTTTTCCCTCTCCCCTGACTCTCAGCGTGAAGAAGGGTCACCCATTCCTTTTCTCCTGAGATGCTGCCTGACCCGCTGAGTTACTCCAGCTTTTTGTGTCTATCTTTGGTGTAAACCGGCATCTGCAGTTCCTTCCGACACAAGAAGTCAGTCGGGTCGTCGAGAAGTGACTTTTCAGTGCGACAGCAGTGATAGAAACAGGACAGGACAGATCCAAGGAGGGAGAAGCATGATAGATGAGCACAGATTTGACACAAATGAACACGGTTGTTGGGATTTATCAACTTCTCCACGCAGAGTACAGTTCGACGCTGCACACTGGCAGAGTTCCCAAAGGAATTGGCACAAGATAGCAACTCATTCAAGGGTTCTGCAGCATGTAGGTGGCATTGATTGATAACATCCTCTATGATACCAAAACAAAACGTGTGGCACGGTGCCGCAGCGACAGAGCTGCTGCCACACTGTGCCAGAGACCCGGGTACAATCCTGACCTCTGGAATGTACAAGAGTTTGTACATTCTCCTTGTGACCGCGTGCTCCGGTTTCCTCCCACATTCCAAAGACGCACAGGTTTGTAGGTTAACTGGGTTCTGTAAATTGCCTTTAGTGCGTAGGATATGAAATGGCCCTTAGTGTGTCGGATAACATAGAACTAGTGTACAGGTGATTGATGGTCGGCGTGGACTCTCGGTGGGCCGAAGGGCATGTCTGCATGCCTTATTTCTAAAACTCAAAAACACTGTGGAATCTGAAATCATCAGTGTGTAAATGCATCAGATTTCTATGGCCTTACCCGACTCTTCGCAGCACTGAGAAAGATCCCTATTTAATGAGTTTCCCTTGGGCTTCGCGGCTGACGAACAAACCCCCACTCCCTCCCCACCACCCCCGCCTCCCAGGCTAAGCACAGTTGCAGGGATGTTAATGGACAATCTTGATTAAGATAACAGCATTGAAGAAGTTGAGGAGATTGCCAATCTCCAATCCCGGGAAAAGTAAGTTATTTAAAGATATATTTTTGAATGACCGAGGAACTGAGGACTCTGGGGGAACTGGGAGGGGAGAGAGTTGAGGTCTGGGACAGATGGGCCACAATGGTGGGCCAGGCTTGAGGGGCCGAATGGCCTATTTTTGCTCCATATCTTCTTGTGCTCTTATGAACAGATTATAATTCCCAGCACGGTATCAATACGAACAATAATATCTTGATTCCACATTTGGTCCCGGCACCCAGCGACGAGCAACGGGAGAGTGGGGAGGTTTAGTTTAGAGATACAGCACGGAAACAGGCCCTTTCGCCCACCGAGTCCGCACCAACCAGCGAACCCCACACACTTACACTATCCGACACACACTAGGGACAATTTTACACAACACCAATCCAATTAACCTACATACCTGCACGTCTTTGGAGTGTGGGAGGAAACCGAAGATCTCGGAGAAAACCCAAGCGGTCGTGGGGAGAACGTACAAACTCCGTACAGACAGCGCCTGCAGTCGGGATTGAACCCGGGTCTCCGGCGCTGTAAGGCAGCAACTCTACCGCTGCACCACCGTGGCCGTTAGGCTGACGATGTGGCCGACTGACTCCCCATCTCTCGGTACTCACTTTGTTTATGATGTCGAGAAGAGGCTGTCCCTGCAAGTCCTCAATCTTCTGCTCATTCATGCAGGCCTGATAGTAAAGCTGGGCTTTGTGTTCAGCTTCACTTGTGGTGTTCATGGTGGTGTTTTCTGCAGGGAAACAAGGAAAGTTTTAAGGGCTTTGATTTAAAGCAGTTGAATAAATTCAACGCAGAGTCAGCATTCACATGTGTGTTTGGTTAATGAAAATTAATTCATATATTAGGGCATCATTTTCATTCTGATTTAACTGTGTAAGAAAATAACTGCAGATGCTGGTACAAATCGAAGGTATTTATTCACAAAATGCTGGAGTAACTCAGCAGGTCAGGCAGCATCTCAGGAGAGAAGGAATGGGCGACGTTGTGGGTCGAGACCCTTCATATCATACACATACAGCCGGAAACAGGCCTTTTCGGCCCACCAAGTCCGTGCCGCTCAGCGATCCCCGTACATTAACACTATCCTACACCCACTAGGGACAATTTTTACATTTACCCAGCCAATTAACCTACATACCTGTACGTCTTTGGAGTGTGGGAGGAAACCGAAGATCTCGGAGAAAACCCACGCAGGTCACGGGGAGAACGTACAAACTCCTTACAGTGCAGCACCCGTAGTCAGGATCGAACCTGAGTCTCCGGCGCTGCATTCGCTGTAAAGCAGCAACTCTACCGCTGCGCTACCGTGCCGCCCGTACCGTACCGTACCTTTTTCAAACTGTAGTCATTTCATAAGACACCAGCCTTTGCTTCCCTTTCAGATGGAACGCTGGTTACCGCGGTTGTGTAGGTCATGCAGTTGTTTCACAGCTCTGGGTTGTGAGTTTGATCCTGACCTCTGGCACTGCCTGTGGGGAGTCTGCACGTTCTCCCAAACCCCCCAAAATGAGCAGGTTATTCAGCCGCTGTAAACTGCTTCTTAGAATAGGCAAGTGGCCAAAGAATCAAATGTTGCTGGGCATGTGTGAAAGAGAATAGGCTGCAAGGCAACTACTGGGGAATAAGACCAGGGGGAGCGGGGCTGAAGGGATTGGTTGGGTGCCAGCATCGACATGATGGGCTGAATGGCCACCACTTATGTCGTATCAAGTATAGTAGGAGATGGCTGTTCGGTTCCTCAAGCCTGTTTGGCCATTGTTTTGATGGCTGTTTTCTACAGCCCATCCATTGCCCCATCTACTTTCCACTTCTCTTGATACCATGGAGGGTGGTGCAGCCGTCGAGATACTTGCAAATCAGCTTCCAATCTCCATTGCTTACAACATGGCCTGCATTTTATTCATCGGGGAACTTAGATAACAGGATAGGAAACCATTTTTCCAAGTTGTATGCAGTTTAGGAACCAACAAAGAGTCTTGCAGAACAGCACAAATCATGCCAATTTGATAGCCTGCCCGTTTCCGAAACACAACAATGATTTCTCTTCAACACCAAGAGCTTCAAGTTTAACTAACATTCTCCCTCGAGAGTGCTTATCAAGTGCCTTCTGGAAAGTCATATGAAAAATACCCATTAATGTTCCCTTGTTCACTTATTTATTTTTCTCTTCAAAAATTTCAATCATATTCGTCAGGGGTATAGCCTAACCTTTGCAAATACATTGCTGTACTCTCGATTAGCTGGAAAAAAAATGAGGGTGTTCAATCACTTTATCTTTAATTACAGACTCTGGCAATATGCTGCCAGATGTTGTCTTCTCGATCCCTGGTTCCCCGCTGTCATCTTTCTTACAAAGTCATGCACAATTTTCCAGTCAGGGCTACAAAATGAAGAGACTAGAGACGGTTACAGTTCGGATACTGTAATGTTCGCAGTTACTTCCTTTAAAATGATTCTGAACAGAATTAGGGAAGGGATCTTGTTGCTATAATCTTGCTGCACTGCTCTAAAGAGTGCAAACAAATTCCATCGCAACTAACCACTCCAAAGACGTACAGGTTTGTGGGTTAATTGGCTTGGCTAAATTGTTCCTGATGTGTGTAGGATAGTGTTAATGTGCAGGGACTGCTGGTCAGCATGGACTTGTTTGGCTGAAGGGCCTGTTTCCGTGCTGTGTCTCTCAACTAAACATAAACTAAACGGGAATGAGGTAAGTACTTGGAATGGAAAGTTTTGCTGGGCTAAGTGTAAAGAACCAAGACTAAGGAAACCATTCAAAGAGCCAGCATAGGTTCAATGATGCTGTACAATTTTATCATTCTAAGTTCATCAATGAGGAGTGTTGGACTGAAGTTGCATTCCATGCCTTTTTTCTTCTTCAGTTGCTATACCGTCTGTCAATTAGAATGGAGATTCCTCATCTCTCTGTAAGATGGATGCACACTGAGCTACTGGGAGGTGCATAAGGTTTAGTTTAGTTTAGAAATACAGCATGGAAACAAATCCTTCAGCCCACTGAGTCCACACCGACCATCGATCACCCGTTCACACTAGTTCTACGTTATTTCACTTTCTCGTCCGGTCCCTGCACAGTAGGGGGCAATTTATGAGGCCAATTACCTAGAAAGCCTATGGCTTTGGGATGTGGGAGAAAACTGGTGAACCCGGAGGAAACCCACGCGGCCACAGCAAACTCCACGTAGGCAGAGTGAGGATTGAACCTGCATCTCCTGTGTTGTGAGGCAGTGGCTCTACTACTTGCACCACTGTGCCACCCTTGTACTACAATTGTCATTTTTCCATAATTATCTCCATGGCATTGTTAAAAATATCTTGCATGACAATAATGTGTTAACATAAAACTTAACACAGGCTAACTCACTCTTGTCTGCTACTATTGTAGCTATAAATATACAGAACTTAATTACAACACCTTCCTCTTTGTTTGCTTCTTGAGATTGTCTCTCCCTGTTTCTCTAATTTCACTCAGTCTCACTTTCTGACTCCCTGCAGACTAAGTTGATGGAGCACTGCAGGCAATGGCATTCCCATGTGACTGCTACCCTCAATCTTCTGGCAGGTGATACTTGTGGGCCTGGACCCAGAACTTTCTTGTTGTTCATTTGCCTATTTTCACTCAGCTTTAAACACATACCTAACACTACACTTTGTCGGGCCTGGTTATCTTTCTGACAGATCATTTCAGCAAGTGCTCAGGGAAAGAGGACTTCAATTTCCTGAACACTTTAAAAGCATTGCTGGAAGAGAGTTCAGTTCAGAGAAACACCATGGCAACAGGGCCTTCTGCCCATCGGGTCGACGCCAACCATCAATCACCCTTGCACACTACTTCTATGGTACCTCACTTTCTCATGCACTCCCTACACACTAGGGACAATGTACAGAGGGCCTATTAACATACAAACCTGCGCAGTCTTTGGGATGTGGGAGGAAATCGGAGCACCCGGAGAAAACCCACGCAGTCACAGGGAGAATGTGCAAACTCCACCCAGACTGCATCCGCAGATTAGGATCGAACCCGCGGCCCTGGCGCTGTGAGGCAGCGGCTCTACCAGCTGTGCCACTGTGCCATCCAAGATCAAAATGTCTTAAGGTCATAAGGAATAGGAGTAGAATTAGGCCATTCGGCCCATCAAGTCTACTCCGCCATTCAATCATGGCTGATCGATCTCCCCCTCCTAACCCCATTCCCCTGACTTCTCCCCGTAACCTCTGGCACCTGTACTAATCATGAATCTATCTATCTTTGCCTTAAAAATATCCAATGACGGCCTCCACAGCCTTCTGTGGCAAAGAATTCCACAGATTCACCACCCTCTGACTAAAGACATTTCTCCTCATCTCCTTCCTAAACGTTCGTCCTTTAATTCTGAGGCTACGACCTGCATTACTGAGACTGTGTCCTTCATTACTGATGATCCCTTCGGCAACAGGACTGTCCAGTAACAACTTGGTTGTGTAAGAAGGGAAACTGAATCTTAAACATGTGCACACAATTTTCCAGATATCTCTCCATCACCCAACTCGACCAAAAAAAACCCAACCTTTTTTAAAAATTCCATGAAGAAAATTATTATTTAAAACCAAATCAAAGCAAGGGTTAACAGCAGAGACAGTGTTGATGCAGGATGACAACCTGGATCTTACCATGAAAACTTTTCTCCACAAAATCTCATTGGGAAGCTGAACCTGTGAAAGGGAAGTCTCCAGGAAACGCACCGTGCCAACCAGTGACACGTCTCCATGGTGACGAGACGTACAGAGGTCAGGCTTTTCAAACGGGAAAGAAAAGTGCACAAAAGGGAAAGGGTGGTTCAGACAGGGGATCCACAGAGCCTGTGCCAAACATTCAATGAGAGTGCCCTCCCTCCTCCCCATCAATAGACTTCATTAGGGCGCGAGGTTTGTGTGTCCAGAATGATAAAGTACTCATCCCTGGAAGTCAATAGAGCTTCACTTGTCACATGTGCAACTGCACAGTGAAATTCTTTTTGCATATACCACATATGCCGGCACCGCCATTTTAGATGCCATTATTCAATGTCCAAAGTCCGGTCGGCCCGCGCGCTCGATATACTTAGGGTTGCCAACTGTCCCGTATTAGCCCGGACATCCCGTATTTTGGGCTAAATTGGTTTGTCCCGTACGGGACTGCCCTTGTCTGTATTAGGCCCGGGGGAAGCTCTAGGCCCCGATGCTGTAGGCCCGGACGCTGTAGGTCCGGACGCTGTTGGTCCGGAGGCACGGGCGTGGCCGAATGTAGGTTGCGTAGCAACCCACCTCCCGGCCGCCATTGGTGGAGCGGGAGCACGTGGCCACTGGCTGGGTGAGGTCAAGTGGGGCGCGGGGCGGTGATGTCACCTTGTACCTTATTTGAGAGTGTGATAGTTGGCACCTCGAGATATACTGGAGCAGTTCCCGCGAACAGACGTCCCTCGCCTCTCCTCGCCTGGGCATCTTTGTGTCCTGGGGGCGCCTCCTGCAGCCTACCTGAAGGCACTGGCGGCATTGCCCCAGTTCACCCTCCATTAAATCCTTTGAACCATTTTCCTGTTTATATTTTATCTGGCTTGACCCCCTGCTCTCAGATACTCTCTGCCATTCTCCCTCTCGCTGCACATGTTCACTGGTGATGTGCGAGCCCTCGTGGCCTGGGACTATCCCTGTGAGTTTACCCCAGACCAGCTCGAGTCCAACGGTGACGACACAGATCGGGGATGGTTGTGTGCCAGACATCCCCTCTCGGCACAACTGTGAAAACTCAGTCCAGGGTCCAGAGCTCATTACTGGAGAACAATGTGCATCCTGCTGGCTCACCTCAACTTCTACCATTTAATGATTTTATTTGTCTCACCAATGTCGGGAAGCTCCAAAGTCGCAAGAGGTTCGACCAGCCCCGACCCGGGGTCCGATCGTCCGGGGAGGGGGAGCTGAAATTCCCCCCCGATGCGGGCCCTTGATCACCCCGACGCGGAGGGCCCGACCTCCGACTACGGGAGCCAAGATCGTCCCGTCAACGGAAGGCTCGAGGCCCCCAACCACGGGAGAACAAAGAAGGGAAGAGGATTGAACTTGTTTTTTCGCCTTCCATCACAGTGAGGAATGTGGAGGAGTTCATGTTAAAATGTATTTGGTGTGTTTTGTTGCTTTTTATTGGGATGACTGTATGGCAAATCAAATTCCTCGTATGTTGCAAAACATTCTTGGCTGTTAAAGCATGATTATGATTTTTGGAGAAGGTAGCCTTGACAAGGATTGTAACATAGTTGTTTAAGAATATTTGTTTTACTTGTACCATGGTGGTGGGTTCTGTTTTGGATTATTTAGTATTGTAAATAGTGTTATAAATACTTGATTAATTCTATTTTTGTTGACAGAGACTGGATGGTAACTGGGAATAGGCTCAGGGCATAACAGGCAGGTACACTGAACCACACTGCATTTGGGGCCGAGGCTGAGATTCTCCCACTCCCCTCCCCTTAATGAGCGACCCAACTCCCTCCACCCCTCCCAAAGGCAGACCTGCTCACTGACACTGACACCGACCAACACAACCCCCACCCCGACACACTGACCTCTCCCAAAACTAGAGGCATAACAGTTTGGGGCTGAATTCTGCAGAGTTTAGAAGAATGAGGGATGACTTTATTTGAACGTTTCAGAATCTCTGTGTCCTGACGGGGTAGATGCTGAGTCACGAACATGGATGCACAGTTCCAATATACTGGGGCGGCACAGTGGCGCAGCACAGTGGCGCAGCACAGTGGCGCAGCACAGTGGCGCAGCACAGTGGCGCAGCACAGTGGCGCAGCACAGTGGCGCAGCACAGTGGCGCAGCACAGTGGCGCAGCACAGTGGCGCAGCACAGTGGCGCAGCAGTGGCGCAGCACAGTGGCGCAGCACAGTGGCGCAGCACAGTGGCGCAGCACAGTGGCGCAGCACAGTGGCGCAGCACAGTGGCGCAGCACAGTGGCGCAGCACAGTGGCGCAGCACAGTGGCGCAGCACAGTGGCGCAGCACAGTGGCGCAGCACAGTGGCGCAGCACAGTGGCGCAGCACAGTGGCGCAGCACAGTGGCGCAGCACAGTGGCACAGCGGTAGAGTCGCTGTCTGACAGTGTCAGAGACCCGGGTTCAATCCTGACTACGGGTGGTGCCTGTACAGAATTTGTAGGCCCTCCCTGTGACTGCATGGCTTTTCTCTGAGAGCTCCGGTTTCCTCCTACATTTCAAAGAAGGTTAATTGCCTTCAATAAATTGTCCCCAGTGTCTCGGATCGAACTACTGTGTGGGTGATCGTCGGTCTGAAGAAGGGTCTCGACCCGAAACATCACCCATTCCCTCTCTCCTAGATGCTGCCTGACCTGCTGAGTTACTCCAGCATTTTGTGATACTGTTGGTCAGCACCGACTCGGTGGGCTGAAGGGCCTGTTTCCACGCTATATCTCTGTACAAAACTATCAAGAGCCAGTCATTTAAAAGTGGGGTACATGGAGATTTCTTCTCTCAGAGGAACGTGAATCTCTAAAATCTTCCATACCGTGCCGGTGGTGAAGACCGGATTATAAGAAATATTTAAATTGGACATAGATAAATATTTGAAAGATTCAGGATTGAAGCATTATGGGGAACTAACATACAAGAGCAGTTGAGACCAGCACAGATCAACTATCATCATATGGAATAATAGTGGGGTTGGCATGATGGGCTGGCTTCTGTTTCTATTTTCTTGTGTACCTTTTTGTGAACCCAGTCTCAATCCTTGACCATTTAGACTTTAGAGACACAGTGTGGAAAGAGGCCTTTTGGTCCACCGATTCAGTGTCGATCAGCGATCACCCCGTAGACGAGCACAATCCCACACACCAGGGACAATTTACAATTTTACCAAAGCCAATTAACCTTCAAACCTGTAAGTCTTTATTTTAAACCAAAAATAGATTTATTCATTTATTACAACAAAAGTACAATACAAATAAACCCACCTCCATAACACAAGTGAAACAAATATTCTTAAATAACTACGTGCAATCCTTGCCAAGGATACATTCCACCCCGCGTGGTGCCCAGCGGTCCCCGAAATCCCCCAGGGTGCCCGTGGACAGAGCGTAATCCCTCTCTAACACCACCCGGGCACGGACGTAACCCCGGAAAAGGGGCAAAACCCTGTACGTCTTCGGAGTGTGGGAGGAAACCGGAGCACCCGGAGAAAACCCACGTGATCACAGGGAGAACGTACACAGCACCCGCAGTCAGGATCGAACCCGGGTCTCTTGCGCTGTAGGGCAGCAGCTCTACTGCTGCACCACCCTAGCCATGCAAGCCCACCCCAACATACAGAAACCAACCTGCTCCCCAACAGTGACTGACATGGCTTCTTCGCTGACAAACGGAGTGGGCCCCCAACCCACAGGATCTGTGACAGGAAGGAACTGCAGATGCTGCTTTACACCGAAGATAGACACAAAATGCTGGAGTAACTCAGCGGGACAGGCAGCATCTCTGGGGAGAAGGAATGAAGAAGGGTCTCAGTCCGAAACATCACCCAATGCTTCCATCCAAAGATGCTGCCAGTCCCGCTGAGTTGCTCCAGCATTTTGTGTCTATCTCCAGGAACTGTGACCTCCCCTGCTCATTGTAACTGTGACAGTAACAACCCCTCCCACCGCCCGAGCAACATGTCCGTCCTTCACAGCGATTGGCACGCCAATGACCTCCCCCCTCACGCAAGATGCAAACATTATTGTCCACAGCGCCTTCCACACAATGAACACAATCAGCAGAAGCAGGAGGAAACAATTATCTGCAGGAGGGGAGGGAGGTGCAGCTCAACGTTGACTGAACAAACAGAAAAGAAAGTCATCTTTAATGAGTGATCCAGGGCCTCGGAAAACGAGAGGCCAGAAAGGGTCGGAGGCACCAGTTATTAGCTAAATGGTGCTGCAGGGAAAGAGGCTGAGCGGACGAAATGTGTAGGAAGGAACTGCAGATGCTGGTTTAAACCGAAGGTAGGACACAAAAAGCTGGAATAACTCAGCGGGTCAGGCAACATCTCTGGAGAGAAGGAACGCGTGATATTTCGGGTCGAGACCTCGTCTCAATCCGAAACGTCACCCATTCCTTCTCTCCAGAGATGCTGCCTGCCCCGACCTGCTGAGTTACTCCAGCTTTTTGTGTCAATCTTCTGAGCAGAGGCTGCTTGCGTTTGCATTTGCAGCATCAATGAAGCCATTTTAATGCAAAACCGGTTAAAGTGAATTGAAAGGGAAATGTTAATCAGCAAGTGTGATCCCCGGCTGACCCCGACCAGATAACTGATCCTTTCAGTCTGCTTTCGTGTAGAGTACATAACAGCGAAGTCAACTGTGATGAAGAACAAATCTTTTTAAACCTCATTAACATGCAGGATATCAAAGCCAGTGCATGCCATGCGGTTTTGCAACTATAGGGGTTGGGCGTGGAGAGGGACATCGGTTCAGGAGACGACAGAAATGGAGGCGACCTCTGCCACGGAACCTCTGTGGCCAGCTGCAGCTGGGACTGTAAAATGGCGGCAAAATGGCCACTCTTGCATTATGGGGCCAGTGAGCTGCTCTCCACATTCTGGGGAGGGGGTAGATTGTGCTCATGCCCAAGGGTAGTCTTGCTGAGCTGAGTGCAAAAAAATGTATTTCACTGTACCTGGTACACGCGACAATAAAGAAGCCATTGAACCATTGAACGACCAGTGGTAATATCAAGCAGCCCTCAGTCAGACCAGGTCCGGCTGTTATGTGGCCTGCGTTCCAGATGCTCTCTCCCCAACACCGCAAACTCAGTGATGGTCAAGTCTGTTTCTCTTCCATGTACCTCAGTGCTGCTTAGGGCTGCCAAACTTGTGACAAAACTTTCACGACAAATCACCGGTCTGCCACAGATGACATGGGTGGCAAAATATCTCACCGACACTCATTTACTGGGGCCCCCGTGTTTAGAATTCTCCCCTTTATGCGAGGTTTGGGCAGTAGACCAGAAGGACAACCTCAAACAAAACATGGTTAAATGACAGGACAAATCGGGGGGAAAAAATCACCTTAAATAAACATTTTCTGTTAATTTTTGCCCAACCCTAACGAGAATTTTGTCCTTTTCACATTACCAGCCTATTGAGAAATCATGGATGAGCTCATCCATGATTTCTCCATAGGCAGGTAATTTGAAAAGGACAAAATTCTCGTTAGGGTTGGGCAAAAATGTGCCATGTACTGTTGAAAGTTCGGTGGTCCAGACTGAAGAACAGCTTCTTCCCTGCTACGGTGGCACGGTAGCGCAGCGGTAGAGTTGCTGCTTTACAGCGAATGCAGCGCCGGAGACTCAGGTTCGATCCTGACTACGGGTGCTGCACTGTAAGGAGTTTGTACGTTCTCCCCGTGACCTGCGTGGGTTTACTCCGAGATCTTCGGTTTCCTCCCACACTCCAAAGACGTACAGGTATGTAGGTTAATTGGCTGGGTAAATGTAAAAATTGTCCCTAGTGGGTGTAGGATAGTGTTAATGTACGGGGATCGCTGGGCGGCACGGACTTGGAGGGCCGAAAAAGGCCTGTTTCCGGCTGTATATATATGATATGATATGATATGATATCCCGGTGACTCCTGAACCAGGCACCTCTTTCACAACCCACACACTGAGACTGCTCCGCCCTCTAACTCTTAACTCTACCTCATTGGTTATTTGCCCACTTAGTTTATGCATTACAATCAGTTCCGACCCGAAACATCATCCATTCCTTTTCTCCAGAGATGCTGCCTGTCCCACTGAGTTACTCCAGCATTTTGTGTCTATCTTCGGTTTAAACCAGCATCTGCAGTTCCTTCCTACACAATCACGCACCACTCTGCGGTTTTGCACTCTTCACTATATTTATTGTGGTATTTATCATCATTGTACCTTTACTATCTATTGCGTGATCTTCATATGAACAAGGAATTTCATTGCACCCATGCCCAGATGACAATAAACTAAATGTGTAGGAAGGAACTGCAGATGCTGGTTCACACCGAAGACAGACACAAAATGCTGGGGTAACTCAGTGGGACAGGCAGCATCTCTGGAGAGAAGGAATGGGTGACGTTTCGGATCGAGAGTGTTTCAGTCTGAAGAAGGGTCTTGACCCGAAAAATGTCACCCATTCCTTCTCTCCAGAGATGCTGCCTGACTCGTTGAGTTACTCCAGCACTTTGTGTCTATCTGTGGTAGTTTATAGGGGTCTATCACTCAGCAATTTCTGCTCAGGCCAACATGTGCAAGTTGGGACAAAATTCCAAACTCGGTAAAGAGGGAGGGGCTCTCATGAAGTTCCCAACAATAGTTCTAACCTTAGGAAAGGCACAGGTTTGTACAAGCTGCTTTTCTATCGCCCAGTGTAGCAGCTCGCTCTCCCACGAAATTCCATTAGATTTGCAGCCAAACGTTACTGTCAAGAGTCAAGTGCGGTAGAGTTGCTGCCTTACTGCGCCAGAGACCCGGGTTCGATCTCGACTAACGGTGCTGTCTGTGCGGAGTTTGTATGTTCTCCTCGTGACCGCGTGGGTTTTCTCCGAGATCTTCGATTTCCTCCCACATTCCAAAAAGGTACAGGTTTGTAGGTTAATTGGCTTGGTATAAGTGTAAATTGTCCCCAGTGTGTGTAGGATAGTGTTAATGTGCGGGGATTTCTGGTCAGTGTGGTCTCGGTGGAACGATGGGCCTGTTCCCGCGCTGTATGTCTAAACTAAACAAAAGTGTGTTCATTGTTCATATGTTCTGGGAACAGAGCAATGACATTCTTATTACATGGAGGTTACACATGTAATTACTGGCTCACTGGTGGAGCGAGCCACAGCCTGGCAGGTCCTGCCTTTGAAGAAGTTACATTTTCCTTCTGAAACTCTCTGTTGAACCTGATTATCCTGACCCATTGGGTTGTGCATTCCAGAATACTACTCAATAAAAACCATCTAATTTCCTGTTTGCCAATTAAGTACAAGCTGTTTCTTGGTATGTTTCAAAGGAAATCAATCCCAGCTTCACCAGCCTGATCATATGATGAGTGTTTAACAGCACTGGGCCTCTGACATCAGTGGTGGGGAAGATGCTGGAGTCAATTATAAAAGACGAAATTGCGGAACATTTGGATAGTAGTAACAGGATTGTTCCGAGTCAGCATGGATTTACGAAGGGGAAATCATGCTTGACTAATCTTCTGGAATTCTTTAACCAGGAAAATTGACAGGGGAGAGCCGGTGGATGTGGTGTCCCTTGACTTTCAGAAAGCCTTTGACAAGGTTCCCCATAGGAGATTAGTGGGCAAAATTAGAGCACATGGTATTGGAGGTAGGGTACTGACATGGATAGAAAATTGGTTGACAGACAGAAAGCAAAGAGTGGGGATAAATGGGTCCCTTTCAGAATGGCAGGCAGTAACTAGCTCGGTGCTGGGACCGCAGCTATTTACAATATACATTAATGACTTGGATGAAGGGATTAAAAGTACCATTAGCAAATTTGCAGATGATACAAAGCTGGGTGGTAGTGTGAACTGTGAGGAAGATGCTATGAGGTTGCAAGGTGACTTGGACAGGTTGTGTGAGTGGGCGGATGCATGGCAGATGCAGTTTAATGTGGATAAGTGTGAGGTTATCCACTTTGGTGGTAAGAATAGGAAGGCAGAGTATTATCTGAATCGTGTCAAGTTAGGAACAGGGGACGTACAACGAGATCTGGGTGTCCTAGTGCATCAGTCACTGAAAGGAAGCATGCAGGTACAGCAGGCAGTGAAGAAAGCCAATGGAATGTTGGCCTTCATAACAAGAGGAGTTGAGTATAGGAGCAAAGAGGTCCTTCTGCAGTTGTACAGGGCCCTAGTGAGACCGCACCTGGAGTACTGTGTGCAGTTTTGGTCTCCAAATTTGAGGAAGGATATTCTTGCTATTGAGGGTGTGCAGCGTAGGTTTACTAGGTTAATTCCTGGAATGGCGGGTCTATCATATGTTGAAAGACTGGAGCAACTCGGCTTGTATACACTGGAATTTAGAAGGATAAGAGGAGATCTTATCGAAACGTATAAGATTATTAGGGGATTGGACACATTAGAGGCAGGAAACATGTTCCCAATGTTGGGGGAGTCCAGAACAAGGGTCCACAGTTTAAGAATAAGGGGTAGGCCATTTGGAACTGAGATGAGGAAAAACTTTTTCAGTCAGAGAGTTGTGAATCTGTGGAATTCTCTGCCTCAGAAGGCAGTGGAGGCCAATTCTCTGAATGCATTCAAGAGAGAGCTGGATAGAGCTCTTAAGGATAGCGGAGTCAGGGGGTATGGGGAGAAGGCAGGAATGGGGTACTTATTGAGAATGATCAGCCATGATCACATTGAATGGCGGTGCTGGCTCGAAGGGCCGAATGGCTTCCTCCTGCACCTATTGTCTATTGTCTATTGTCTATTGTCTACTCGCTGGAATTCAGAAGATTGAGACGTACCTTATTGAAACGTACCGAATAGTGAAAGGTTTGGATAGAGTGGATGTGGAAAGCATGTTTCCTCTAGTGGCAGTGTCTAGGACAACAGGTCATAGCCTCAGAATTAAAGGATGTTCTTTTAGGAAGGAGATGAGGAGGAATTTCTTAGTCAGAGGATGGTGAATCTGTAGAATTATTTGCCACAGAAGGCTGTGGAGGTCAAGTCAATGGATATTTTTAGGGCAGAGATAGATAGATTCTTGATTAGTACAGGAGTCAGGGGTTATGGGGAGAAGGCAGGTGAATGGGGTTAGGAGGGAGAGATAGATCAGCCATGATTGAATGGCGGAGTAGACTTGGTGGGCCAAATGGCTTAATTCTGCTCCTATCACATGACCTTATGACCAAAGTCTGGAACAAAGGTTCTGATTGTCTACCCTATCTATGCCTCTCATCCAAGTCATGGCTAAATCCCCCTCATACATTTCTGAGGAAGGTTCCCACTCAAAAGATTTCAGGAAACTGAAGTAATTCTCTTTTAGTGTAAGAAGGAATTGCAGATGCTGGTTAACACCGAAGATGGACACAAAGGGCTAGAGTAACTCAGCGGGTCAGGCAGCAACTTTGTAGGAAAGTAATAGGTGACGTTACGGGTCGAGACCCTTCATCAGACGTCTGATTTATTCACATTAGATAAATATTGATTTTTCAAGTAACCCTTGCATTCCCTCTCTCTCCTCCACATTAGTTGTCCTGCTAGTTTTACTGTTCCTATCCCCTCGATATCACCTCCTCCACAGCCAACAATGGACCGATGTGGGCTCTTTGTTGAATCGGTGCCGACTCTGATCTGTACCTTTTCATATCTCTACTTTCCCACTCCCCTGACTCATCAGTCTGAAGAAGGGTCTCAACCCGAAACGTCACCTATCCTTTTCCCCAGAGATGCTGCCTGCACCCAGTGGAGCAAAGACGTCCTGGAGCGAATTACTCTCTGACCTTGCTCACTGTCTGCTGCATGGTCCTGGAGCATAGGACTTGGCACTGGCCTCACTGCAGTCAGCTTAGATTTCGCAAGCTCGCTAATTATTTTTGCTTGCGTTTGCTTGGCTTCCTCTGCCCAATTTCCTTAAAAGGACTGCTTCCAAATACCAAGCGGTCCTTGCGTTTCAGCGCGCAAACACACAGTGGTGCACGTTAAATGCCTGGAAAACATTCTCTCTTTCTGCACGTGATAGATTCAGAAACAACAACATTTACAATGGGACTTGACGGAATTTATAAACGGAATGGTTCTCAATGTCAAGCAGTTGGTAAAAAGCAGGTGCTTAAGGAAGATTGCCAAAAATAACCCAGCAAAGTTCAGGAATAAAGCTAGAATGTATTGGATCTCTGTGTCTCGGTTGCCTTTGGTGGAATGAGCAGCGATCCATTGAAAGGACATTCAAATAAGTCACTGGAGTGAAAGGAAGCGGCTGCCTACAACTATGGAGCCACTGATGGGTTGGACTCCCTCAGGAGAACGTGGAAGCAGCAAATGTCAGTTTACAGCACAGGAAACGGGACCTTCGGCCCACAATGTTTGTGCCGAACAGGATTTATTCACATTGGGTAGATTTCTTTCACGTAAAAGAACATGAATAATTTGGCAAAACATCCCTGCTGCTGGAGGAACTCAGTGGGGTCAAACAGCATCTGTGGGGTGGACAGGGACTGCTGACGTGTCGGGTTGAGACCCTGCATCAGGACTGAGAGTGAAAAGGGAAGGTTGGCGGTATAAAGAGATGTTGAGGAGGGGGTGAGACGAGCCGTGAGGTTATAGGTGGACTGAGGAGGGGTGAGAGATGGTGGGCAGAAGGAGCCATGTGGGTGAGGGGGAGGGGTGGTGCAGGGTTTTCACTAGCAGCCAATGCTTTGGGCCTCCAATGCTGAAACTGTGGCAACAGGTACTGAAGAAGTCTGAAGAAGGGTCCCGACCCGATACGTCACCTGTCCATGTTCTCCAGATATGCTGCCTAATCCGCTGAGTTACTCCGGCACGTAGAGTCCTTTTGTGTAAACCAGCATCTGCCGTTCTTTGTCTCTACTCAACCAACACTATCATAGAAAGCATAGAAAAATAGATGCCGGAGTAAGCCATTCGGCCCTTCGAGCCAGCACCACTATCAGAGAAGAGCTGGACAATAACTCCTTGCTCATATCACACGCATCAAAGGGTAGCACAGTGGCGCAGTGGTAGGGTTGATCCCTTTACAGCGCCAGAGACCAAAGACAGGATGAGAGGGGATCTTATTGAAACATATAAGATTATTAAGAATAAGGGGTAGGCCATTTCGAACGGAGATGAGGAAAAACTTTTTCAGTCAGAGAGTTGTAAATCTGTGGAATTCTCTGCCTCAGAAGGCAGTGGAGGCCAATTCTCTGAATGCATTCAAGAGAGATCTAGATAGAGCTCTTAAGGATAGCGGAGTCAGGGGGTATGGGGAGAAGGCAGGAACGGGGTACTGATTGAGAATGATCAGCCATGATCAGCCATCAGTCTTTTAGGACCGAGATGAGAGTTTTTTTTCACACAGAGAGTGGTGAATCTGTGGAATTCTCTGCCACAGAAGGTAGTTGAGGCCAGTTCATTGGCTATATTTAAGAGGGAGTTAGATGTGGCCCTTGTGGCTAAAGGGATCAGGGGTATGGAGAGAAGGCAGGTACGGGATACTGAATTGGATGATCAGCCATGATCATATTGAATGGCGGTGCAGGCGCGAAGGGCCGAATGGCCTACTCCTGCACCTATTGTCTATTGTCTAAAAAAACACCAAGCTGACACTCCTGACAGAAAAAGATGGTGTATAATTGCAATTAGTCTCTGTTTTAAATACACGTATCAACATTTAAATGATGTGTGGGAAGGAACTGCAGATGCTGGTTCAAACCGTGGAAACAAAATGCTGGAGTAACTCAGTGGGTCATTTTGTGTCTCTCTAGTATTTAAGGGATGCTTGCCACTCCAGGTAGAATTAAGAGGGCCTGGCAGGTCACACGAGCACAACTCACATGGGTGAGATACTTACCTGGAATATCTCAATTGTCAGGGTCATACCTGCAGTGATTGAAATCTGAAACTGTACCATTCTTGAACAAGCATCGATTGGATGGTTCTGCAGATAAATTATGGGTTTTATGGAAATTACCATAAACTGCACGAGAGATAGTTCACCTTTCACCCCAGTTTGGATGCTACAATTCATATCCAAGTTCAGCATATTGAGTGCTCTATCAAGGCTGTTGTTAGTCTGCTATGTGTTGCCATGTTGGCAATGTCAATCCCAGTCTGAGGAAGGGTCTCGACCCGGAACGTCACCCATTCCTCCTCCCCAGAGATGCTGCCTGTCCCGCTGAGTTACTTCAGTTTTTTGTGTCTATCCCAGATTGAAACTGCTGCCTTATCAGGCTAATTAACGGCTTATTTAGTGCATCGATACTGGAACCGTCGCATCTATTCAAAGATGATAAGAAGATGGAATGAGTGCAAGAATGAGCCAGAGCGGCCTGGTGGCACAGCAGTATAGCTGCTGCCTTACAGCGCCAGAGTCCCAGGTTCGATCCTGACTATGGGTGCTGTCTGTATGGAGTTTGTACGTTCTCTCTTTGACTGCGTGGGTTTTCCCCAGGATCTCCGGTTTCCTCCCACACTCCAAAGACATACAGGTTTGTAAGTTAATTGGCTTTGTAAAATTGTAAATAGCCCCTAGTACGTATAGGACAGTGCAAGTGTACAGGGATCGGTATTCGGCGCGGACATGGTGTGCAGAAAGGTCGGATTCCGCGCTGAATCTCTAAACAAAACTCGAAAAACTAAACTAAACAAGTGGAAATCAATGCTGGCGATTGCAAGCCAGCACACTTCAGTAGGAAAACAAAGAATTTGTTGAGGGGATGAAGGGGGGGTTTATATTAATTAGGTATTTAAAACAAACTCTTCCATAGATAGTGCACAATAAAATAGACAATGGATTGTAAGGCAAAGTGCATAAGTTAAAAGTTAAGATGTAATAGTTAAACCATGTAAAACATAGTTCAACATTTGGAGTCGCATCTGGAGTTTTGGGCTCCACAATTTTGGAATGAATTTGAGTGGAGGTCAGATGCACAAGGCTGTTTTCCTGTACAACTGAGGGGGCAGTTCCACACAACCAAGATAAACTGTTCACTGCCAAAGCTCCACTAAATCTCCCCCCAATTACCTCTGGTGGAAGCAGGCAGGCCAACTCTCGCAAATCTTTTTTTTGTTGTTGTGAACGTTTGGATTGTGTCAGAAGATGAAAGGCCTACTTTCAATAGGGGAGAACCTGAATCACTTCATCCAATCAAGCAGATGAAGGGTTGAACAATACACTCCAGGCTATTTGCGAATTTTCATTTGTTTTTGACAACTGAAACCCAGAGAAAACCACTGGAGGGACAATGGCCAGAAATGCCAAATAAAACATTCATCGCCTTTCAAAGATTCAAACACATTCCAGGGGAGAAAAGTTGACTTACAAGTAAAATATGCGTCAGTTCTTGTGTAAGCAGCATAGCTTCCACAGTAAAGCCAATCTCTTGTTTCTGTTTACTTAAATCTGACTGGGCTGGTCATTAAAAAAACAATCAGTGCAATGATTGCCGTTCTTCACATCTAAACTCAATCACATCATTATTTCATGCTACTCGAAAAATCAGTTAAGACTGGACAGAAAAATCAGTGATTGTGATCACTGATCCAAGCCCTGATACCTGTGGGATCCAAATTTCCATCTTTCGCCTCTTTCTGCTTTTCGCTATATGTTGTTACATCCCCGTCCCACATGCTCTAAACCTCTGCCCTACGCTTCAAAGCAGCCTCTTCCAGAAGTCTAGTTCAACTTTAGTCTGAAGAAGGGTCTCGACCCGAAACGTCACCTATTCCTTCTCTCCCGAGATGCTGCCCGACCTGCTGAGTTACTCCAGCATTTTGTGAATAAATCAACTTTAGTTTAGTTTATTTTGGTTTGAAGATACAGAGTGGAAACTGACCCTTCGGCCTCACTGAGTCCACACTGACCAGCAATCACCTACACAGTACACCAGTTCTATCCTACACACCAGGGACAATTTACAGAAGCCAATTAACCTACAAAGCTGCACGTCTTTGGAATGTGGGAGGAAAGTAAAGCACCCGGTCGGTGCCACTCTATTGCTTGAGTAGGATTCCACAACAATGCAGGATAGCCGATACCAGAACTGGAAATGGGCAAGAAATTTGTTGGCATCCAAGATATTTTTTTCAATCCTAGATTTAGCTCTTAGGGCTAAGGGAATTCAGGGATATGGGGAAAAAGCCGGAACGGGGCACTGATTTTGGATGATCAGCCATCATCATATTGAATGGCAGTGCTGGCTCGAAGGGCTGAATGGCCTACTCCTGCACTTATTTTCCGTGTGTCGATGTTTCTATAATATCTGAAATATCTCTGCAGCCAAATGAAATGTGACAAAATATTTACTGCTTCTATAAAGAGCAATCAGACAATGACACAATAATCAGTCGAGTGATGCTGATTGTTAGGCAAATGGTGACCAGGATATTCAGCAAAGTTAGGCAAATTTCCTTAGTCAGAGGGTGGTGAATCTGTGGAAGTCATTGCCACAGAAGGCTGTGGAGGCCAAGTCAATGGATATTTTAAAGGCAGAGGTTGATAGATTCTTGATTAGCATGGGTGTCATGGGTTATGGGGAGAAGACAGGAGAGTGGGGTTGAGAGGGAAAGATAGATTAGCCATGATTGAATGGCAGACTGGTTTTGATGGGCCAAATGGCCTAATACTGTTCCAATAACTTATGTAGTTACGAAAGGCTTCCCAGTGCCACATCCAACATTGCCATTGAATCTTCTACAGTCACTTACATAAGCAGAAGGATGTTGGTTTAACATCGTGATCAAAAGGACTTTGTCAGTGAAAAAACGTGATCATTTAAACTTATTTTTCCATTTCAAACTTGAGCACATTTACCATGAATCACAGATGTTTACAGCAAAAGTAAAGAGGCCAGTCTGTCCATTGGGTCTGTGAAATATGCCGGGACAACCTGACACCCTGATGAGCTGTCCATGTTTAGTTTACTTTAGTGATACAGCGCGGAAACGGGCTCATTGGCCCACTGAGTCCGCGCCGACCAGCGATCCCCGCACACCAACACTATCCTACACACATACACAGACTAGGGACAATTTACAATTTTACCAAGCCAATTAACCTACAAACCTGTACGTCTTTGGAGTGTGAGACGAAACCGGCGCTCCGGAGAAAACCCACGCAGGTGACGGGAAGAACGTACAAACTCCGTATAGACAGCACCCGTAGTCAGGATCGAACCCGGGTCTCTGGCGATGTAAGGCAGCAACTCTAATGCTACGCCACTGTGCTGCCCAGGTGATGGAAATCAGGATGGCCTGAGCATGATGTGTAAGAAGGAACTGCAGATTATGGTTTTAACCAAAGACAGATGCAAAAAGCTGGAGTAACTCAGCGGGTCAGGCAGCATCTCTGGAGAAAAGGAATGGGTGACGTTTCGGGTTGAGAGTCTAAAGGAGGGTCTCGACTCAAAACGTCACCTATCCCGTTTCTCCAGAGATGCTGCCTGACCCGCTGAGTTGCTCCAGCTTTTTGGGCCTGTCTTAGGCCTGAGCGTGAGGTAGCTTGAGTGCGCACTTACCCAAAAGATGCTTCATGATGGCCTGGTTTTGGTCCCAGAGGTTGTTGAACGTTCCCCACCTGGACTTTCCATCCGGCAATGGGTTTGCCTTAATCCACCCTCCACAGGCATAGTTGTAGAAGTTGTGGCAGGGGTCAACGGAACGATCCAGGGACTGGAGGACGGTGCTGGCAACCTTAATGCAGGACTCGGTTAGACAAACCTTTGGGGTATCTGCAAAGTAAAGCACATTGAGATCCAAAGGTACTTAGCTAAATCAACGTGGATGCAGACAAATGCAAATAAAAATAAATCGCTGCAGTACTTTGAAATCCTTGCCAGGACCCAGATTTAAAGTCAAAGCTTTCCACATATTATATTTCCTCCTTTGGAAGAAACAGACTATTTAAGTGAGTGAGAGTCCATTTTTATTTAAAAATATCAGTGTTTTTCTTTCTCTGTAATTAATGGGCTACAGTAAACTCTAGGCACGAGAGCTCAGTATTCATTCTCACTCAGTTCTACAGGACAGACAGAAAGCCAAGTATCCTTTTTTTTCCGCTGAAAGAGGAAACTTATCTGTTTAACGTCAGGCTCCAAATGCTGGCTCGATCAAACTTTCCCCCACCCTACTTTAATGGGAATGTGGTAGGTGTTGATTGATCCTGAGACATTTTGATAGCCGTTTCTACTAAATTGGACCCATTTTATTATCAGGGCCCCAGTATCTGAGAGTGCTTTCTAAAATAATATTATGAGCAAACCGTTTTGAAAGTAATGGGATTTAACAGGGGAAGGAACGGACACGAGGGTTTCGCCGCACGATTAATAAAACAGAGGTTGCTTCAGCGGCCTTTAGTTTAGAGATACAGCATGGAAACAGGCCCTTTCGGCCCACCGGGTCCGCGCCGACCAGCGATCCCCGCTCATTAACACTATCCTATACACACTAGGGACAATTTTTACATTTTTACCAAGCCAATTAACCTACATACCTGCACGTCTTTGGAGTGCGCAATCACGTTCTGTCTTTCTGCTGACTGGATAGCACGCAACAAAAGCTTTTCATTGTACCTCAGTACACGTGATGACAAACTAAATGGAACTGAACTGTGTAAGACTTCGCTGCAACTCCCTTAGTTAGTTTGTTGCGTTAGTTGGTTACTGCCAAGGAGATAACACGATGGCTTTTATACACCTTCCTTGAAGTTTTCAGCTGAAGTTTTCCTCTGCTCACTCACATGTAACTGACCCACAACAATAATCCCTGCAAAGACCGTGGCTGTTGTATCCGCTGCAGGGTGTGGCCTGACCTCTTGGTTCTATATATTTGGCCTGTGGTCAGAAGCTGCCGTTAACCATTGAGAACGACAAGTGGTTGTGCATCCCCTAACAGTCAGCCCGTGCCTTTAACAATGAGGGTGTTCAAATTAATGTAGAAAACCATTCTATAAAAGATCACACCACAGTCTTTAATTTGTGTTGACACCCTCATACTACTCCACTTCATAATGCGTTGGAGAGGGTCCAGAGGAGGTTTACCAGAATGATCCCAGGAGTGAATGGGTTAACATACGATGAGCGTTTGACGGCACTGGGCCTCTACTCGCTGGAGTTTAGAAGGATGAAGGGGGACCTCATTCAAACTCACCGAATAGTGAATGGCCTGGATAGAGTGGATGTGGAGAGGATGTTTCCACTAGTGGGAGAGTCTAGGACTAGATGCCATAGCCTCAGAATAAAAGGTCGTACCTTTAGAAAGGAGATGAGGAGGAATTTCTTTAGTCAGAGGGTGGTGAATCTGTGGAATTCATTGCCACAGAAGGCCAAGTCAATGGATATTTTTAAGGTGGAGATTGACAGATTCTTGATTATGGGTGTCAGGGGTTATAGGGAGAAGGCAGGGCAATGGCGTTGAGAGGGAAAGATAGATCAGCCATGATTGAATGGCAGAGTAGACTTGATGGGCCTAATGGCCTAATTCTGCTCCTGTAACTTATGAACACGAATATAATCACCAAAGCTTCAACTGCAAATGCAAAAAGGAACTCACAGTGCTCACTAGATTCACAATCTCATTGGTAACAATATCACCAGCTTTCAAAATCTGTAGACTGAGGAACTGCTTACTGAAATAGTTCTGCACATCTCCCAAATCATAAATGCCTTCTGGTTCTGCTGCTCTCCAACAAGGTGACATGGTCTATTATTGTTTATATCACCCGTACTGTTCAAAATCCGAAAAATAACAATTGTCCTCTCAACTGGTTTAGTGGGATAGGTGGGATTAACGGACATGGGGCGTTTTGGTCACCATGGGAAAGTTGGGCCGAAGGGCCTGTTTCCATGCTGGATGACTCTATGAGTCTGTGATACAAATAGGAAAAACTAGACCCCTTACAGAAAAGAGTTTCCCATTCTTAGTTAAAATTGGAGCAGATAGACCCAGAGATTGGACGTCTTACACTCTGATGCTGCCTGACCCATTGAGTTCCTCCAGCACTTTGTGTGTTCGCTCTAGATCCCGGCTTCTGCAGTTCCTTGCGTTTCTCTGGCACGATGATTTAATTTCAATTTAGAAAATAAATCAATTTCACAGCAAAATTATGGAATGATTGTGGTTTCTACAAAATCCATATGTTATCGTCCATGCGTGACTGGGGCAAACAGAGGAACCTGTTTATGATTCCAGACCATGTTCACACCTCAGAATTATGCAAATGTAAAGATGAAAATCCTTTTAGAACAAGCTATGTTTTTACCGAGTTATGTTTGAGAGATTCTGTAAGAAAATAACTGCAGATGCTGGTACAAATCGAAGGTATTTATTCACAAAATGCTGGAGTAACTCAGCAGGTCAGGCAGCATCTCAGGAGAGAAGGAATGGGTGACGTTTCGGGTCGAGACCCTTCTTCAGACTGATGGGTCGAGACCCTTCTTCAGACTGAAAGGGGGTAATGCTACCTTTTAATGGGTGTCCATTTATAAATGTATTTAAATATAGAAGTGTATAAAGTTATGAGAGGCACAGGTAGAGTGGACAGTCAGAATCTTTTTCCAGAAGATTCATCTTTATTAAATTGGGCTAGATTAGCAATTCTCTTTTTTTGTCTGAGATGCTGTCCTTTTTAATCTCCCCTGATATCTCGTATCTTGGTGGGTAGAAATGTCAAAGACTAGAGATCACAGCGGTACGGTAGCACAGCGGTAGAGTTGCTGCTTTACAGCGAATGCAGCGCCGGAGACTCAGGTTCGATCCTGACTACGGGTGCTGCACTGTAAGGAGTTTGTACGTTCTCCCCGTGACCTGCGTGGTTTTCTCCGAGATCTTCGGTTTCCTCCCACACTCCAAAGACGTACAGGTATGTAGGTTAATTGGCTGGGTAAATGTAAAAAAAAAAAAAATTGTCCCTAGTGGGTGTAGGATAGTGTTAATGTACGGGGATCGTTGGGCGGCACGGACTTGGTGGGCCGAAAAGGCCTGTTTCCGGCTGTATATATATGATATGATATGATGATGAATGGATGAACAATGTCCTTCATGCAGAATCAGTGTCTACTAACATAGAAACATAGAAAATAGGTGCAGGAGTAGGCCATTCGGCCCTTTGAGCCTGCACCGCCATTCAATATGATCATGGCTGATCATCCAACTCAGTAACCTGTACCTGCCTTCTCTCCATACCCCCTGATCCCTTTAGCAAAAAGGGCCACATCTAACTCCCTCTTAAATATAGCCAATGAACTGGCCTCAACTACCTTCTGTGGCAGAGAATTCCACAGACTCACCACTCTCTGTGTGAAGAAATGTTTTCTCATCTCTGTCCTAAAAGACTTCCCCCTTATCCTTAAGCTGTGACCCCTGGTTCTGGACTCCCCCAACATCGGGAACAATCTTCCCGCATCTAGCCTCTCCAACCCCTTAAGAATTTTATATGTTTCTATAAGATCGTTTCCATATGTTATTCCATTGCTAGTGGCAAATCCAACATGCCACTTTGAACAAGATTCCAATGAACCCTAACACAAACGCGAGGAATAGCATCTCAACCTCCAGCTGGGCACATTATGGTTTTTGGGACAATTTTAATTAATCGGTTTTTCCTATTTGTATCACAGAGTCATGGCAGCATACAGCATGGAAACAGGCCCTTTGGCCCAACTTGCCCATGCTGACCAAGATCCCCCATGTACGTTAATCCCACCTATCCCGCTAAACCTTTCCTATCCATGTCCCTGTCCAAATGTCTTTTAAATGCTGGTCTATTACCTGTCTCAACTACCTACTTTGGCAGTGCGTTCCATATACCCACCACAAGGACACAAAGATGGCCGGGCAAGGGGAGGGACGTCGGTTTGCGGGCCGATCTGGTCTGCAATGGAGGAAAGCCTGAGAAGAGCCTGGGTCTTACCTGGATTGGAAGCCTGTCCAGTAGACCGCACGGACCAGACTTTGGACATGGCGCCAAAACATGGAGGCGCCTGCATGTGTAAATACAAAGAACAAACAGGGAGAACAAAGGGGGACCTGGTGTGTGTGTGTGTGTGTGGGGGGGGGGGGGGGGGGGGGGGGCAAGGGGGACTTTGTAACTTTATGGGCGACTACTTGCATACCTTGGGTATGCGAGCACAGAATTTCACTGTGACTTGTAACATGTGACAATAAAGTATTCAGTTCAATTCAAATATGCAATAAGGATTTCACGGTGCAGTTGCACCTGTGCCAAATAAAGCAGCACTGAACCACCATTGAGGTTGCTAAACTGGCTCTTCAGCAAGCTCAAAGGTGCAATTACTATCGAATCTCAGTGGCAGAGAACAGGGGTAACTTGATGCACCATGACTCGGTGTACGAGGAAACATGATCGCAACAGGTCATCTTAAACCTACAAACATCCATGCAATTAAGCCAAACATTGCAGTGGTATCTTTATCTTGCATCTTCGTGTAGTGCCTCGGGCCGTTTTTCTACAATGACTTAAATGTAACTCACTGCTTTTGGAACATCCAGTGTTATTCCGGCCAAAATGTAGATACATTGCGATTGCTGACAGGAATGTAGATGTGCACAAAATGCTGGAGTAACTCAGCGGGACAGGCAGCATCTCTGGAGAGAAGGAATAGGTGACGTTTCGGGTCGAGACCCTTCTTCAGACGAGAGTCAGGGGAAAGGGAAATGAGAGATATAGACGGTGATGTAGAGACATAAAGAACAAATGAATGAAAGATATGCAAAAAAAGTAGGTGGTAAAGGAAACAGGCCATCGTTTGTGAGGTGAGGACGAGATGCTGGAGTGACTTCGGTGGGAAGGGGATGGAGAGAGAGGGAATACCGACCGGGGTTACTTGAAGTTAGATAAATCAATATTCATACCACTGGGTTGCCCTAGCTGCCCAAGCAAAATATGAGATGTCGTTCCACCAATTGGTGTTTAGCCTCACTCTGACAATGGAGGAGACCTAGGACAGAAAGGTCAGTGTGGGAATGGGCAGGAGAATTAAAGTGTTTGGCAACCATGAGATCAGTTAGGTCCAGGCGACCTAGATGTTTCAGGTTTAGCTGGAGCAAGGTTTTAGCACAAGGACTGGCAAGGTTCTCACATAAACAAGAGGTTTATGCGGTTCTTCACCACAGATTCATAACCAGGGAAGTTAAATACATCATTAAGCCAGAACCAGCCCTTGGAAAAAACTGTAATTTATTCCCTTTATCTCCTCTTTTCTCTAAAATGTTATCTGTTAGATAAGACATAGACCTGATGGGAAATTTGTTTGTCACGATGCAACCATTCTGTGGTCCGTCCAAACAACAAAGTGCTGGAGTAACACAGGCAGCATCCGTGAAGAGAAATGGACAGACGGCATTTCAGGTCGGGACCCTTCTTCAGGCTGATGGAATAGTGGAGAGAAAGCTGGAAACGAGACGTGGAAATGGGACAAAGTCCCATATCTATCTCTCTTTTCCAGCTTTCTTCTCCTACTCCATCAGTCCGAAGAAGTATTCTGACCCAAAATGTTGTCTGTCCATTTCCCTCCACAGATGCTGCCTGACCTGCTGAGTTCAACCAGTAATTTGATTTTGCTCAGGATTCCAGCATCGGCAGTCTCTTGTGTCTCTCTGACATCCAATCTCTTTGAAAATTACCGCTGAATCCACTGCCATTTCAGGAGGCACATAACTGACTTCTTAAGAAAAATAAATCCCCTCTGATTCATTTGCTAATGATCTTAAATCCAAGCCTTTTGGTTTACCGATGCATGCCAGCAGTAAAAACCATGTTTACTCAAGAATTTAAAAAAAAAGATTTTGAACACCTCTTAAATTTTGATCAACTCTCCACTCCTGCAAGACAACCCCATTTCTCTTGTCATAGAAAGATACAGTGTGAAAACAGACCATTCGATCCACCAAATCTATGCCGACCTTCAGCCAACCGTTAGCACAAATCCTACATTAATCCTGTTATTTGTACTCTTTCTGCATTTTCATCAACTCCCGCTCGATTCCTCTACACATCTGAGGCAATTTTCATGGCCAATCAACCTGTTTAGGATGTGGAACAAAACCAGAGTAAACGCACAGTCACAGGGAGAATGTGCAAACTCCACACAGACAGCACCCGAGGTCAGGATTGAACCTTGGTCTCTGGCATAGGTTTCTTGGTCTCTGACACTGTGAGGCTACCCTTCATCTCTCCATATAACTTTGAATCCCGTAAACATTCCGTCACGATGGTGTAGCAGTAGAGTTGCTGCCAGGGGGTCATGGGGAGAATATCCAAACTCCATACAGAATAGCACCTGCAGTTGGGATCGAACCCGGGTCTCCGGCGCTGCAAGCGCTGTAACGCAGTAACCCTTCTGCTGCACTACTGTGCTGCCCAGGATACTGCCTGTATGGAGTTTGTACATTCTCCCCATGACCGCGTGGGTTTTTTTCCGAGATCTTCGGTTTCCTACCGCTCTCCAAAAACATACAGATTTGTAGGTGGGGGCTTCAATGTCGGGAGCCCCGACCGCCCCGACGTGGCAACTTCAACAGCCTGACCGCGGGAGAAGACGGCAGGGGAAGAGAAAAGACATTCTGGCCTTCCATCGCAGTGAGGAGGTGACTGGAGGAGACTCACTGTGATGGATGTTTCTTTTTTTTGTTTTGTGTTGGTTTGTGATTGTGTGTGTTATTGCTTATTTTTTTTGCTCTGATTGTTGGACTGTGGGTAATGGGATTTCGTCCAAAAGACTTATTTTTTGGACGACAATAAAGATTATTCTGATTCTGATTCTGATTCTGATTGATTGGCTTGGTATAGGTGAAAATTGTCCCTAGTATATAGGAAATGGTCGGTGCATACTCGGTGGGCCGAATGGTGTGTTTCCGCGCTGTATCTCCAAACTAAACAAGAACTCCACACTTCGTCTTCCCAACAGAGCAGAACTTATCTCTTACCATTGAGTCGCGAATCTGTGGCATGGGCGTTGCTTGGTGAATTAAAACATAATTTAATCACTACATTCACTTAGAGATTGCTCATCATCAAGAACAAGTATTTTTCTTTCTGAAGTTTTTGCAAAGCACTTACTGAAACTAAACAGGCAAGGTCAGAATTAAACATATCTGGATCAGATGCACATTTGAAAAAAGTCCAAGTCAGTTTCAGGGTTTTTAATCTCTCTTTCCTTGTCTTGCCAAACGATCAATAATCTGAAATGTGCAGGAAGGAACTGCAGATGCTGATTTGCACCGAAGATAGACACAAAATGCTGGAGTAACAGCGGGACAGGCAGCATCTCTGGAGAAAAGGAATAGGTGACGTTTCAGGTCGAGTCTGAAGAATGGTCTCGACCCGAAACGTCACCTATTTCTTTTATCCCGAGCTGCTGCCTGACCCGCTGAGTTACTCCAGCATTTTGTGTCTATCTTCAATCTGAAATGTTAATTCTGTTTACAGCTTTCTCTGTTTTGTTCCATTTTCTGGGTTAATGTTCAAAGTGAAAACCATGTCAACACTAAGGATTAATTCGGACAGATGGACAAATGAAGAGAAATTAAGCTACTTAATCGAGGACCAGACGACATAGGTTTAAGGTGAAGGGGAAAAGATTTAGTAAGGATCTGAGGGGTAACTTTTTCACACAAAGGGTGGTGGGTGTTATGGAACAAGCTGCCAGATGTCGTAGCTGAGGCAGGGACTATCCCAACATTTAAGAAACAGTTACACAAGTACATGAATAAGACAGGTTTGGAGGGATATGGACCAAAAAGGCAGGCAGGTGGGACATGTTGGCCGTTGTGGGCAGGTTGGGCTGGAGCCTGTTTCCACGCTGTATCACGCTATGACTTTGGAAAAGGAAGAGTAAACATGATTTAATTATTTACTTACATGGAGTGTAAATGCCAGCATTCTCTGAAGGAGCTGAACGATGCGCCCTTGTGTTAAAACTAATAATTATTTCAGCCCTGCATTGTCTTTCCCTATTGACTTATTTGAACAGTGACTGGAAACATTTTTGTTTTGCCTTTACTAAATTGCACTCATGGCTTGTATAAAAGTTGATATCTTCCTTTCCCTTTTAATTATGTTCTGCAGATGGTACAAATACATGCTAGTTCATTCTTTATCCCACTGGACCACTAAATGAACCACAAAGCTTCAGTCTTTCAAAAGCCTTATCCTTATATAAAGCAATAATATAAGGCAAATATGAACTTATGAACTTATGAATAATCATTCCAACCTTCAATTCTTAAGGAACATTTATACTTAAGTTTTGGAGGAACATCAACTTTATTGTGATTCAGAGTCAGGCCCTTTGGCCCAATTTGCCCACTCCAATCAACGTGCCCATATCCCTCTAAATCGGTCCTATTCATGTACCTGTCTAATTGTTTCTTAAATGTTGCAATAGTCTCTGCCTCAACCACATCCTCTGGCAGCTCGTTCCATACACCCACCACCTTTTGTGTGAATCCAAACACCCACCACCCTTTGTGTGAATCCCATTGCTTCAGTGATCAGAGACCTCATTGTTGGTGAGAATCGTCACGAATCCATGGGGCAATATGCACAAACAAACATTGGGGTGGCACGGTGGGGCAGCGTTAGAGTTGCTGCCTAACAGCACCAGAGACCTAGGTTCGATCCCGACTATGGCTGCTGTCTGTACGGAGTTTGTACATTATCCCCTTTCTCCAAGATCTTTGGTTTTCTCCCACACTCTAAGGACATACAGGTTTGTAAGTTGATTAGCTTGGTATAAATGTAAATTGTTCCGAGTGTGTTAGGATAGTGTTAATGTGCGGGGATCACTGGTTGGCACAGACTCGGTGGGCCGAAGGGCCTATTTCCGCGCTGTATCACTAAACTAAACATCCTTTAAATAGTTTGACTAGCTCGAGACCAGGTCATTAATTGGACGACCATAGGGCAAGCCTAGTACCAAGTATCTCCCGGTGTAACTGTGGCAAATCACCGATACACTGAAAGCAGGCTATCTTCCAACGGTTCTCCACAGCTACAGAGGCTGATCTTCTTTACCCAGCTCAGCATGGGCGGGTTGGGGTGAAGGGCCAGTTTCCATGCTGCATTACTCTATGACTCTATGAGCGAACTTGTGCTTTTGGACAAAAAGTTTTATTATCTGTCCATGAAGGCCTCGCGATCATTAATTGTCATCTCAAGGGTTTGATGTACAAAGAGATACAAAGTTATGAGAATTATATAACGTTAGGCCATATTAAGATTATTGCATTCGTTGTTGAACGCCGTGTCATCACCAAGATTGGCCTTGGAGACGGATTAGTGCACATGCACCAGTTAAAAACATTCCAATTACGAGGCCAAGTTGCATAACACGAATGAGATTTCCTGAGGGTGGACATTTAAACGCGCTATGACTGAGGGATTCGATAAGTTAATAGGTTTTAAAGATTGATAAATGGACTCAAAATCAAATTCTCCAGTGTTAAGCAACTCCTTGCTTTTGTGTGTTTCAGAACTCATCGCATCTGCCTGTCATCATTTAAACTCAATATTTACTTTTCTATTTGTATCGTCTGGCTTGCTGGGCTTGTCAGCTTTATTTTTGGCAACTGATTACAGGACTATCTTTGATCGGATTTTACTGGCTTTACCTTGCGCTAAACATTATTCCCTTATCATGTATCTGTCCACTGTGAATGGCTCGATTGTAATCGTGCATCGTCTTCCCACTGACTGGATCGCGCACAGCAAAGGCTTTTCACTGTACCTCGGTACACGTGACAATAAGCTAAGCTGAGACACAAATAACCTGCTACTTCACCACCACATTAAGTCATTGAGTTCACCTGTCGGCAATATTCCCTTTATTCTACCCATCCCTCCTCCACCTTCTCTGCCACTACTTTTTGTCCCACTTTCCCAGATCCGACAAAACCTCCCAGACCTGAAACATTAACGGCTTCTCTTTCCACATGAGCTGCCTAATCTTCTCCAGCAATTGGTGATTGTCTTCATTTCAGGTATCCAGCACCTGCTGTTCCTCGTCAGGCAGGGTGTCGGAGGCTACGTAACTAAACTTGTTGAATGGAGTCGAGATCTAATTAAGTGGCAGCGTGGGCTTGTCAGGCTGCAGGCTTTGTTTCTGCTGCCATTATTTCCATGACATGGCTCTCCCTCCGAAGCACTTACTCCTTCTGAAGAGCAGGGCGACGACGCTGCTGAGCAGTGCCAGGACGAGAAGGGTGATCAGAACCAGCAGACGTTTCTCCAGGTGAGTCCTGTTGGTCCAGCAGCCCCTCAGACCCTTCGACCTCCTGAAGCCCATCTGGGAAAAGAACAAAAGTCGGGGTACAATTAAACCTCTCCACAATCCACACATTTTTAAAGGTGACGCGAGGAGGACATTTGAAAGGGGAGGCCGACAATCGGTAGATATTAATGCCAGATATTCCATGTTCTCCCCTCACATCTGACTAGAAGTTCTCCTGACTTAGAGGAGTGTGTGTGTTAGGGCACCCACAATTGTACAATTTTCTGGTGTTGAATATGTCCATATTCTCGGACGGCGTGGTGGCGCAGCGGTAGAGTTGCTGCCTTGCAGCGCCACAGACCCGGGTTCGATCCAGACAATGGGTGCTGTCTGTACGGAGTTTGTACGTTCTCCCCGTGACAGCGTGGGCTTTCTCCAAGATCTTCGGCTTTCTCCCACACTCCAAAGACGTACAGTTTTGCAGATTAATTGGCTTGGTATAAGTGTCAATTGTCCCTGGTGTGTGTAGGATAGTGTTAATGTACGGGGATCGCTGGTCAGTGCAGACTTGGTGGACCAAAGGGCCTGTTTCAGCGTTGTATTTCTAGAACTAAAACATTGCTCCCATCAGGGCCTGGATCACGATGTCTGGCAGAACATGTGAGGGATGTGGGTGGAGAGGTAGCATTGTTAACCCATGTCCATGGTGGAAGCGGGGAGGGATTGGAAGGTGGGGTCGGGGGCAGGAAATCACCAGTGCTGGCAGGATAGAAGGGCATGAAAAATCAGCAACACTTTGGGAAGGTTGGAAATCCTTGAAGATAAAGTATCTCGGCTATCAGCAGACCCCTAGAATGACACATTCCTTCAACTTAACTCAATAATGAGGGGTCAATGAGGCTATCTGCCTCATCAAAGTCCTCCGTACACCAGCCCAGGCAACTCAGCAGATGTACAGAGAATAACCAAGAGCAGATCCTTCCACCACCTCAGATGGACACAAATAGCTGGAGTAACTCAGCGGGTCAGGAAGCATCTCTGGAGAGAAGGAATAGGTGACGTTTTGGGTGGAGACCCTTCTTCAGACACCATAGAGAGAGAAGGAACTATTGCAGGTCACCAAGATAGCATTGGAAGGGCATTAGCACAAGCCAGTGCATGGTAAGTCCCTGTATACAAAGAATGGAACACGGCGCTACAACGCTATGAAGATTATTTAAGGCTCTGGGTAGACCACACAGAGAGCACAGCAGTCAATGTTTAACACTGGGCCTCAGGAGCAACGTATATCACCTCGCTCCCAGTTACTGTTCAAACATATGTAAACATTGAAAACTAAATCTGCCGCAAACTAGCAGAAAAGCATGGTGTTTTTAAAATGCAATTTAAGAAAAGAAATTCCATAGTGATTGGCTGATGGGTGGAGCAAGTGCAAAGGTTAGAGATGATTAGGAGGGTGTCAGATAAGGAGAGAAGAGGAGAGAAACGTAAAGCCAGAGGCAGGGATATTGTTGTTGTTCGTCCTTCGGGTTCGAAGATGACCATGATATAGCTGGAAGGAGATTGGGGGGGGGGGGGGGGGGGGTGAAGGGGGAATGGAAATGAAGGACACATGGATGCGAGGTGAGTGGACAAAGGAGGGAAAGAAACACGGTGACTGTGGGAGATTGGGGGAGAAATGGGTCAGGGCAAGAAAGAGAGAGGAGGTAGGGGTTGTTACTTGAAATCGGAGAATTCAATGTTCATATCTGAAGAAGGGGGTCTCGGCCCGAAACGTCACCCATTCCTTCTCTCCAGAGATGCTGCCTGACCTGCTGAGTGCTGTGCACCCAGTTTGCATGTGGCCAACTGGAGGAACAGAGATTTTAGGTCAGCAATTCCCCTCTCACTTGTCCAGGGGCCCTGCAGGGAGGCATGTGCCTGTATCGCACATACAGGTAGAACAGGATAGTCTTGTCATTCTGGAAAAGTGTTTCTGGTCTTGAGAGAATACTGTACTGTCAAAGGAGAGGCTGTTTTATCTACTCATCTCCTTTCAGGTCCTCAAGGAGTCCCGGAGTGTGTTTCAACTCTCAATAAAGCATTACTCTAAATATTGGCCACCGTGTGAAGAGAATGGATGTTTCAGATGACTGATGAGATGCCAAACAAGTGGACTTAAAATGTTTAGCAACTGGGAGAACTAGTGGGCCTTGGTGGACTGAGCACAAGTGTTCGGTGAAACGGTTGCTGAGTCTATGCTTAGTCTCGCTGATGTACAGGAGGCTGCATGGGGAACACCAGAAGCAGTGGATGAGGTTAGAGGAGGCGGACAATGTACTTGAAGGTGCATTAATCTAAATTAATGCATTACTCTAAATGTTATCTCCGGTTTCTGTGAGGAATAAAATGATACAGTCGGGTTTAAATGAAGAGCAAAACAATGAATGATGAGTTAATAGGACTCATTCAGATGCTTTGCTTCACCATTAAGCATCTAAAATATGTGAGCATTTTCAGGGTCATGGAATTATCCTGGTTGAATCAGTTCAGATGGAAAATCCTGCAGCGTGCTTCCAGTCATGAAAGACCAGTGCACGTTTGATGCATTGCCCGCTGTTCCAAGGAGGCCATTTCCACATTAACTGTGGCGCCACCGATGGCAGTGTGGGGATGGGTGCTTGATGGTTGGCATAGACTGGGTGGGGCAAAGGGCCAGTTTCCATACTGTATGAATTCCCCTCTTCAAAATGAATGCCATTGAATTATAGACTGCATCTCTGGCAGTGTAGCACATCCCCAGCACTGCAGTGGGGTCATAAGGCCATAAGTAATGGGAGCAGAATTAGGCCATTCAGCCCATAAAGCCTACTCCGCCACTCAATCATGGCTGCTCTCTCTCTCCCTCCTAACCCCATTCTCCTGCCATCTCCCCATAACCCCTGACACCCGTACTAATCAAAAATCTATCTATCTCTGGCTTAAAAATATCCATTGACTTGGCCTCCACAGCCTTCTGTGGCAAAGAATTCCACAGGTTCACCACCCTCTGACTAAACAAATTTCTTCTCATTTCCTTCCCGAAAGAACGTCCTTTAATTCTGAGCCTAAGACCTCTATTCCTAGACTCTCCCACCAGTGGAAACATCCTCTCCACTCTGTCTGAATCTCCACCATAGGCACTGATTGAACCCATTACATTCTGACGTGGAAGTGAGAGTAACACCATGAAGATATATGTATTAGGAGCATTTAACGTATGATCTGGCATGTACAGGTTCTCAGATGAACAATGGACTGAGTAATAGTTTAATGGGAGGGCTTTGAGGATAGTTGGAGTTTTTCTGTGTAAAATTCCTGTTCTGAGCTGAACAAGTGAGGGCCTGGCTTCTTTATCAAGCCATCTGCATGCACTTCAAGGCAGCAGTAATTATTTGATTCTGTTCAACTCTCTGCAATCTGCACCTCTTTCATAGTGACTGCTTTAATTGTGGCTACAAATGCATCCTTATCAGAGTATCAGCAGAAAGCATCCAAAATCCAATCTCACACTACACTGCTTTCCTCCTTGTGCTGCCATCTCTCTATCAAACTGCCCACCATTATCCTCCAGTGCTGAGAATTCCCTCGGAAAGGAGACATTTCTCCTCCTTCTATCCTAAATTGTCACCATTTTATTTTTGGACGGTGTCCCTGTTTCAAGATTCCTTAGTTAGGTGAAACATCCACCTGTGTAGGAAAATAACTGCAGATGCTGGTACAAATCGAAGGTATCACAAAATGCTGGAGTAACTCAGCGGGTCAGGCAGCATCTCAGGAGAGAAGGAATGGGTGACGTTTTGGGTCGAGACCCTTCTTCAGACTGATGTCAGGGGGGCGGGACAAAGGAAGGACCCGAAACGTCACCCATTCCAGAGATGCTGCCTGACCTGCTGAGTTACTCCAGCATTTTGTGATACCACACTAGCTCTATTTTATCCCCACAATTCCTATTCCTACTTCCTATTGTCTTTTCGCTGGCTGGTTAGCAGAGGATTCCTTCTCTCCTGAGATGCTGCCTGACCCGCTGAGTTACTCCAGCATTTTGTGATACCTGTGAAACATTCACCTTATTGATTGCTAATCTCTGGAGAACAGTGGGAAAACCTGTTCAATGTCACGTCTTCCGACAGACCTGCCACACCAGGAACTAGTCTGTTTAGAGAGGGCAAGGCTAGAATGAGGCAAATTCTTGAGGGAGGAAGGTGGACAAAACAATACCACTCGCAAATGCCTGCGATCTTGATGCAGAAAGACTGGTGCATGGTCACAAAGAACTCATTTAGATATTATCTTACATTTTTCATGACGTTGGGAAGTCCAAACATACCACAAACCAATTAACTAGTCAGTGCTGTCATGTGGAATTCAGACAATAAATACACAAAAAAATGGAGACGCAAGAGACTGCAGATGCTGGAATCTTGAGCAAAAATGAAATGCTGGAGGAACTCGATGGGTCAGAAAATCTGTGGAGGGAAATGGATTGATATTATTTCAAATTTCAGGAAGGGTTCTGACCAGAAAAGTCATCTGTCCATTTCCCCCTCTACAGATACTGGTTCATCCAGCAATAAAGATAGACACTAAAAGCTGAAGTCACTCAGCGGGTCAGGCAGCGTCTCTGGAGAAAATGAAGAGGTGATGTTTCGGATCGGGGCCGGACAGATCGAGGCATGAACCTTGAATGTTCCAATTTTAGTCAACTTCCACAAACACTTCATTTCACCCCCACCCCCCCCCCCACCATCCACATCCCCACTAAAGTTTCTCCAACTTTAGATAGTTCTTCTGTCCCTCTCTTCCCCTCCTCCTTCCCAGATCTCCCTCTATCTTCCAGTCTCCACCTATATCCTTCCTTTGTCCCACCCCCCTGACATCATTCCGAAGAAGGGTCTCGACCCAAAACGTCACCCATTCCTTCTCTCCTGAGATGCTGCCTGACCTGCTGAGTTACTCCAGCATTTTGTGAATACATCCCCACTAAAAGTCAGTTAAAAGTTTTACAGTTGACAACCGTGTATCCCTCCTGACTCAAACCTGTTTTTATATCTATAGCTATCCAATAATTTGCCTATCAAGGGACCCCCTCGCCCGAGGTCATCTGTTGTCCGTCGTGATTTGTGCTCCCTCTTTTCGCTTCCAGTTTTTTTAATCCCGCTCCCCCTGCTACAATCAGTCTAAAGAAGGGCCCCGACCCAAAATATCACCTATCCATATTCTCCAGAGATGCTGCCTGACCCTCTGAGTTACTCCAGCATTTTGTGACTATCTTTGGTACAAACCGACATCTGCAGTTCCTTCTCATTACATTAGAGTTCCTCCAGCAGTTTGATTTTGCTCAGATACACAAATAGACAAGGTCAAATGAACAGCTGTGGGGCAAATGAGTCGATCATTGGTTCTGGCATCGGTTGTTTGGGTACGTAGGACAATTAAACACTTGAGTCTCGAACTCTAATTGCCTGCAATTGCTGCAATTCTTTTGATGTGGATGTATCCACACAGTTGCCAGGGAGGGACTTGTAAGATTTAGAACTGCAATGAAGAAGTGGCGACATATTTCCATGTCAGGATTGTGTGCAGCCTAGAGCACACCTTGCAGGTCGAGGTGCTCCCATGCAAACACAGAAACGTAGAAAATAGGTGCAGGAGTAGGCCATTCGGCCCTTCGAACCAGCACTGCCATTCAATATGATCATGGCTGTTAGCCCGAAGAGCCATATCTAACTCACTCTTGAAAACACCCAGTGAATTGGTCTCTACTGCCTTCTGTGGCAGAAAGTTCCACATTCTGCCCTTGTGCTTACTGGTTATCAGGTTTGTGGGGTGTTCTTTCAGTAACCTGGACGTTGCAGATACTGTGTGCTGGTGGTGGAGGGTATGGATATTCAGGATGAGGAAAGTTGTATCATTCAGTTGTTTTGTCCCCTCTGAAGAACATTAGTGCCTCAATACTTTTCTCTTCCAGCTTCCACCACAAACCCCCCCCACCCCCCCATACCACAATTAGTCTGAAGAAGGGGCCTGACCCAAAATGTCACCTATCCATGTTCTCCAGAGATGCTGCCTGACCTGCTAGCACTTTGTGTCCTCTTTCATAATCCATCATCTGCAGTTCCTTGCATCTTCAATGGTGCTGTGGTAACCATTAGGAAATTAGTTTTCTTTTGGTAAATTAGATCAAAGGTATTTATTCCAGCCTTGAAGACGGGTCCAGACCTGACCAGATCTGCCTGTTTCCCTATCCAAAAGTCTCTTAAATACCAAGTAGTCCTGGCACTCAACACCCTCTGTGTAAAAAAACAATCCAAGTCTGTGGAACCTTTCCCTATGGCTAATACCCTCTAATCCAGGCACCATTCTGGTATATCTCTGCACTCTTTCCAAAGCCTCGACATCCTTCCTTTAACGGGGCGACCAAACTGATGGAAACCAAATTAATTTTGCTGATAAGCTGGGTGGTGGTGTGACTACTGAAGAGAATTCAGCGAGGCTTTAGGGAACCGAGACAAGGTAAATGAGTCGGGTAGAACAATGGCCAGTGGAATGGATGATGGAAAATTGAATTTATCCAATTTGGCAGGCAGAAGCAATTTTTTTAAAAACTGAGAGATTGAAAAGATTTCGGTGTTTCAAGAGACCTGGATATTCTTGTACATGAATTACAAAGCAACCTGCAAAGGAATGTTGACCTTCCTTGCAAGAGTATTTAAAATTCAAAACCAAAAACATTTTACGGCAATTACATGCAGCTCTGATTAGACTGCACCTGGAATACTAAACATACATCTCGTCTCCCCATCCAAAGGCAGATATATTGCAGGGAGTCTGAACTAATGGTGAGATGCCTCACATGTTGCATATTTATATATGTTAGTTCCCTCAACATTACTGTCTTACGGTAGTATTTCAACACATCGTTAGAACAACTGTGTTATGAATGCAGAATGGGCAGAGTTAAGGCAGATAATGTGGAGAAATGTGAGGTGGCGCATTTATTTTTAGAAAATAATGAGGAGAGGCATTATAGAATAAAGGATGCTGTTCCACAAGGAGTGTACGAGCAGAGAGGACTGAAGGTGAGGGTGTACAAATCAGTGAAAGTGGCAGGGCAGTCGCGACCGAGAAAACAGTTCCAAAGACAAACACAATCGTGAGCTGAGCTGCAACAACAATGGTTTAGGCTATAAAAGCAGGGAAGTCATGCCGAACCTATACAATACATTAGTTTAGCCTTCCTTGCAGGGGTGGAGTGAGTGTTGTTTTCAATTCTGTTGAGTTGATTATTAGGAAGGATGCAAAAGCAATGAAGTGGTGATTTATCATGCTTGTATGTTTGGAGTTTAGAAGGATGAGGGGGGGAACCTCATTGAAACTTAGCGAATGGTGAAAGAAGTGGATGTGGAGAGGATGGTTCCAATAGTGGGAGAGTCTAGGACCAGAGGCCATAGCCGTAGAATAAAAAAGATGCATCTTGAGAAAGGAAATAAGGAGGAATTTCTTTAGTCGGAGGGTGGTGAATCTGGGGAATTCATTGCCACGGAAGGCTCTGGAGACCGTCAATGGATATTTTTAAGGTGGAGATTGATAGATTCTTGATTAGTACGGGTGTCAGGGGTTATGGGGAGAAGGCAGGAGAATGGTGTTGAGAGGGAAAGATAGATCAGCCATGATTGAATGGCGGAGTAGACTTGATGGACCCAATGGTCTAATTCTGCTCCTACAACTTATGAACTTATGAAGTTTGTGGGATGAGAGACTTCAGTGACAAGGATATGTTGGGGAGGCTGGGGCTGTTTCCTTTCAAGACACGGTGATGGGAGTCATAAAGCAACGAGGGGTAGAGACGGAAAGGACAGTGGGAGGCCTCCTCCCTGGCGAAGAGAATGCGGACTAAAGGTCAGTAAAGGGAAAGAGAATTAACAGGAACGAACACGAGGAAAAATCTCCATGCACGGAGTTGGAATTAGGAATGCACCTCCAGCAGAGATGGTGAAGGCAGGGTCCACTGAGACCTTCAAGAGGAATTAGATAAATGTAGGATGAGGAGGAATTCTCATGGATCCAGAGACGGGGCCGGCCGTTGGAGCTGGAGAGTGAGCTACCATGGACAGGACAGGCCGAATAGCCGCATTTTCTGATTTTGTAGTTATTGGAGTACAAAATCTGCAGATGCTGGCAATGAGAAGCGAAAACCAGAAAAGGGCGAGAAGCAATTAGCAGCTCAGGCACCATGAGGGGGTGTGAAAGAGAGTCAACATTTCAGGTCAGAAAACCACCTAAGTTGCAAAATAAAAACAGCCTTGTTTCTTTGTGGATTTATTTAAAAATATATAGTAATTCAGTATTAACACAATGAAATCAAGAAACGATGCTAACTGTGGAGAGAGAGTGGGGAAACGGGAGCATTTTGCAACCTGCGGACTGTGAAGGTCAGAGAATGTGTTGCCACTAAGCCATTCATTACATCTGCACGGAATGCACAAACAAGGGATGACTCTCAAAACAAGTGAATTAGGAGTTACGAAAAACAGGGAATTAAAAGTCTTATTGTGGGTGCCAGGACGTTTGTGGCAAAGTCGAGGCGTGGTCACATTGTAGGCCCACACAAGGAACAGTCAAAGCTGGGGAAGACACAATGATGTAGAGAAACAAGAGTTCAGGAGATTGTTATTTTGCATGAGATCAGAAGGGGCAATAAACTCCCTGAAAGTGAGAGAGAGAGAGAGAGAGAGTGAGAGTGAGAGAAAGAAAAAGAAAGCATTCAGAATCTGGTGGAGCCACATTTACTGAGCCCCGTGGTTTCCAGGTATAGACTGTGATGTCTACTTTGTTAAGTACTATATGGCATCTTTATACTTGATGCAGGTTACTTAATGAACATGTTGTGCTTATGGCTTAGTTTAGTTTAGTGATACAGCATGAAAACAGGCTCTTTGGCCCACCAAATCCATGCCGACCAGCGATTCGCACTAGTTCTATTTTTATCCCATTTTCTTATCCCCCCCCCCCCCCCCCCCCCAACCAGAAGCAGTGAAACTTTGGTATTCTCAAGCCAAAAGGGCTGAGCTGAATATATTCAAGACAGGGTTGGATAGATATTTGATTGTTTAGGGAGATAAAAAGATATGGAATTAGTGCAATAGTTAGTTTGGTTTATCATCACGTGTACTGAGCGTACAGTGAAAAGCTTCTGTTGCATGCTAACCAGATAGCACCACAGTGTACAGATACATGATGTAAAGGGAATAACGTTTAGTGCAAGATAAAGTCCAGTAAAGTCTGATGAAAAATAGTCTGAGGGTTTCCAGTGAGGTAGATTGTAGCTCAAGACCACTCTCTCATTGTTGATAGGATTGTTCAGAGCACTACAGTGGTGCTGAGCTAGGAGATCAGCCATAATCTTACTAAATATCAGAGCAAGTATAAGGGACTGAATGGCTTTCATTTCTTATGTTCAGATGCAGTTACCAAGTCTCACCCTTTCACATCCGCCCAATTCAATTGTTCCTGATACTCAAATTGTTTTTATACAATCAGTTTAAGCCAACACCTTCAATCCTTCCGATCTCTTGTTGCTCTTACATATTTGTCCACATGAGTCAACGCATTTTAACTCTTTTAGATTTTCCCCGTGAGTTATGCATAAAGACTGATTGTTTCCTCTTTTAGAACTATTGTCGATACCACCCATTTCCAGCATCACCACTGCCCACTCACTAACATTTTTCGAATTTCTAGCTCTGACTGCACAATATATATTTTCCTGCAAGGGAGGAGATTTCAGTCTGGATTTGAAGAAGGGTCCTGATCCGAAATGTTCCCTATCAATTCCCCCCCAGGAATGTTGCCTGATCTGCTGAGTTCGTAAGGTCATAAGGAATAGGAGTAGAATTAGGCCATTTGGCCCATCAAGTCTACTCCGCTATTCAATCATGGCTGATCTATCTCCCCCTCCTAACCCCATTCTCCCGATTTCTCCCCGTAACCTCTCCACATTACATCCTCCCCTCATTACTCTATCCAGAACTTTCACCATTTGGTAAGTTTCAATGGGGTCTCCCCCTCATCCTTCTAAACTCCAGTGAGTGCAGGCCCAGAGCTTTTAAACGCTTATCATATGTTAACAATCATTTCTGGGATCATTCTTGTAAACCTCCTCTGGACCCTCCCCAATGCCAGCACATCCTTCCTCAGATATGGAGCTGAAAACTGCTCACATTACTCCAAATGCCGGCTGACCAGTGCCATATAGAGCCTCAGCATTACTTCCCTGTTTTTGTATTCCAGCCCTCTTGAAATAAATGCAAGCATTGTACTCACCCTTCCTTACCACCGATTTGACTTGCAAATTAAATTTCTGGGAATCATGCACCTGCACTCCCAAGCCCCTTTGCACCACCAATTTCTGAATTCTCTCCCCACTTAGAAAATAACCCACGCTTTTATTCCAATCACCAAAATGCATGACATCGCACTTTGCAATGCTGCATTCCATGTACCACTTCTCAGCATAATAAGCCAACATTAAACCAAAAGCTTAATCCCAGCTTCATCCAAATATTTAAATTTCCCTCTGCCTCTGGACTGATGGTTAGTCCACACTGCGGTGAAACTAAAAGGGGGGAAAAAGGTGGGAAAAGAGGGATATAGTGATTTGCAGTTGGATTGGGATCAGCTGAGATGTTAAATGTTTTTCCAATCAACCCACATGTAATCTGAGTGTTGAAATTCAACCCCTTTTGTCTGGTATTGCACCTCACAATTTAGGAAGGAGGTCACAGGCTCAGAAACTATTCGTAGGAGGTTTACTGGAAAGGCAACAGGGATAAGGGGCCAATGTTACTTGGAGAAAAGGGAGTCTTTAGAATTGCGGCCTTTGCAGTGATCACATCAAGTGGAGATCTTGTTCCATCCAAATTGAGTTAATTTGAATAAAGAAGGACTGTCCAGAGACTGGGGCTCCAGAGCCTCAGTGTAGTCCAATGACTACACTCAGGCCACAGTTTTATGGGAACAAGCGGAAAGAACATAGATGGGGTTAACAAGGAGAATACCCCCCCCTTTTAAACACAGTGCGCGGTTATAGAAACATAGAAACATAGAAACATAGAAAATAGGTGCAGGAGTAGGCCATTCGGCCCTTCGAGCCTGCACCGCCATTCAATATGATCATGGCTGATCATCCAACTCAGTATCCCGTACCTGCCTTCTCTCCATACCCCCTGATCCCTTTAGCCACAAGGGCCACATCTAACTCCCTCTTATATATAGCCAATGAACTGGCCTCAACTACCTTCTGTGGCAGAGAATTCCACAGATTCACCACTCTCTGTGTGAAAAAAAACTTTCTCATCTCGGTCCTAAAAGACTTCCCCCTTATCCTTAAACTGTGACCCCTTGTTCTGGACTTCCCCAACATCGGGAACAATCTTCCTGCATCTAGCCTGTCCAACCCCTTAAGAATTTTGTACGTTTCTATAAGTAAGATCCCCCCTCAATCTTCTAAATTCCAGCGAATATGATCTGGAATTCATTGCCTGAAATGGAGCAGGAACCGGAGTCAGGAATAACCTTCATAGTAGAATTGGGTAAATATTTAAAAAGGAAACATTTGCAGGCTTCAGCGGATGGAGCGGGGACGAGTTAATAAGCAGTTTACAAAGATGGATTAAATGGCCTCCCTCCAAAGTGTAGAACACAAGGAGTTCTAATACCACCCCTGCCAGAAGTGCTTTCAATTCTAAGTCCATAATTCCTCACCAGTAAAAAAAAAAGAAAAACATATACTATAAAAAGGGGAGTTTTTAAGGCGCAAATTTCTCCTCCATTGTCTGACGTAAGGCCAACAAACGCAACAATGCAGAAACACTTTGAATAACAGATCGTTACCTTGATTGATGTACAATGATTAATTCAGAGGTGACACTCCTTTTCGATTTAAACAGACTAAAATTGAAACAAAGCGTTTTAAATGACAAACACAGTGTTTACGTTTTGACCTCTGAAATTTCAACGACAATCTTGAGGTGAAGGTACGTTCTCTCTGAACTCCGTCCTCAGCATTGCCTCATTACATCACTGAAGTTCTATGTTTCAATTTTAGTTTGTTTAAATAGAAAAAGAGCGTTACCTCTGAATTGATCGTCATTGATCAATCAAAGAAAGGATTTGTTATTCAGAGGTCAAAAGGTAAACACTGTGTTTGACATTGAAAGCCTCACTTTTTTTAGAAAAAATAACATTAATAAAAAAAAATATTGGCATCAAATCCTGGCTTGTATTTTATTGAGAGAGAAAAAAAAAGCAGAAGAGCAAGTGGCCAAACTTCAGTTTGAAGGATCTTAGCTTGGAGCACCAGTTGGCCCGTTCTCCCACTCACGGACTGGTTTGGGATGACTGAATGCCGATGTCCCGGTCTCTCTGCAGCGAGACAGTGTCGGGAGCCAACGCTCAAATAATAGGAAGTATCAGTGCCCAATCTTCAAGACTGCTCATTGTTTTTTGTGCGAGGTGCCCTTCCTGTACCAATGACAGCATCCTGCATTCACTTTCCATTCGGTCACTGCTTTTATTAGGCCCACTGGGATGTTTGGTGCCAAGACCCCATTAACCTCCAAGCTGTTGGCTGGTAAGTCAAACCAAGGGTTACAAGTGCAAGCCCTCTCGTGCGCAAAATACATCCAAGTAATAACAGGAGTTCCAGGCAGGGTTAACCTTTGCTCAAAGAGGCTGTGTGTGTTAGTACGTTCAATTTACTGAAACCAAATACTAGATGTCCACTAAGCAGTCACCGTCCAAACTAAAGTCTGATGGTCTTGAGAGGATACTGTACTAAACCCTGGTTAAAAGGTGGCAGTGGATCATCTACACAGCACCTTTAAGGTTCTCAAGACTTCCCAGAGTGTGTTCTAGCCATCGCATAACTATAAACCGACACAAAAGTGCTGGAGTAACTTCACGGGTCAGGCAGCATCTCTGGAGAAAAAGGAGGGTGACGTTTTGAGTCGGGACCCTTCTTCAGACTGAGCATCACCCATCCTTTTCCTCCAGGGATGCTGCCTGACTCCAGCCGAGATACTCCAGCACTTTGTGCCTTCCTTCGATACATACCAGCATCTGCAGTTCCTTTCTATGCATGACTTTAAATGTTTATCACAGGGGTTTGTGAGCTAGGGAAAAGTGACACAACCGGATTTACGAAGAGCAGCCCAATGAATGATGGGAGGGCGGGCAGGAAATTCAGATTGTCTTTCGGCATGAAGCACCTGAAGCATTTCCGGGGTTGAATCTTCTGGTTGAATCAGCGGACTTACACGTGTGAATGAACCGTGCACTTTTGATGAATTGCCCATTGTTTCAAGGCGGGCCAGCTTGGTTTCTTATCGAGTCCACATCACAAGATTAGATATTGTTCAGCCAGAGCTGAACACACTTCTCGGCACCTTCATTGTAGGCAGCGAGATCGGCAGCTGGGGGCATTTCAGCAGGTGATCCATTGTTTGTGGTTCAATACCACATTGGCAGGTGACATGGTTGGAGTTATATCCCCACTTGTTTAGAGACACTTTGGCTCTGCCAACACCAGATCTCAATCGATTGAGGCATTCCCATCTGGCCCAACTTACGTCTGCACCAGGAGGGAGTTGCCGTTAGTCCCATGGTAGTTGAGGGAGGTAGAGTGGATATTCCATCACCCCATATGGAGACTCGTGCTTCACTTGTTGTAATGCCAGCCTCAAGGGGAGTCACACAGTTAAGAAAACTTTTCCTCTTAGGCGGCTTGGAAATGGTGTCTGGCCAAACATCGGATGCCGTTCATCTGTTATCTGCCGCTGGTGCTCCTTCATGCTGGCTCCTGCTCTTCTGATGTCTGGCGGGGCTATGCCTGCTAGGAGGTAGAGGCTGTCAGTACTTGTTGGCTTGAGACAACCTGTGACAAGTCTGCAGGAAGCATTGAGGCCTGGGTCCAGCATCTTGGCTAGGGTGGATCTTTCCCATACTGGGCATGCATACTCAGCAGGAGAATAGCAGAGGGCTAAGGCAGTGGAAGGTCGGGTCTGTGGCCTAGCACCCCATCTTGTGTTGGTGAGCTTACTAACAACATTGTTACGTGCGCTCACTCTCGTCTTTGTCTTCTCAATATAGGTCTTGAAGGTAAGACATCGGTCAAGGGTTACACCACGGTAAACCGGATGCTCACAGTGCTTCAATGTTGTTCCAGACCAGTTCACCTGAAGTTGTCTCTTGGCTTCTCGGTTTCTCAAGTGGAAGGCACACACCTGTGCCTTGCACTTGCTTGGCTGTTCCCACAACAATTGTAGCAGCGTCGGTGGCAACATGGGGATGGGTGCCTGATGGTTGTCATGGACCGTGTGGGGCACAGGGCCTGTGTCCCATGCTGATTAAACCCATCACTTCCAGGATTCATAAAGAACAATCATACAATCAGATGCGGAGTGGTGCCTTTACTTCACCATTAAACATCCGAAATGAGTGAACATTTACAGGGGTTGTGGAAATATCCTGGTTGAATCAGTCCAGACTGAAAATCCTACAACACACATCCAGTCGTGAATGACCCGTGCACATTTGATGAATTGCCCGCTGTTACAAGGAGGTCATTTCCACAGCGTGGGGATGGGCACTTAATGGTTGGCATAGGCTAGGTGGGGCAAATATGGTTGGCATAGGCTAGGTGGGGCACATATGGTTGGCATAGGCTAGGTGGGGCAAATATGGTTGGCATAGGCTAGGTGGGGCAAGTATTTTAGGCAATAGGCTAGGTGGGGCAAATAGGGTTGGCATAGGCTAGGTGGGGCAAATATGGTTGGCATAGGCTAGGTGGGGAAAATATGGTTGGCATAGGCTAGGTGGGGCAAATAGGGTTGGCATAGGCTAGGTGGGGCAAATATGGTTGGCATCGGCTAGGTGGGGCAAATATGGTTGGCATAGGCTAGGTGGGGCACATATGGTTGGCATAGGCTAGGTGGGGCAAATATGGTTGGCATAGGCTAGGTGGGGCAAATATGGTTGGCATAGGCTAGGTGGTGCAAATATGGTTGGCATCGGCTAGATGGGGCAAATATGGTTGGCATCGGCTAGGTAGGGCAAATATGGTTGGCATAGGCTAGGTGGGGCAAATATGGTTGGCATAGGCTAGGTGGGGCAAGTATTTTAGGCAATAGGCTAGGTGGGGCAAATAGGGTTGGCATAGGCTAGGTGGGGCAAATATGGTTGGCATAGGCTAGGTGGGGCAAATATGGTTGGCATAGGCTAGGTGGGGCAAATATGGTTGGCATAGACTAGGTGGGGCAAATAGCCCGTTCAAAATGAATGTCAGTGAATTGTAGATGACACCTCTGGCTGTGTAGTTCATCCTCAAGCCTGCAGTGAGGTGTCTGATTCTTCACAGTAGACCTTGATTGAGCCCATTTCTTTTTGCACTGTCTACATGGAGTTTGTATGTTCTCTCTTTTCCAGCTTCTCGAGGTGCTCCGGTTTCCTCCCACACTCCAAAGACGTAACAGGTTCGTCAGTTAATTGACTTTGGTAACATTGTAAATTGTCCCTAGTGTGTTGGATAGCGTTAGCGTACGGACGGGGATTTGGTGGGCGGAAGGGCCTGTTTCCACGCTGTTTCTCTAAAATAATTTAATTTATGATTCAACGTGTACAGTGTCTCCGATAAACAATGGACTGTAATTCTGACTAACAGATTAATCGGAGGTCTTTGAGGGGAGTTAGGTTCTTCTGGTGTAAAACTCTCGTTCTGAGCCAAACAAGTGAGAGTCTGGTTTGTTTATCAAGCCAACTGTATGTGCCTCAAGGTAGCGGCAATTCCTGGATTTATCATATTTAACCCCCTGCAACCTGTTCCCCTTTCATAATGACTGTAACTTGATTTGTAGCCAATGCGCCCCCACCAGAATATCTGCAGAGATCCCATCTTCCACTAAACTACCTTCACTCTTGTACTCACATCTCTCAATCACACTGCCCTTCATTGTCCTCTTTTCACAATGTTTGCAACCCAAAATGGTGCCATGTGCTCAAACTCTACGCACATCCATGTTACACTCCATGTTATAAGGTCATAAGGAATAACGAGTAGAATCTGGCCATTCGGGCCATCAAGTCTACTCCCCCATTCAATCATAGCTGATCGATCTCTCCCTCCACACCCCATTCTCCTGCCTTCTCCCCATAACCTCTGACACTTGTACTAATCAAGAATCTATCTATCTCTGCCTTAAAAATCTCCACTGACTTGGCCTCAACAGCCTTCTGTGGCAAATAATTCCACAGATTCACCACCATCTGACTTAAGAAATTTCTCCTCATCTCCTTCCTAAAAGAACGTCCTTTAATTCTGAGGCTGTGACCTCTAGTTCTAGACTCCCTCTGTTCACCATTTTTATCCGGGTGCAGACAGCTTCAAGTTCATAGGTTTCAGAATGAAGTTCAGGAGACTGAAGTCAGTCACACCTCCGCAACTGGGGGAGACTCTAAGTTTGAAACAACTTACTTCTGGGGTGTTTCTTTAAAACTAATTTAGTCATCGAACGTTAATCCATAGGTTGCGTGATCTCTTGAAGCAAGCACAATGGGAATGTTCAAAGGAAAATTACATTCAAAATCTTTTTAAAGTTATGATGAAATCTACACTCATAACTTAAATGAACAGAACCATTTGCTAGTAAAAAATTAACTTTCAATAATGTAAACACTGATGGATTGTGTTAAAAAATTGAACATTGTTAAATCAAGGTCCAATTTACAAACATAATGATTCCACAATTCATGACCGAATAAGCATTTTGTAACGCATAAATGTTTGAAGAGAAAGATCACCGAAACACGTGCAGAACATTGTCAATCCAAACACTCCAAATGCGTGTAGGTTTGTAGGCTAATTAGCCTGGTATAATTGTAAAAAAATTGCCCCGAGGATAGATCACAAGATCATGTGATAGGAGCAGAATTAGGCCATTCGGCCCATCAAGTCTACTCCGCCATTCAATCGTGACTGATCTATCTCTTCCTCTGAACCCGATTCTCCTGCCTTCCCCCCATAACCCCTAACACCCGTACAAATCAAGAATCTATCTATCTCTGCCTTAAAAATATCCACTGACTTGGCCTCCACAGCCTTCTGTGGCAAATAATTCCATAAATTCACCACCCTCCGACTAAAGAAATTCCTCATCTCCTTCCCAAACGAATGTCTAATTTTGTGGCTATGACCTCTAGTCCTAGACTCTCCCATGAGTGGAAACATCCTCCCCACATCCACGCTGTCCAAGCTGGGATAAAACCTCAACATCTGACCCTCTTCTTATGAATTGGCGATCCGAAAGGTTGAATGCAACATTCTGCACTTTCTTGTGTTGGGGACAAGTGATTAGAAGCTTTATACATTTGCTTTGTTTAGTGTAGTATACCCACCCCCCCCCCGTTCATTTCAGTTCATTGGAATTGTAACGGGAGCTAAAGTGGAGAGAATTTTAACACCATACCCCCAATTAAATCCCAACGTTTCCTGTTATACATTTACAAATTGCATCGTGTGGATGCCAGGTTTTGAATGGGGTCAGGATTAACCCTTAACCGTGCAATGTTGGCAGACCTGCTGTGACAACTGGTTCCAGTTAAAAAAAGGGTTGACGATAAAATGAATTGACTCCCCCCCCCCCCTAAATCTGATTTAAAATCCTTGCAGGAGCGTGTTAAAGGGAAGAGCCATTAGTGTGGACGCAAAGCCCTATGCAGCTGCATATTCTACCAGCGCACAGCATCAAGGATCTTGCCACGGATGAGGGGGTAACCTTTTCACGCAAAGGTATGGAACAAGCTGCCAGAGAAGATAGTTGAGGCAGGGACTGTCCCAATGTTTAAGATGGAGGTAGGCAGATACATGGATAAGGCATTTTGGAGGGATATGGACCAAATGCTGGCAGGGACTAGTGTAGCTAGCTGCGACTTGTGTGGGCAAGTTGGGCCGAAGGGCCTGTTTCCACACTGTATCACTCTATGACTCTATGATTGGCAGAATGTACCACATTCGAACATCATCACCTAATGCAGCGCCAACACCAATAGCCACCAGGGCGTTACTTCCCTGGGCTAGTGTATCGGGGTGGGGAGGTGGAGATGTGACCCTCAGAGACACAAGGCACAGTGGGTTTTGGTAGCAAGAACGGAAAGAGAGGGGAAGCAAAACTGAAGTCATTGTGGATGTTCTCTCCCAGCTGAGCTCTTGGGAATGGCAGGGAATGACGAGAGAGTGAGAGCAACAGGAGATTTGCTTAAGATGGACACAAAATGCTGGAGTAACTCTGCGGGCGAGGCAGCACCTCTGGAGACCAGGAATAGGTGACGTTTCGGGTCGAGACCCTTCTTCGGACTGGGGTCGACCCGAAACATCACCCATTCCTTCTCTCCAGAGGTGCCGCCTCCAGAATTTTGTGTCTATCTTCGGTTTAAACCAGCATCTGCCGTTACTTCCTACACAGGAGAATTAGCTTAGTTTAGTTTAAAGATATGACGCAGAAACAGGCCCTTTGGCCCACCGAGTCCGCGCCGACCAGCGATCCCCGCACACTACACACACTAGGAACAATTTACAATTTTTCCGAAGCCAATTAACCTACAAACCTGTACTTCTTTGGAGTGTGGGAGGAAACCAGAGATCCCGGAGAAAACCCACGCAGGTCATGGGGGTAAGATACAAACTCCATACAGACAGCACCCGTGGTCAGGATCGAACCTGGGTCTCTGGCAGCAGCTCTACTGCTAGAGGATTTTTTAACTTGGGCGGCACAGAGACAGTGTGGACACCACCGTGATGCAGCAGTAGAGTCCGGTTTCCTCCCACATCCCACAGGCATGCAGGTTTGTAGGTTAATTGGCCTGTGTAAATTGTCCCTGATGTGTAGGATAGAACTAGTGTACGAGAGGTCGCTTGGTCAGCACGGAATCGGTGGGCTGAAGGGCCCGTTGCCAACACTGTATCTTTTAAAACAAAACTAAATGATCTGAATGGAAGCCAGTCCAAGGGGAGTTTCCCCTTATGTTGTCTACAGGTTTGGCTGGACTTCAGGAAATCAACTGAGTCGCAGCCTGAGTAGAGGATGGAGGAACTGGGGTTGCAGATCAGGTCTCTTGACAGGTTACCTTGAAACATAGAAACATGGAAAATAGATGCAGGTGTGGGCCATTTGGCTATTCGAGCCAGCACCGCCATTCAATATGATCACGGCTGATCATCCAAAATCAGTACCCCGTTCCTGCTTTCTCCCCATATCCCTTGATTCTGTTAGCTCGAAGAGCTATATCTAACTCTCTCTTGAATACATCCAGTGAATTGGCCTCCACTGCCTTCTGTGGCAGGGAATTCCACAGATTCACAACTCTCGGGGTGAAAATATTTTTCCTCATCTCAGTCCTAAATGGCCTTAAACTGTGACCCCTGGTTCCGGACTCCCCCAATAACAGGAACATTTTTCCTGCATCTAACCTGTCCAGTCCTTTAAGAATGTTATATGCTTCTATCAGATCTTTGACTAATGCCACTCACATAACCCAAATGTGTACAGACTCTGCAGTGGGGTGGAGGACAGTGGAAATGAGTACAAATCGCATCCCCTGTACAGAGCAAGTAAGTAAACCAACGTATACGAAACGCCAAGGAAAGGGAAAAAGATTCCATGATGCTCGAGGGAAATTCAACCAAGGCAAATCAGGACTTACTGGACTCCCTAGCTTAGTGTGAATTTAACATTTCCTGAAAGTGACAGTGAGTGTCGCACTCTGAATGGAAACAAGGGAATTTAGCGATACGCTGTTAGTTAAAGGTAAAACATGCAGTGCTATTTCACAAAGGTTAAACATCCAACCTACCGGCACGCCTTCTGGGTACACCTCATCAACGGTGGAGTCGATCAGGTCATCCTCGTCAAAGGTGGCTCGCTTATACGTTGACATCTGAAGGGCCAAATGGAGAACAGATTCTCTGAGCGCTTCCATATTTCTCAGTCGGACCCCAAAGACCCGCCATATGATGTCGGTTATCAGATCAGGTGAAACCCATAGCAACCCCGGGGAGCTGAGGCAAGTCCGCTCCCCTGCTGCATCAACTGGCCCGGCAAAACCACACCTGAGAAAACCAGATCCTTTCAAACATAAACACTGGAGTTGCCACAGATTAGTTCCCAGTGCTTCCCAGTGGCAGACTCCCCTTTGCTTTGTAATGCAACACGTTGTTCTCTGTGGCAACAAGTTCGACTGAAACACCTCTTCGTGCCGGAAGCTGTAGTCATTTAAATTCCTTTCACAGTCTTTCACAACGTATTTTGTGATATGGAACGAGGAAAAAAAAGTGCTTGGTTAAAACACAATCAAGGTTAATGAGGAAAGAACTTCCTTGTTCCTGAGCTCCCACATGGGCAGCGAAGGAGGTCTGAGAAAAGTAAATATCCTGTTCAGATACAAACACACCGAACTTGTTTGTCAGAAGTCTTTTGTTACTACTCAAATTTGTTGTTGCTTTTTGTTAAAGCAGCAGCATTAGGGAGGGAGGAGCTTGTTGAGACATTCCTATAGAGCTTCGTAGTCCCTCCTGCAGTCAGAGCGGTTGGGCTTATCTGCTGTCAGATCTGACTTTCACCAATAAACTCCCCAGGTGAAGCAGAGCACTGCCTTAACCCTTTCAGTGTCTGGGCTTCGACTCTCGGCAACATCTTGTGAGGGGGGTGTTCAAATTACACAGAGCGTGGTGGATGAAAGTGAATGCTCCCTTGCCCATGTGGAGTTGATTTTCATCCGGTGTAGCAATCAAACACACCCAGCCCAAGATCCCCTGCCAGCCCCACTCACTGAGGGCAGCAACAGGTCTGGTTGCAAAATTAGGCTTTGCATTTCAGCTCAAAGACAGAGGTGGGTTTCAGATCGAGTGCACCTTTGAAAATAATTCAATAACGTAATATAATCCAAAACACAAAAAAAAACAGAATGCTGGAAGAACTCAGTGGGTGAAGCCGCATTCAGGAGGCCAAACGTGCAAGTCACAATTTCACAGGGTCATAAGTGAGAGGAGTAGAATTAGGCCATTCGGCCCATCAAGTCTACTCTGCAATTCAATCATGGCTGAACTATCTCTCCCTCCTAACCCCATTCTCCTGCCTCCTCCCCATAGCCTCTGACACCCGTACTAATCAAGAATCTATCTAGCTCTGCCGTAAAAATATCCACTGACTTGGGGATGGGGATGATGGGCAGATTGAGCCATATAGAGGAAGGGAGCAGTGTGATGGAAACTAATAGGTGGGACAAGTTGCGGTTAAGATGGTGGACAGAGGGCACCAGGTTGGGGGTGCGGGAGGGTGAGCTGTGGGATAGAGGTTGTAATAAATGGAGCCTGATGGGGAAGGGATGATTGATGGAGGGAATCAAGGGGAGGGGAATGGGAGAAATGAACAAAGGGAGAATAAAAGACATTTGGTCAGGTGCATGGGTGGGAAAGTTTTAGAGAGATGTGGGCCAAACACAGGCAGGTGGGGCTGAGGTAGATAGGGCATCTTGGTTGGCATGGGCAAGTTGGGCCTGTTTCCATGCTGTATGATTCTATGACTAAAAAAAAATAGGTAGATGGAGTGTGTGTGAAAGAACGGCAGGGGCCTGCGTTACCCGAAAGATGAAAATTCAATATTCAAACCATTGGGTTCTAAGCTGCCCAAGTAAAATACGAGATGTTGTTTTTCTAATTTACGTTTGACCTCTCTCTGGTAATGGAGAAGGCTGAGCACAGGCAGGTCCATGTGAGAGTGGGAAGAAAAGTTCAAATATTATGTAACCGGATGTTTGGGATGACTATTATTGCAGACTGAAGGCAGGTGCTCTGCATAATGGTCACCTGGTCTACACTTAGTTTATGACCACTGTAGGTGATGATGATTATAATGATACTTTAATATCACATGCACCTCGGCACACCGAAATCCTTTGTTTTGCATACAATCCCAGCAAAAAACACATACCATAGACAAGCAAAATTGTAGATGAGTACAAAAAGGAGGAGACCACGTTACAGTAGACGTGGTCAGAAGAGATGCGGGTGAACTCCTGTCTCACTTGTTTGGATCACTGGATGGTTGTGTGGGAAGAGGCCAACTTGGCTCTTTAATGAAGAACAAACTTTTTACATAAAGTGGTTTGGAACACGGCGCCCATTGATTACACGGTTCCATGGGCCCTGCCAGACCACCACCACCACCGCTAGTGGTAGAGTTCGCTGCTGGCCTTCACTACAGAGGCCCCAACACCCATGGGAAACTTGCTCACAGTCCTGTCACCCCCTATGGTTCCTCTGCAGTACTGCAAGACCAGGTGCACGTGAATGCTGCAGGGTTTTTTTCCATTTCTCAAGTACATCCAATTCCCTGAACATGAGGCGTCCTCAACTCTAAAGAAATTATGCCGTGGAGCAAATATTTAGCTGGAAGAAAGCAGGAATATGGGAACAAGGAAAAGAGAAACATAGGTTTCAAAACTTTTTGGTCATCATCACCAAGACAACAGTCTACAAACGGGTGGCATGTTAACGAGGCCAATAAAAAAAAACAAAGTACTGGTGTTCATTTCCAGGAGGGTACGGAATTGCATCGCAGGGAAGAGACTTGAATTGCAGCCTTGTTAGATTAACCATGGGGTGCCGTGGACAATTCAGAGTGCACGTCACTCAAACAGGTCACTGGCATTGGAGCAGTTGCAAAATTAGTTACCAGAGTGATATCAAACACCATTCATACACCATTCATACATTCATACTGTATGTTTGTGTTGTTACTTGCGAGTGTGCACCAAAGCACATTCCTTGTATGTGTACATACTTGGCCAATAAACTTATTCATTCATACATTCATTCATTCATTCATTCAAGACAGACCAAACAAGGTGGATTTCCCATTCCAAGTGGCTGCAACTAAAAGGTAACTCAAAGAAGTCTTAAAGATTACCATTCGGGACTTATGTAGGAAGAAACAGCAGATGCTGGTTTACACCGAAGCTAGACACAAAATGCTGGAGTAACTCAGCGGGTCAGGCAGCATCTCTGGAGAAAAGGAATAGGCAAAGTTTTTGGTTGAGACCCTTCGACTGAAGAAGGGTCTCGAACCAAAACATCACCTATTCCTTTTCTCCAGCGATGCTGCCTGACCCGGTGAGTTACTCTGACATTTTGTGTCTACCATTCAGGATGGAAATAAATAGGAAATGCAAGGGAAATAGATCAAAACTACGGGCCATCAGTACTGGGTCATGACAAATACACACAACTCATCAGAAGGGTCTCGACCCGAAACGTCACCTACTCTTTATCTCCAGAGATGCTGCCTGACCCGCTGAGTTACTCCAGCATTTTGTGTCTATCCACTCATCAGAAGCTTTGTTGAAGAGAGGTTGAATTATGAGACGCTGTAAGTAGCTGCTGAACAAAAACATGCACGCATACAAAGGAGATCGGAAGAGGGGAAAAGCTTGTTAGTGTTCCAGGACAAGTGTGAAGCAAAGACTATCAGGCTGAATAATCTGATTGTGAGCTGTGTATTCAAAGCCAGCCATTTAGATTGTAATCTACAAAAATGGAGAACACACAGTGTCTGTTCACACACCTTGTTCCTTTGTTGGATTAGGGCCAAACACCAGATAAACCATTGCCACCTCGGCCACGCATGAAGGTGAAAGTGGAGAGAAAGCAAACTGAAGGAAATGTTTACCGATCAAACACTGATTCAGGTCACAGAACGGCACCAGGCACGAGACCATTCAGCCCATCTTCCCGACTGAAATGAAATATATAAACACCGCAGATGATGGGAAACAGAAAATGCTGAAAACAAACAGCTCATCAGGTCTTTGAGACGACAGGTAGAGGAGCTGCTGCCTTACAGTGCCAGAGACTTGGGTTCGATTCTTACTATGGGTGCTGTCTGTACGGAGTAAAAACTGTACATTGTCTCTAGTGTGTAAGATAATGCTAGTGTATGGGGTGATCGCTGGTCGGCGTGGACTCGATGGGCCTGTTTCCGTGCTGTATGGAAAGAGAAAGAAAGCCAACATTTCTAGCCGACAAGAGATTTTTCAACCAGAAACGTTCTGTTTCTCTCTCTTCACATGCTGCTTGATGGCTTGGTAAGTCAAGCATTCTTGGTTGCAATTTGAGTTTTCCAATTCGTTCCATTCTGCTGGTGTGTTTCATGGGCACGATCTTTTCCAGATACATTCAATTCCCTTTGGAAAGTTCCATCTAACGCCTCCGCGTCCCTTTTACACAGCGTGTTCTGGGCAATACAGAACCATTTTTCGCTTGCCGCAGCAACAAATTAAACTCAGAAAATAAAAACTTTATTTCGTTCATAGTTTAGAGATACAGCATGGAAACAATCCCTTTGGGCCCTGGGTCCAGGCCGACCATTGATCGCCCATTCAAACTAGTTCCGTTATACCATTCCCTGCACATTTTTTGTCTCCTTCTTTATCCCCCTCCCTTTGTTGTTTTTGTTTTGGCCGTGATTTATTTATTTTATAGCATCGAAATGGAAGTGGCATTCTTAATTTCTTTGTACTTGTACAATGACAATAAAGATATTGTATTGTATTGTATTAGGGGCAATTTTACAGAGGCCAATTAACCTACAAACCCGCACGTCTTTGGGATGTGGGAGGGGACTGCAGCACCCAGAGGAATCCCAGGCAATCACAGGGAGAACGAGCAGAGTCCACAGCAGTAGCAACCGAGGTCAGGATTCAACCCGGGTCTCTGGTGCTGCAAGGTGCTGCTCTGATAGTTCTTTACAGCACAGCAGTAATCAGATGGAAACAAAGTGTCTCATTCTGCACTACAACTCTTCACTCCATTGCCTGTGGCACAGGGTGACTGCGGTGCCAGCCAGCTACAACATGCATTGTGACAACGCGGGCAACATTTCTTCAACATCTCTCAATCCTGCAACAACTGCCACCTAGAACAATGGCAGCAAGTGCTGATGGGCACCACCAGTGGTACATTTCCCTCAACTCATACAGCATGCAAACCTGGAAATATATCAACGCTTCTTCATCAACGTCACAATGGTGTAGTGAGTGGTACAGCTGCTGCCTTACAGCTCCAGCAATCCGCGTTCAAACCTGACTTCTGGTGCTGCCTGTGTGGAGTTTGAGCTGCAATCACTGCTCTGCTTTCCATCCACGCTGCAATGCATGCAGGTCAGCAGGTTAATTGGCCACTGGGAATTGCCCTTGGCGCGTGGATGAGTGGTAGAATCTGCGGAGAACGAGGGAGGGAGGGGCAGTTGATGGGAAAGTGGGGAAGAATAAAACAGATAGGGCCAGGATTTGTATAGAAATGTGTGCTTTGTGGTTGGCATGGATTTGGTAAACCAAAGGATCCATTTTCCATGCCGCATCTTTCTATGCCTGAAAAAGATGCTTAATCCTGAATCTCCCAATGGACAACATTGTGGCAACGTCTTCACCACTGCCATCTCAGGGGCAATACTCGTGTAGGAAGGAATTGCAGATGCTTGTTCACACCAAAGATATACATGAAGTACTGGAGTTACTCAGCTCTGGAGAAAAGGAATAGGTGACTTTTCCGGTCGGAGCTGTGCATTCAGACAGGGTCTGAAGAAGGGTTCCAACCAGAAACGTCACCTATTCCTTTTCTCCAGAGATGCTGCCTGACCCGCTCAGTTACTCCAGAATGTTGTGTCTATCAGGGACAATACATGCCCCTGCAGTGACGTCCACATCTCAAATGAATACCGTAGTGTGGCACTTGAGTTACTGGATGTGCAGCCATAGCCCTCTGGACCTTTGATCTAACGACACAAGATTAAAATCCCTTTATGGCATTTATGATTCATTTCAGATAAATAAATCATATTCATAATCATATAGTATAAGAAAATAACTGCAGATGCTGGTACAAATCGATTTATTCACAAAGTGCTGGAGTAACTCAGCAGGTCAGGCAGCATCTCGGGAGAGAAGGAATGGGTGACGTTTCGGGTCGAGACCCTTCTTCAGTCTGAAGAAGGGTCTCGACCCGAAACGTCACCCATTCCTTCTCTCCCGAGATGCTGCCTGACCTGCTGAGTTACTCCAGCACTTTGTGAATAAAAAAATATTCATAATCATACTTTGTTAGCCTAGTATGTTTTGCAACATACGAGGAATTTGATTTGCCATACAGTCATACCAATAAAAAGCAACAAGACACACAAAGTACATTTTAACATAAACATCCACCACAGTGACTCACTCCTCCACATTCCTCACTGTGATGGAAGGCGAAAAAAGTTCAATCTCTTCCCTTCTTTGTCCTCCCGCAATAAATCTGCAATTAAAAAGTTCGTCTCAGCTGAAGGGTTAAAAACTACCAAACTGACATAACAACTCTATCTGGTTCACCAACGTGCTCAGGTGAGGAAGTGTGCCATTGCAGATATACTGGCCAAGTTTGACTCACCACATTGCTAATTCTGAACTCCCTCCTCAATTCAGGGGCAGTTCGGGATACATGGGAAATTCTGGCAATGCCTGCAATGTCCATAATCTCTGATCTAATTAATAGCAAAGACAGTCTCGGTATTTTGCGTTTATCAGTTCCTGGATCTTATATTCTTTGCCTACAGCTGGAAATGAGTGCAGCTGTTTTTGAAAAAGTTCTGTTTTTATATCGCCTTTCAAATCTTCAAAGTACAAAATGTTCCACTGCCAAAAGCACATCTTTGAAGAATGGTCCCCGACTCACAAACGGCAGTGCGGTCGGCGATAGATCAGGCCCCTGCCTGGATCACCTTTGCCACTGTTTCCCCCCCCACCCCACCCCAGCAGCATCGAATTCCAGAGCGAAATACAACAACGGTGACTTTCAGATCGTTTTCCAACAATCTAGAAACTTGACTGGGAACTTAGCGATGGGAATTGTGGGTCAGAGTCACATGCGTTATGTCGTACCTCAAACGGTGATCGTTTGAAGCTTTGTTGAAGAATTTGCACCACTTAATCCGGAACGTGGCCATGCCAGGATACACTAACCATTTCTCGTTCCCCAGATGCTACCTGATCTACTGAATGTTTCCAGCGTTTCCTTTTTTTAATATCAGATTTCCGGATATATAGATGGGACAGGTTTAGATGGTTATGGGCCAGACGCAGGCAGGTGGAGCTAGTGTAAATGGGACACGTTGGTTTGTGTGGGCAAGTTGGGCTGAAGGGCCTGTTTCCACGCTGTATGACGCTACGATTTCCAGCATCTGCAGCTTTTGTTGATTTTCACTTCTGGAAAACTAGGTCCACCCAACAAAATGTCGGACTGGGGCTATTTATTCTGTAACTACGAACACTCTGCCAATCACCCCATTCGCTAACAACAAGCCCTGCTCCACTCTAGTCCCCTGTTCCGCCAACCGCATCTAAACATCCCCAACTTTGGCACAAATCTGGAGGTGTCGATGAAGAAACAGATATTTTCTCCTCCACCCCCCCACCAACCAAACTAATGTTCCAATCCTCTCCCTACCCTACCCGACCATCGTTTATGGCCCCCATCACCTCCTCAGCACAAGCACTGACCAACCCATAACCTTGGCCGAACACAGCGCAAGGCTCTTCCCTGACCTGGGAAACCAACACAGGGTTGACTGGGCCAAGTCATTGACCATTCCGATGACCTGGACCTAGCCTTGACCAGAAGGGCATGCTGCACATCACCAGCCATGTTTGAATGCATCCAAGGTACCGATATTGACAACTGAAGTCTCCAGAGGAGCCCATTAACCAATGCAAGCATTGGCCCTCGCGGCAAACAGGGGCCTTGAGCCTCTCTAGGCTAACAGGTGATAGACACAAACGGCTGGAGTAACTCAAACTAAAGAAGGGTCTCGACCCAAAACTTCACCCATTCCTTCTCTCCAGAGATGCTGCTTATCCCGCTGAGTTACTCCAGCTTTTTCTTTCTATCTTCGGTTTAAACCAGCATCTGCAGTTCCTTCATACACACTAGGCTAACAGGCGCTTTGAGCCGAGGCCAATGTGTTCTTACGGGTAATAAGAGCAGAAAATTCTGCAAATATTCAGCAGGTTGGGCAGAAACCAAGGGGGAATAAAGTTGACATTTTAGATCATTGGCCTCTTGTTTGACGATAGACGTGGTGCGTGAAGTCCATTTGTTTCCTCAGAAATCATATGACCAGCTGAGTAAATTCAGCATTTTCTAATGTTATTTCTAGCATCTCCAGAAACTTGATTTAGTTTTGACATCTTTAGATGTTTACTCTGTTAAAGAAAAACACAAAAGGATGCCATTCAGCCCATTGACGTATACCGGCTCCCTGCAGGTCAATCCTATTAGCCCCATTCAACCCCTCCTTATTTCCCCTCTACTCCTGCAACTTATTCGCTCCCATTTTTGATTTTGTTTTGCCACTCATTGACATCTTGGGCAATTAATAGAGTTCTGTTAACCTGCCAACGGTATATACCTTTGAAATGTGGTAGGAAACTGGAGCTCCCAGGAAAATCTACGCAGTCACAGGAAGAATGCGTAAACTCCACATAAGATAATACCCAAGGTCAGGTCTGATTCCAGGGGACACAAGGAACTGCAGATGCTGGTTTACAAAAAAAAAACTACGAAGTGCTGGAGTAACTCAGCGAGTCAGGCAGCATCTCTGGAAAACATAGATGGTGATCGCTTTGGGTCTGAAGAAGGGTTGGGATCCAAAACTTTGCCTATCCATGTTCCTGGAAATGGGACACTGCAGCACTACCTGCTGCTCCATTAGGCTCCACCTTGGAGGATATAAACAGTTAACATGAGGAATTAATATTGTCCAAGAATCTACTATAAGACACATAATGCTGGAGTAACTCAGCTGGACAGGCAGCATGTCTGGAGAGAAGGAATGGTTGATGTTTTGGGTCAAGTCCCTTCTTCAGACCCAGATTTTAGTGCGTTGGACCATTGCGAGGTGACATCTCTTACACTGCAGCATTTGAATCCACATTTTGTGTTGGAGACAGGTTAAAACGCCCAGTCATGTAATTAAACCACTGGCCCCAAATGACCTGGAGTGTCTGCTCTGTAAACCCAAGGTTCGGACATTTCTACATCCTCACATCAAAAACATGCAGATTATTAAAGCCAAATGGTCCCACGAGGTCGAAAATTTCCTTCATCTGTCTAATGTCCTGATCTGAAACGTCACCCATTCCCTTTCCCCTGAGATGCTGCCATTTTGTGTCTATCTTCAGTGTAAACCAGCATCTGTACTTGCTTCCTACACACAACGTGTATCTTTACACAACAAAAGCATCTAGGTATACGTGACAATAAACAACTCATTTTGGTCACACAGATCCTATTTTGAAGCCTCTGCCAATGACACATAAAGATATTACCCAGCAGTTTCTCCTGATCTTTTTATCAAACAGGAATGTAAATCTCTACCTCTGTCTGATGTGATTGCCGGTCTCATCTCCAGGAAACAACATGGCCTGAGTCTGATATAATGGGGACAAGCCCCACTCCCAGAAATGAAGCCTAAAACGCAAGCTAAAACTCCAATGTAATACCGAGTACTACATTGCGCAATGCTGGAGGTTGTGTCTGATCAGTGAGAAGCAAGCAGAAACTCCACACTCCTCATGGGGGGTTGGTTGTGAAAGATTCATTGGCAGTGCCAGAAGAGGGAATAGGTTGTTACATTTGCCAACAGTAATCGCTGATCTCAGTGAAATCTGGTCATTGTAGATTTTGTCCAACTAAAGTAAGTCTCAATGTAACTCACATAGATATCCCTAGTCTATGGAGGCTTCCTGATGCCCCTGGAAAGCATTACATTAGACGGTCGTTGCAAAGCTAGTCACCATCAATTTGCCCTTTCACAAACTGATGCCAAATTTCCTTCGAAGGCCTGGTCTAACTTGCTGCTGCCATGCCAACAGATTTTTAGTCATCTTGGTATGGGGGGGACGAACAAATTCTAGGTAACGGTACATCATTCTTACATTTATTTAGTCCACATCTATCAGTAATGGCCAAAGTAATCGAAGATAAACACAAAGTGCTGGAGTAACTCAGTGGGACAGGCAGCATCTCTGGAGAGAAGGAATGGCTGACGTTTCGGGTCGAGACCCTTCTTCAGTGCAGAGAAGCTTCCTGTCCCGCTGATTTACTCCAGCATTTTGTGTCTATCTTCGGTTTAAACCACGGTGGCGCAGCGGTAGAGTTGCTGCCTTACAGTGAATGCAGCGCCAGAGACCCGGGTTCGATCCCGACTACGGGTGCCGTCTGTATGGAGTTTGTACGTTCTCCCCGTGACCTGCGTGGATTTTCTCCAAGATCTTCGGTTTCCTCCCACACTCCAAAGACGTACAGGTTTGTAGGTTAGTTGGCTTGGTATAAATGTAAATTGTCCCTCGTGGGTGTCGGATGGTGTTAATGTGCGGGGATCGCTGGTCGGCGCGGAGCCGGTTGGCCGAAGGGCCTGTTTCCACACTGTATCTCTAAACTCTAAACATGGCCAAAGTAATCATGTAATGTCTTTCCCTGACTGGTTAGTACGCAACTAAAACTTTTCACTGTACCTCGGTGCACGGGACAATAAACAAAACGCAAAAGTAAAAAGGTAGTTACAACAAATAAATAACACATGTAGTCTCTTTTGTTTTGTTTTGCCAACAATATGCAACGGTTAAAGTTTATATGCACAAGCTGTGCAGTCACAAGTGTTGGGACAGGCCTGGCTGGCCACAAGCCTGCTACTCATATATTACTAATCGTGAAATCCAATTTGTGACATCTGGATTTAAAAACAGCCACATGTGCTTTAGTGGCTGATGTACAGGGTCCAGATAGAACAGGGGATCTTCGGGGAAATTAAAACTCCAGATGATGCTAATAAATTTTAAGCTTGCCAAAATGCTTTTGAGGAGGAAGTAACCCAGACAATTAACCCATGCATTTTTTTAAAAAATCACTTAACCTGGATATTGGATGGTATTGATTGGAAAATTTAATTCTAAACGTTCAAGCAACTTAAAGTAAACACCGAAGATCGACACAAGAAGCTGGAGTAACTCAGCGGGGGACAGGCAGCATCTCTGGAGAGAAGGAATGGGTGATGTTTCGGGTCGAGACCCTACTTCAGAGTAAACACCGTTGCCTTAATATTGCAAACACTCCAAGGGAGGTAGATTTGAACAAGGATTAAAGTTGGAAAATGCACAGAAAGTCCAGTATTCAATAGTCAATTTGCTTACTGCCCATTTATTTTGGCAGAGATCAAATGTAAATAAACAAGGAGACCGTGGAGAACAAGGAGAAACACGTAGGGCAGCGCAGTGGTAGAGTTGATGCCCTACAACACCAGAGACCTGGGTTCGATCCTGGCTACGGGTGCTGTCTGTACAGAGTTTGCACGTTCTCCCTGTGACCTAGTTGTTTTTTCCCGGGTGCTCCAGTTTTCTCCCACACTCTAAAGACGTACAGGTTTTGTAGGTTACTTGGCTTCTGTAAATTGTCCCTAGTGCATAGGATAATACTAGTGTATGGGCTGATCGCTGGTCAGCGCGGACTTGGTGGGCCGAAGGGCCTGTTTCCATTCTGTATCTCTAAACTAAAATAAATTCGCAAGCAGAGAAAGACCATGCCTGAATGGTGTCACAGTGCATTAAGAGACGAGGAGAGTTCAGAGCCTGCACTGCTGTAGATTAGCTGTCTAAACAGAAAGTGTTGAAGTGGATTGAACAGCAAAAGGCAATCCAGCCTAAGGAACTCAAAAGAGCTTGACAGAGGGATAATCAATTCTCTACCTTAAAAACATAGTAGAGCCTTATCACACTCCATCACTGAATACTTCAGTGAGATTTAGAATACTTCCAAACTTACTTTTGACGCACGGGAGAATGGGTTAAGTAAAAATTAAATGGGAGAACTGTTTATTGAAAAGAGCAACACCATTTGATTTATTCTGCTTTGTGGAGCATTTTAATGATAGATCCGTGACTGCTGTGCAAAAGGGCTGTGCGTGCATTAACTATGATTTCAATATGTAAACATTCTGATTTGAATATGTATAGGATAACATTTCCTCATTACGTTAGTGCATCCTTTCATTTGTCACAAAGTTTAACCCTGTATTTTCCAGACAGTTGAGCACAACAGCTGGGGCCAAAACTGATCCAACCATCTCTCATCCAAACGTCCAGTCTTCAGCACAACCCAAGTTGGAAAGGGCGAGGCGTTTGACTCGTGAAAAAAAATCAATTTCTGACCTCGTGCACAATAAAAACAATTCTTGACAAAGTCAGGATTCTTCTTCAGAATCTTCTTTAATGTCTCGGAGCTCCAGCGTCTCTGGCCAGCTCCCCAAGTACAACTGCCCAAGTAAGGAAGCCTGCCCATTAAAAGCAGTTCGAACCAAATGACGCAAGCCCGAGTGATGGAGGTGCCGTTAACACTGCAAGAGGTGGGGCCACGTCTTCTCGCCACTGAGCCGAGTTGGCGATCTGCCACTCCACCACTTTTCCCAAAACCATTAACTCTTGTCTGAATGTGCAGTAAGGAACTGCAGATGGCAGTTTAAACCGAAGATAGACAGAAACAACTGGAGTAACTCAGTTGTCTAAACATGGACGAAAAATAAGATTGCGAATCTTACCCCGGTGGTCCAGGGAGCCATTTTGTCCATTCGGTCCATGCCTTCTCCAGAGGGTGTGATCCCAGTTGCCCTTCTTCGTATTCCTCAACACCTTAGCAACCTTTTCTCTCTCACACATGCCCATCAAAGCCTTTTCGATTCTTTAGACGCTCGGTGTAATTTATATACTAGCTCATAAATTAATCTTCCAGCACCTCTTTGCAATGGAGGCAGGAAGGCGGAGCACATTGAGAAACTCTACGCAGAGAGCGCCAGAGGATCGGGATCGAATCCCAGTGGCTGGAACTGAGAGGCAGCTGCACCACAGTTGTCTCAAACATAAGATCCATGGCAACAACGCAAAAGGTGCAGCCAGACCAGAGCCCTGTGTTGAGGAAGTTAACCTGGTGTATCAGCTTACAACAGGGATGTGTATGTTAACTAGCAATGAACAAGTTCTTAGCATGTGGGAAAAACCAACTGCAGATGCTGGTTTACACCGAAGATAGACACAAAATGAGTGAGTAAGTCAGTGGGTCAAGGCAGCATCGCTGGAGAAAAGAAATATGTGACGTTTCCTATTCCCCTTCTCAGTTACTCCAGCATTTTGTGTCTATCTTCAATGAACAAATTCAAACTGTCTGAACAAATTGCAGAGAATGCAATGGAAGCAAACAGCCCTTTGAGAAGTCTTTGCATACATTAGATGAGCCAAAACGGTTCCCATGGGTGGGTGAATCAGGGAAGGTTGGATGAAGGTTTCATTATAGACATAATGAAAGTAAAAATACCGCAGATGCTGGAAATATGAAGTAAAAACAGAAAATGCTGGAGACACTGGACAGGTCGGGTAGCATTTGTGGACAATGAACTAGAGTTTGCTTTTAAGGACAGAGAACGCTAATCTATCGATGTGTAATTCTTTCAGTCTGTCCATCCCTCCCACATAGAGTCTTGGTGTCTTACAGTGTGGAAACAGGCCCTTTGGCCCAACCTGCCCACACTGGCCAATGTGTCTCATCTGCACCAGTCCTCCCTGCCTTCATTTGGCCCATCCTCCTTGATCGCTCTTGGCAACTTGCTATTTTCTCTCTCCAACCCCGACAAAGAGTCTTTGACCTGAATGCTAACTCACCCCCTTTGACTAGTTTGGTGATTTCAGCATTTTCTGTTTTTATTTGTGGCAACACATCTCTGTAAAGAATGATTTGAGTGTGCTTTGGGTTTAGCTTGGTTTAAGATGTGGTCTGTTGAAAGACCAAAAACAAATCAGTTCTGGGCGAGAAAATATACATCTCGCTGACGGAGCATCAAAATGAAGATCACACCAGACACGTCGCTCAACTACTGCTACCTAATATTTACAAAAGTGTATTTATGAACGGTCACTATGACCCTCTTCACGCTTGCACCTTAACTTGGCCTTTGTTCAAGTTCAAACAAGTTCAACAACTTCCACTCTCCAGCAATTGCAGTCCACTCATAAGCTGCCGTTTGCTTTTCCCCTCCTCCTCAGGTATTTTAGATGTGAATTGCTGTTTCTTTTTGTTATTGCTCTTTCAGATACACCTTGACCTGACCACCCCCTTTCACCAGTCTCCACTACCATTAACTATCTCCTGAAAGATATCCTCAAGAATTTCCCTTTGGAACCCACCGCTCCTATCCCCATTCTCCAAAACATAAAACCTTTCGCAGTTTTGTCAGCATCGTTGATCTGAAACATTCTCCCTCTCCCTCTCCCCCTCTCCCCCTCTCCCCCTCTCTCCCTCTCTCCCTCTCTCCCTCTCCCTCTCCCTCTCCCTCTCCCTCTCCCTCCCTCCAGATGCCACCTGACCTACTGAGTGTTTCATAGTGTTCTCGGCTTTCATTCCCAATAAGGGCTGGCGTGTGTCCTCTCATCTGGAAGCACAATCATGGCAAGGCTAAGCTAGTGGCATTTTCCAAATGATAAACGTTAATTGTTGGACATAAACTGGAAGCTTTGTGTTCAAGGCATGAATCAGGCTTATCAATATAGCTTCCAAGATTAAGCATCAAGTGTCAACTTAACTATAGTATACTTCAAGGGATCAGTCTTACCATACACCAAGTATTACCACTCACACAATTCCAGCCAACTAAAGCTCCAGCAAACAAAACTGTCTCCTTTAAGATTCTCCTTGAATCCACTTTTTGGCACTCACAATATATATATTTTTTCCACACAGGGAAATCTTTTCAAAAGACTCAAAGTTCCAAGTCCCGTCAATTCAGTACCATGCAAGTGCAAATGGTGGGAATCAATAGCAGTATTGATTTGAAAGCACTGATGCAATGCAAGGAACAGCCAGCAGTTCAGTCAGCAAGAACCCCACCACATAGTTCACACTTCGAACACTTGAATGACCTACACTGCCAACTATTTATCACTAGCGTGCACAGTGTTTATGAAAAAGTTCTGTTGCTGTAGAAACAATGAGCTGCGTTGACTCCTTTATCTGGCTCCAGTTGCACTCAATCTACAGGCTGAAGATTTAATGCTGAGAGCGAGCCATTATTAATTATTCTTATTGATTGCAGGTTATAAGCAGGGGTGACAACCGGTCCCACTTACACATAACACTGCACGCTAAACCAAGAAAGGACAAGCAAGGAATTGGAGATGCTGGTTTACAACAAAAAAAAGGACTGGAGTAACTCATCGAGTCAGGCAGCATCTCAGGAATCGGTGAAGTTTTGGGTCAGGACTCTTCTTCAGACTGATTGTGTGTTTGGTGGGGGGGTTACAGAAAACAGCTGGAAGAGAGGAGGGAGGGGCAGGAGAAAGCCTGGCATGTGACAGATGGACCAATGACACCACTCTCTTGAATTCTCTGACTCCATCACAGGGGACAGAGTTTGACATCTTCTACAAGCCTGCAGACACCCACAGTTATCTGGACTACACTTCCTTTGTACCCTGCCACATCGCTAACCCCTACTCTCAATTTCTCCTCTTAGGAGCAGCATCTGCTCTTAAGAGAAGACACTTCTTCAGACTCTGGGGAGTGGGAAACGAGAGATAGAGTTTGAGTTTAGTTTAATGTCACGTGTACCTAGGTACAATGAAAAGCCTTTGTTACGTGCAGAAAGACAACACACGATTATGATCGAGCCATCTACAGTGTACAGATACATGATAAAGGGAATAACTTGAATAATGTTTCGTGCAAAATAAAGTCCAGTAAAGTCCGATCAAAGATAGTCCAAGGGTCCCCAATGAGGTCGATAGTAGCTCATGACGGCTCTCTAGTTGTTAGGAGGATGGTTCAATTGCCTGTTAATATCTTAGCACGTGGTACACGCCCACAACTACCCAACAGTGTTAGAAGCAGGAACTAAGTCAACTTTTATTCCTCCACCCAAGCCTGGGGCCAGAGACAAGCTCAGCACCACCCCTCTGAAGTACTAAATACGATGTTTGTTCCACAGTGCTTTGACCCACATAGCCAATGCAATGCCTCTGAAGTGCAGTGATTATTGCAATGAATGAAACATGGTAGAAATTTAGACACAGCAACCTCCCACAAACGGCAATTTGAGCCGAAACCAAAAGGCTGGAGGAACCCTGGCAGCATTTCTGGAGGGAATGGTCAGATGATGTTTCTGGTTGGAACTGAAGATAGACACAAAAAGCTGGAGCAACTCAACGGGTCAGGCAGCATCTCTGGAGAAAGGAATAGGTGACGTTTCGGGTCGAGACCCTTCCTCAGACTGAGAGTCAGGGGAAACGAGAGATACAGAAGGTACACAGAACAAATGAATGAAAGATATGCAAAAAGCAACGATGATCAAGGACAGGTGGAGACCACAATGATCCATTGTTGGCTTGGGCTAGGTGATAACGAGTTATATGGACTGTGAAACTCAACAAGACGACAGTGAAACTAGTACGATGACCAGGGTGGGGGAGGGATCGAGAGAGATGGGATGCAAGGGTTACTTGAAGTCACAGAAATCAGTATCGTAAGCTATGGTTTGGGACCCTTCTTCAGACTTCAAAGTTTGAAGGGTCTAAACATGAAACAATGTAAGTCCATTCCTTCCACAGATGCTGGCTGACCTGCTGAGTTCCTCCCGCCTTTTGCTCAAGCCTCTCGTGCCTCCATTTATCAGCAAATATGATGTTGATCTGATTGATAGCTTCCATCATGTTAATCGACCCAGCTGAGAGGGAGAACATTAATGCACTTCCCAATTCTACCAGACCTTTAACATCCACCCGAGAGGTTTGATGGGGGCCTCAGTTTAAGACCTCATTCAAAGAGATGGCACAGGAACAGGTGATGATATAATCTCACCAGTGTTACTGCGTGTTAAGTTGTGCCCTGAAGTTCTCTGAATAGGGAACTAGAATCAACAAATCTATGACTCCAAAGGTAGTTTATAAATGCAATTAAAGGAAAGAGGGCGCAGCAGTAGAGTTGCTGCCTTAGAGTGCCAGAGACCCGGGTTCAATCCTGGCCAGGGGTGCCGTCTGTACGGAGTTTGCACGTTCTCCCTGTGACCACGTGGGTTTTCACTGTTGCCTTAATAGGGAGACACGGGAATGCGGCCACTTGGCCCTCGTCTATTGATACGTGGAGCTGCTGACGTACACGCTCACTCCAAAGCATTGGGCACCAATTGACTCCGTTTCAGGGGCATGACTGAACGCTCGACCATTGAAGCATCTTGCACCTGGCCTATCTGGGATTGATATTCTCTAGGATTCACCCCCCCCCCCCCCGAAACACCTACATCCTTCCTTTGTCCCGCCCCCCCTGAAACGGTGGCCGAGCACTTCAACTCCCCCTCCCATTCCCAGTCTGACCTTTCTGTCATGGGCCTCCTCCAGTGCCATAGTGAGGCCCACCGGAAATTGGAGGAACAGCACCTCATATTTCGCCTGGGCAGTTTGCAGCCCAGTGGTATGAACATCGACTTCTCCAACTTTAGATAGTTCCTCTGTCCCTCTCTTCCCCTCCTCCTTCCCAGATCTCCCTCTATCTTCCTGTCTCCGCCTACATCCTTCCTTTATCCCGCCCCCCCTGACATCAGTCTGAAGAAGGGTCTCGACCTGAAACGTCACCCATTCCTTCTCTCCCAAGATGCTGCCCGACCTGCTGAGTTACTCCAGCACTTTGTGAAGAAATACCTTCTTTAGGATTGGGCGGCAGAGGTGGGCGGAACCTGGACCAAGGTCCTGGATGAAGGGTGGTAGGCAAACTGGTCCGAATGAGCAAACTCCTTCGAGCCTCCTCGGATTGGAAAGAGTTCCCAAATTGGGGAGACCTTGTACATTCATTCCTTGTGGAGTCCAGATTAACCATCCAACTCGTCTAAGGCATCCCACAAATGCACCAATCGTTCCTGCTGCCTCCAATCGCACTCAAACTTTCACCCACTGCTTTCTGTGACTTTTCAATTTTAAAGTCAATGGTTTATTGCTCTGAGACTTCTCACATTTCAGGTCAGCGGTCATCCCTTCCCCTTGCATCCTGGACATTTCTACGTTAACCACAAGGGGGGAAAAAAAAATCAAACAAAAGCAGATGTTGGAAATCTAAAACAGAAAATGCTTCAGAATGGGCAGCATCTGCGGCGGGAGAAACAGGTTAAGTAGAGTGTCTAGGAAGGAACTGCAGATGCTGGTTTCAACCGAACATAGACGCAAAAAGCTGGTTTAAACCGAACATAGACGCAAAAAGCTGGTTTAAACCGAACATAGACGCAAAAAGCTAGAGAGAAGGAATGGGTGACGTTCTGGGTTGAGAACCTTCTTCGTTTGAGACCGGGGAAGGGGAATAGGAAGGAAAGGTAGAACCAAGCACAACAACCTCAGGATGGGAGAGATTAAATTAATCAATCAACTAATCTTGTTTCAAATTTCCAGCTTTTACAGTCGATGGATTTTACATAGAAACATAGAAAATAGGTGCAGGAGTAGGCCATTCGGCCCTTCGAGCCTGCACCGCCATTCAATATGATCATGGCTGATCATCCAGCTCAGTAACCTGTACCTGTCTTCTCTCCATACCCCCTGATCCCTTTAGCCACAAGGGCCACATCTAACTCCCTCTTAAATATAGCCAATGAACTGGCCTCAACTACCTTCTGTGGCAGAGAATTCCACAGACTCACCACTTAAATTTAGTGTTATGTTCAGAAGGTTATAATGATTCTGATCTAAAGTCATGCTATGGTCCCTCGCAAGGTGTGCTTCCTTATAATAAGGGCGGCACAGTGGTGCACCGGTAGCGTTGCTACCTTATCGCGCCAGAGACCCAGGTTCAATCCCGACTACGGATGCTGTCTGTGCAGAGTTTGTACGTTCTCCCTGTGACCGCGTGGGTTTTCTCTGGGTGCTCCAGTTTCCTTCCACACCCCGAAGACGAACAGGTTTGTTGTTAATAGGCTTCAGTAAAATTGTAAATTGTCCCTCGTGTATAGGATAGTGTTAGTGGACAAGGTGATCGCTGGTCAGCATAGACTCAGTGGGCCGAAGGGCCCACTTCCCACGCTGTATCTTTAAAGTGAATTTGTGGATTCTCTGCCACAGAAGGCAGTGGAGTCCAATTCACTGGATGAATTTAAAAGAGAGTTAGATAGAGCTCTTGGTGCTAGTGGGATCAAGGGGTATGGAGAGAAGACCGGCACGGGGTACTGATTATGGATGATCAGCCATGATCACAATTAATTGGTGGCTCTGGCTCGAAGGGCAGAATGGCTTCCTCCAGCACCTATTTTTTTCTACGTAAAGTCTAAAGTAAGCAAAGTAGGTGTAAACTGAAGAGGACTAGGTCAGGTTAGAACCAAAGTGACAGGCGGCCAGGGTGAGGGGTTAAATGTGAAATGGAGGGAAAGGCACTGAGGGCTTGCCCAATCCACATTCAATTCCCCCACCCTGCTGATTGGTTAGCAATGCAAAAGAAATGTTTCCACCATATTTCGGCACTTGTGATGATGATAAACCAATATCAGCATTGCTGTCCAGTTCCAAATGTTGCCAATTTCTGGATGAAATCTGAAGATAAATCTTTATTTGCCCACTCAGGAATACACCTTCTCCCATTCAAAGGTGAGTGCAGAGTTCTCTTGGCCAATACCAATCTCGCAGATGATTATCTGAACAGATTTAGAGTTTAGAGATACAGCGCAGAAACAGGGCCTTCGGCCCAACTAGTCCGCGCCGACCAGCGACCCCAGTGCACTAACAGTATCCTACGCACTAGGGGCAATTCACAATTTCTACCAAAGCCAAATAAACCTACAAATCTGTACGTATTTGGAGTGTGGGAGGAAACCAGAGCTTCTGGCGAAAACCCACATGGTCACGGGGAGAAGGTACAAAACTCCGTACAGACAGCACCCGTAGTCAGGATCGAACCCGGGTCTCTGCCGCCGTAAGGCAGCAACAATACCGCTGCGCCTGTGAGCAGGTTGTTTTCTGTTGTTGTTTGCTAGATCATGCAATTTACAAATGGGCTGACTAGTTTGTAATAATCCCGTATCAGCATAGTTATAAAGTACTGGAATGGCTATAAACAAGGCTCTCCTTCAACAGATGGATAAACTTCAAAGAGTTGTGCAAAATTAAGTTTTATTGTGGTAATTTGCAAAAGTTCATAGTTATATTTGTTTCTGGGTGAATTGATATGAAGTGATATAAACTAAAATATTTAAATAATCTCATTAAATCCCATCTGTGTTGCATTTTTCTTCGAGTTACTGATAATGTGTTTTTTTAAATGAAAGATGGATTGCAGCTTACTGCTTTGAAGTCAGCATCTGCCGTTCCTTGCCTCTACAGGTTTACTGCTCTGATTAGTCTGTGCACAGTATCTGCAGCAGCAAACTGGCCATTTGTGGGACTTGGATGGGACGGGCAGGTGGAAACCACCAGCAATGGCCGGAGGGAAGGTTGTAGACCCCCAGGACAGGAGTGACGTCAGGTACCAGATGACATGGAGGAGACCCACCCAAGATCAGGTGTTGCACTAAACACATTTCAGATGGGACCCAAGTTACAAGGCACTTCAGCCTGTCCAAACCGAGTAAAATGTGGGGCTGCTACTCCTGGAAGGGATATTAATGTTGGGGGAGTCCAGAACAAGGGGCCACAGTTTAAGAATAAGGGGTAGGCCATTTAGAACGGAGATGAGGAAAAACTTTTTCAGTCAGAGAGTTGTGAATCTGTGGAATTCTCTGCCTCAGAAGGCAGTGGAGGCCAATTCTCTGAATGCATTCAAGAGAGAGCTAGATGGAGCTCTTAAGGATAGAGGAGTCAGGGGGTATGGGGAGAAGGCAGGAACGGGGTACTGATTGAGAATGATCAGCCATGATCACATTGAATGGCGGTGCCGGCTCGAAGGGCCGAATGGCCTCCTCCTGCACCTATTGACTATTGTCTATTAAAGGAAGGGAACGTTATTTTTGAAAAACATAGACATCTCCTAATTCAATTCCATTATGATTAAAATGTTCCTGCCTTGCACTGATTTTAATGAAAACCTTCCTAACTTGAATTGCCACGTCAGTGGATATTATTTTTAAGGTGGAGATTGACAGATTCTTGATTAGTATGGGTGTCAGGGTTATGGGGAGTAGGCAGGAGAATGGCGTTTAGATGGGAAGATAGATCAGCCATGATTGAATGGCGGACCAGACTTGATGGGCCGAATGGCCTAATTCTGCTCCTATAACGCAGGATGGCCACACAGCACTGTGCAGAACCTCTAATTTCCCTCAAACTTTCCCTCACCCTGTGCTTTGCAATTTGGAGCCGTGTGGATGTAGAGAGTTCAAAAGTGCACATTGATTTGAATCATTCACACACACACATTCAGTTGTGTAATTTCTGCCCGCACCCTCACTGCCTTCCGGCAAGTCAAATAGAGTCAGAGCCATAGAGTCTTACAGCGTGGTAACAGATCGCCCGGCCCAACTTGCCCACACCGGCCAACATGTCCCATCGACACTAGTCGCACCTACCTGCATTTGGTCCAAATCCCTCAAAACCTGTCCTCTCCATATACCTGTATTAAATTATGCCTCAACTACCTCCTCTAGCTCATTCCATGCACCTACCACCCTTTGCATGAAAATCTTATCCTTTGGATTCTTATTAAATTTTCCCCTGCTCACCTTAAACCTGCCCTCTGGTTCTCGATTCCCCTACTCTGGGCATTATTTAAATTGGTGAGGTGTGGCAGCCAAGGCTCGAGTCTGGGGCAGCCTCGGTCTCTCTGCACTCCAAGGGGAATGATCCAAGATTACATCTCAATCGCCGAAAAGGCCAATGTGCCCATCCCAGGATGTGGTGCCCAAAGCTGACAGCAGCTCAAGGTCTCGGGTTCACTGTAACGTGGTCCATTATTGCACAAAGCCAGGCTCAGCACTGAGCCCCCTGCAGCAAGGAGGCGTGTGACGATGTCTTGCAGCAATCAAGATTAAGGTTTCAAGATCAATTTATTGTCAAATGTACCAATTAAGGTACAGTGAAATATGAGTTTCCATACAGCCATACTAAGTGAAAAGCAACAAGACACACAGCCACATAAAATAAAATTTAACATAAACATCCACCACAGCGGATTCCACATTCCTCACTGTGATGGATGGTAATAAAGTTAAATCAACTTCCTCTTCTTTGTTCACCCGCGGTCGGGGCTGTTGAACCGTCCGCAGTCGCCGCTGTCGACTGTCCGAGGCCCTCGTATCGGGATGATCGAAACTCCCCGCGTCGGGACGGTTGAAACACTCTCCGCGGCATGGAGCTCCCGAGTCGGCCTCTTCTTACCAGAGACCGCGGGCTTCACGATGTTGAAGTCCACAGGCCCCGCGGATGGAGCTCTCCACAATCGATCCTCGGCAAAGGATCGCAGCTCCACGATGTTAATGTCCGCGCCGTGCCCGCGGCTTGAAGCGCCGGGCTGGTCTACAGGAAAGGCTGCCAACTCCTCGATGTTAGGCCGCAGAGGGGACGGAGATATGATACGGAGAGAAATCGCATGTTCGTATCGTATGGACCCATGTTGCTTCGTTTGAAACCATTTCATCGGCCATAAAGGACACAGAATGTGCAAAAAGGCACTCAGCAAGAACGTCTTTTTTTAAAGACGTTGTATTACGGGTTTATAATCTCCGGTCGCTAACAGGAGTTTCTGCAGGTAAATTGATTCATACTTCATGTGACACGTCACAGTGAAATTTGTTGTTCGGCCTACCATACACCAAGTATGCAAAGAGTTGCCATGTATAGGGCACTGGCAAAGTATTCAATGTACTCCCCCCCCCATGGCCCCTCTTTAGCCCTTGATTATTTTCTTGATTAGTATGGGTGTCAGAGGTTATGGGGAGAAGGCAGGAGAATGGGGTTAGGAGGGAGAGATAGATCAGCCATGATTGAATGGCAGAGTAGACTTGATGGGCCAAATAGCCTAATTCTAGTCCTATTCTATATGACCCCCCCCCCTCCATGTCGGGCCCACCGACCTCCGGCACCCACCGTGGGTTGATAAATGCATCAACCGATTTAGCTGCAAGTCTGCTTTATTTAGATATAAACAGGATTCTTCACAGCCACTGACACTATTGCCTGAACCCTGTGCCTCACCAAGCTAAGATGGAACCGTGAAAGAGTCCTGGAACAAGCTCTTTGGTCGTTTGGGTCTGGCGAGTTCCTGATAATAAAGGTGCCTTCGATTCATTTAAAACTCCCAATAAAAACGAAGGGAGATCAGAGGGGCAAATTGATGATGTGTCAGAAGCAGCTTAGCAGAAGCGCCATCTGCACGGGCCCAAGCCGACCCCTATCTGGAAACTATTCAGCTGCCTCGACAGGGAGCTGCTGGATCCACAGAGGCAGTGGGAGCATCCGACAGGCTTTGGGTATTTGTTTTAGCTCAGCCGAGAAATCAGTCACCCTGAACGAAAATAAAATCAATGGCAGATGTCAAACCAACACAGTATCCAAGGGGAGGGTTGAGATTGAAAGGGCCACTGTGTGTATCACAATTATTTAGTGTTGCTCATCGACAAATGAAACATTTCAATGCTGGAGCCTAGATTTACTTCATTGAATAAAAAGAGAAACGATAATTATCCCCAAATCTCTCTACACAGCATTGCACATGATGAAGGGTCTCGACCCAAAACATCACCCATTCCTTCTCTCCAGAGATGCTGCCTGTCCCGCAGAGTTACTCCAGCATTTTGCATCTATTGTTGCTCATGGTGACTTTAGGTCATAGATTCAAAGAGTATTACAGCATGGAAACAGGACCTTCGGCCCAACTTGTCCACACCGGCCAACATGTCCCATCTCTACGAGCTTTGCATTTGGCCCATATATCCCTCTAAACCTGTCCTATTCATGTAAATGTTTCTTAAACGTTGCGATGGTACCAGCCTCAACTACCTCCTCTGGCAGCTCGTTCCACACAGAGGAGGTAGTTGAGGCAGGTACAGGTCAAACTATTTTAGCAACTGGAAGATATATGCCACAAAGCATGTACGTCTCAGAGTGCAGTGGATTTGCTGAGACCCACCACTTGGCTCCCCACACCCCAGTGACGAGTGGACTGGGGAGAGAGGCTCTTAACTTGGGCAGGGATACCACCAGTCCTTCTGAACAAAGCAAAGCAAAGCATCATCTGCAGGGTCGGGGGAAGAGCAAAGCAAAACAACTTTACAGAGAATAAAACAAATGCAGTTTAAACAAAGTTCTGGGAGAATTCATGTCCATAAGTCATAGGAGCAGAATTATGCCATTCTGCACATCAGGTCTACTCTGCCATTCAATCATGGCTGATCAATCATTTCCTCGTGTCTCCATTCACCTGCCTTCTCCCAATAACCCCCGACTCCCTCGTTGAGATCTCTATACGTCAGACCCATCTCAACATGGTGGCCCCTTGATTACCAATCTTGAGTGTAATGAGAACCTGGTGGTGTCAGCCACTGATCACAGGGTCTTCAAATAGGACCATAAGGAAAAATTAAAATGCTACTAATCAAGAACCTATCAATCTCCACCTTAAAAAAATATCAATTTTCTTGGACTCCGCACCAATTAATGCCACAGATTCACCACCCTCTGACTAAAGAAATTCCTCCTCTTCTTCTTTCCAAAGTTTTGTCCTCTTATTCTGAGGCTATGGCCTCTGGTCTTACACTCTCCCACTAGTGGAAACATCATCTCCACATCCACTCTATCCAGGCTCCAAGATAATGATAAATTTCTCTGTACCTCAACTGGTACATGTGACAATACGCTGACTGTGAAACCTTAAATGCTGATGCAAACAGATCTGGAAAGCGAACTGAAGTTATTATTCCAGGAAAATTACCCAGTGAGGGAAGGGTCAATGACTGGTAATAATAGGTCTGTTTCTCTCTCCACACACATTGCCCGACCTTCTGAGTGTTTGCAGCCTTTTCTGTTTTTCTTTCAGATTTCTTACATCTATTATTTGACAAATAAAGATTTCTTACATCTATTATTTGTCTATTATCGTTCCCTTTTCCCCAGAGGGGATCTTATCGAAACATATAAGATTATTAAGGGGTTGGACACGTTAGAGGCAGGAAGCATGTTCCCAATATAGGGGGAGTCCAGAACCAGGGGCCACAGTTTAAGAATAAGGGGTAGGCCATTTAGAACGGAGATGAGGAAAAACTTTTTCAGTCAGAGAGTTGTAAATCTGTGGAATCCTCTGCCTCAGAAGGCAGTGGAGGCCAGTTCTCTGAATGCATTCAAGAGAGAGCTCTTAAGGATAGCGGAGTCAGGGGGTATGGGGAGAAGGCAGGAACGGGGTACTGATTGAGAATGATCAGCCATGATCACATTGAATGGCGGTGCTGGTTAGAAGGGCCGAATGGCCTACTCCTGCACCTATTGTCTATTGAGATGCTGCCTGTCCCGCCGAGTAACTCCAGCATTCTGTGTCTATCTTCAGTATAAACCAGCATCTGCTGTTCCTTCCTACACTCTTACATCTATTAATTGTTTACAATGACAAGGAATAAGCAATGATGACGTAAATTATTTATTTATTATCTATCTCTGTGGGCACAGAGTGGGTCTAAAGTCACATCTTACCAAACTGGCAAAGGAAGGGCCCCTTTCTCGGAATCTGTCCAATATTTAGCACTTAACTCGGCACTTACTATAAATGACCAGTGTGGTGTCATATCAGTAGAGAGTCTCAGAGTAATTCAGTCAGCAGCTACTGACAATAAAAAATATCAGCTGGCAGCAACATTGGCGCCAGAGAAAAGGAGTTAAAGCTCAGGTTCACTCGAGTATTGCTGCCGTTATGGATGGCGGAAGGGGTTAATGCTCCCTGCTGCTCGTGAAGAGAAGGCAGATTGGAATCAGGCAGTGGGGAGGAAGCAAGTGGAAGCCCGACACAGTGGGCTCTGTGGATGATGGATTGCCACACCACGCAGTACTGAGAGCTGCTGCCATCGTAAATCAGGATCAAGGTTGTATTGCTGGGGCGATGAGATTCGATTTGCCGTGATGAATGCTTCCCTGGGCCACATGAAGGGCAGCACGGTGGCACAGTCGTTACCCCACAGATTAAGTGCTTGTGGTTCAACCTCGACTTTGGTTTCCATCTGTGTAGGGTTTGCATGTTCTCCCTGTAACCACGTGGGTTTCCCCCCATCCCAAATGGTACATTAGTAGGTTAATTAACCACTGTAAATTGCTCAGGTGTAGGTGGGTGTCAATTGGATCAGAAAGCCAAAGAGGAAATTGGTTAGAACGTAAACAGTAAAGCACAGGAACAGGCCCTTCGGCCCACAATGTTTGTGCCCAACATGATGCATAGTTAAACTGATCTCACCTGCCTGTACATGATCCGTATCCCTCTTTTCCCTGCACTTCCACATGCCTATTAAACGCCACTATCATATCTGCTTGCACCACCGCCCCAGGCAATGAGTTCTGGGCCCCCATCATTCTCTGCATCCAAATAAAAACTTGTCCCGCGCATCTCCATTAAACTTTCCCCCTCTCACCTTATAGCTACGCCCTCTAACGTTGGCCGTTTCCACCCTGGGAATGGGGGAATTAAGTAGGGGGAATAGGATTGATGTGAATACACCCACAATCAGCAGGAACTTGACAAACTGATTACCCTCCTTCTGAATCACAAGGGTGCATGAGATTTGAGAAGTGTCTGGAACTAAGAAATCTATCTGAAGGTCAAGGCAACTTCTTCCGCCTGTGGCTTTAGGTTGCTGTTCTCCTGTTCCAATTGAACACTGCAGCCCCTTGTCTAGACTGATGCAGTGGCTGTACTGCTACCTGCAGGGAAAACCAGCAATACCAGAAACTTAACAGGCGACTCTACGCAACACAGCCGTGTCGACAAAAGAATTTGTACCATCACACAGAATCTTTCCATTTGACCAGGTTTTTAAGTTAACCAGCCATTGGATACAACATCTGGAAGTGCTTCAAAGCGAGATGCTTAGATTGACGTCGTTGAGATCTCTATACGTCTGACCCATCTCAACATGGTGACCCCTTGATTACCAATCTGGAGTGTAATGAAAACCTGGTGGCGTCAGCCACTGATCACAGGGTCTTCAAATAGCGCCATAAGGAAAAATTAAAATGTTATTACACTTGAAGGTGATATTTGAGATGCTCACTGCGCCGCAGAAAGGAATATAAATGTGGAATAGAACCAAGACATAAATAAGATTGGGACAAGGGAGAAACATGGTGCTCGAGAAGGTATGACAAGGAACACATAAAAAGCAGAAAAATATGGTAACACTCAGCCATTCAGGCAACATCCACGGAAAGAGAAATAATATTAATGTTTCAGGGCACCAACCCTTTGCCAGAACCGAGAAGGATTGCTGAAGACAGGAAGGGAAATATAATCATTAAGGTTGAACAAGGTGGAGACACACAAAAATACCACTGCAAAGCAGAGAAATCTCAAGGTAGAGTTGAATCTTTAAAGTTAAAGTTAAATGAACGGTATCACTAAATCATTGACAATAAAGTATAATTTAATCAAGATTTAGGTTTATTATTGTCACGTGTACTGAGGTACAATACTATTACATGCTGTCCAAATCACTTAATATTACGCAAACATACAAATCAAACTTAAGTGCAATAGATGGAGCAATAGGGAAAGATAGAGTGCAGAATCTACACCGATCAGCCAAAACATTATGACCACTGACAGGCGAAGTGAATAACATTGATTATCTTGTTACAATGGCACCTGTCAAGGGGTGGGATATATTAGGCAGCAAGTGAACAGTCAGTTCTTGAAGTTGATGTGTTGGATGCTGGAGAAATGGGCAGGAGTAAAGACCCGAGCGACTTTGACAAGGGCCAAATTGTTATGGCCAGACAACTGGGTCAGAGCATCTCTGAAACGGGAAGGCTTGTGGGGTGTTCCCGGTCAGCAGTGGCGAGTACCTACCGACAGTGGTCCGAGGAGGGACAAACCACGAACCGGCGACAGGGCGTTGGGCGCCCAAGGCTCACCGATGCTCGAGGGCAATGAAGGCTATCCCGTCTGGTCCGAACCGACAGAAGGTCTACTGTGGCACAAGTCACAGAAAATGTTAATGGTGGTCACGGGAGGAATGTGTCACAAGACACAGTGCATAGCACCCTGCTGCGTGTGGGGTCGCACACGAGGAGAAGCCAAATAACAATGGGGAAAATGCTGTTTGAGTTTGGTGGTGTGCACTTTCAAGTTTCTGGATTTTCTGCGCAATGGGAGCAGGAAGGAGGAGGAATGACTGGGGTGGAAAAGGTCTTTCAAATCGCATGGTTTTGATTTCTGGTCGAGAAGCAGCAGCGAACTCAACAATAAGGAAAAACTCAGTACACTTGCTGGGAATCCCACATTCCAAGATGGCCAGGTTTGTAAATTAATTAGTTTCTGTCAATTGTAAATTGCCCCTAGTGCATTAGATAATGTAAGGGGTGATCGCTAGTCAGCGTAGACTGGGTGGGCCGAAGGGCCCATTTCCACCCTGTTTCTCTGAAGTCTAAAGTAAAGTCTAAAGGAAATCCAGAAACAGCTGATTAGCCCAGCAGGTGACAGTCACCTTCACTCAGTTCGCCTTAACCAACCTGATCTCCCGGTGGCTCAGCACTTCAACTCCCCATCCCATTCCCAATCTGACCTTTCTGTCCTGGGCCTCCTCCATTGTCTTAGTGAGGCCCAGCACAAATTGGAGGAACAGGGTCTCATATTTCGCTTGGGCAGTTTACACCCCAGCGGTATGAACATTGACTTCTCTAACTTCAGATAGTTCCCCTGTCCCCCTTTCCAGTTCTCCCACTAGTCTTCCTGTCTCCTACTACATCCTATCTTTGTCCCGCCCCCACCCGACATCAGTCTGAAGAAAGGCCTCAACCCGAAACGTCACCCATTCCTTCTCTCCTGAGATGCTGCCTGACCCGCTGAGTTACTCCAGCATTTTGTGTCTACCTTTGATTTCTGATTGACATATTCCCATATTCCGGTCGCCCCTCTCTCATTCAACTACCTGGCTAATCTGTGCTAGGCTGTTCACATTGACTTCACTTCAATCCCCGGCCATGGTACGGCAGCCTCAGCTCCTCAACCCTTTCTGTCAAAGGAAGTTGGCAGCTCACAGCCAGGAATGTAATCTTACATCTCCTGTTACTCTGCACACTGCAGAGATCCAAATTCCGTGAACAGCCCTCTTCGTGTTTCAAAGAAATAGCAAGAGTTGGATGAAATAAGATCACAGTTCACCCAATCTCCTTCAGCCGCCCTTGGAGTTGAGACGATGCATTGGCTTATCATAGCCAATCTCAGCCAATTGCCCCATCAGGAGCCAAGTGAAATATTCCTGGAAATCTGGCAACAATAACATTGTTTCTCATTCAGAAAGGAAGCCATGACCAATTTGTATTTGAATCAATCAATGCTAGCTTCTTCAACGACTGAGAGATTAGACAGAGTTATAAGCACAGAAACAGGCCCTTCGGCCCATTATGACCATGTTGACTATCAACTACCTATCTAAACCTATCCCACTTATCAGCACTGGTCTACAATCTTGAAGGGCTTCATGATACAAATGATTGCCCAGATACTTTCTAAGTGTTGTGAGATGCTGCTCCATATGTTGGTAACATTCTTAGAGAAATTATATTACCAGAATGAGTAGGAAGGAACTACAGATGATGGTTTAAACCGTGGACCCAACAAGCTGGAGTAACTCAGCAGAAGTTACCACAAGTCACCATCTTGAATTTGCCTACCTACGAGTACATGTTACTTCTGGCTTTACTGTTACAATGTAGCTTATCCTGCATACTTATACCATCTTATCACCAATCTTATCATCCATCTTATCACCAAAGTGATAAAAGGTCATACCTTTAGGAAGGAAATGTGTTAGGAATGTCTTTAGTCAGAGGATGGTGAATCTGTGGAATTTATTGCCAACGAAGGCTGTGGAGGCCAAGTCAATGGATATTTTTACGGCAGAGATTGATAGGTTCTTGATTAGTACGTGTGTTGAGAGGGAGAGATAGGTCACCATGATCGAAGGGCGAAGTAGACTTGATGTGCCGAATGGCCTAATTCTGCTCCTATCACTGATTAATCTTATCGAATCTCTTTAGAATCCCAAAAGCAGCAATCAAATCCGAAGCAACACCTTGCCTGCGTGAACATGTCCAACTAACATAAATAAAACCCTCCCTCATAAAGGAATCCTCATTGATTCCAATGTTAATCAGCAATTTTCCCCATGTGGAGCAATTATACCAGCTGTTCCTCCTTCACAAGAAGCGACTGGTAACATTTTCACATAAACATGATTTCTTAAAACAACGCTCCAGATTTTTTGAGGCACTGGGGTGTTTTTTCTGACGTTTGGAATCATGTTCCAAGCAGCTTAACCTACACCGACAACGGAAATGTAACCGCAAAAAATAAATAAATCACAATTTCCTCTCATGCATCGAGAAGCTCTTCTTGGTGAAGTGGTGTTAATTCACTGGAGAGTGGGCAAGGTATAGTGAAGACTGGAAAAATAAGCAAGATGCAATGTACAATGGAGGCGTTAAGAAGTCACCAAATTCGACAATGCAGGAAATCATTATGTGGGTAAAATGTACAAGGTACAGATCCCGTGGAGATGTTTTAAGCACACATCAGGAATCTCAAATTGCCGCAGTGAATGTGCTCCATGGGTTGTTATCCACAGTTCTGGCAGATCCAGCACTCTTTTAATGGTGTAATGGCAGTTTCTATACCATCTCGAAATCCCACTTCGATAGCCATTACTTCTCGGGGATGAAATGTAGTTATAGCTTACGCACACGTTGCACCCTGATATGACAAAACAAATCTTCCAAACTTATTTTCTTCAGTCTGAAGAAGGGTCTTGCCCCGAAACGTCACCCATTCCTTCTCTCCTGAGATGCTGCCTGACCTGCTGAGTTACTCCAGCATTTTGTGAATAATTCTTTTCTTCATGAATTGGTTTTATTAAAGTAGCACAAATCATAGAGTAATTCATCAGTTTCCGTACTTTATCAACTGTTTCTTCTTCAAATAATATCTAGAAATTCTTGCAGTTATTACCGTATGGTTCTTACAAATATAGCTGGTGCGACCGCATGGTACGAGCGCGTGTGGTAAAGAACTGTATGCTCACCATCCTCCGAGTCTAAACTGACCCACAACCTCTGTCGACACACACTCGCCTCCTCCCATCTAGACACTCCCAATTACGCATTAAGTCACACCCACAAGCAGGCAAAAAAGACATAAACTAGAAATATTAAAACATAGCCATAACACAATGACAATAACTGAATTAAGCATAAATGGTTCCTACAAATGGGTTCTCTCTCGATCTTCCACATCCAGTCTTAAAACATTCCCAACTCTCTAATGAGCAAGAAGGATGCCGATTTAGTAGAGTAATGCACAACTACAACTGAAGGTTTATCGCAACCATGCAGCAGAGATGGAAGAAACATTAGTACCACGAGCAGAGGACTTGCACTGAATAATTAAACTAGTAACAGAATTAAACACCATTTAAAGAATACACAAAGTGCTGGAATAACTCCGCAGGTCTAGAGAACATGGATAGGTGACTTTTTGTATTGAGATCCTTCTCCTTTCGGTCCCAACCCAATCTGCCACCTGTCCATGTTCTACAGAGAAGCTGCCTGACCTGCTGAGTTACTCCAGCATTCTGTGTCTTTCTTTGATAAAACAGTATCTGCAGTTCCTTGATATAACATTTAAAATACGTTTGGACAGGTACATGGATAGGAAAGGTTTCGAGGGACACAGGCCAAAGGCTGGTACGTGGGATTTCCTTGGCATCGAAGAGTCTCGACCCAAAATGTTACCCATTCCTTCTCTCCAGAGATGCTGCCTGTCCCACTGAGTTACTCCAGCATTTTGTGTCTATCTTCAGCAATGACAAGTTGGGCTGAATGACTCTGCAACATGTAGGATTTTTGTTTCCCCCAAAGTGACATGAAGGGCTCATTTTAAACAGTTAGGATCTGGACTGCACTGCCTGCAAAAGTGGTCGAGGAAGATACTGAACCGTTAACCTACGCGCATGCACGCTGGCATCCTTTGCTGGTTAGGAACGTCAGGGACGTGCGCATGTGGCAAGTTCATAACTGATAGGAGCAGAATTAGGCCATTCAGCCCATCAAGTCTACTCCGCCATTTAATCGTGGCTGATCTATCTTTCCCTCTCAACCCCATGCTCCTGCCTTCTCCCCATATAACTCCTAACACCTGCACCAATCAAGAATTTATCCATCTCTGCCTTAAAAATATTCATTGAATTGGCCTCCACAGCCTTCTGTGGCAATGAATCCCACAATTGGAATTCAGATAGGGCAGATTGGGAACACCTTCCAATCAGAGGTCGGTGACACAGGACTTGTGTGGGATTTGACCGGGACACAGTTTCGTTCGGCTGCAGCCATTTTACGTGAGTTAGGGTGATGTACCACGTGATGTACCAAGTTAATTAGTAAATGACTGTTTAATTACTGACTCCTTTCTTGCTATTGCTCCCCGGCATTACACAATGGATACCACCATAGGAGAGGGTGGGAAAAGAGTGTGTGGGGAGTGGAAGGGCGTGTGGGACAGACGGGATTGTTTGCACATACGTTACACAAATAGGAAAAGTGAAAGCATTCGACTGGTTAAAGTGACCACGAGCTGTTGGACTGTTCCAAGCAGCAGTCCTGTGGTCAGCAGGAACTTGAACGGACGCCAAAACCCTGCCTGACACTGAAAGCTCAGTGTCCCACTCTAGTTTAAGTCTCCACCCCACCCTCCCTCATTCCTCTTTACATTGCATGATAATATCATACGTAACGCCATCTCTAATGTTTCAATCTTTCGACGCAAACAGAAGGGATGGGAGCCAGCTTTGGAACTGTAAGATTTGAGAAGTTTTCCCTCATTCTGAAAGCAACACCAAACCAAAGAGCTGCAGTTTGGACATTTTAAACGGGAGACTGGGGCTGATAGCGGAGAAAGGCTGCGGTCAGTTTACCAAGGGATGTCACAATCCGTGGGTCCTAAGATGGCCGCAGGACCTCGTGACCAGCCACAAAAGCAAAAACCTTACAGCTCAGTCTCTAGGTTTCTGCAAAGCCACGGCCAGAACAGTGGATGGATATTGGCCATGCAGAAACCTGCGAAACCAGGTCGAAGTCCAGACACTGGGGCGCTGACATCAGCATACTCACAATGCCCCAAGCCGACCTACACAGTTAATCTCGTTAAGGGGGCACAATAGCCCATAGAAACCTACCTGGTAGGTGATGGGAAACCAGTTAAACCCATCACCTCGCAACGAAATACCAATTAACACCGTCTGGCCATCCCCGGTACCCCCGGACATAAGCGCAGATCAAAGGGAAAACTCAATACATATCTTTTAAACAAAGAGATCCCGAGATCTGGCGGGAGATAGGACGGGTCAGAATAGTATAACTGGCCACGACTTTTGGGTTTTAAACTCAAGAAGAAATACTTCAAGAAGAAATACTCAAGTCAAACGGATGCAGGAGGAAGAAAAGACAGGCAAGAAGAAGCGAAGTGCAAGAGAGAGGAACCGGCACGCAACTCGAGAAGAAATACTGCAAGAAAACCTGCAAGGAACGCAAGAAACGGAAAGAAGAAACTCAGGGGACAAGCACGACCCTCACGGAAAGCTGCGGAGAAGCAGCACGAACAGCCAGTAACCCCAGTAATAGCCCCATGGTGAGCATGTACCCCGATCCTGCATATCCTGGACATAGTTTAGTGTAGAGGGGAGGGTGGTTTGAATAAACGTGGGTGTGTAAAGGAATATGTGTTGGTCAATTTTGCGATGTGTCGTACGTTCCCCATCTTACAGTCGTGTATATGTCTTGTAGAACTGTGCGTTTTAGAATTTATAGTCAAAAGTATTCATGTAATTCGGTATGTGTCTTATAGATATGTCTTATAGAACTGTATAAGTATTCATGGACAATAGTCCCAAGTGCTCAATAAAAGCCTTTTCCATTTAAACCCTGGTCTTCAAATCTGATCTGGTTGAATTTTCTGCACTATAAACGCTCCTGCATCTAAGTCCAGTGTCTAGAACCGTAGGGGGTGAGTGGGTCGAACCACTCACGGGGAACCAGTGTGCGCGGGCGGCCTGGTCAAGGGATCAGAGCAAGGCACGGGGACCTTAGGTCGGGCGAAAGCTCGGCGCAGAAACCCCTTACAGAACAACGGCTGGTTCCAGCTTAGTTTTGTTTATTGTCACGTGTAACGAGGTGAAAATACTTTGTTGCGTGCTAACCAGTCAGCGGAAAGACTGTACATGATTACAATCGAGCCATCCACAGTGTACAGATACACGATAAAGGGAATAACGTGAATAAAAAAAAGAAATGTTGCTGTAGGAGGAGAGATTTAACAGAGTGGAGCGATTGTAATGCGTGATTGCAGATCCACTTCTGTGACTGGCACACAAAGAATTGCCTGGGCTGGGCACCATCTTAGGAACATAAGGAAAATAATCGGTAAAAGGAAGAAGAGTGTTTCCATTAGGAGGAGTGGTTTGATACGTCAGTGTTTGGAGCATATGGGTGAACAGGAGTTGCCTCCTCTTGGTTGATGGAAACCAAATGTTTCACATCGTTACTGCATCTCATAAGGTCATAAGTGATAGAAGTAGAATTAGGCCATTCGTCCCATCAAGTTCCCATTCAATCATGGCTGATCTATCTCTCCTTCCTAACCCCAATTCTCCTGCCTTCTCCTCATAACCTCTGACACCTATACTAATCTCCACACTGGGAGGAGTAACAAGAGCCATTGATACCAATCCACTCTCATCCAACACATAGCCATGCCAGCACGACCAATGGGCCATCCTTCACCGCACCCCTCACTGAAGGACTTTGATCTCAGTCTGGAAAGTACAATTGTCCCAGGCATTCAGGGCCCTTCCTCCATCCTTCTGCTGGGCAATATATTCCCCGCATTTCCCTCCCGAAAGACCAATTTTAAGATTCTGTTCCTTTTTCCAACCAGGAGACGACTTTTTCTCTTCAATGTCAAAAAGGCATTTGTAAAGGATAGATGGGGAATGAACGGGGGGGGTCAATGGATTAGCATAGACTGGCATCAGGGTTGGCATGGACAAGGCGGGTCGAAAGGTCCAATTTCAGTGCAACATGATACACTGAGATGATACATCATCTACACTGTCAATTGCTTTTAATACCGTAAGCACTTCAATTTGATCACCCACTCGGCTCAATATCATACATATTGAACACAATAGTGCAACACAATCAAGGGGTTAACCCTTGTTCCTGTATCTCCATTAGATGCTAGTCATTCATTCCCACCTGAATGGGCATCTATCTGAGCCTTGCCACAGGCTGGTTGATTGCACAGAGCTTCACTGTCAAGCCTCACATCATGTATCGAGATCAGGAGAGCAACCTTGGCTCATATCCCCTTCCTTACTCTAGATAAGCAAGGTTTTTACGTAGAAATACTCGTGGGCCCCATCGAGATGAAATAGGGCACACATATCAATAGTTCGTATAATTTTGTAAAATAATCTTCAAAAAGAACCAACTCAAACCAAAAAGCCAATCGCTGATAAATGCATGCCCAATGCAGATCCTGCAAGGTGTTTCCTGCACATGATATCATGCCTGCTCCAGATTTATCTCCACCCAGTGGCTGTGTCAGGAACTGAAGACCAAATTCACCAAAGTGTCACGGTGGCACAGCGGTAGAGTTGCTGACTTACAGCACTTGCAGCGCCGGAGACCCAAGTTCAATCCCGATTCCGGGTGTTGTCTGTGAGGAGTTTGTACGTTCTCCCCGTGACCTGCGTGGGTTTTCTCCGAGATTTTCAGTTTCCTCTCACACTTCAAAGACGTACAGGTTTGTAGGTTAATTGGCTTTGTAAATGCAAAAACTATCCCGAGTGTGTGTAGGATAGTGTTAATGTGCGGGCATCGCTGGTCGGCTGTCTAATTGACTCGCCTTAATCTTTTAAGAACAGATGGAAACAGTAGTGTCTGGTACAACACTGATATTAATAATCATTGCCACCTGGCTGTTCCTGACATTCCTGGCCTGCAATTCTTTGAATAAAATGACCATGTGTCCAAAGACGTACAGGTATGTAGATAAATTGGCTTGGTATAAAAGTAAAAATTGCCCTTAGTGAGTGTAGGGTAGTGTTAATGTGCGGGGATCGCTGGTTGGCGCGGATCCGGTGGGCCGAAGGGCCTGTTTCTGCGCTGTATCTGAAAAACGAAAATGAAACTAATTGAGAACTTTCTCCCATTGTGTTCATGCTGGCTTTCCACCAGAGGAACTAACTTGTACCATTGATAACAGACAAAATGCTGGAGTAACTCAGCGGGTCCAGGCAGCATCTCTGGAGAAAGGGAATAGGTGACGTTTCGGGTCCAGACTCTTCTTCAGCCGGAGTCAGGGGAGAGTGAAACTAGAGGTATGTAGAGGTACAGAAGAAATCAGGGCCGGCACCGATGACTCAGGAAAGGTGGAGCCCACAATGGTCCATTGTTGGCTGTGGAAGAGGCGATAACAAAGGGATACGAACGGTGAAGCTAGCAAGACAACATGGGAGGGAGAGGGGGGGGGGGGGGACGGACACAGAAAGAGAGGGAAGGCAAGGGTTACTTGAAATTGGAGAAATCAATATTCATACCCTGTGAATGTGAAAGATACATCTTCTGGATACGCTGGGAAGCATCCTCAGCGATGTGACCTGGGGTCATGGGGTGTTTCGGGTCTCACAACATCAGACACCCCCCGGCACAGGCGACCCAGCTTCTTCAGGCAAGAGTGTGGGGAGAGGGAAACAAGAGGTATGAAAAGATACAGAACAAATCAGAGTCAGCACCAATGACTCGGGAAAAATGGTGCCCTCAATGGTTCAAACGTCGCACAGAGGTAGCAACGTTTAGTTTGGAGATATGGCTTGGAAAGAGGCCTTTCAACCCACTAAGTCCACACTGACCATTTGCGCACTAGTTCCATGTTATCCCACTTTTGCATCCTACACACCAGGGGGCAATTTACAGAAGCCAATTAACCTGCTAAACTGCCCATCTTCAGAATGCGGGAGGAAACCGGAGCACCGAGAGGAATCCCATGTGGCCATGGGGAGAACGCACAAACTCCGTACAGACAGGACCCGGAGTCGGGATCGAACCCGGGTCTCTGGCGCTGCGAGGCAGCAACTCTACCGCTGCGCCACCGTGCTGAAGGCAAAATGATCCAGTCATTTGATTCATCCGCCCACACAGAGGAAGCCAACATCCTCTTCATGAACCACCAAGACATCCAATCAGTTGTTGAAGTCCGCTGTAGATCTCCAAGTGCTGATTAGTTAGAGATTCTCCCCGATACCAGTCCTGAATTTGCTTTTTACTAACGTGAACCCAAGCTCCTCATCCATCGGGTTTACCCGAGAAACTACACTTTCCATTTCCCTTCACTGTATCATTTAATAGACCCTGACAACAGCTTCCCTCGCAGTCAACCTTGTTCAAGGATAACTGCTCTCCTGTCTTCCCTTATAACTCAATCCACTGACATCATGATTAGGCATTCTTCACGCTGAGTTTCCCCGGGGCCCAGCTGTAGGCCTTGCAAGATCATGCAGAAAGTAGCTTTGATCCAAGGTGATCTGGTTATTTAAAGAGGCTCAAATGTAGAGAAGTTTCACAAGGAGTCGAGCCATACAAAACATTTACATACCCATTGTCAGTGGTTCCCGACCTAAAATGTCACCTATTCACGTTCTCCAGAGATGCTGCCTGACCCGCTGAATTGGTCCAGCACTTTGTGTGTTAGTTTGTAAATCTGCAGCATCTGCAGTTTTCATGTCTAGATTGTTCACGTTGCCTGGTCTTCCTAAAACATTTCTTTCACCAAGTTCCAGACACCCCATCTCTGGGGTTGAGAAGGCAAGGGGTTGGGGAAAACAGGGGGTGTAACGAAAACTAAGCAATGTTCTTTTAACTCTCTTTTTCACCCCTTCCTGTTATGGGGCCAGAACTATTAAAGAGGTTAGATAGATACAAAGAGCAGGAGAAAAGAAATAGGTGACATTTCGAGTTGAGGCCCTTCTTCATTCTCCCCATCTACCATAGAGGTTCCCAAGCTGTCTGCCATTTTTGTGGCCTGGAGTTGTCCATGTTCCATGATTACATATTTGAAGAGGATGCTCAAATCCTCTTTGGTCTCGGCAGGAGGGGAGATCCCCAACCCAAAACATTGTCTGTCCATTTCCCTGCACAGACACTGTCTAACCCACTGAGTTCCTCCAGCGAGCTTCTTCTCAAGTGCCCACAATCTGCAATCTCTTGTGTCTCTATATTAAGAATGGATATGTGTGTACTAGTCTACAATATGCATCAGCCCACACGTTATGCAAACAGACAATGAAACAGTCTAGTCGCGAGTTGGGGAGAAAGGAGTTGAAGGAGTTTGAAGAAGGGTCACAACATGAAACGTCACCTATCCACGTTCTCCATAGATGCTGCCTGATCTGCTGAGCTACTCCAGCACTTGCGAACGCACTACAGTAACGTGGCTTAAGAGGTGCAGGAGAAACTTTAGCTTTTGTTTGCCAACTGAGACTTGCACAAAAGCTTCAAGATCTTTTATTTAAAAAAAAACCCCAAATACTTTTCTTGGCCGGAGCCTGCACACTTGGGAAGATTCGAAATAACGCAACAAAGATCTTAAATGAGGAGTTAAACCAGGTGATCATTCATACCAGAGGCCGACGGGAGAAATGGTCAACGAATCTGAAGTGATGGCATATTGAACAGTAAGAGTCTGGTGTGAGAGGAAGGAGAAAGAGGAGGCCAGTTTCAAAGGAGCAGTCCTGAACTACTATCTACCTCATTGGAGACCCTCAGACTTTCTTTACTCGGATGTTACTGGGTTTATCGTGCACCGAACACTGTTCACGATCATTCCCTTAATCCTAATCATGCATCGTCTTTCCGCTGACTGGTTAGCACTCACTGTACCCTTGACAATAAATTAATGAGTATTATTGAGTGGGAGTGGATCATCGGGATCCATCAGCGTAGTTAAGAGCACACAAAACCAAAAATGGGGAGGAAGGAAAATGGGAATTCAAAACCTACATATTGATGAAAATTCCAAACTGATCTCTCAATCTGATTGATGAAAAAAAAAATGATTTGATGGTCACATTCACAGCTGCTGCTGTGGCCATCAGGGGACAGATGGGCCAATTCCTCTCTACAGTCACCAGGACCGAGGATGTGGTTAAGTTTTCCTTTCCTCATATCAGGATCCAGAAGCAATCCATCTGTCCTGTGATTGTGGCATAACCCACGCCTCAGGATCACCTGAAGCCAAACTAATCCAGACGCAGTCAAGCCATTACCCCAGGGCCCACAAGCCTCAAGTGAAACGCGTTTGAAGGAACTGCAGATGCTGGGTTTAAACCGAAGATAGACACAAAAAGCTGCAGTAACTCAGCGGGACAGGCAGCATCTTTGGAGAGAAGGGGTGGGTGACATTTCGGGTTGAGACGTCTACAGAAGGGGTCACCCATTCCTTCGCTCCAGAGATGCTGCTTGTCCCGCTGAGTTACTCCAGCATTTTGTGTCTATATTCTTGCCTCAAGTGAAACATTCCATTCATCCTAAGGAAACTCGCAGGAGGTGGATGAGAGGGGATGGAGAGTCAAACAGTGAGCTTCAGCTATTGAGGCCTAGAGCTTGCTTCAAAATTTGTTTGTTTTAAATAACGTCACGGTTCATCTTAATGCTGTTTGTGAGAGACACACGACAAGTGAGGATTTCAGTTTGAAGGTTCACAGAGTTGTGTTCTTCCCGTGTAGCACAGGTGCTACTGGTTTCATAAGGTCATAAGTGAGAGGAGCAGAATTAAGCCAGAATTAGAATTAGAGTAAGTCGACTCCACCATTCAATCATGGCTGATCTATCTTTCCCTCTCAACCCCGTTCTTCTGCCTTCTCCCCATAGACCCCAACTCCTGTACGAATTGTTTCAGTGCACGTGTTGCAAATTCTCCCTGCTCTCACTGTGTAACGCAGCTCGGGTTGTCAACTGTCCCGTATTAACCAGGACATCCCCATATATTGGGCTAAATTGGTTTGCCCCGCACGGGACCGCCCTTGTCCAGTATTAGGCCCGGGGGGCGCTGTAGGCCCGGACGTACACTGTAGGCCTGGACACTGTAGGCCCGGGCGCCGCCTAACGAAGGTTGCATAGCAACCCGCTTCCCGGCCTGGGCGGCCACCATTGATGGAGCGGGAGCATGTGGCCGCTGGCTGGGTGAGGTCACGTAGAGCGCGGGGCGGTGACGTCACCTTATGTCCCTTATTTGGGACTGAGAAAGTTGGCAACCCTAAACGCAGCAGATGCAATCTTTGCAGCCACCCCTTACAAAGGTCAGACCACAAGTCTCTTCCAGTGACAAAATAGGGCTGTGTGTAACCTACTAAACCAAAGTAGGGATAAACCTACCAGAACATGGAGACCAGTTTCCATGGCCCCCCAAAACATGTGGTGTTATTCAACCCCAGGTTAAACCAACTTTCACCACTTTTTTGTTCTTTCCAGGGTTATGCGAACAAATATCTTGACTAACTTTGTAAGAATTTGAGAGTTAGACATAGCTCTTGGGGCTAACGGAATCAAGGGATATGGGGAGAAAGCAGGAACGGGGTACTGATTTTGGATGATCAGGCATGATCATAGTGAATGGCGGTGTTAGCTCGAAGGGCCGAATGGCCTACTCCTGCACCTATTTTTTATGAATTGTTGATATACCAGAGGGGTGAGAGTCAAGCTGTGAAAGGAAACTTTGATTTTCTGATGTGTGCTGAACTGACTGTCCTCCATGTTACTGAGCAATGAAACAAAGCAAACTACCAGAGGAACTCAGCAGGTCAGGTAGGATCTATGGAGGCAAAGAGACGGTTGACGTTTTGGGTCAAGACCCTGCCTCAGGACTGAGGAATGATCTGCTCATCCCTCCAAATCAGTCAGTTCAGCACACACATCAGAAAATCAAAGCTTCCTTTGATAACGTGACTCCCACCCCTCTGATATATCAAGAGTACAATCCATAGAAACATAGAAAATAGGTGCAGGAGTAGGCCATTCGGCCCTTTGAGCCAGCACCGCCATTCATTATGATGCTTCGTGGGTCGACCCGCGGTTGACGGTCGTTGAGAGCATGGAGGACCCCCATGAGGGAGGAGGGGAAGAACAATGGAGGACCCGGCGTGGGGGGAATGCCATGAGGGAGAACAATGGACAATAGGGGGGGGAGGATAAAGGACAATGGGGAACTGGCATGGGGGAACTGTTGGCAGGGGATGGAAGGAGGGGGGGGCAAAAAGGGGGAGCTTTGTAACTTTGTCAGCACCGTAGATTTAGATTTTAGATTTTTTAGATTTAGATTCTACAGCGCGGAAACAGGCCCTTTCGGCCCACCAAGTCCGCGCCGCCCAGCGATCCCCGCACACCAACACTATCCTACACACACCAGGGACAATTTTTACATAGTGTGGGAGGAAACCGAAGATCTCGGTGGCTGCTATTTGTATACATTGGGTATGCAAGCAAAGAATCTCACTGTGCCTAGTCACATTGCTTCCAAATGCTGGCGGTCACCTCAAGTCAAAGCCCTACTAACCCCTGTGATTGGCATGGCATGTTTTCCAAGTCAAAGTAACCTTGTAGCACTTGGTTGGTCATACGCCCACGGACAGAGGTTCAATCGAGATGTCAAGCAGCTCAGTGCACAGTTGAGTTCATTGATCAGTGAAAACATACACTGCTCGAATATCAGTCGGGAGAGGCAGAGAGTCAGATTTTAGAAAGAGGAAGACGCTGGATACTTGGAACACAATGTAAAGAAATAATTTGGATATTAGCCCAGAGTAGAACAGAGGGACTATTGATCCAAGGGAAATTGGCCAACATAGTGAGGATATAACTTAGCAAAAAAAAGGTCACTGAGCAAGAAATGTATTGTGCAACTTCAGTGCACCATCTGACAATGAGAAACAATGAATTTGGGTTGAAAAAGATGACTTGCTCAAACGCACTCAAATTGTGCACAGCCTCAGCTGAAGAGAATCAGAGCCAAGACAAAGACAAGAAGATAGACACAAAAAGCTGGAGTAACTTTGCAGGACAGGCTCTCTCTCTGCAGAGAAGGAATGGGTGACGTTTCGGGTCGAGACCCTTTTTCAGAACTGTCCAGAACGGCCTTCTATCCTCTCTGGACCTCTGTATTTCTAACTGCGGGCGAGACTTCAACCTTCGCAGCTTTTCCACTCCCCTTTCCTACTCTAACCTCACCCCCAAGCCAAAGACAAACAGCTGTGCAAACTGGAAGAATCCTTATTGCCTTGGCTCAATGACCACACTGCTGACGAAATCAGATCTGGTCATTTTGGAAGTGGGAAATGTAGCCTTCAGATTAAGGAAGGACAGTACTCCCAGTGCAGACAACATGGGAGGGACTGAGACAGCAACCAAGGAGAAACTTTCAGCAGAGAAAGGCAGCTAAGCAGAGGACGTGGTGTTAGAGGAGTTGGCAAAACCCAGGAAGAAAGGGAGGTGGGGGGGGGGGGGGGGGGGAGAGGACAAAGTGTCAGCAGGTCAGGCAGCATCAGCTGAGAAAGAGAGTGAAGTCTGATTTAAGTCTGATGCACCGTCAGAACGGAGGGTCGGGAAAGTGGGGGAGGTGAAGGGAAAGATAAAGATAAATTAATGGATTAAACAGAGCGACATATTCGCAACATCGAAGTGGGTAGTTCATGGTAGATTCTGCATGTAGTATATCAGTGCATATGTATAGCTTTAAGAACAGTGGACAGCATGTAGTTTGACTTTTGAAACATTGCAGCATCAGCCACTGTCACCAAATGAATGTCGTTTGCAATCAATAATGGACATATGGCTGGCAGACTATGGCTCACTTGCCATACAGAGTAGCAATGGTTCAACGGTACTTTCATATGTACCTAGGTACAGGGAAATTCTGTTTTTGCATACAGTTCAGTAAAAATCTTACTGTACACAGGCACAATCATACGTAAGTACAAGAGTGTAAGACAGTGATTTAACCGAGGCAGTACACAAGAGTCACTACATTTCTCGTGCCATCTTGTACCCTTCAAGTTCAGAGTTGTTAAGTTTAGAGATACAGTGTGGAAACAGGCCCTTCGGCCCACCGAGTCTGCACCGACCAGTGATCACAACACATTTACACTATCCTACATACTAATTTACAATTATACCAAGCCAACTAACCTACAAACCTGCGCCTTTGGAGTGTGGGAGGAAACCGGAGATCCCGGAGAAAACCCACGAAGGTCATGGGGAGAACGTACAAACTCCGTACAGACAGCACCCGGAGTCAGGATCGAACCCGGGTCTCTGGCGCTGTAAGGCAGCAATACCGCTGCACCACCGTGCCACCCTATTTTTTTTCTATATTAGTCTTAACTTGGCGATGACGGCCTATCGTCCTGGTAGCGGCACTGGGTTGGGATTGCAGGGGTCGGCCTGGCCTAGCAATATATTAAAAAAAGAGCCTACTACAGCTATATATCATAACTACACCATTGGAAAATGAACACAGAGGTGGGCCCACATCTGCCGTGTGTTTTGGAGTAGATCGACGAGTGATGCTTGCCTTGGTTTATATAAGATTCCCAAATCAATCTGCTCGCATTTCAACTTTTCATCAACCCAGCTTTAGTCAGGCTTAGACATTAATTCAATAAAACTGAAGTGATGAAAGGCAAACAAAACAATTGCCTGGTAATGAGCGATTCCACAGACTAGTGTTCACGAGATCGCTAACAGATTGAACTTTGTCCCCCTCGATCGAGATGCCAGGCCGATGATTAAATTGCAGCAATTTAACTCATTCAAAACCTTGACAGATAAACACTCAGTGGAAATGTCATGTTCTGAGGTGGGGAATGAAGTGCCAAGAGCTTTTCTGCGCATTCCTGGGAGAATAAAAGGCAAGATGTGACCGATCCAATTCATCAAATTCACAACTGAACCACTTATGGAGATCAGCTATTTGCTATGTTGACCATGCACCGTGTGGAATCCCTGCTTCTTGTTGTCAAGATCCCCATCGCACATAGGTCCATTAGTCACGGGAGCAGAATGAGGCCATGAGGCCCATCAAGTCCACTCCGCCATTCAACCATGTTGATCAACCATCCCCTCTCAACCCCGTTCTCCTGCCTACTCCCCATAATCCTTGGCACCCTTACAAATCAAGATTCTGTCCATCTCCACCATAAAAAGATCCATCGACTTGGCCTCCACAGCTGTCTGTGGCAATGAATTCCACAGATTCACCACCCTCTGACTAAAGGAATTCCATCTCATCCCCTCTCTAAAACGACATCCTTTTCTTCTGTGGCTGTGGCCTCTGGACTCTCCCACTGGTACCACATTCACTCTACCCAGGTATTGTGAGCTAGTGTTAACTAATGGGTTGTCGTTTCTGTAGTCACTCTGCCTTCTGTGAGTCAGGCTCGTTAGGTTGGCTGCAAAGCATCGACTGAAAAGAAAAGAACTGTCTTTGTGGGGTCTTTGAGGCCTTAACCATCGATTTTATTGCGACAACTCTTTTGTTGATGAAACTGCTCTGGGGACAGACAACAATAAGTGGTAGACACACCATGATGGAATAACTCAGCGGAACAGGCAGCATCTCTGGAGAGAAGGAATGGGTGACGTTTTGGGTTGAGACCCTTCTTCAGAAATCTCAAGAAGGATCCCGACCCGAAACGTCACCCATTCCTTCTCTCCAGAGATGCTGCCTGGCCCGCTGAGTTACTCCAGCATTCGGTGTCTATTTCCAGCCGATTATACCTTTTCCAACCCTGGGTTGGTTATTTGGTTGGATCAGTCTGTGATTCAGGCCAGAGCATTAAGATGAGACTGCAAGTTCTCCTTGTTCTCACTGTTCAAAGTTCAGGAGTTGGGGTAGTGGGAAGGGAAGGGGGGGGGGGGGGGGGGGGGGTGTAGCTGCTGGTAACGTAACATGCTGGCTCCACACTAGAGAGATATGTTACCTGAAGAGGTTTATAGAATGAACAGGGGCACGGTCTTCTCCCCCAGGGTATTGTTGGTGGGGGTGGTCTAGAATACTAGATGGCTTAGATTTAAGTTGCCAGGCAAAAGGGAATCCGAAGGAAGGTCTTTCCCTCCAGAGGCTGGTAAGAGGTGGAATGAACCATCAAGAGGATGTGGACATTTAGAAAGACATTTGAGCAGGTTCACGGATAGGTAAGAGGGACTCATCCAGTTAGGCATTAGTTTACAGCATCTCATAGTTCACTTTGGGCAGTTTACACCCCAGTGGTATGAACATTGACTTCTCTAACTTCAGATAGTTCCTCTGTCCCTCTTTCCCCCTCCTCCCTCCCACTTCTCCCACTGTCTTCCTGTCTCCTACTATCTCCCCCTCCCCTGATATCAGTCTGAAGAAGGGTCTCGACCCGAAACGTCACCCATTCCTTCCCTCCTGAGGTGCTGCCTGACCCGCTGAGTTACTCCAGCATTTTGTGTCTACCTTCGATTTGAACCAGCATCTGCAGTTATTTTCCTACACATTAGGTTGGCATGGCTTTTTAAAATAGTTTTCCGTTGTAGCTCAATGCACGTGACAATAAACTGAACGGAACTGAAGGACAAGTTGGGTTCCTGCACTGCATCACACTATGACTAAGTGAATGGGAATGTGTTGAACGCCTGTCACGATCATTCTCAAAACCAAGGTCAGCCCAACCTGAGACAAGGAGCCGAACAATAACAATCACACTTTTATCTGCACGAGCAGCCAGCTCGCCACGTTATTATGGGCTCGCACGAGGAAAAAATATATGGGAAGACACTGACACTAAATATCCTTAAACCAAACAAAAATGTAAAAACTGCTGGTGTTACTCAGGCGGCACGGCAGCAGCAAGCAAAATAAAGAGTGAATGTTTTAGGTTAATGACCTTTCATCAGGACTGTAAAGGTAAGAAAATAAATTCGCTTCAAGTTGCAGAAAGAGGAAAGGGAACAGATGGCCATGGATGGAAGCCAAGGCCATCTACGTGTCAATTGCTCTTGATGTTGTGCAAGAGAGAGGGTAGTGAACAGAGTGGAGGAGTCGAGGGGGTTAGAGAGGGGACGAAGCAGTAGGATGCCGAGTGCAGCAACTGCTGAAAATCGCAGAGAGGAAGGGGAGGTGAAAGGAGAAACAGAGAGCATCACAGAGCATGTTACTGGACAGTTCTGACATCAGACATCGGAGCAGAATTAGGCCATTCAGCCCATCAAGTCTACTCCGCCATTCAATCATCGCCGACCAATTTTTCCCCCTCAACCCCATTCTCCTGCCTTCTCCCTGTAACCTTTGACGCCCGTATTAATCAAAAGCACAGTGGCAAGTGGTAGAGGTGCTGCCTTACAGCGCCAGAGGCCCGGGTTGGATCCTGACCACGGGTGTTGTCTGTATGGAGTTTGTACGTTCTCCCCGTGACCTGCGTGGGTTTTCTGCCAGAACGTTGGTTTCCTCCCACACTCCAACGATGTACATGTTTGTAGGTTAATTGACCTGGTATGAATGTAAATCGTCCTCAGTGTGTGTCAGACAGTGTTAATGCGCGGGGATTGCTGGTCGGTGCAGACTCGATGGGCCGAAGGGCCTGCTTCCGCGCTGCACCTCCAAATTAACCTAATGAGCATATCAATCTCCGCTTTAAGATGACCCGGTAACAGCTTCCAAGTTGTCTGTGGCAGTAAACTCCACAGATTCAAAATCCATTGTGCACAGGAATTTCCTCCCCATCTCGATTCTGAAGGTATGTCCTTTTATTCTGAAGTGGGCAATCCGGTTCCCCCACAGCTGGAAACATCCTTTCCTCATCCACTCTATATAGACCTTTCATCATCCAGAAGGTTTTAAAGTTTCCCAGCTATTGTCAGGCAACTGAACCATCATGCCAACAACTAGAGAGCAGTCCTGAACTACTATCTACCTCATTTGGGACCCTCAGACTTTACTGGCTTCATCTTGCACTAAACGTTATTCATGTTATTCCCATTATCGTGTATCTGCACACTGTGGGCGGCTCGATTGTAACCATGTATTGTCTTTCCGCTGACTGGTTAGCACGCAACCAAAGCTTTTCACTGTACTTCGGTACACGTGACAATAAACTGGCCTACGCTAAACTAAAAGTTTTGCTCGTTGTGTGACAGGAAAGAGCAGACTAAAAGGGCAGGCGTCACTTCACTTGTTGCTGCTTGGGAACGTGCCTGGGGAAGGGGAATAACGGATAGGGGGAAAGGAGCAACCCCAGTCTCGTGAAGGAAAGGGCCCTAAGAGGAGGGCAGGAGAAGATCTGGCTGAATGTGACAGAAATTACTGATCCATTGACAATAGACAATAGGTGCAGGAGGCGGCCATTCGAGCCAGCACCGCCATTCAATGTGATCATGGCTGATCATTCTCAATCAGTACCCCGTTCCTGCCTTCTCCCCATACCCCCTGACTCCGCTATCCTTAAGAGCTCTATCCAGCTCTCTCTTGAATGCATTCAGAGAATTGGCCTCCACTGCCTTCTGAGGCAGAGAATTCCACAGATTCACAACTCTCTGACTGAAAACGTTTTTCCTCATCTCAGTTCTAAATGGCCTACCCCTTATTCTTAAACTGTGGCCCCTGGTTCTAAATGGCCTACCCCTTGACTATCGAGGCTGGTGGGATGATAGGCTAGGACAAGGGGGGGGGGGGGGGGGGAGCTAATTCTGAAGAGAGGCACAAAATGCTGGAGTAACTCAGCGGGTCAGGCAGCATCGATGGAGAAAAGGAATAGGTGAGGTTTTGGGTCGAGACCCTTCTTCAGAATCTTATTTTTTCTCTGTCTCAGAGGAGGGGTGGGGTAAAGTGGGGGAAATGGAGGGGATGTCATTGATAGCGATGTTTGACTTCAGAGGCCAACCAAGGGGCCTCTAATGATCTGCCCTCTGAAACAATCCTGTCTGTTCACAATAATTTTAAAAAAAGGTCCACAATTTGACTTTGGAAAATATGGATCAGTTTCTATTCTTCTCAGTGAAGGCAGACAATGATAACGGACTTTATCAACCTCTCTAACACGCCTGCCCAGTCTGTGGCAGCCCATGGACAGAGTGCTCAAAGATCAAAATGTCACCATTAAGCTTGTGGTTTCCCAGGCAACAGACAGTGATCCCTGCCCTCTCATATGCTGCAGAGGCAAAAGCGACTGCGGGCAGCACCTCAGAGGTTGGAGAGATGACATCAATGCTGCCGCTGTCAGAGCCATTGATGGGATAAGTGAACCAACATTGGGGTTTCTCTCCCAAGGCAGAGACGAAGCATTCCCAAAGAAACCGCATCAGTCGCACGATCACCATCAGACTCCCACAACAGATGTTCCACTCCAAGCTCTCTGCTCCTGGCAGTCTCTTCTTGCGACAGAGGAAGGGCTCCAAGGATGTTCTTGGCCTTCTTGAGAAGACTCAAGATGCTCATCAATCCATGAGAATCCCTGCCTTGCGAGTGACCCCAATGGAGAAGGGGCATCCCAGAAGGCATGGCGAATGTCAGATGACTTTATTGTTTAGAGATAGAGTGGGAAAACACGCCCTTCGGCCCACCGGCTCCGTGCCGTTCAGTCACCACACACACACACACAAATTTCCAATTTTACCAAGCCAATTACCTTACAGACTCGTATGTCTTTGGAATGTGGGAGGAAACCGGAGCTCCCGGAGAAAACCCACGCAGGTCACGGGGAGAACGTACAAACAGATAGTACACATAGCCAGGATCGGTCTCTGGCGCTGTAAGGCAGCAACTCTACCGCTGCACCACCGTGCCGCCCTACAGACAGACCGCATTACCTCGCACGCCACCCCTTCAAGCCCCACCTGTGGCTGGTTTCCTCGTCTCACACTAGCCTCCAAATCCATGCAACTGGAGAGGAAGCAAATTATGTTTGACTCCGAGGCGCTGCCTACGAAATGCTGTTGTCGCTTCTATTCTACTGAAAATAAAAAGGCTCTTGGTTAGCAATTCATCGCTGCAACGAGGCAGCAATCAGCTGTCATTGAAAGCTCCTAGCTGTGTGTATACAAGTCAGCTGCAATTGACAGCAGCGTGCTATTGTGACATCTGATTGCAAATGGCTCTTCTTCCCCAAGGCAGGTTGTGAGCAAACGCTGTCGTCGGTCACGCTTAATCAAAGATACATCATTTTGAGCTGTCAAAGGGTCTGTGTAGGGGGCTCAATGTGCACCACATACAACCTATGGTGCCCGTCTGCATCAAGAAGAGCACTATTGCCCCAGTTCCAAAGTAAAGTCAAGGACGGTGTGCCTTGATGACTACTGTTCGGTGGCATTTATATCTACCACTGCAAAGTGTTTCAAGAGGCTGATCATAACACACATCGACTCCAGCCTCCCAGGCAGCCTTGATCTACTGCAACTCGCCCACCACCGCAAGAGGTCTACAACGCCTGCCTGCCATCTTCCTAGCCCAACACTCAGCACGGGAACATTTAGATAACAATGTCACCTACAGCAGACTCCTATCTATCGACTTTAGCTCTGCCTTCAAACCAAACCCATCTCCTAACGCCTGGACTAAAGACCCAGCGCTGTTTGCGACTGGATCCTCCACTTACTGACGGCATAGACCACACCACGATCAGCGAGGGTTGGCAACAAAACATCTTTCCCCGATAATTCTCAACATTGGTGCCCCCACAAGGCTGTGTCCCGAGACCCTTACTATACTCCCCAAGCACTTAAGATTGTGTAGCCAAATCCTGCTTCAACTCCATTTACAAGTTAGTAGATGGTAAAACACGAACAACGATGAGATCGAGTACAAGGAGCAGATAGAGAACTTATTGCCATGGTGTCAAGACAACAACCTCTCCCTCAATGTCAGCAAAATGAAGGAGCAGATCATTGAACTTGGGAAGCATCGTGGAATACCCGTCCCAGTCTTTAGCAATGGTGCCAACGTGAAGATGCTCAAGAGTCAAGTTAATATCACCAACAATTAGTCCTGGTCCAACCACATTGATGATATGACTAAGAAAACACGCCAACGCCTCTACTTCCTCAGAAGACAAAGGAAATCTGGCATATTCACAAAATGCTGGAGTAACTCAGCAGGTCAGGCAGCATCTCTGGAGAGAAGGAATGGTTGACGTTTCTGGTCGAGACCCATCTTCAGCTCGACCCAAAACGTCACCCATTCCTTCTCCCCAGAGATCCTGCCTTTACCGCTGAGTTACTCCAGCTTTTTGTGTCTATCTTCGGTTTGAACCAGCATCTGTAGTTCTTTCCTAGACATGTCTCCAATGACACTTACCCATTTCTACAGATGCAACATAGATAACATAACTTCAGATTGCATCGCAGTGGGTATGACAACTGCTCTGCCCAAAACCATAAAATCTGCACTTGTGGGTGTAGACCAGTCCATCTTGCAACCAGCCTCCCCCCAACTGCCTGCTGGCTCCAATTACACCTCACACTGCCTTGGAAAAGCAGCTAGCATAATCAATAACCATTCACACCCCAGTCATTCTCACTTCTCCCCTCACCAGTTAGGCAGAAGGTGCAAAAGTATGTACCACCAGATTCAAGAACAACTTCATCCTCACTATTATGAGACTCTCGAACAAACCTCTCATATGCCAAGGATATATTCCTAATCATCTAATCTATCCGATTGCAACTGTTGCACTCCCTGTCACTGTAACACCAAACACTAAGTTCATTTTCACTTCTACGCTGCCAATTATACTTGCGTACGGTTTGATAGGACTCGTCTGTATTGTGATCTGTCTGGATAGCATGCGAAACAAAGATTTTTACTACATCTTGGTACACGTGACAATAATAAACAAATAACAACGGCATACATGGCATCTCCACTCTTGCCCCCCCCCCCCCCCAAGACCCACGGGTTTTTGTTGTAATTGTTAAAAACAGATTTGGGCCCCTAATGGGCAATCCCACAAGTACTGTGTTTGTCAATGAATCAAAACACATTTTAGAGATACCGCAATTCATTACCATGGAGATTAGTGCCCGAGAGGAATAGCAACTCACGTTATTAGGAAGATACAGGAGCAAATAATAGCTCCTTGTACCATACAATGTTGTGTACCACACAGTTGAAGCACCTTCAGTTCAAATGTCTCCAAAGCCACTTTGACCAGTTTCCACATTACTCCTGGACATGAATACTGGCAAGAAATCTGCATTAAACTCCATTCGCCATTCCTCAGTCTGCTTGCCCAACTGATAAGGATCCTGCAATAAATTTTGATAGCCATCTTCACTATCTACGATACCACCCACTTTAATGTTGTCTGTAAATTTACTACAACATTAATGACTGAATGAATATAACTTTATTGTCATTCAAAACTATACACCAAACGAGTGCTTATTTGAACGAAATTCCGCTGCAACTGGCTCACAATATAACACCAAATAATAAAAATTGATTAAAGAAAAATAAATAAATAAATAACTCGCACATAAAATAATGGTGGCGGATTATTGTGAATTCAAGAGTCTGATGGCCTGGGGGAAGAAGCTATTGCAGAACCTGGCTGTTCTGTTCCGTATGCAAGATTTCTACACTCTCATTCAAATCGATGACATAAACAATAGACAATAGGTGCAGGAGGAGGCCATTCGGCCCTTCGAGCCAGCACCGCCATTCAATGTGATCACAGCTGATCATTCTCAATCAGTACCCCGTTCCTGCCTTCTCCTCATACCCCCTGACTCCGCTATCCTTAAGAGCTCTATCCAGCTCTCTCTTGAATGCACTCATAGAACTGGCCTCCACTGCCTTGTGAGGCCACAAACAACAATGGGCCCGGCACTGATCCGTGAGACCTCCCCCCGCCCCGCCCCCCCTCCCCCCTCCCCCCTCCCCCCACACTAGTTACAGGCCTCCAGTCCGATAAACAACCTTTCTCTGATCATATGCAATCTAACCTTCCAGAGTAGCCCACCAAACGCAACCGTGTTAAATACTGGGCTGAAATATTCTGTTTTTCTTTTCTGATAGATCAGAGAGCATTAAACAGTAAACAGCACAGGAAAAGGCACAATGTCTGTACCGAACATGATGCCAAGACCAACTCTTATTTGCCTGCACATAACACATATCCCTCCATTCTATACGTATCCTGGTGCCGATCTAAAAGTTTCTTAAATACCAAACTTCAACTACCAGCCCCAGCAGCACGTCTGAGCTACTTACCATCCTCGCCATAAAAACCGTGCCCCACACATCTCCTTTAAACTTTACCCATCTCTTCTTAAAATCTATGCCCTCTATGATTTGGTTATTTCTGTCCTGGGAGGAAAGTTCTGAATGTTCCAGACCTGCTGTATCTACAATTTCATTTTAGTTTCTCAATCTGAAGTTCAGGCCATTCTCTTGGTTGTTTGGCACATGGCTTTTCCTCAACTACACGCTGGATATGGTTACTGTCTCTAGGAGGTTATAGCCATAGTCATAGATTTCAGCCCAACTCGCCCACACCGGCCAACAATGTCCCAGCTACCCTAGTCCCACTTGCCTGCGCTTGGTCCATAACCCTCCAAACCTGTCCTATCCAATCGTTGTACCTGTCCAATCGTTTCTTAAAATGATGGGTTAGTCCCAGCCTCATCTACCTCCTCTGGCAGCTTGTTCCATACACCCACCAGCCTCTGTGTGTAAACGTTACCCTCATGATTCTACCTTCATTCTTTTCCCACTGGGTGACATGACGTCTCCCATGGTACCCGACTATGTCTCCTGATTCTCTACTCTGGTAATGACTCTGCTATCACCGACTATCTCTCATTCCTGCCGACTCACTTGCCCAAACCAATTGGTTGGTGTGTTTCCTGCAACTGGATTTGACCCTTTAAAACTAATTCATTTGTTTTAATGACACTACAGTAGACTAGGGTCCGTGACAGGGTCTTGGGCCTCTGAAGAAGGGTCCTGACCCGAATCGTCATCTATCCACGTTCTCCAGAAATGCTGGCTGACCCACTGAGTTTCTCCAGCACAGTGTGCTTTTTTTTTTGTTTATCCAGAGATTTCTTTGGGTGGTGAATCTGTGGAATTCATTGCCATGGATAGTTGTGGAGGCCAAGCCATTGGATATTTGTGTTGGCCAAGCCATTGGTATTTTTGTGAAGTGGTTCATGATTGTTAAGGGTGTCAAAGGTGATGGGGAGACAGCAGGAGAATGGGGTTGAGAGGGAACGATAAATCAGACATGATTGAATGGCAGAGTATAAACCAATGGGCCCAATGGCCTAATTCTGCTCCTATGACTTATGCTGCCTGACATGCCGAGTCTGTCCAGCATTTCCTATTTTATTTCAGATTTCCAGCATCTGTCCATTTTGCTGTCCATTCAATGGCAGTGAATCATGATTTGTGCTCGTGACAGATGAGAAGATTATTAGAACCTAGTGAGATATCACGGTAGGTTGCAGTTGAAACCATTAAGAAATAATCATCATAGGTCGAGAGATAACGCCAGGACAAGATTCTTGGAGTAGAAATGTTCCGATAGTTATCGCAGGTTAGATGTTTGGTGTTGTATGTGTGAAGTCACTCAGAACGAGTTTGCGTGGTTAACTATCCATGGGAAATGAATCAATGAGAACCAATTTCAAGCAGAGAGCGACTCTTCAAGAAACAGACAATTATTAATGGCACCCACAAACAAGTTCAATCAAGGGTTTTTAAAGTCTTCTACAGTTTCAGTATTTCTTTATACAACGAATAATGTAACGAACATCAAATACCCAATATGAGTACAAATGATATATAAAATACCTAGCACAAATGCTCAAACATAGATACAGATCTTTGCTGATAATCCAAATAGTGCCCAAGGACTGGAGACTTGTACCACACGTAACATGTTTAAATTGAAGCAAAAGTACATTTTGTGCCCATTTTCAATGGAAATTTTAATTGTAAATGTTCACTAATGACACCCTCTGGCCAGTTGGGTTGAATCTCCAGCGTGAAGGTTTAATTATAACATGACCAGGTGTATGGACAGTTTCCATTCTAACGGTAGATCTAAGGATTTATAACAAGATAGCTGAGAGGAAGTTCTGTTAATAAACTGTAGAGAAGTGCAAACAGTTGCACTGGGAAATGCGATCAGGTGTTTCATCAATGCAGGTTTCTCATTTCTGTTTTGCAGGATTTGCTGAGTGCCAAGCTTGTTTACATTGCAATGTTATCTAAATTTTGAAAAGCACTTTACTGGTTGCCAAATATTTGGTCAAATCTCGAGGCTGGGAAGAACTATTTTCCCGAGGGGGGGGGGGGGGGTAGACGCACAGAGTCCATTCCCTAGGAGTAGGGGAATCCAGAACCAACGGACATAGGTTTAAGGTGAGGGGGGAAAGATTTAATAGGAACCCGAGGGGTAACTTTTCACACAAAGGGTGGTGGGTGTATGAAACTAGCTGCAGTTGAGGCAGGTACTTTTGCGACATTTAAGAAAAAATTGGACAGGTACATGAATAGGACATGTTTAGAGGGATATGGGCTCAAGGCAGGCAGGTGGGACCAGTGTAGATGATACATGTTGGTCAGTGTGAGCAAGTTGGGGTGAAGGGCCTATTTCCACTGTTTGACTATGACCTTATGGTGCTCAGACTGGCTCTCACTTCAATAGCAGATTGGCGATACTGCAACAAGTTGTTATATAAATGCAAACCTCACCTTTTTCCCCTCTTACTCCCACATTCTTGTGAAAACCGGGTCGTCATGAGTTTTCGTGCTTCCCTCAGTCAGCCCCATCCATTCAATTCTGTGCGTGGGGGAATCCTTGAAATGTCCCTTATCATCTCCGTCAGCCACAAGCCCCTCGAGCCCACCAGTGTATTTTTGATCTTGATTTACTCTTTACAAAATCAAACATCACATTGGGCCTTGCTGCTTCACTTAGTTCTCAACATCTGATTTTTTTTAACTTAAAATACCCAGCAAGGCAAAAACAGCTGTGTGCCAGGAAATCCCAAATTGCTAATTAAAAGATAAACAGCAAGAAATCCAAGTTGACCTCGAACTCACACTGGCATCTTCTGGAAGAATGTAATCAGCCTCCAGCTGAATTAATGCACTGCAATTGTAAACTGATGAGCAGAAATAAATACCTGTGCTTTAACAGTCGCGTTACATAAAAAAAAGCCCTGGGCCAATACACCCCACAAGCAGTGACACAAATCACCAAACATGGCAATAGAAATTCAGACACAAAGTGCTGGAGTAACTCGGCGGGTCGGGCAGGATCCGTGGAGAACATGGATAGGTTTCTACAGTACAAATTACAGTGCGATTTGCAGGTTGGTAGTTTAATTGGCCACTGTAAATTGCTCACGGTGTGTCGAAGACTAGTGCGATCTCGAGGGAATTGATGGGAATGTGGGAAGAATACGTCATGGTTTGGGATTATTCTGAGCCGGCACACCATCATAAAGAACGCAGACCTCTCGGTTTCAGTGTAACAGGGACAAGAATTGCACCCGCTAAGGAAAATGTCGCCTTGAGTTGTCTCACGACAGTCGATGGTTTTGTGGTGAAGGTGGAAGAGACGAGGGAAGAGTCTGAAGAAGGGTCCCCACCCGAAATGTCACCCATCCGTGTTCTCCAGAGATGCTGCCTGGCCTGCTGAGTTACTCCAGCATTTTGTGTCCCTTTGAGAAGAGGGGAGAGCTTGGAAGGTTAGATGGGCACCATAAATCTGGAGATGAATGGGTCGACGGAACAAAACAAGGTTAGTTTTGTTGTTTCGAGATACAGCATGGAAACAGGCCCTTCAACTCACTGAGTCCACGCTGACCATCGGTCACCCACGTACACTAGTCCCACGTTGCCTACTTTCTCATCCACTCCTTACACACTAGGGGCAATTTACAGAGGTCAATTAACCTGCAAACCCGCACGTCTTTGGGATGTGGGAGGAAAAGCGGAGCACCCAGAGGAAACCTAGATGGTCACGGAGAGAACATGCTAAACTCCACAGAGACAGCAGTTGAGGTCAGGATCAAGCCCAGAGTTCTGATGCTGTTAGGCAGCAGCTCTACCCGCTGCGCCACCATGACACCCTGAAAGTTTGAAGATGGGCAAGTGAGAGTAAAGAACACCAGGGAGGAAGGAATAATATTGAGAGCCATTGGAACGAGCTGCCTGAGAATTTAGGGACAGTTAAGGGACAGGGAGATAGTTTAGGCAGTTTCTAGTTCTTTAACCACTGGTACTATAACAACACTTAAAAAGACATTGGGGACGGGTACATTGATAGAAGAGGTTGAGAGAGATATGGACCAAACATAGGCAGGTGGGAGTAGATGGTTGCAGATGAGGCATCTTGATTGGCACGGGCAAGTTTGGCCAATGGTCCTGTTTCCGTGCTCTGTGACTCTTTTTTCAATTCTGCTCTTTTGAGAGTCAAACACAAAACAAGGAGTTGGCCCAGAGGATGTAGTTACAAATGTGCATCCTCTGCAGTGAAGCTCAGAGCACTTTGGTGAAACACCTCGCCTAATAACAAAAAAAGCCAAATTGATTTCCCAGCCTTGTACAATCCCTCAAAGTGCCAAGAATAACAAGAGGGATAATGACCCAGAGAGATAATGGCTAGAATGTGCTTACTTCTCAGACTGGGTTTGAATCGCCGCGAGATGGAGAAGAAAATGCTCTCTCGAGTGCTGGGAATAATTTGGGATCAATGCACTCGTTCATACAATCAAAGTTCGCCACACAGTATTAATTCAAAGATCTGATTTTAAAGTAAAACACAAGAACTTAATGGGCCAGGCAGCATCTGTGGAGGGGATGGACAGGTGACATTTCTGGTCAGAATCCAATGTTATAGCTCGGTACAAAGTTAGCCTTGTGACCCATTCACAGTTCAGGAACAGCGAAAGAATGAATGAATGAATACGTTTATTGGTCAAGTATGTGCACGTACGAGGAATGTGCCTTGGTGCTCCGCTCACAAATGACGACACAAACATACAGTTAACAATTAAGAATCAAGCATAACCACATCAAAACAATAAGGATACAACGTTACGGTCTAAACATGTGGGTGAAAATAAACCAGCACAAAAAAGAGACGACAGGCTTTGGTTATTGAGTAGAACCCGGCCTAGAACGGGGTGTAGAGGCAGTCTGGGGTCCCAGCCTAGTTCTTACTGAAGGATCTCGCTGAAAGGGCCAGTAGAGAGTATTTTTCCCCACAGTGAAACTATTTTAAATTTGCACAGTGAACCCAAAAAAAAGAGAACCCGCAGCTGCTAGAAATCTCAAACCAAAAAGTACTGCTGGAAGCACTCGAAAGGTTGAGAAACAGTTCATGTTAGCAGCTGCAGACCCGTCGTTAGAACATACAAGAGGTCATCACCCTGAAACATTGAGTGGTACTCACTTCACAAGGGCTGTCTGAGCTGCTAACATTTTCAGCTTTCCCAGTGTTATTTCATTTATAAAGCCCCCCCCCCCCCCTTCACAATGTCAAGGTGTCCAAAGCTAGACAGGTATATTTTTCCAATGTTGTTAACATCCACATATATTTATCTCCACCCCCCTCAGGATGCTTGTTCCCCCATTCCGTCAATTTTAAACAAGGGACGAATACTCATCCTGCCTGTTGGCAAAACAGGTGACCCAGCCTAACCCCAGCTTCCAGACCTGTAGCCTGCAGGTCCCAAGTTTCCCAAGCACAGATCCAAGCACTAAATGTGACAGCGTGTGCCTTTTTCACCCCTTTAATAAATTCCTGTCTTTCTGCTGACTGGATCGCACGCAACAAAAGCTTTTCACTGTGGCTCAGTACAGGCGGAAATAAACTAAAAACTGAGCTCCATTCAGTCAATACTGAACTCCAACTCAAAACTGAATGTCCATTCCAGCCCTTGAGAGAAAACTTGTTTCCTCCCCTCCCCTCCAAGGTCTCTGCCCCTTAGTTACTTAACCATCGGCCAAGGAAAATAAACCCTTCTGGTTCCTTATCTAAGCCCCTCAATGTTATTCACCTCAGTTCCAGCGTATCAAATCTTTCCTCAAAACTTAAATCTTCTCGCCCTGATGGTCAAGTGATAGTCAGAGAATCATGGAACGTGGAAACAGGCCCTTTGGCCCAACCTGCCCACGCAAGTTATCCTCATGAATAGCCACTGCACCCTCTCCATCACGACCAGATTAACTACATCTTTGCCATGATGTGGCATCCTGTACTTGCAACGTCCACAGTTCCAGCATAACCTTCCTGCTCTTATATTCTATGATTCTGCTGAAGATTAATATCCCATTTGGCTTTATAACCTCTGTACCTCCCCACCTTGAAGGACTGGAGATGTACACACCAAAACCTTCCCTCGACCCCCTCATCTCAAAACCTGAAGCTCATTGGCCTTCCACACCAGACCTCTGGCATTTGGGTCTGCACTTGAAAGCACTGTGTTTTCCAGCCTTACGAATTCCCTAATTTTAAGCCTTTCAGTTTCAATTCCACTTTTCTCCTTTCTGAAATTATATTCAGCTCCCCACCCTCCTGAATAAACCACGTCATTCTGGTTACAACTATAAAACCGCAGTTTTCACAGTGAACCACAAAACAGTTGCAGAAACTAGTGACGATGGAGTTCTCCTTCTCAGCCGGATGCTCCCCGGAGCTGGAGGACAGGAGGAAGCAGGGCTGCCCTCGCTAGTTCCTGAACTAAAATGCAAACCACTGGAGGAGCTCCACAAGTCAGGCGGCATCTATGGATGAAAATGGACTGATGATGTTTCGGGCCGCTTGTTTGGACTGAGAGACAATAGACTAATAGGTGCAGGATTAGGCCATTCAGCCCTTCGAGCCAGCACCGCCATTCAATGCGATCATGGCTGATCACTCTCAATCAGTACCCCGTTCCTGCCTTCTCCCCATACCCCCTCACTCTGCTATCCTTAAGAGCTCTATCCAGCTCTCTCTTGAAAGCATCCAACGAACTGGCCTCCACTGCCTTCTGAGGCAGAGAATTCCACACCTTCACCACTCTCTGACTGAAAAAGTTCTTCCTCATCTCCGTTCTAAATGGCCTACCCCTTATTCTTAAACTGTGGCCCCTTGTTCTGGACTCCCCCAACATTGGGAACATGTTTCCTGCCTCTAACATGTCCAATCCCCTAATTATCTTATATGTTTCAATAAGATCCCCCCTCATCCTTCTAAATTCCAGTATATACAAGCCTAAGAGAGAGTAGAGGAGAGCTGGTAGAAAGAGGCGAGAGGAAGGAATGGGGTAAAATCTGGCAAGGATCCGGGTAAGGAGGGGTTAATTGGCCAACGGTTATGCTGGACGAAGGAAGGGTAGAGATCGTAACCAAGGTTGAAGGTCAATGTGGAGAAGATTAGGGCTGCTCGTGGTGGAATTGGGTAAGAAAGGAGGGGGAGGAGGGAGAGAGATATATGGAACCAGAATGAAGAGTGGAAGGATAGGGGGAAGAGGGGAATGTTGGTGGGGGGACGGGGGGGGGACAGAAAGATAGTGGGCCTGAAGGTTTAGGGGTGGGAGGAGATGGGGGAAAGGAACTTTTAGATCGGATCTGGGGAGTGGAAAGAAAAGTGTGCGCAGATCAGGAGAGGTGATTACCTGAAACTCATAAATTCAATGTTCATCATGCCTTTGGGTTTAGGGTACCCAACAGAATACGAGGTGCAGTGGAGGAGGCCGAGGAGAGAGAGCTTAGTACGGGAATGGCAAAGGTAATTTAAGTCTCCGGCAACCGAGAGGTATAGCTGGGCCTGGCAGACAGAGTATAATGTTTGGTGAAGCTACACAGAAGATCTATAGTTGGTCCCACCTATCAACTCACTAACTGGGTCCACCTATCACTTGCCAACTCTTGCCCCACCTCTACCCCTCAGCACTTTTTACAAGCCTATTTCCCATGTACATTTGGATAGGAACATGGATAGGACAGGTTTGGAGGGAGATGGGACTAACGTAGATGGGACACGTTGGCTGGTGTGGGCAAGTTGGGCCGAAGGGCCCATTTCCATGCAGTATGACCTTGACTCCATCTCCCCTTGATTCCAGTCTCCTGACAAAAAATATCATCTCTATCCATAGATATTGCTTAACCTGCCGAGTTCTTCCAGCAGTTTGCTTTCTGCTCAGGATTCCAGTCTCTTTTGCTGCTTCCAGCACTAATTCCTGCTGGGTTGGGTTGGGTCAGCAAGCATTCACAGAGTTCCTGGCTCCAGCAATCCCAGCCGGAAATGCCCATGTGCAGACTCCTGGACAAAACTGGACCCAGCTGCCAGGCAGCAATCAGATGACGGCACCATTGGCCATCATGATCTCCATGGCAACTGGTCAACTCAGGCCTCACACCGTCTTTGTTAATAGGGGGTGAAGTTTGACATCTGGATTCCACAATATTTGATCAATTCTCATGCACAATCCAAAATATATAATTAAGTAGATAACGTACAACAAGCAATAATAAATATAATTTCGGTGAACTAACATTGAACCAGAGCAGCTTCAAACTAATTTGCAATATTGGGTGTAGACTTCACGATACGATAGAACTTTATTTATCCCAGGAGGGAAATCCAGAAGGAAACACAGATATCTCAGAAGGGCCTTTACACTTTAGAGATGCAACGCAGAAACAGGCCCTTCAGCCCACGACGACCAGTGTTCACCCCGTACATTGGTACTATTCCACGCACTGGGAACAATTTTGCATTTTTGCTGAAGCCAATTAATCTGCAAACCTGAACATCTTTGAAATGTGGGTGGAAACCGGAGCACCCAGAGAAAACCCACGTGGTCACAGGGAGGACGTACAAACTCCGTTCAGACGAGCACCCGTAGTCAGGATCGAACCCGGGTCTCTGGCGCTGTAAGGCAGCAACTCTACCGCTGTGCCAGCGTGCCGGGTTGAATAAATTTAGATCTGATTTGATGGAATGTCCCCACTCTGGTCAATCTCAAGCAATGAACCCCTCATCTTTCTACCAAGCCAATCAAACACGAGAATCCCCTTTCCCCCTCAACTCAGACCCATCTCTCTTCAATTATCAGTTTCTTTGGCTCAAATCAGCTGTTAATAGAAAATAGGCAAAATATTGGCAAGCTAAAACCAAAGGTACAGGCTTGAAATCAGAAAGCAGTCTGGTTGACATCACACATCCACATATACACACATCAACAAATCGTATGTTCCATTTTTATTAGCTCCAGCCATTTTAACACAAGCATTTATTATGGGTTGGTTTTCTCCGAGACTCCATCTCGTGATCGAGTAAAAAAAACTGATCAGTCGACACCTCTCTGCCATTTGTGAAAGTTGCCGAGACCACGGGCATATGACTTGGCTCCTAGATGGCCCATCTCTCCCCTACTCCCCGTGTACCATCCATGAGGGTGAGGAGTGACTACAAGCAAAAGTAGATCAGTGAAAGGTCATGCCCGGCTTAGAAGACAGTTCACATTTGCAGACGGTCCATGGAGCAGAGAAGCAGAGATTAAATGTTTGGGCTAAAGATGCGAAGGTGACACGAGGGAAAAAAATATTGATGCAGAGCGAGAATGACTTGGATCTCACTGCCTGCAAAAGTACTTTTTACCCAGAGAAAATCTGTGAATCTGTGGAATTCTCTGCCACAGAAGGCAGTGGAGGCCAATTCACTGGATGTTTTCAAGAGAGAGTTAGCTTTAGCTCTTAGGGTAAATGGAATCAAGGGATATGGGGAGAAAGTAGGAACGAGGTACTGATTTTGGATGATCAGCCATGATCATATTGAATGGCGGTGCTGGCTCGAAGGGCCGAATGGCCTACTCCTGCACCCATTTTCTATGTTTCTATGTTACTGACAACAGGACTGTGGAGGGAAGAAACTGGAAAGGCCATGGAGGACATAGTGCATGTACAGAGGTTTGTGTAACTATTACTTCAAAGGTTAGTTGTGCCCTTATTACGTTAAAGAGTCAAGTCATAACTACACCAAGCTTTAGTTTTACCTAGAGACTTAATAAAGCAAGGATATTCTCCTGATGCTTCAAGTCCAAGTCAAACTTACATTATGTGCAGGAAGGAACTGCAGATGCTGGTTTAAACCGAAGATAGGCACAAAATGCTGGAATAACTCAGCAGGTCAGGCAGCATCTATTCGACCCAAAACATCACCCGTTCTGTCTCTCCAGAGATGCTGCCTGTCCCACTGAGTTACTGACATCTGAAGAAGGGTCTCGAAAAATACTCCAGCATTTTGCGCCTATCTTCAACGAACATTATACTCTACAAATAAGCTTCAAGATGAACCTAGCAAACTACATGAGGGAAAATAACTCTGACTGCCGGTCTAGTTGGCAAGACAACTGATGGGATTGTTCTGTTAGCAACTGTGACTGAATGGATTGAGTGGGCTCATAATAGAAGGTTTCTAGTTTTTTTCCTATCACGTGGACAACATCACTCCTGTTCCTGCCCTTGCGAAATAATGAGTTAAGACCTGCATGGTTCTGTTCTTCCTTCCCATTTGCGGCTGTGTTCATTTTCGATCCAAGTCATTGTGGTGAATGCAGAATGTCAAAGCAATGGGGCTGCCACAAATTAAAAGTGTTTACTGCTGATAAACAGTGAAGTAGCGGGAGTGCCGCAGAAGAAAAACAAGCACCAAGGCGGCCCTTCTGAGAGCTATGACCTCCAGCAATTGGGCACCGACATGCTCAATCACAATAAAGTGTGCGTTTTTGTGGTGTTTTATCAGAGAGGAAACAGCGGTGCACTCTAGTCCTGGAGGCTAACATTTTATCTGGCTCAGGAGAATTGTTATTAATGGATTTTAGACTTGTTGTCTGATTAAAACCAGACGTGGAAATTTACTCCTGCTTGTTTTTATGCTGCTTGGCTGAATGATGTCCATTTACAGGTAGCATGGAGATGTGGGCAGCTGCAAAAGGACCCAGAGAGGGGGAGACAAAGGATTTTTATTTTCAATAAAGCCTCCGTAACACGTCGCCACTAATCTAATTTACAAGGCATGGCCGTCAATTAGCACACACCGAGCTTCTGAAAAAGAGCCCACATTGTCTGCTTATAATCATCTTTTTTTTTTTCTTGAAAGCAAGGCTGAGAGAGGCACCCCCCCAAAAAAAAGACACAAAGTGCTGGAGTAACTCAGCAGGTCAGCAGCATCCCTAGAGAACGTGGGTACGTGACTCTCATCTGTGTTCACCTATTACCCACCACGCCTTGTCCTGCCTATCCTCTCTTCTAGCTTTCTTCCCCACCCCCGACACGCAATCATCGGCAGCACGGTGGCGCAGCGGTAGAGTTGCTGCCTTACAGTGCTTGCAGCACCAGAGACCCGGGTTCGATCCCGACTACGGGTCCTGTCTGTATGGTGTTTGTACGTTTTCTTTCTTTCTGTGACCTCGTAGGTTTTCTCTGAGATCTTCTGTTTCCTCCCACACTGCAAAGATGTACACGTTTGTAGGTTAATTGGCTTTGTGTATGTGTAAATTGTCCTTGGTGTGTGTAGGATAGTGTTAATGCGCAGGGATTGCTGGTCGGTGCGGACTCGGTGGGCCGAAGGCCCTGTTTCTGCGCTGTATCTCTAAAACTAAAAACTAAAACCAGTCTGCAGAAGGGTCCCGACCTGAAATGTCAGCCATTTCTCCTGGGATGCTGCCTAACGTACCAAGTTACTCCAGCACTTTGTGTCTTTTTTTGTTGTTGTAAACCAGCATCTGCAGTTCCTTGTTTCTATATCTTGAGAGAGGCATGTAGTGGCCTGGAGACAGAGTTGGCTCAGCTCCTCTTCCTCGGAGTCACGGCAGTCGTAATAAACCCGACTTTCTTTCCAAACAGCAATGGTAATTGTGCTTGCTAGAATAGGACTCATCGAACAAGGAACGCGTAAATCAAGGCAAGCCAAGCAGGATGAGTTAAAATAAAACTCCAAGAAAAATCCAATCTCATTTTCCTATCTTTGAACAGAGCAAGGCTGGTGAAAAAGTGTAGGAAAATAACTGCAGATGCTGATACATATTGAAGGTATCACAAAAAGCTGGAGTAACTCAATGGGTCAGGCAGTATCTCAGGAGAGAAGGAATGGGTGACGTTTCGGGTCGAGATCCTTCGTCAGACTGATGTTGGGGGGGGCGGGACAAAATCCGCTGCAGCCTCTCTCAAGACATAGATATAAATCACACCAGTGACCAACATCACCTGCAAGAACTCCTTACAATGTCTCAATCTATAGGTTTTTGGATCTTATCATTTTTGTTCATGATTGTAGCAAATATTTACAAACTTAAAAGCTCAAACTGAATTTGATTCTTGTAGGAATCCCTTTCAAATAGTATATTACCATCAAAGATCGACACAAAATGCTGGAATGACTCAGTGGGACAGGCAGTCTGAAGAAGGGTCACGTCCTGAAATGTCACCCATTTCTTCTCTCTAGGGATGCTGCCGGTCCCGCTAAGTTACTCCAGCATTTTGTGTCTATTTTCAGCGTCAACCGGCCTCTGCAGTTTCTCCCTTCACACTCTATATTAGCATTGTTTTAAGAACTTATGTAGATAAGACAGGTTTTAGAAATTTGGTTCCCACCACACACATTTTGTGACTATCTTTTGTGTAAACCAGAATCAGCAGTTCCTTCCTACCGAGGGGCTGGTTGTGAATGTGTGATAGGGATTTTACATGAAGGGCCAGATTGGAGCAGGATAAGCCCAGGGCAACAGATAGCAAATTAAATCAAGTCAAAGCTCCAGGGTCAGGAAATCGTTTGGTTCAGACGAAATCAGCAACAAAAGTTTTAGGTTATTCTTATGGATTTTATTGAAAATGTGGCCATTTGTAACAAATTAACAATATTTGCTTCCCCTGAGATCTGAAGGAAGATAGACAGTGAGATGTAAATTCATCAGTGCAATCAGTAAGAGGCAGTATTGTTCTGGATTTACACATCAAAAGGATGCAAGATGTCTGCTTCACTAGTCTGACTTAGTACTTCAACTGTGTCAAGTCTTTTGATCCGTTAATCTAAATGGAATCTCTTCTTTGGTCGACCAAAGCTTCAGCTAATTCAAGAGTAATCATCGAGGCACACGATGCTAATGAGTGATATTTCAGTCAAGAAAGCTTCCGAGTGTCAAACACAGCAATTTTTCTTGTCCTTCCCCAACTACATTGAGAAATAGAACCTACAATGGGTGCTCTTTAATGAGTGATGTTTCGGGTCAGGTGGTGTTTCGGGTCAGGTGGTGTTTCGGGTCAGGTGGTGTTTCGGGTCAGGTGGTGTTTCGGGTCAGGTGGTGTTTCGGGTCAGGTGGTGTTTCGGGTCAGGTGGTGTTTCGGGTCAGGTGGTGTTTCGGGTCAGGTGGTGTTTCGGGTCAGGTGGTGTTTCGGGTCAGGTGGTGTTTCGGGTCAGGTGGTGTTTCGGGTCAGGTGGTGTTTCGGGTCAGGTGGTGTTTCGGGTCAGGTGGTGTTTCGGGTCAGGTGGTGTTTCGGGTCAGGTGGTGTTTCGGGTCAGGTGGTGTTTCGGGTCAGGTGGTGTTTCGGGTCAGGACCTTTCTTCAGACTGAGAGTCAGGGGAGAGGGAGATTAGAGATATGAATGAATAAGTTTATTGGCCAAGTATGTGCATATACAAGGAATGTGCCTTGGTGCTCCGCTCACAAATGACAACACAAACATACAGTTAACAATTAAGAATAAAGCATAACCACATCAAAACAATAAGGATACAACATTCCGGCCTAAACCTCTGGGTGAAAATAAATCAGAGCAAAAAAAGAGACTACAGACTTTGGTTATTGAGTAGAACTACTACTCGTGGAAAAAAAAATGTTTTTATGTCTGGCTGTGGCTGCTTTGAGAGTCCGGAGTTGCCTTCCAGAGGGAAGATATGAAAAGGTACAATGAACAAATGGATGAAAGGTTTAAAAAGAACAAATTAAAGCCAGCACCAATGATCAAGGAAAGGTGGAGACCACAATGGACCATTGTTGGCTGTGGAAAGGGTGATAATGAAGGGATAAGAACAGTGAAACTAGGGTGCGGGAAGGGATGGAGAGAGAGGGAACGAACTTGCAAGGAACAGAAAAGTAATTCATAAAAGCTTCTACAAATATGTAAAAAGCGGGTATGAAGTACGAAACAAAGCAAGTTGTAATGAGGAACAAAGAATTAACAAACAGTTAAACAAAAAGGTTGGTTCCGCTATCACGGAAGGGGAAATAAATAACTTCCCAGAAATGCTCGGGGGTCGAGTCTATAAAAAGGAGAAGCAAAAGGAAATTAGTATTAGTGAAAAAGTAATGCGGGAGAAATTAATCTATATATATATATATATATGTATTACTAAAACTCTCATCTTGTATATTTATGGGTTTGTGGGTAGATTTGTTCTCGAAATGGTACATGATAGTGCAACAATTTTAGGCACACCCTTCTCACCACTCCCCTGCAGTCTCAATTGATCAAGTTTTGTTACATTTTAAAAATAATTAACTTAATAAACTTTAATAAATGCGCTCCCCCCACCCGTCGGGAGGACTGGCACCCGTTCCCAGCATGCCCCGCGCCCGACCTTTCTCCCATGGTGCAGCGTGGCAGCAGAGGGTCAATCAAGATGTCCGTTGCCGCCGAGCTGCAGGAGAGGTTTCCACCCAACGGGTCCACGGCTCGCTCTGGCCGCCTGGGGCCAAGGTGAGTGGCTCCCTCTCCCCCCCTAACCCACCCACGGCCTCGGGGAACAATCCCCGGCCGGCAACAGGTCCACGGATCGTCAGTTGGGGGAGGGTTGCCGCGCCCTCAGGAGAGGTTTGGACCCAACGGGTTCACACCCGTCTAGCAGGACTTAAAAATGATGAGCGTGTGCGGCTTGCAAGTGGTGCTGCCCTCATCATTTCTTATGATAACGATCTGTATCCTGTGCACTTAGAGAGACAACAGGTCTTTGGGATGTGGGATGGAATCGAAGCATTTGGGGGAAATGCATACATGCGGTCACAGGGAGAATGTGCAAACTCCACACAGGGAACACCAAAGGTCAGGATTGAATCAGTCTCTGGTGCTGAGAGGCAGCAGCTCCACCAGCTGTGTCACTGCATTGACCATAGGTCTTTGAAAGCAAATGTGAAGGCACAACAAACAGCCAAGAGAAATGGCAAGAAGGAACTACAGATGGCGGTTTAAACCAATGATAAACACAAAGCCACACTGTGACCGACCGGCAGATGCTGGTACAAATCGAAGGTATCACAAATAGCTGGAGTAACTCAGCGGGCCAGGCAGCATCTCTGTGGAGAAGGAATCGGTGACGTTACGGGTTGATACCCTTCTTCAGACTGATTAGGGGTAAGGGAAACAGTTGTAGGCTACAAGGTAGAACATTCGAGACTGAGACAAGGAGAAATTTCTTCCGTCGGACAGTGGTGAACCTTTGTTCTTCAGGACCACAAGGAAGCAAACCAACTTCAGCTGAAAATGTTTTGTGTACACCAATGAGCAAACCTCTAACGTCTTATGAGAACGTCAGAATGCCAATGCCTACGCTATCACAGTCATGGGAGTTTATAAACCACACATCTTGAGCAGCCACTAGCCTCCCTTCTGCAAACAGCGCCGTTCACTTACAAAGCTATCCTTTTAATTTCAAACTGATTTCTGCTTGCAATGAATGTTAGACCAGATATTCTGAAGATCGGCTCTAATTTGTCTTAATGCCTACCACATAATTTGATTACTCCTGAATAATCCCCTCATTCAGGCACAGTTTTGACTAGTTTGACGATTTGGATGAGGGTTGGTCATTGACAAGGATGTCACTGAGACGGGAAGTCTCGGGTTATAAGGAGAGGTTAGATAGGTTGGCGTTTCTTTTTCCTCTGGAGTGTTGGAAACAGAAGGGTGATGATATAGAGGTATATAAATTCATGATGGGCATAGATAAGGTGAATAGTCACAGTCCTTGTCCAAAGGTGGGCGAGTGTAAAACTAGAAGGTACAGACTTGAGCTGAGAGGGAAAGATTTAAAGGGGACCAGTGGGGCAACCTTTTCCACACAGAGGACGATGTGCACGTGGGAACGAACTGCTGGAGGAAATGGTAGAGGCAGGTACAATTATGCTTAAAAAGATATTCACACAGGTACCTGGATGGGGAAAGTTTCAGAGGGATATGGGCCAAATTCAGGCAAATAGGATTAGCTCAGGTAAACAGCAGGCAGACAGACAGCATCTCTGGAAGGAAGGAATGGGTGACATTTTGGGTCGGGACCCTTCTTCAGACTGAAAGTCACGGGAAAGGGAAACAAGAGACATAAACGATGATGTAAAGAGATATAGAACAATTCTCTGCTGGGCGGGGGCTTCAATGTCGGGAGCCACGACCGCCCCGACGTGCAGCAACAGCAGCAGCGTGTTCGCCCGCCCGCCCGGATCGGACTTATCATCGGCGGAGCCGTCCGTCTTCGGAGGCTGCGGGAGCGGCTGGGACTCGCCTTGGGCCGGCCCGCTGCGGACCGTCCGGCGCGGCCTGCAACCACAACAGCCTGACTGCAGGAGAAGACGGCAGGAGAAGGGAAAGACATTGTGGCCTTCCATCACAGTGAGGAGAGGACTGGAGGAGACTCACTGTGATGGATGTTTCTTTGATGGATGTTTCTTTTTTTGTGTGTTTTTGGGGTTGTGTAATTTGAATGCCTATTTAATGCTTTTATTGTTGGACTGTGTTTTGGGGGTTTTTTGGGGTTGTGTAATTTTAATGCTTATTTAATGCTTTTATTGTTGGACTGTGGGTGACTGAATTTTGTCCAATATTGGATGACAAATAAAGCTATCTTGAATCTTGAATGAATAAAAGATATGCATAAAAGTAACAATGATAAAGGAAACAGCCCATTGTTAGCTGTATGTTGGGTGGGAACGAGAGGCTGGTGCGACGGGTGGGAGAAGGATGGAGAGAGAGAGAGAGAGAGAGAGAGGGAATGCCTGGGTTGTTTGAAGTTAGAGAAATCAATATTCATACCACTGGGTTGTAAGCCCAAGCAAAATACGAGATGCTGTTCCTCCAATTTGCGTAAAGCCTCACTCGGACAATGGAGGAGGTCTAGGACAGAACGGTCAGTGTGGGAATGGGAAGGAGAATTAGTGTTTAGAAACCGGGAGATCAGGTAGGTCCAAGGCAGACATTAAAAAATAGTATGCACAATTTCTGACTCAATGACAAAGTTTCTGCACTAAAAAATCCGTTTGCTTCAGATTATGAATCAAATGGGAGCAGAAGCAGGAATAGGCCGTGCAGTTCCACGATCCTGCTCTCCACCCCAACCAGACCATTGATAATCTCTCCAGCAGATAACCCCACTGATCGCATATCCTTTAATTCACTCACGAGGCAAAAATATATCAAACCTCAGTGTGAAAATGCACAGTCCTTTGGCGTGCAGCCTTTCTAGGTTTACACCCCTTCCCAAAATGAATTTGCCCCTCATCTTGACCCAAAGTGGTCAACCTTTCTTCCTCCAACCTCATACCTCTTAGATTCAACTCTATGGTTATAGGAAGCATCTTCTCATTTTCTACCCTTTTCGATACCTCCCAGAACATGCTTTTTTCCAACTGTGGGTGGCAGAGAGGCACAGCTGCTGCCTCACGGCACCAACGACCCGGGTTCAATCCTGACCTCGGGTGCTGTTTGCGTGAAGTTTGCACATTCTCCCTGCTTCTTCTTCTTCTGTCGTATGTCTTTTAGACCTGCAGCTCCGTTGAGGCGAGCCAGGCCAATGCGTCATCATCCAGGTCAATCAAACCTCGTTCACCATTCGGTGGCCGGTATTTGGGGCAACTGGTGACTGTGTGCTCCACTGTCTGTGTTGGGTCCCCACACTCACAGGAGGCACCGTCCACGAGACCCCACCTCTTCATCGCTACTCCATAGCGTCCTCCCTGCGAGGCATTCTCCCTGCGATTGCTTGAGTTTCCTTCGGGTGCTGTGGTTTCCAAAGACATGGGGCATGGTAGGTTAATTGACCTCTGTAAATTGCTTCCAGTGTGAGGGTAACAGAGTGAAAGTGGACAACATAGAACTAGTGTGAATTGGTGATCGACAGTGGTCGTGGACTCGGGGGGAGGGGGTTAAGGGCCTGTTTCCACGCTGTATCTCTAAACTAAACTTCATTGAGTGAAGAACAATCCAACTCAATCGCCAGACTGAACCAGCTCCAAGATGGGTCATTCTTGCACCAAGTTTGTAAGTCACAGGAGCAGAATTAGGCCACTTGACCCATCGAGTCAACTCCGCCATTCAAGGATGTCTGATCTATCTTTCCCTCTCAACCCCATTCTCTCTGCATAACATTCTCTTCATAACCTTTGACACCCTTACTAATCAAGAACCTGTCAACCTCCAATGACTTGGCTTCCTTCCACAGCCGTCCATGGCCATGAATTCCACAGGTTCGCCACCCTCTGATAATTCCATTTTCACAAAGAGAACAATGAACACCTGAATTTACGTTTCTGGTGTCGACAGAATTAACACCTGCCCCCCGGTCGGTCACAGTGCGATTTGTGCATTCCTCCCCGGGATCGACTAACGCACCTGACTGATCACGACGCAGAACAAAAACCTGCAGGGAGCACCAAGAGTTGCTGGAATATTTGTGAATATTCTTTCAAAGGAGAGTTGCCATGGAGTCAAGAACCCTCGGGTTGCAATGACTATCAGTTTAATGAAGACACAGTGGTGCTGCTGGTAGAGCTGCTATCTCACAGCACCAGAGACCCGGGCTCGACCCTGACCTCAGTTGCTGTCTGTGCGGTGTTTGCACGTTCTCCCCGTGACCACGTGCGTTTCTTAAGGGTTTTCTATTTTCCTCACGCACCTCAACAACATGCAGGTATTTATTCACAAAATGCTGGAGTAACTCAGCAGGTCAGGCAGCATCTCAGGAGAGAAGGAATCCCACTCCCAGTCTGACCTTTCTGTCATGGGCCTCCTCCAGTGCCATAGTGAGGCCCACCGGAAATTGGAGGAACAGCACCTCATATTTCGCTTGGGCAGCTTGCAGCCCAGCGGTATGAACATTGACTTCTCCAACTTTAGATAGTTCCTCTGTCCCTCTCTTCCCCCCCTCTCCTAGTTCTCCCTCTACCTGTCTCCACCTATATCCTGGCTTTGTCCCGCCCCCCTGACATCAGTCTGAAGAAGGGTCTCGACCCGAAACATCACCTATTTCTTCTTTCCTGAGATGCTGCCTGACCTGCTGACTTACTCCAGCATTTTGTGAATAAATACCTTCGAATTGTACCAGCATCTGCAGTTATTTTCTTACATTATTCAACAACATGCAGGCTCAGATGGCCTCTGCAAATTGCCCCCTAGTGTGCAGGGAGTGGATGTGAAAGCAGGATAACATGGAACGAGTGAGAACGGATGATCGTCGGCCGGCATGGACTTGGTGGGACGAGGGGCCTGTTTCCACGCTGTATCTTTCAGTCAATGCCAGGTCACCTGCCTTGTTTACAGAGTGGTGTTTACATAGAGTCAACTTCCTCGAGAACGGTGACCCAAGTCTCAAAAATTAACCAAGTCATAGGCTGTCTAATAAACAACACATCCTCGCTGGTCAATTATGGCAAAACATCTTTGTGGAAATGTCAGACGACATGGCATCGCTTCATGTTAAGAGGGGGGGGGGGGGGGGGGGGAGGGTGGGGTGGGAGCTGCTTTACGTACTCATCGTCCACCCTGGGTAGTTCTACGGAACTGGCAACATTTGCAGCAAAGCGTCAACTACAGTACTCTGAAGCACCAATTGCCACTTTCGATTGTTGTAGTTGATGTACGAAAGGAGGAGGAGGTAAGAGGGGCAACATTCAAAGTGCATGGGACGTATTTTTACACGGGTGTTGGGTGCCAGCATTGGTGGTGGAGGCTGATATGATAGTGTTAAAGAGGCTTTTAAATGGGCATATGGATGTGCAGGTGTATAGATCACCTGTGGACAAAGGAGATTAGTTTAACTTAGCAAAGGTAGACACAAAAAGCTGGAGTAATTCAGCGGGTCAGACAGCATCTCTGGAGAAAAGGTATGGCTGACGTTTCATGCCAAGACCCTTCCTCAGACAACTTATGGCATTATGTTTGCCACAGACATTGTTTTGTCGAAGGGCCTGTTCCTGTGCTGTACTGTTGCATGTTCCAATTACTCAGCCTTTTGAAATTGACTCACCCATATCTGGATGCAGTCAAGACAAGGCAAACTGTTGCACTAAGAATGTGTAGGAAGGAACTGCAGATGCTGGGTTTAAACCGAAGATAGACACAAAATGCTGGAGTAACTCAGCAGGACAGGCAACATCTCTGGAGAGAAGAGTCAAGACTTAAGAAGGGTCTCGACCCGAAACATCACCCCATTCCTTCTATCCAGAGATGATGCTGCCTGAAGATAGACACAAAATGCTGGAGTAACTCAGCGGGACAGGCAGCATCTCTGGAGAGAAGGAATGGGTGACATTTTGGGTCGAGACCCTTCTTCAGGCTGAGAGTCAGGGGAGCAGGAGAGATAGAGATAATTAAGTGCAAGGTGTGAAAACGAGACATCAAAAGAGATGGAGGCCAAGGAGAATGTAGAATAGATAATTGTTGGGAGAAGATGACTACGAAGCAAACAGGGATTACAAAAAAATCAGAGGGACAGTCAGAATGCTCGGAGAACTAGGGTGGGGGAGGGATGAAGAGAGAGTGAAAGCAAAGGTCACTTGAAGTTAGTGGTCAATATTCATACCGCTGTGGTGTAAACTACCGAAGCGAAATACAAGGTGCTGTTCCTCCAATTTGGGCTGGGCCTCACTCTGATACTGTTTGACCCACTGAGTTACTCCAGCTTTTCTGTGCCTCTGGGAGAATGTAGCTCGTACTCTCTTTTCGTGTCTAGCTGGGAACGTGGGTTAGTTCTGAACACCACGTCTGACAAGGAACAGATTCGGCTTCCCTGCCAGCGAACAGTTCGCTGTGACTGGGGGGGGGGGGGGTTTATTAAGGGAGGTATTCCCATTCCCACCGTCGAAGATACGCCATCCCAGAGAGCGGAAGAGCAAAAAGAAAGTTGGTCATCAGGAGCCAGGAGAGGAGAGTGGATTATCTGTTCTGTTCCCCTGAGCTGGCGGTGGTTCTACATTTCTTCAGTTAGGCTCCAGGTCCCGATATTTCTTGAGTAGAACAAGTAACAACCCGAAGAGAGTACGAGCTACATTCTCCCAGAGGCACAGAAAAGCTGGAGTAACCCAGCAGGTCAGGCAGGATTCCTAGAGTTCCTTTTCTCCAGACTCCGCTGAGTTTCTCCAACACTTTGTGTCTATCTCCGCTGAATAACTCCAGCTTTCTGCGTCTGCCTTCGTCTTAAACCAGCATCTACAATTCCTCCCGACACTGTATTCTCCCCTATCTATATTCCAGAGAGGTTTTTTTTCACGCAGATATATTAATATCTTCTTTCGAAAGATATGCTCCGGATAGAGAAATGAAAGATCACGTGTAATGGTGGACAGGTAAATCTGCAGAGAAGACACAACTACGCTACTTGTGTAACTTGTTTACAGCCTCGGCGGTGGGTGCACATCTGCCAATGCACACCTGGAAGACAGTGAAGATCATTTGCCCACGGTCAAGTAAGGCACTGCACTGCACGCCCAAAGTGGCAACAACCAACTCGGGGAAAACAAATAACACGAGGAGAGCGGTCGGATTTCACACACTCACACACGCACTCTCTCACACACACTCTCACAAACACACTCTCACACTCACACACACTCTCTCACACACACTCTCTCACACACACACTCTCTCACAAACACACTCTCTCACACACACACGCACTCTCTCACACGCACACTCTCACACACATACTCTCTCATACACACGCACACTCACACACACTCTCTCACACACACTCTCACACACACTCTCACACACACTCTCACACACACACTCTCACACACACACTCTCACTCACACACTCTCACTCACACACACACTAGTGAGGCTGGAGTTTGCCTCTGCCGGAGTTTGCAGCCTGAAACTCACAAGAAATGAAACCGACACGAAGAAGCGGCTGAAACTCACGCCGTGACAGCGCGACCACCTGAGGCAGAGGGGGAGGGCAGGTCACCCCTCACTCAGTGAACAGGTTTACTCTCTCGGGGGAGTAGAACCGAACCCCTCCCTCCTTCCTTCACTCCCTCCCGCCCGGAGGACACTTCTGCTGTACTCTGCACGCTTTGACCGGGAGGACACAGTTTCTCCTCCCCACAAACCGTAGGCTCTCAGAGCCCGGAGTAAATAAACCTCCCACTCCTCCCCACTCCTCCCGTCCCCTCCTACCATTGCTGCTGCCGGCTCCACCGCTCGACTCCCCGCTGGCCGCCTGGCCTTGCCTTGCCTTACGCTGGCTCTTGCACCCCGCCCGCCGATTGACAGAGCATGATTGACGGCCACACACCAATTACAAGGAGCCGACGAGCTGGGAGGCGGCGGCAGCGCTTCCACCACTTCGGGGGCGGCGCCTCTCTATCTTGCCTTAACCCCCTGCGTGCTGGGCTGTACTGTACCGGGCTGTACTGTGCCGGGCCGGACCGGACCGGGCTGTACTGTGTTGTACTGGGCTGTACTGTGTTGTACTGGGCTGGGCTGGACTGTATTGTACTGGGCTGGACTGTATTGTACTGGGCTGTACCGGGCTATACTGTACCGGGCTATACTGTACCGGGCTGTACTGTACCGGGCTGTACTGTACCGGGCTGTGCTGTACCGGGCTGTACCGGGCTGTGCTGTACTGGGCTGTGCTGGGCTGTACTGGGCTGTACTGGGTTGTACTGGGCTGGGCTGTGCTGGGCTGGACTGTATTGTACTGGGCTGGGCTGTACTGTACTGTACTGGGCTGGGCTGTGCTGTACTGGGCTGTGCTGGGCTGTACTGGGCTGTGCTGGGTTGTACTGGGCTGTGCTGGGCTGGACTGGGCTGGACTGTATTGTACTGGGCTGGGCTGGGCTGGGCTGTACTGGGCTGGTTGGCCGCCCCTCGGACTTAAAAACCACCAACCCGCACTTAAAAAAACACAATCTGAAATGGTCTTAATGGTTGACTGTCGCAGCGTTAAATAAACATTTAGACAGGTACATGAATAGAAGATAGACACAAAAAGCTAGAGTAATTCAGCGGGTCAGGCAGCATCTCTGGAGAAAAGGAGTAGGGGACGTTTCGGGTCGAGACCCTCCTTCAGACCCGAACTCGTCACCTATTCCTTTTCTCCAGATATGCTGTCTGACCCGCTGAGTTACTCCAGCGTTTTGTGCCGTTCTTCAGTTCAAACCAGCATCTGCAGTTTCCAGTCTTAAGAAGGGTCTCGATTAGAAACGTCACCCATTCCTTCTCTCCAGAGATGCTGCCTGTCCCGCTGAGTTACTCCAGCATTTTGTGCCTATCTTCGGTTTAAACCAGCATCTGCAGTTCCTTCCTACACAGGTACATACATGGATAGGACAGATTTGGAGGGATATGGGCCAAACGCAGGCAGGTGGGACGAGTGTAGATGGGACATGTTGGTCGGTGTGGGCAAGTTGGGCCGAAGGGCCTGTTTCCACACTGTGAGACTCTATGACTCTAAAAGTAATATTTCGGTTCAGTGATGCATCACTAGTCATCAGCTGACAAGGATGGATTTTGATTAATACGGGTGTCAGATGATATGGGGAGAAGGCAGGAGAATGGGGTTGAGTAATGTACAAACTCAGTACAGATCGCACCTGTGGTCAGGATCTTACCTGGGTCTCTGGTGCTGTAAGACAGCAACTCCACCTCTACACCACCGTGCCACCCAATTAATTAACTATATAGTTTGGAAGCAACTTTTTGCAAAGGAACACATTACCGACAATGTTTAAAATATGCCATATGTTAAAAAAATGGATATGAAAACCTTCCGCTGATTAGCAGCTACTGCCCTGCCTTGGCTGATGTATCAAAACACTTCCACCTTCAACATCAATTAGAAGAAGCACTGAGAATGGGTGTCCATGTCCATCACCTGCAGTATCTCAGTAAGATCACCCTTCAGAGAGATGGACGAGTCCCAAAGGATACACAAAAGGACACAAAGTGCAGGAGTAACTCTGCGGGTCAGGCAGCATCTGTGGAGAAAATGGATAGGTGATGTTTTGGGTCGGGACCCTTCTTCGCACCATTCTTGAAGGGCACAACGTTTTTATTTTTGGTTTAGTTCTGATGACATTCCTCAGCTTACATCACCAGGATGTTGCCTAGATTGGAGCACCTTAGCTGTGGGGAGAGATGGCCTGGAGTGAAGGAGGCTGAGGAATGATCTAACTGTTGAACATATGAGTATGTGAGGCATAGAGAGAGCAGATCTTTTTCCCATGATAGGCATATCAAAGGGGCATATACATAGGCTTTAGCTGAGGGGAAAACATTTCAAAGGTGTACTGAGGACAAACTTTTTACATAGTGAGTGACCAAGCAAGTTCAAGTTCAAGTTTATTGTCATGGGCACGAGCACGGGAGGTGCAGGTGCAATGACAAATATCACTTGCAGCAGCACCACAGGTTTAGAGATTTAAAAACACAAAGACAAATTATACATAAATACACATACATCTTTCATTCAAATGTGAAGCAGGTAATGCTGTATGGATCAGAGACATGGAAAACAACAAAACACACAACAAACAGGCTGCAAACATTCATTAACACCTGCCTCAGGATAATACTAAACATCTGGAGGAGAGACAAAGTAAGCAATGTGGACCTGTGGAAAAGAACAAGCCAGGATCCCATTGACTTACAAATCTGAAAGAGAAAATGGAGTTGGATTGGACACACCCTCAGAAAACCTGCCACAAACATCACCCGGCAAGCCCTGAAATGGAACCTCCATTGAAAAAGGAAAAGAGGTCCCCCAGGAACAGCTGGAGAAGAGGCAGAAATGTCTGGGAGTGGGCTCAACTGGGGAGATCTCGAAAGAACCGCAAACAACCGAGTGAGGTGGAGGACATTTGTCAATGGCCTATGCTCCCTAGAGGAGCCAAGGGCTTAAGAAGAAGAGAAGACACATACATTTCTAAAAGAAAAAAGACCGGGCAAAAAAAAGCGTGCAACAATACAATTAGACAAAAAAACAAGTCCATAGTTGTGCAAGAGGTAGAAAGTATTCTTACTGGTTGCATCATGGTTTTATATGGCAAATCTATCATATAGGAATGCAAGGTTGTCGGGGTAGGATTAGAGTCAGGTGCATTAATTCAAGAACCTGATGGTTGTCGGAAAGTAGATCCACTGACTCTTGGATCCGATGCTTCTGTCCGAAGAAGGGTTCCGACCCGAAACGTCACCTATCCTTTATCTCCAGACATGCTGCCGGACCTGCTGAGTTGCTCCAGCACTTTGTGTCTATCCAAAGAGATGCTACCTGACCTGCTGAGTTACTCCAGCACTTTGTGTCTTTCACAAAAATCTAACCCTACCTTCTGTTGCTGGGAAATGCAATGAATTGAATCAAAGCCTGAGTACTACAGTCACAACAGATCATTGTCCTGGCAGATCAGTCTTAAAATATTGATTTAATTTAATCGATTTATTTAATTCTGTCACAATTTTCCAACTCCGCTGAAGTCCCCTACCTACCAGGGTCCACCCTGTGGACATTGCTCACAGGATGCTTTGTTACACACAGTCCATGTTTTTTGAGACGGGATCGTACATTCAATCTCCCAGGTTACCTGATTCAATTAACTTGTCCCAGCTGGTTATTCAATCAGCCGGAAGACTAATGGCTGCTTGCTTACCGTTTGTAAAAACACTGCTACTTAAAGCTAAGCAGTCTGGAGAATGTAGCCATGAAAGTAAATAAAACCAATGAAGTGATAAAGTAAAAAGTGACAAAGTCACCTCTTTACTCACCCAAGACCACACAACACAGATGCTCGACTCTGAGACTGCTGTGCTAAGAAACACACTGTGCTCTGCGATCAGTCAAACTGAAAAAATTCAGGGAATACTAGTGGTGAGTGAAAAACTTCCAGGGAAATATAGTTTCTGTTGTAATTTAGGGAGAGGTGTACTCAGTTAACACGCAGGAAGATCACACAAAAAGGCAGCACAATAATGGCATGTCATTAAGAGGTAAATCCGGTCAGGTCACCAGGGGTGAACTCCCTTGATCTTCCTCACAGGGTGACTTTGGATCGTTCACATCTCGGAGGGCAGACTGGGCAAGATTTAGTACGACATCCACGGAATAACAGTGAGGCTCCGATGCCGTGCATTGGTAAATTATGTGTCGACATCCTCATGGAGGAATATGAATCTCAAAATGCCGGACACATGGCAGGGATATCCTTGAGGGTATCTATCACTGAATGCTGCCAACGTCATATATCCAGGCACTTCCCGAGTTTTACCAGTTCCTGGAAAATGATGAGAGTGGTGTGACGGAGACATCTGCCATCACTTGTAATCTCAGACATTCTCAAGCGTTGCTAATACGACGTTAGAATGTACGGCATTCCTAGAACTCAGAGCTTTCTAACGCAGAATTCGCGTTGGGTAAAGTGCAGTGACTATAGTCAGGAATGTGCCAAATAGTTTGCACAGAGTGAGATCCCAACAATGGCAGTGAGCGGTTCTCCTCTTGGTTGCGGTTTGCATGATGGCCTGGACACCAGCAAAAGTCTTTGCACTTTGAATAAAGTTATGCAACCTTTAGAAGGCATTTGAATGTGGGCTCGAGGTAAATAGGATCTCGGCCAGAGGATGGCGTCTTTGATGGCAATGACACCTTCTGCACAGAAGGGAAGGGAAAATATGTAAATTGATGCAATTCAGTTTAGCTCAGAGGTACACCGCAGAAACAGCCCCCTTGGCCCACCGAGTCTGTGCTGACCAGCAATCCACGCTAACACTGGTCCTTACACACTAGGGACCATTTACAATTTTACCAAAGCCAATTAACCTACAAACCTGTGCGTCGTTGGAGTGTGGGAGGAAACCAGAGCACCCGGAGAAAACTCGTGGTCACAGGGAGAACGTACCAACTCTGTACAGATAGCACCCATGGTCAGGATCAAATCCGGGTCTCTGGTGCTGTAAGACAGCAACTCCACCTCTGCGCCACCCAATTAATTAACTATTGTTTGGAAGCAACCTATTGCAAAGGAACACATTACCGACAATGTATAAGACATGCCGTATGTTAAAAAAAGGACATGAAAACCTTCCGCTGATTAGCATCTGCTGCCCTGCCTTGGCTGATGTATCAAAACACATCCACCTTCAACATCAATTAGAAGAAGCACTGCGAATGGGTGTCCATGTCCATCACCTGCAGTAACTCAGTAAGGTCGCCATTCAGAGAGATGGACGAGTCCCAAAGGATACACAAAAGGACACTGCGGGTCAGGCAGCATCTCTGGGGAACATTGATAGGTGAGTGTTTGGGTCGAGACTCTTCTTCAGGCTGATTGTAGGAGCGGGGGGAGTGAGTGGGAGAAGGAAGCTGGAGAGGCAAGACAAAGCATGGCAGGTAATGGTGGACACAGGTGAGGAGTGGGTTTGATAGGCAGATGGTTGGAACAAGGATAAGAAAGGAAGGTGTGAGACAGGTTTGAAGAGTTGCAGATTGTGAAGCAGTTGGAGGAAAGTTGTTTGGGAGGGGGCTGGGTGGAGGGGGGGGGGAGATAGGTGGGAGTCCAGGCGGGGTAAAGGGGATAGAAGGGAGGGTGGGAAGTGAAGGGAGTGTTGGGGTGAAAGGGATTGGGGGGGGGGGGGGGGTGTTCAGTGAGAGTTTAACTAAAATTGGAGAATTCAATGTTCATAAATTGCAAATGGAATATGAGGTGCTGTTCCTCCAGTTTGCGTATGGCCTTACTCTGGCAATGGACGATGCCCAGGATAAAACTGTCAATGTGGGAATGGGAAGGGTAGTTGAAATAATTGGCAACCGGGAGATCCAGTCGGCCTTGGCGGACTGAGCGCAAGCGTTCAGCGAAACGGTCGCCAAGCGAAGGATATAGTTGCCAAACCGAGCCTGTTGTTGGTGGTGAGAGAACCTTTTGGATAGACGAGCTGATCTTGTCCTTATCAAAGACGCATAACAGCATTAGCCGAGGAGTAAAGTGCTATAAAGATTCAGAAAAGGTTCCACATCTCATCACCGTTGCTGAGAACTATCAGCAATGGGATGACGTACCCCCCCACCATCTCCAGCTTCACAGACTGGCAGATCACTCATCCAATACTGGCATCACGTCAGGTCAACAAGGCTTATAAAAAGGCATGCCAGCTGTAGAACCAGGCACGGCTAAAAAAAAGCATGTTAATCTGGCACAGTGACAACCCAGGCTAAATACACATTAACTTGGGAGGCGGAAGGAGCGGTGGCCGAGCACTTCAACTCCCCCTCCCACTCCCAGTCTGACCTTTCTGTCATGGGCCTCCTCCAGTGCCATAGTGAGGCCCACCGGAAATTGGAGGACAGCACCTCATATTTCGCCTGGGCAGCTTGCAGCCCAGTGGTATGAAAATCGACTTCTCCAACTTTAGATAGTTCTTCTGTCCCTCTCTTCCCCTCCCCCTTCCCAGATCTCCCTCTATCTTCCTGTCTCCACCTATATCCTTCCTTTGTCCCGCCCCCCTGACATCAGTCTGAAGAAGGGTCTCGACCCGAAACGTCACCCATTCCTTCTCTCCCGAGATGCTCCCTGACCTGCTGAGTTACTCTAGCATTTTGTGAATAAATACCTTCGATTTGTACCAGCATCTGCAGTTATTTTCTTATGTTACACTGAGGGAAGTGAGCTCGCAAATCTACCAAGGTTCTAGAGTTCAGCTACATTTGATTATGAGAGATGGTGGAGGAATAACCAACTGATGGGAAAAGGAGGCTTCAGGATGGAGTCCAGCACATCAATGCAAAAGCAGACACAAAAAGCTGGAGTGGCTCAGCATGTCAGGCAGCATCTCTGGAGAAAAGGAATAGGTGACATTTTGGGTCTAGGCCGTTCTTCAGATTGTGGGTCGAGAGAAAGGGGAACGAGAGATATAGACGGGACTTAGGAGAAATGAATGGAAAGTATGCAAGAAGCACACAATAGGCCATTGTTGGGTGTGGGATAGGTGACGACGAGTAAACAGAGGAACTCAACAGGACGACAGTAAAACTAGCATGACAACCTGGGTGCGGGAGGGATGGGGAGAGAGGGGATGCAAGGATCCTAGTCGGAGAAGTCAGATGGGGGATCGATGGAGGGAGACAGAAAGCAAGGGTTACTTGTAGTTAGAGAAATCAATTTTCATACCGCTGGATTGTGAGCTGCCCAAGTGAAATATGAGATGCTGTTGCTCCAAACCATCTTCAAATAGTGGTGCTGAAGGATGGATCGTCAAAGCCTCCCAAGAGTACATAGCATCACAGAAGCACAGCTTCAGTCAATTGAATTCATTGCACAAGGTGTTAGGGTTGCAGTGATGAATCTATGGAAGGCGATTCTGGTTTGCCTTAGACAAATGTGGTTTGGTCAATTACTTCGTCATCAGTCAACTAAAGCCTCAGGCCAGCCTTGGTGCAAACATGAATAAAACAGCTGAATATCCCATGTGAGGCATGAGTAACTGTCCTTGTGCTCAAGACATCGTTTAACTGAGTTGACATAAAGGAGCCCTGTGATACTGTAACTGAGATCAATGGACATCAACGGCTGGAGTCTTGCCAAGAACACATTAAAAATGTCCTGATGCAAAGTCTCGGCTTGAAACGTCAACCACCCACTGAGTTCTTCCAGCTGTTTGTTTTCTGCTGCAGATTTTAAATGGCTCTAGTTGTTGGGAGTCAATCATCTTGGTCACAGAGCATTATTGGAAGAGTACGTAGGTTAATTGACTGGGCAAATGTAAAAATTGTCCCTAGTGTGTGTAGGATAGTGTTAATGTGCGGGGATCGCTGGGCGGCGCGGACTCGGTGGGCCGAAGGGCCTGTTTCCGCGCTGTATCTCTAAATTTAAAAATAAGTTCTGCAGGGCACTGCACAATGTTCAAACATCTTCTTGTAGGAAGGAACTGCAGATGCTTCAGTTGCTTCAGATCTTCAGTTCTTCAGACTTTCTTCTTACACACTGTTAAGTTTAAAAGCAGAACAAGAGAACGTCCGCAGGCGTGGCCACTTTCATTTCACTGCACATCTTGTATATGTATGCGACAAATAAAGTAGACTTGTCTTGACTTGACTTGATTTGCAGTGCTTCCAGAAAGGATGTGAGTTTGGTTGCTGCTGGTTTTGATTAAAGCCACTTAAAAACTCATTCACTTTTGTCACAAGGGAGGCACTTTGAAAAGGCCACAAAGGAGAACAACGGGAAATGCACCAGGAAAAGGCAATGGGAAGGAGCAGCCACAATGAGATTTAAACTGTATAGGAAGGAGGAACTGCAGATGCTGGTTTATACAGCAGATAGGCACAAAATGCTGGAGTAACTCACCGGGATAGGCAGCATCCCTGGATAGAAGAAAGAGGTGATGTTTCAGGTCGATATCCTTCTTCAGACTCAGGGGAGAGGGAGACACAGAGATAATAAAGTGTAAGGTGTGAAAACGAGACATTAAAAGAGATGGAGGTCAAGAAAAATGTAGATCATTGTTAGCTGAGAGAAGGTGACAACGAAGCAAACAGAGATTAAAAAAAATATTCTGGGGACAGTCAGACTGGTCAGAGAACTAGGAAGGAGGAGGGATGGAGAGATTGGGAAAGCAAGGGTTAGATTGCTTTATATTCATATATTCATACCGCTAGGGTATAAGCTGCCCATATGAGGTGCTGTTCCTCCAATTTGTGCTGGACCTCACTCTGACAGTGGAGGAGGTCCAGGACAGAAAGGTCAGTGTGGAATGGGTGGGGGAGTTGAAGTGTTAAGATGTAAACTCATGTCCATGGTTTAATGCTCCAGCCACAAGTAACCTGACCATGATACTACCACGCCCAGTTACTGGCCCTTCATTACCTAACTGGATGATTATAGTCCAGCAGTCAAATAGACTTTTTTTCTTGTGTTTGATTTCTTTTTATAACTAATAAATAGAAGTATTCAAAGACATTTAAAAATAAGTGCCACGTTGCCCATGTATTTTTGCTCCAAGATGTTTGAGGCAGAACACTCCAGGTCATTCAGATGGCTGGTAGGAAGGTTCACTGTGTGACGTTTGGCTTGAGGTATAACGGCAGGCTTGGAGTAGAGGAACTCAGCAATGATGAAATCTGGAGGATCTGATAGAAAGTGGAGCACTGTCTGTTAAGTGAGAAACAGTAGCGTGAATGATAGAGCTTCTGCCTCACAATGCCAGAGACCTGGGTTCTATCCTGACCTTTGGTGCTGTCTGTTTTCTTTATGGGTTTCCTCCGGGTGCTCCGGTTTCTTCCATACATCCCAAAGTCTGCAGATTTATGGGTTAATTGGCCCCTGTAAAAATCACCCTTAATGTGTAAGGAGTGGATGGAAAAAGTGGGATAATGTAGAACTAGCGTGAATGGATGATTAAAAATCAGAGATAGACACAGAATGCTGGAGTAACTCAATGGGTCAGGCAACATCTCTGGAGAAAATGGATTAGTATCGTGTCGGGTCTGCACCCTTCTTCAGGCAGTCTGAAGAAGGGCCCCAACCTGAAACAGCTCCTATTCATGTTCTCCAGAGATGCTGCTTGACTCGCTGAGTTACTTCGACTTTCTGTATCCATCTTTGGTATAAACCAGCATCTGAAGTTCCTTTTTATTACATTACAATCAAAGGTGGATTCAGTGGGCTGAAGGGCCAATTTCTATGCTGTATCACTAAACTAAACTAAACCAAACTAAACTAAAATAAGCATCTGACCACTGGATAGTTAACAGGAAAGAAAATTGCTTAATGTCACGATAAATTTGATTCAATATATTCATTCTCCAATTGCAGCTGTAAGTTAGTGGCACTCTTATTTTCTGAATAAACTTTGGAAAAGTAACATATTAAAATATTTTTGTCTGCCTGCATTAATGACAGCTTCTGTTTTAAGTGAAACCATAGAAAAATCTCCAAGTTTTAAAAACAACGTCTTGCCCTCAATTTAATCTAAATACATATTGCTAAATAGTACACTATAGTACATAAAAACGCTGCTAATGCTGTTGGGATTTTGCATTTTTTAAAAAATACCAATTTTGATCTTGATAGTTTTGGACCTCATTGATCTTGACTACTGGGGTTTTCCTTGCCTTATGCGTTTGTCTTGGCCAATATTTATTGCTCTGTCAATGTAACAGAAGCAGATGGTCTCGTCAACATTACATTGCAGCTTGTTGAAGGTGTAAATTAGCTGTCTCTTCAGGGAGTGCACCTCAAATACAACTCATTGGCTGTGAGGTGCTCTACCACTTCCTGAATCCAGAGACAATGCTATCTAAATGCAAGTCCACCGCATTGATTGAAATTTACCTTCACGATCAATCAACAACTTTGTATCACGCAAGTGGAATACGAAAAGGCAAATTGGACAGAGTGTGGTCTTTTCTTTGTCTAGGAATTAGTTTTCTTTTTGACCAGGTGTAATAATGTCCACATTTGATGCAATAATAGATTAGCTTGGCCAACATAAAATTATATCAGAGACAACTATATCATATTAATCAATTTAAAAATATTTTTTGAGAAATCATGAATTTTAAGAAGAATGGGTGTTCTCTTATTTCCATTGTTCGAGATCTCTCATATCCTTAATAGTCATGTCTGATCACTCCATCTTCCTTCTTAAGTCATCCCTTGAGGCCATGGATGATGGCTTAGTGTATTGACAGATTGCATACAATAGAGCTCTGAGTTTAACTCGTAACTGCTTTCTCTCATTGTCAATGCTGTCACTTCCCACATGCACTGAATGTTGGCTAGGATGCTTCTGACCTGCTGCTACAGGTGACTAGTGTCAAGTAACGTTACCCTCCTGCCACCACTCACCATCAGCACCCAAACCGACAGAATTCCAACAGTGTTCGGTCTTGAAGTGGATCTTAAATTCTCTCCCTTTGGTCCTCTGGTTCTTCACTTGTGTGCATCTACATGCAATGCATAGTCTTTGACATTCATTCAAAAGTCCATTCCTTCCGGACAAGTGATTCCAGCACGGGGAATATCCAGTTAATTCCAGGAAATTGCCAACAGAGAAATGCACTCTCAGCAAAATTAAATCCCAGATGTTAAAACCTATGCAACTACAGAACATTGTTCCTCCAATTATCATTTTTCTAATATTTCCTTGCGTTCAGTCAATGTCCAGCTCTCAGAGCAATGCCGTCGATCCCATTCACCCCCTTTATTATCCTGTGACCTAATCTCTCTCACATGGCCATCAACTCCATTCTGAACCTCCTGCCTCCCACCTACACTTGTAGGGTCAATGTCTAAAGGCCCATTAGCTTACCCACCAGCACATCTTTAGTTTGTGGGAGGAATGTTGAGCACCTTGGGGAAGTCTATGTGGTCGGATGGAGAACGAGCAAACTCCACACAGATCAAATGCTGTTCAAGAACTTCTACACTGCATATTCCATGGTCTACAATTTTCCATCTCCATATTTGTTATTTATTGAGCATTTTTTTCTCATAAGGGCTATACCAAATTGCTGAACAGAAATAACAATCCTTAAACCAAGCAATTTAAAATTAAAATAGCTAACATGCATTACAAGAAATAATGTAGTTTACAGGAAGTAACATACAAACTAGGCTCTTTAAAACCAATGAGTAGTTTTAAACCAATGAGTTTTCTCACTAGCAACATTAAAGTAAACTGCTTTGCAACCAATAAATCTAAACAAAATGCTTTACAACTGCTAATGAACAAGCCTGTGGAGAATCTCCTGCAATCTGAGTTGATAGTTCATATGTTAAACATATGCAGTATTTTGCAGTCTTTAAGATACCAGCAAAATCTTTAGCATCAAAGTAAACACGAGCTCGGCACTTTGCACCCATTAAAATACAGGCTACATCTTCACCGGCTTGATCGATAACATTCCTTTTGTCATAAGAACATCAGATATAGACAAGGAGAGACAAAGAGTCAATGGTATTGACACAGTGGGCCTCTTGATATACAATATAGTTCTGTAGCTCCATAATTCTGAAAAGTATCTGTGTGGTCCCAACTTATCAGAATGGAATTACTTCTGGTTCAATCAGGGAGACGTAAATAATGAAAAAGCAGAGTAATCTTAAGTAAACAATTAAATAATTTTAATTAACAATAAATCATCTATCATTTTCAACAGAAGCATGGGGTTCCAGAACAGTAATTGAGCAACCTTCCACCATCACCCTCTGCTTCCTTCCATGAAGCCAATTCTCTGGCTGGCTAGCTCTCCCTGGATCCCATGAGATCCAACCTTCCCGAGCAGCCTACCATGCAGAATCTTATCAAATGCCCTGGTGAAGTCCATAAAGCCAACATCTACTGCATTGGCCTTGTCAACCTTTTCAGTTACAAAGATTGATGAAGGCAAAGTCGTAAATGTTGTCTCTATGGACTTCAGCAAAGCACATGGACTACCCTCTAAGTAAATCCACTGACCCGTGAGGCCCCCCCTTTAACCACTCCCTTCTTACTTTAAATCACTGCCCTCTGGTTTTAGAATCTAGAATGGTTTTAGAAAAAGGCAGTGAGCAATCACTTCATCCATGACCTTCAATATTTTGTAAACTTCAGTAAGTTCACCCTCAACTTCCTAGGCCGCAAAGAAAAATGTCCCAGCCCCTTCAGCCTCTCCCTATAACTCAAGCCTGCAAGTCCCAGTAACGTCCTGCAAAGAGCTGAGCTGTTTCCTCCAGGGTCCTGGCCAACAGCACCTCAACAGGTCATCTGAAGGCTGCCAGGTGAGTCTAGAATGTGCAAATTAGCTGCAGCAACTTCACTTCAAAAGATTACTTCACTGACTGAGTTAGTTGTCCTGGTGTCATGAAAACCACATGGTGTCATGAATCAAGCCTTTCTTTCATTCATTAGGTTCCATTAGCTGTGTGGCTTGTGTTGCTACAGGTCAGGAATTAAACACCCAAAAAAATCACTCAGGAGATTTACCAGTAAGAAAAATGGGATAATAAGCTTTACAACATCCCACACACCCCAAATGGGAATTGAAATATAAGACAGCTTGAAAATGTAAGTGTATCTGTTATCATAGACTGTGATGTGTTAGGCTGTCATTTTCTACCATTTAATAAGAAATGACACTAAATATATCCTTCAATGTACTAATCACTTGCTGCTTTCACTTGGGAAAGTGACATTTCTTTTATCTTTGCATCATTATTCCCTTATTAAAGATGTGTGTTAATTAGTACGTTCCAGCTTCACAACGCGTTAACTTGGAAGAATTGCTTTTTGGAATACATGTCACGCAAGGTGCTTGATATATCTGAAACATTGTCATTGAGACAGGGCCGCTTCATGCTTAATTTGGGAACCAGCTCAGTAAACCTAGCTAACACAGCCTCCTCTATGGTTCACCCTCAAAAATCATCAATAAACTCCAATACATCCAGAACTCCGCTGCCCGTCTACTCACCCACTCCCCGATCCGTGACCATATCACCCCTGTCCTTTACAAGCTCCACTGGCTCCCCATCCCCCAGAGAATCCAGTACAAAATCCTCCTCATGACCTACAAAGCCCTCCATAACCTGGCCCCATCCTACCTGACTGACCTCCTCCACAGACACGCTCCCACCCGTACCCTCCGCTCTGCTGCTGCTAACTTCCTGTCCCCCCCATCCGGACCAAACTCAGATCCTGGGGGGACAGGGCCTTCTCTATCGCTGCTCCCACCCTCTGGAACTCACTACCTCAGACCATCAGAGACTCCTCCTCACTCACCACATTCAAAACATCACTGAAGTCTCACCTGTTCAGCACTGCCTTCAACCACTGACCGTCACCTCACCTTATTTTTCCTTTTCTGTTCGTTTACTTATTTATTTATTTTTTCTATGTTTTAGTAAACCCTGTAAAGCGTCTTTGAGTTTTTAGAAAAGCGCTATACAAATGTAATGCATTATTATTATTATTATTATTATTATTAACACTAAAACCAGGGAGGGATCACAATAGCTGGGAGCCGACAGAACTTACGCAAGTAAGTTCAAGTATTTTGTCTGCTCCACTGCGAAATCTCCTAAATGTATGCCGACTTTGAAGAAGTTCCCCTCCTCTCTCCGGTGAGGAATTAAGCAACACCCTGTCTCACTGCTCCCCCTCTGTGATTCCTCCTGCTCTCCGGTTATCATTGTTGCTTTTTTACACATCTTTCATTCATTTGTTCCATTTATCTTCTATACCTCTCCTTTCCCTTTCCCCTGACTCTCAGTCTGAAGAAGGGTCTCGACCCGAAACGTCACCTATTCCTTTACTGCACAGATGCTGCCTGACCCGTTGAGTTACTCCAGCTTTTTGTGTCTATCTTCAGTTCAAGTATCAAGTTTGGCAAAGTGGTTGCATCTTTCATCTGCATTTGTCCTTACACGCTTAGATCACAACTTAAAATCTCCTTCATACCATGGAACATGTGTGTCTCTGCAACTCTCGCCTCCGAAACCTCCAATAACTCTGATCGTTAATCCTGCATTTGGTCGGCTGAGATTCCTTACCAAAACTTCCTCACCACTTCCCTTATACTGTTTCAGATCATAGGTGTCTGTAGGTCCCTTTGCATTGCTGCTTGCAACACCCAAGAACACAGGTGGAGCTGCAGAGATAACATTCTTTATTGAAGGCAATAACTGAGAGCAAACTAGCAGTTTTGGGCACAACAATGTTATTCTCAATTCTTAAAGGTACTTTGGAAAAAAAACCTGCAGATGCTGGTTTAAATCGAAGGTAGACACAAAATGCTGGAGTAACTCAGCGGGTCAGGCAGCATAGAAACATAGAAACATAGAAAATAGGTGCAGGAGTAGGCCATTCGGCCCTTCGAGCCTGCACCGCCATTCAATATGATCATGGCTGATCATCCAGCTCAGTAACCTGTACCTGCCTTCTCTCCATATCCCCTGATCCCTTTAGCCACAAGGGCCACATCTAACTCCCTCTTAAATATAGCCAATGAACTGGCCTCAACTACCTTCTGTGGCAGAGAATTCCACAGACTCACCACTCTCTGTGTGAAGAAATGTTTTCTCATCTCGGTCCTAAAAGACTTCCCCCTTATCCTTAAGCTGTGACCCCTGGTTCTGGACTCCCCCAACATCGGGAACAATCTTCCCGCATCTAGCTTCTCCAACCCCTTAAGAATTTTATATGTTTCTATAAGATCCCCCCTCAGTCTTCTAAATTCCAGCGAGTACAAGCGAGCATCTCAGGAGAGAAGGAATGGGTGATGTTTTGGGTCGAAACCCTTCTTCAGACTACCTCAATTCTTAAAAGGCACCCTTACATTTATATACAAGTAATTAGGAAGATAAGTAATAGGAGAAAGAATATGCCCGTCTGTGATTTTACTTCTGCACTGTCCTTCACAATTGCCACATACTGCGATTTCAATAATCCATCGATTTCAGCCTGGGATGTATTGACGACCAATTTCGTGGCTCAACTCTCTATGAAAATGTAAAGTTTGTCAGAATTATTACATTGCCTTTGTTATTGTCTTTGTTATTTGTTATTATTCCAATGGCTCTTCCTGTAAATCTGTCAGCAGGCGTTCTTTGCGTCTGGTTATTTCTTATGTCTACCCCAACTGATTCTATCTTTAAGCCTGGATTATATCCTCCAATAACTCTGATCGTTAATCCTGCATTTGGTCGGCTGAGATTCCTTACCAAAACTTCCTCACCACTTCCCTTATACTGTTTCAGATGATAGGTGTCTGTCGGTCCCTTTGCATTGCTGCTTGCAACACCCAAGAACACAGGTGGAGCTGAAGAGATAACATTCTTTATTGAAGGCAATAACTGAGAGCAAACTATGTGACATCTTTATTATCTGGACAACTCCCTTTCCTACTCCTCCTTTCCTATTCTTCCTTTATTATTGAAATATATTATACTGTATAAATGTCATTTCTCAACCTTAGTTCCCTGGCAACCATCTTTCTGTAATAGCTATTAATGCAAACACACGTATCTCTAATTTGTCTGGCTTGATGTGAATGCTTCTCGCAAGGAGATAAAATGCCATTAATTTTGACCTTTTTATCTTGTTTCCTTGCTTGGATCCATTTTACTATTATATTATTATCATTATGCTCTCCTGCCTACAAATTAGACTGTTAGCACATTTGTTGTGCTAAATGGATGCAGTCACAAAGGGAAATCACAAAGAAAATACTATTGGGACATGTTTGCTTTAAGAAATCTTTATCATGGTTGCTCTCTTCAACAGCCTGTGTGTTTCACAGGCCCCCACAACCAGTGGCATATCAGGCTGCAACATTATTGTTCATTCCCTTTACATGGGAAATGTCTCAATGCTGTTTAAAGGACGTCTCCATAACCAGCCAGCGTGAGCTTGATCAGATATATTTTGTACTGATCTGGTCTCCATTTCAATGGATAGATAATTAGTAAATCTCTAATAGTCTACCATCTGATCATTGGGAAATCTCAATGGTTTAACATCTGGCCTGCAGGTGATATTTAGTTAGTTTAGAGATACAGTTGCGAAAACAGGCCCTTCGGCCCACTGAGTTCGTGCCGACCAGCGATCCCCGTACACTAGCACTATCCTAGGGACAATTTACAATTTTACCAAAGCCAATTAACCTACAAACCTGCATGTCTTTGGAGCATGGGAGGAAACTGGAGCACCAGGGAAAAACACACATGGTCACGGGGAGAACGTACATACCAAAGATAATAGAGCAGAGCAAGATAGACCACTCGACCCTAAAAACCGTAGTATGTCATGGCGACATTTTAGTCGGCAGAAACTTGCAGAAACATTTAAAAAGAAAAAGAACAAAAATCTGTGAATTGATAGATGAGATATATTCTGCATTTGTATGGTATCATCCCACATTCTGTTCCCCCAAAACACTGATTACATGTCGAGAGGCATAGCGATTGGCGGGTTTTGCTTACTAAAATGGTGGCCATTACGCTCCTTTGCGTACTACACTTCAGTATAGGCGATTTTGACAGAGTGGTTCATCTTGCTCCTCTAGTATCTTTGGTACAAACTCCCTTTCCTTTTCACTGAGGTCTTCGTTCCTGTGCCCTCTTCCTACTCACCTAAGCCTCAGTTCTTTTGCTCCCTTTCAACTCATTAGGGTTCCAGGTTCACTAATGTTCCTTTTTGAACCTTCGTGTTCCACTGGAAAATTTATTAAAATAACTTGTGACATATAGAAAAATGAATTAAAAGCCAAGTCAGTCGGGTTCGTTGTGAAATGCACAAGCATGCTGAGTTATAGGTACAATGAAAATCTTGCTTGCAGCGGCAACTCAGGCACACAGATTTGCAAACACACTAAAAACATAAATTATACATAAATTAACAAATAAATGCTACATGGCAATGAAAAAAATAAAGAAAATGACTGTGCAAAATGCAAGACATTGGTGTGAAATACAATTAGAAAACAAGACCATGGTAATGCAAGAGGAGGTCCCTTGTGTTCATAAGTTCATAAGTGATAGGAGCAGAATTAGGCCATTCGGCCCGTCGTCTACTCTGCCATTCAATCATGGCTGATCTATCTTTCCCTCTGAACCCCATTCTCCTGCCTTCTCCCCATAACCCCAGACACCTGTACGAATCAAGAATCTATCTATCTCTGCCTTTAAAAATATCCATTGATTTGGCCTCCACAGCCTTCTGTAGCAATGAATTCCACCCTCTGACTAAAGAAATTGTCTAAAGAAATGTTCTAATGTTGAGGTAAGATCAAGGTTGTGCAGTTTGGTCATGTAACCGATGGTTGTTGAAAGTAGCTGTTCTTCAACCTCTTGCTGTTTCTGGAGGGTGTTTCACCCATCAGTCCAAAAAATCAGGCTGTCCCCACCGCCAAAGTCCAGAATCTGCCAGATTATCAGAGTTTATCTGTTTTTATTGTCTCTCAAGTGAGAAGTTTCATCAGGTTGATTTCTGAGGTAGTATATGCAGTCCATTTCCCTGAAATTGGCCATTGTGAGACAGCTTTAATAAGACTGAACCCTTTCTCTCGATCGGCAAGTGAATGCTGCTGTTGCTAACTAATTATTCCATGGATACCAGGGTTTCAATGTTATATGAGCCCCCTGAGATTTAGATCAGCAATAGAAAAGACAATTTGCAACCTGTTGGCACCTGAAAAGGTAGATTATAAAATGTACAGATGTTAGATCATTAGTGCACTTCACAATGACATCTGAAAAACCTTTTTGTGTTAATCATAAACTGGGCTGCATGTTTGTCCACCCATTTCAAAGGCAAAAAAACAAGCCCTTTGCTGTGACTAGTACCACAAGATTAATCTACCTTGGAAAGGTAATTTTTAAAAAGTGGGCCGCTAAATGAAATTCTGCATTTCTGGGGTTGGTTATAGATTAATCGAAAGAGATTATGTCACATGCCAAAATGAGACTGTGACTCCACTATTGTGGCATCATTTAATGAACAAAATGGGAAAGCTGACTTGATAGACCTTTGTGTTTTTCCAGGTTTAGCAAATCCAAGGTTGCCATGCATGAGTCAATAGTTCAAATGAGCCTCTCAACTAGGCTGTTAAAGGTAGATAAAACAGTAGAAGTGATTTCCCACTTCATCAGCCGTGTTTAGGGTTGCCAACTTCCTCACTCCCAAATACGGGACAAGGTGACGTCACCGCCCAGCGCCCCACATGACCTCACCCAGCCCGTGGCCACATGCTCCCGCTCCACCAATGGCGGCCGCCCGGGCCGGGAGGCAGGCGGCGCCCGGGCCTCCGGACCTAGACTGTCTGGAGCTAAAATGTCGAAACCTAGAGTGTCGGGGCCTAAACTGTCGGGACCTACAGCGCTGGGGCCTACAGTGTCCGGGCCTACAGCGTCCGGGCCTACAGTGCCCCCCGGGCCTAATACCATATTAGTTGCTGCCTTACAGCGCCAGAGACCTAGGTTCGTTCCTGACTACAGGTGCTATCTGTACGGGAGTTTGTACGTTCTCCCTATGACCGCATGGGTTTTCCGACCCTGGCAGATAAGTTGTGACTGTCTAACCTATCTCTGTCACATAATTTTATATTCTTCTATCAGGACTTCGCTCGGCTTCCTACATGCCAAAGAAAACAATCCAAGTCTCAATGTCTCACCATGTTAAAAATACTATTAATTGCATTGTCTTTCTGCTAACGGGTGTGGCCTCACATTTCACCCACGTTCTATTCCCTCTGATGTGTCCCTATGCATGTTTCCATCGTTCTGAAATCTCTGAATCATCCTGACACTGATAGCTAGATTTGGATCACACCAAATTTGGATAGAATACAATTGATTTCCTCATTCTAATCATTAATATTGATTGTGAACAGTTGGAGGCCCAGCACTGAACCCTGCTGCACGCAACCAGGCACAGCCTCTAAAGCCAAAAATAACATGTTTATTCCGACTCTGTATTTTATTCCTTACCAACCCTCAATCCACAGCCATACATTGTACCCCAATATCGTGCTTTCTTGTTTTGTTGAATAATCACTTGTACAGCACCTCATCAAAGGTCGTCTGAAAGTTCACTGTTTCAACATCATCTACCCTGTTCGTTAAAAACTCAAAAAAACTCACAATAGATTCGTGAAACATGATATCCCATTCATGTTGACTCTGCCCAATTGAATTATTATTTTCTAAATGCTCGGCCACAATTTCCTCAACAATAGATTCCAACAAATTTTCCAAACCTCAAACTTACTGCTGCTTTTTACAATGGAATAACCTTTTTCCTTCTTACGCAGCGCAGGACAGCACAGGGACAGGCCCTTCAACCCACAATGTTCATACTGACCATAATGCCAAGTTAACCTAATCCCCTTGCCTGCACAGGATCCATGTCACTCCATTCCCTACAAACCCATGTGCCAATCCAAAAAGTATTTCAATGAAGATAGACACAAAAAGCTGGCGTAATTCAGCGGGTCAGGCAGCATCTCTGGAGATGCTTTGCGTCGAGACCCTTCTTCAGACTGAGAGTCAGGGGAAAGGGAAACGAGAGACATAGACGGGGATGTAGAGAGATATAGAACAAATGAATAAAAGATATGCAGAAAAAGGTAATGATGATAAAGAAATCAGGCCATTGTTAGCTGTAGCTTAGGTGAAAACGAGTGTAGACAATAAGACTCAACAAGACGACTTTGAAGCTGAATTATTTAAATAATTTAGATTTCATTTGCAGAAATATAACGCAATAATGTTGGCTACAACGTATTTGCAGCAGCAGTCATTCAACCGATCCCAGGCATTGAAATTCCTTTTCATACAGTACATTTCCACTGAAAGCTCAGTTCAATTTTATAGCACAATGGCTGTCTTAACTGTATCTTGGCTGTATTCTCAGATAAGACCCGTCCCACAGAAAACAGGAAGTTCTCTTCCGATTTATCAAAGAATAATAAAGACTAGCCTGTTTCCGGCTGTAGATATATGATATGATATGATATGAAAGGAAACTTGCATGAGCACTTGTGACTCATCAATCTGCCCACCACGATAAGTATACACTCAAATATGGAGTTGGTGGCCTCACCAGGAAAACATTTGAAGGAATTGTAATCATTGTTAGGATTAATATATTCCATTCATGTAATCTAATGCCTGCACAAAACGTGTTCAATAATTCTTGTTCATTATTCACCAGAATGAAAACTTGCCCACAGAAGTTGGATGTACCTATTTTGGTGTTTTGTATCGAACTGCTTGATTGAACTCCCCATTAAAAATAATGATTAAAAATAGATACACAAAGTGCAATGGGTCAAGCAGCATCTCCGGGTTAGGAGGGAGATATGGATCAGCCACGATTGAATAGTGGAGTAGATTTGATGGGCCGAATAGCCTAATTCTACTCCTATAACTAGTGAACATGTGAAACTTATGGTTTACTCTTCCCACGTAGCATATTTCCATTAAGTGTATCTTGCCGTCGTTCCTTAAGAGATAAGAAGAGAAGGGGCATGAAACGTGATGCCAAAGGACAATAGACAATAGACAATAGGTGCAGGAGGAGGCCATTCAGCCCTTCGAGCCAGCACCGCCATTCAATGTGATCATGGCTGATCATTCTCAATTAGTACCCCGTTCCTGCCTTCTCCCCATACCCCCTGACTCCGCTATCCTTAAGAGCTCTATCTAGCTCTCTCTTGAATGCAGCTCTATCTAATTCTCTCTTGAATGCTAGATAAGCATGCTAATGCGTTGCTAAGCTGGAAAGGATATAAGTGGACGGGGACAGTGCAAGGGGAAAGCAGAGGCGGGATAATGGCAGAATTAGGTGTGCTTCCATGTCAGGTACAAGGCAGAGGGGATGAAAAAGGCACGGCCTTGTTGGTGGTAGGTTACTTACAACTGTAGAATTCAATGTTCATGCCGTTGGATTGTAGGCTACCCAAGCAGAATGTGAGGTGCTGTTCCCCTGGTTTGCCTGTGGCTTCCATCTGGCAACGGATGAGGCCAAGGATTGAAAGGTCGGTACGGGAATGGAAAGGGGAGTTAAAATGGTGAGCAACCGGGAGATCCAGCAGACCTTGGCGGATCGAGCGCAAATGTGTGGCGAAACGGTTGCCGAGTCTCCACCTGGTCTCACCAATGCAGAGGAGGCCACACCTGCAGTTCCTAGCGGCCAAGAGAAAAACACGAGAGAGGCCAAAAATAACTTAAGGGCAGCTTATTCTTAGAAGTCAGGCATTAAACATGATCTATGTGGTTTCCCCTGCACGGTTCCCGATAGGTGCTGCATAGGGTCAGCATCCTTGCTGCACTGATCAAAGCAACCAGCATCACAGGAACCTTCACAGTGGATTAGCTGCATGGTCAGCTTCGACTGAGGTGGGGGGTGCGTGGGGTGAAGTGGAGGGTATGGGACGGGTGGTGTGTGGTGTGGAACACTGTCATCTCTGTGTGTGGACGCACCCAGTGTGACCATATCCCCTGATCAAACCTACGCCTTGAATGGCCCACGTCACTGCGTTTTGGTCACCCTGTTATAGGAAAGGCGTTGCTAAGCTGGACAGGATTTACGAGGATGTTGCCAGGACTCGAAGGCCTGAGCTGCAGGGAGAGGTTAAGCAGGCTAGGACTCTATTCCTTGTAGCGCAGGAAGCTGAGGGGTGATCATATAGAGGTGTAAAAGATCATGAGAGGGTTAGATAGAGTAAATGCAGCGAGTCTTTTACCCAGAGTAGGGGAATCAAGAACCAGAGGACATAGGTTTAAGGTGACGGGAAGAAAGATTTAATAGGAATCTGAGACGCAACTTTTTTTAATATAAAGGGTAGTGAGTGTAGGAATGAGCTGCCAGAGGAGGTGGTAGAAGCAGGTACTATCACAACGCTTAAAAGAGATTTGAATAGGATAGGTTTACAAGAATGTGGGGCAAATGAAGGCAGGTGGAACACGTTGGATGGTGTGGGCATGTTGGTTGGCATGGGCATGTTGGTTGGCGTGGGCATGTTGGTTGACATGGGCGTGTTGGTTGGCGTGGGCATGCTGGTTGGCATGGGAGTGTTGGTTGGCATGGGCATGTTGGTTGGCATGGGCATGTTGGTTGGCGTGGGCATGTTGGTTGACGTGGGCTTGTTGGTTGACATAGGCATGTTGGTTGGTGTGGGCATGTTGGATGGCGTGGGCATGTTGGTTGGCATGGGCATGTTGGTTGGCATGGGCATGTTGGTTGGTGTGGGCATGTTGGATGGCGTGGGCATGTTGGTTGGCATGGGCATGTTGGTTGGCATGGGCATGCTGGTTGGCAGGGGCATGTTGTATGGCATGGGCATGTTGGTTGGCATGGGCATGTTGGTTGGCATGGGCATGTTGGATGGCATGGGCATGTTGGATGGCATGGGCATGTTGGTTGGCGTGGGCAAATTGGGCTGAAGGGCCTGTTTCCACGCTGTATGGCTCTATGCTAAACTAAACTAAGATAAGCGAGGATAAGGTTTGACAAGTGGTTGCTCAGAGGCTGCTTCCTCTGGCTGTAGAGTCGAGAAGCAGGAGTCATCGGCCTTGAATTTCAATCACAATCGGTGAGACAGAACCAAACTGGTAAATTGGTCATGAATTACAACTGATAGTATATAATGGCACAGGGTGCAAAATGAAGGGTTCAACCCCATTTTTAACACTTGATTTGTGTCCACATATCTGAATCATGTGGAGCAGGAAGTGGTGATATAAAACTGTCATGAGATACACCCACATGAAACTAACTCAACTATATATAATTAGGGAGGTACCGGTCTCATGAAATCAGATCTGACAGCCGAGACAAGTGGGTGCTATTTATAGACATCACCAATGATTTGCAGGTTTGCGGGCAGTTAGAAGGAGTGCAGCTTCTTGAAGACAAAAATCCGGTTAGTTTGGAACTGCAATGCCTTTGTGTCAATGGTGTTCACAATACACAGGACTATTCAAATGTGGCCATTCACCACCTCCAATTGCTCCTCTCTCAACAATCGTCAGCAAAGTTTAGTCTCATTTAGTTTTTAGTTTAGAGATACAGCGCAGAAACCGTCCCATCGGCCCACAGAGGCAGCGTTAACCAGTGGTCAGTCCGCACACTAGCACTATCCTATGCACTAGTGACAATGTACAGTTTACAAAGCCAATTCACCTACAAAACCTGGACGCCTTTGGAGTGTGGGCGGAAACCGGAGGACCTGGATAAAAGCGCTGGAAGGTTTCGCTGTGATACCAAATGCTATCACTTAGTAATAATCCACCAATAATCTGCTCACTATTGGACAGTCTGCGTTTCACCAGAACCACTCGGCTCCAGACTTCACCACAGCCTCGGTCCAGACAGATGCCAAACAGCTGAATGCAGAGGAGAAGTGAGAACATCTACCATTGGCTTCATGGCAACATTTTTGACTGAGCGGGGCGAGCAGATGCCCTGGTAAAGCTGCAGTCAGTGGGCATCGAGGGGAAAACACTCCAAGAGTTGGAAACATACCTGGTTCTAAAGTTATGCTTGTGGGAAGTCAATTATCCCAGCCCCAGGCCAACTCTGCAGGAGACCGTCTGGGCAGTGCCCTAGGCCCAACCCTCTTCAGCGGGGGTAATGTTTACTGATGATGGCACAGTGTTGAATCCCAGTCACCTGCTCGGTTAATGAAGCAGCTCATGACTGCACAAGGCAAAGCTTAGACAGTGATTAGGCATGGGGTGATAGGTGGCACGTTACGCAAGTGCCCCAATAATAAAAGGCAATGATCATCCACGTTCAAGACAGGTCTTCGTAAGCCTTCAAGGCATTCAATGCAGTCACAGTTGCCCAGAGATTCCCTGGACCAGCCACATAAACCCTGTAAGTACAGGTCAGGGTCAGAGCACAAGCCATCTGTATACACTCCAATGTCCTTCCACCATCCGCGGGGCACATATCATGATTTGATGGAGTGCTCTCCACATGCTCCACTGAGTTCAGCTCCATTGAGACTAATGATGGGTAGAGTGCTGGAGTAACTCAGCGGGTCAGGCAGCAGCTCTGGAGAACATGGGTAGGCAACATGGGTACGCAACCCTCCTTCAGATGCTTGACACATTCAAAGAGCCGCAGAGAATTGCAATTCCAACCATTAGTCCAAAAATGTATTTGCTTTATCATCAGCGGTACAAAATGCACCATGATTACTCACCCAGACAGCAGCTGCCAATCCTCAGACCTTAACCTCAGGAAGATCCTGGAGAGCAGGTGCTTTGAATTGTTAGGCTACAATATTACAAAACTATGTTCTGCACTCTGGTATTTTTCTCTTTGCTCTCAGTACCTCAGTCCAGTTTAGTTTATTGTCACGTGTACCGAGGCACAGTGAAAATGTTTTGTCGCGTGCTAACCAGCCAGCGGAAAGACAATCCACGATGACAATCGAGCCATTCACAGTGTACATTCACAGTGGCATGATAACGGAATATTAGTTCAAGGTAAAGCCAGCAAAGTCTGATCACCGCAACGAGAGAGCAGTCCTGAATCTGCTGTATTTGTGCATGGCTTGGTTATATTCATGTACAGAATTATTTGATTGAACAGCATGTAAACGAAAGTTTTTCACTGTGTCTTGGCACACATTACAAGAATAAACCTAAACTTTAAACTGGTTTATCTCCATGCGTGCAGCTAACAAAATGCATACAACCATTTTGTCTGGCAGCTATTTCCATAATGTGGTTACAAGGCAGATCGACGGGCCCGGATCTATTCTCTGTGGCTCTGTGGGTAGTCTTAATTTAAAACACAATACACATGGGCATCCAAGACATGTTGTAATTTAAACAAGTCAGACTAGTGGAGTCATGAATCAACAGATGTTCCACAATGTTTACCGGCAATCTGCCCTTCTCCCCACACTCTCCAGCACAGCTTCACCCTCTCTCCCACTCCACCACCAAATAAACAAACAAACACACACACCACCAGCATAATCAAGGACGAGTTGCACCCTGGCCTCCCCCTCTTCTCCCCTCTCCCATCAGGCAAAAGGTATAGAAGTGTGCAAAAAGCACGCCACCAGGTTCAGGGACAGTTTCTTCCCAGCTGTTATCAGGCAACTAGCACAACCAGAGAGCAGTGCTGAACTACTATCTACCTCTTTGATGACCCTCAGAGTATCCTGATTGGACTTTGCTGGCCTTACCTTGCACTAAACGTTATTCCCTTATCATGTATCTATACACTGTAAATGGATCGATCGTAATCATGTGTTGTCTTTCTGCTGACTGGATAGCGGGCAACAAAAGCTTTTCACTGTACCTCGTTACGTGTGACAATAAACTGAACTGAAGCTTTATGCAGACAGAGTATGGATGCAATAATCCAGTAGATGTCTGAACAAGGACACAACAGATCACTTTCAATGAGCCAAAATGATCACAGCGCCATAGTAAAATTCTATAGTGATCAAGACATGACACTCATTAATATGGGTGACAGGTTTGTTCAAAATTAAATGCAAATGCTGACACTTTCCCCTGTGAAGGAAAGAACTGCAGATGGTGGTTTAAATCGAAGGCAGACACAAAATGCTGGAGTAACTCAGCGGGACAGGCAGCATCTCTGGAGAGAAGGAATTGGTGACGTTTCGGGTCGAGACTGAAGAAGGGTCTCGACCCGAAAAGTCACCCATTCCTCCTCTCCAGAGATGCTGCCTGTCCCGCTGAGTTACTCCAGCATTTTGTGTCTACTTCCCCCTGTGATTCATGTTTAACATTTGAAATTATGGCACTAATGTAATGTGTAATGGATTGGATGGAGATTCCCCTTTCTGGTTTCCATTAATCCATTTATAATCAGAGAGCGGAGGGAGAAATTTCACACTGCACAATTTCATGTCCAGGGTGCTCTGGTACCCATTAAAGCACAACACAGGACAAGAGAAATGATCGCCTCATTGACTTCAAAGAAGATTAAATTATCTGATCTTTCAGTTCTGTCGACGGCCAAGTAATCCCGACTTTGAACTGTCGTTCTCTTTGATGAATTCAAATCATTGCTAAACGTCCAGGATGAAAAACGACAAACAATTCCATGACCGTTTTTTAGTAACACAGACCTCCCCCACGTTGGGTATTTATTATCCATGCCCATAAAGTGACTTGCAAAGTCATTTCAGAGGACAGTCACTCTTTTGGTGTGAGACTGGATTTGAATACAGATGATCTGGATAAGAACTGCACGTTTTCCACCTCTGGAAGGTTAGTTGTCTCTGGACGATCCCCAACAATTGCCACGGACACTGCCTTCTGCTCTGGCTGGTAGCTTTTTTGTCTTGGGCGTAGTGGTAGAGCTACTGTCTTACATCGCCAGAGACCCGGGCTCGATCCTGACTATGGGTGCTTGTCTATACATAGTTTGTTCCTTCTATCCCCGAGACTGCGTGGGTTTTCTCCGAGACCTTTGGTTTCCTCCCACACTCCAAAGACGTACAGGTTTGTAGGTTAATTGGCTTGGGTTTGTATACTTGGTATAAATGTAAATTGTCCCTGGTCTGCGTAGGATAGTGTTAATGTGTGGGGATTGCTGGTCGGTGTGGACCCGGTGGGCCGAAGGGCCTGTTTCCGCGCTGTATCTCTAAACTAAACTAAGGGAAGAGGAAGGAGGGAATTGAGGTGGTGTGTAGGGCAGAGGAGTGTTGCCATTATTGTTAGCTGCTGGTTCCAATGAATCTCACCCCCACCGTAACCCTACTTCCAAGTGACCCATCCTCTTTCACATACTCATTAACCCGCCCACCCCCCCCATCTTTCCTTGCCACCCAGCCAGCAGCAGTGGCCAACAAACCGACCGACTCGTTGGGATGGGAGATGAAATCGGAGCTCCCGAAGGAAACCCTGATCTAACCCTGGATCGAACCCTGATCTCTAGAGCTGAGAGCCAGCTTTTACCTGCTTCACCACTGTACCTCCTCTCCGTATTGGTGGTTCTGCAAAACATAGAATTAATTAGCACAATGGCTCCCTTTATATCGCAAGAGAGTATGAGAAAATTAACCCTCGCGATGCCAGTTCAGAAGTTATAACAGCAGAATCAGGCCATTTGGCCCATCAAGTCTACTCCGTCACTCAATCATGCAGATCTATCTTTCCCTCTCAACCCCATTCTCCAGCCTTCTCCCCGTAACCCCTGACACCTGCACTAATATCCAGGTCGTCATTGGATGCAAAGATCCATACAGTTATGGTTGGAATATTCATCCACCGTTGATGTGACAAAGAATGGATTCAGGCCCCAGAATTGACTGACTGCAACCTGTACTTTGTGGAAACAAACAGGAAGATTGCAGATAGACACAAAATGCTGGGGAAACTCAGCGGGTCAGGCAGCATCTCCGGAGAAAAGGAAGAGGTGGAATTGCGGGTGGAGATCTTTCATCAGACAATCTTCATCAGAAGACTGCAGGCTGGAGGACAAAGTGAAACATTGAACAAGGAGGCACGAACTTGCCCTCTCCACCTGAGAAAGATACGTCTTCTGCTCTTGTCTCATCTCACCCTTAATGCGAGCATCTGGCACCTTCATTGAATTAGTGGCTCTGGTGGGAATCACAGTTTGTGGTTAATTCAAACTTAAAAGTTTAAAAATAGGATTTCTCAGCCCGATGTATCAACAGATGGGTTACTAACAATCTGTTGGAGGGCATGTGATATAACATCTGTTCCCAATAAGATAAGACACCAGGAATGCTTGGGTTATCAGGTCTAAATCATACCAGCAATGAAAGAGGGAAACCCATTTAATTGGTACTGTTGAGACACAAGAAACTGCAGTTCATGGAATAGAAACATAGAAAATAATGCAGAAGTAGGCCATTCGGCCCTTCGAGCCAGCACCGCCATTCAATATGATCATGACTGATCATTCTCAATCAGTACCCCGTTCCTGCCCTCTCCCCGTACCCCCGCTATCCACTATCATTAAGAACTCTATCTAACTCTCTCTTGAATACATCCAGTGAATTGGCCTCCACTGCCTTCTGTGGCAGAGAATTCCACAGATTCACAACGCTCTGGGTGGAAAAGTTTTTCCTCATCTCAGTCCTCAATGGCCTTCCCCTTATTCTTAAACTGTGACCCCTGGTTCTGGACTCCCCCAACATTAGCAGGGAGATCCCTTTTTATTCTGGTGTGCTCCGGGATTCATAATTGTATATAGTTCTTGGTTAAAGTAATGGCAGAATACTTTACCAGAAATCTCAGAGTGGAGGGGGCATAAAAGATGAACCATGAGTCATACAGAGTGAGTGGGAAAGTTTTTAACAAAGCCCTCATTACGAATAGGATTTCTGAGGACTTATTGTAGGGACAATACCGAGCCAGTTTGAGTCATTGAGTCATACAGCACAAAAACGGGCCCTTCAGCCTAACTCATCCATGCCAACTATAACGCCCCATCCAAGCATCCCATTTGCCCGTGTTTGGCCCAAACCGCTCCTGCCCATGTACCTGTCTTTTAAATACTGTTATGGTATTTGCTTCACCCACCTCCTGCGGTACCTCATTCCATATAGCCTCATCCCTCTGAGTGTGAAAGATTCCCATATAATATCTCCTCTCTCACCTTCAACCTATGTTTATGCTGCATGTAAGAATTTCATTGTTCCAGAAGATAGACACAAAAAGCCGGAGTAACTCAGTGGAAGAGGCAGTATCTCTGGAGAGGAATGGGTGACATTTCGGGTCGAGTCCCTTGTTCAGACCATTATTCGTTGATCATCTGGGACATTGGACAATAAAACAATTGTCCCTCTCCACATTGGACAATAAAACAATTGTCCCTCTCCCTCTCCCTCTCCCTCTCCCTCTCCCTCTCCCTCTCCCTCTCCCTCTCCCTCTCCCTCTCCCTCTCCCTCTCCCTCTCCCTCTCCCTCTCCCTCTCCCTCTCCCTCTCCCTCTCCCTCTCCCTCTCCCTCTCCCTCTCCCTCTCCCTCTCCCCCTTCCAAAGATCCCTATCAGAAGAAAATCGAATCCACCCCACCCCTTATAGGCCAAGCATTGAAAACATCCTCGTGCTCAGATGCGTTCTTTCTTCTCACAATTGATTTCCCCTGTCGGTCAGTAACCGAGGATCACTATGAGCAGCACAGTGGCCTGGGGCATGGCTGTTCCTGCTCTTCGTTCTGGGTTCCCAATCCCTGTGTTTCTGCACCTCTAGCACCTGTGAGGAAATACACGCTGGGGCCGATGTGTTCAATCTGCGGGGAAGTGTGAGTCATGCTCTTCAAACATGCTTGCAATTTGTCAATGCAATCGCGAACAAGCCTGCACCCATACAGCGAAGAACATAGCTCAGCGTGACCTAATAATCGACTTGTTGCTCCGCTAGAGTGGATGTTTGCGTATGTAACTTCTGCGATGTTTCCTGTTTGAGTGCTTGCCCACTTGTGCATTTAGTTATTTGTGCATGAGCAGGCGTGTCCGTGTGTATGTGTGTGTGTGTGTGTGTCCATGTGTGTGTGTCCATGTGCGTGTGTGTCCATGTGCGTGTGTGTCCATGTGCGTGTGTGTGTGTGTCCGTCCGTGTGTGTGTGTGTCCATGTGCGTGTGTGTCCATGTGTGTGTGTGTGTGTGTGTGTGTCCATGTGCGTGTGTGTCCATGTGTGTGTGTGTGTGTCCGTGTGTGTCCGTGTGTGTGCGTGTGTGTGTGTGTGTGTCCATGTGCGTGTGTGTCCATGTGCGTGTGTGTGCATCTTTGTTTTATCTCCACCAACAGCCGGAACACATTTAACTCGAGCCAAGATTAAAGGGGTCAGGCAGCTGTACTGTGTAGGCATTTCTGTGGACTTTGCTCACAGAAATCGACCAAGCTTCGTATCGCGGCTTGCAGTGGGAAACCAAGGGACTTTGAAATAAACTTTGAACACAGGCATTGCGCTGAAGAAATCTACTCATGCGGAGACACAAACAGTCCCGAGATAAATCAGACCACACAGTGACAGGAGCTAGTTGGGAATTAAAGTGTCTGCTTCCTTCCCCGTGAAAGGGCTGTCCGCAAGACTAACAAATCCAGAGAGACCTTCCTGGTTCCACCAAGTCTGGATTCATCCCAAAAAATCTTTGGCAAGACGAATGAAACTCCATTATCAGACTTTCAAAATGCTGATAAACCCAGAATGTTTCCAATGTAAATACCTTCACACAATGAGCATGAAACCAGCAAACAGGATACTTTCCCTCGAAGGACAATGGGCGAATGTTCTGACACAGGAGGAACCATTTCAGACACATAAACAGTTAAGATTAAGTTAAAAATGATACAAGCAAAAGTAGGAGTGTGATGGGGTGTTGCAATCTTCAGATTGTCATGGTGACGTTTGTATTAGGGTGGAGGGTTCGGGGAAAACCTTAGCAACTTTGCTTGGTAACTGTGGCCAGGCGGGAACCCTTGTACACATGGGAACAGAGTCTAGAATGGTTGTTGGCCAAGTTGTGTTAAAAGTCAACTTGAATTAGAGGATGCTGCATGTGTGGGCATGTATCCACATGTATGTGCCTGTGCGTGTTTGCATGTCGGAATTTGTGACTGTGCCCGTCGTGCGTGACAATGTGTGCACCTGAAAACTAGTGTGTGACTGTGTGCGTGCAAGTGTGTGTGTGTGAGTGTGAGTGTGTGACCCTGTGTTTGTGGTGTGAGACGGTGTGTGTCTGCGAGAGTGTGTGTGACTGTGTGCGTGTGGTGTTTGAGACTATGTGTGTGTGTGAGAGAGAGAGACTGTGTGTGCGTGAGACTGTGTGTGTGTGACTGTGTGTGTGTGTGTGAGATTGCATGGGTGTGAGACTGTGTGTGTGTGTGACTGTGTGCGTGTGGTGTTTGAGACTATGTGTGTGTGTGTGTGAGAGAGAGACTGTGTGTGCATGAGACTGTGTGTGTGTGAGACTGTGTGTGTGTGAGTGTGCACCTGAGAGAGCGTGTGTTACTCTGTATGTGCGTGAGACTGTATGTGTGTGTGACTGTGTGTGTATGAGATTGTGTGTGTGTGACTGTGTGTGTGTGAGACTGTGTGTGAGTGAGTGTGCACCTGAGAGAGTGTGTGTGACTCTGTGTGTGTGAGACTATGTGTGTGTGTTTGTGTGTGAGAGAGACTGTGTGTGTGAGACTGTGAGAGTGAGAGAGAGCAAGAGCGAGAGAGAGAAAGAGACTGTGTGTGAGACTGTGTGTGAGACTGTGTGTGAGACTGTGTGTGAGACTGAGAGTGAGAAAGAGATAGGCTGGATGTGCGTGCATGTGTGTGTGTGTGTGTGCGCATGTCTATGTCAAATGTGCGAGCATTTTGATTGAAAACATTTGATTGAAAGACTTAATTTCAAAAGGAAGCTGTAAAATGTCATCAATGCAATTATCAAAGTAACAGACAAAAGTCAAGTGTAGCTCTGAGTGGGAATGGGACAAAGAATGTTCCATTTGAACTGTAAAATGACAAACACAAATGTAACTAATAGAGATTCCCACATCAACATTGGCTATCAGAAGGAAATGAGTCAAGTTGAAAGCAAAGTTGAACCTGATGCCTGTCCTTTGTGCCCCCCCCCCCCCCCCCCCCCCCCATCTGACTCCCACCCTGCCTGGAGCCATCAGTCTCTTTCTCTCCTGTGTGACACAGTCATTCTGCTTCCCCCACGGAAAAGACCAATGATTCTTTGAAATAAACACAGAAAATGCTGGAAATACTCCGCTGGTCAGGCATCAGCCATGGAGAGGGGAACAAAGTCGATGTTTTGGATCGATCATCTTGTGCCATAACTGAAGGAACTCAACTGAAAGTTTATGACCCTAAAAAATCAACTATTCCTCTGTCCGTGGATGCCGCCCAACCTGCTGAATATTTCCAAAACTTGCTGTTTTATTTTCAGATTTCTAGCAGAGTTTTGGCTTTTGAGTGATGTTAAAATACAGATAGTGTAGGAAAATAACCACAGATGCTGGTACAAATCGAAGGTATTACAAAACACTGGAGTAACTCAGCAGGTCAGGCAGCATCTAGGAGAGAAGGAATGGGTGACGTTTCGGGTCGAGACCCTTCTTCAGTCTGAAGAAGGGTCTCGACCCAAAACATCACCCATTCCCTCTCTCCTAGATGCTGCCTGACCTGCTGAGTTACTCCAGCGTTTTGTGATACCTTAAAATACAGATAAATACTGACCAAGGCACTGGCAGAACTCCATTCTCTTTCATTGAAGAAGTCTTGTGGAGTACTCCCAACCATCTCAGAGAGCACATGGTCCTGGGCACCTCTGACAGTGTTGCACCGCCCCAGTACTCCACCGGTGCACCAGTCTCACCTTTGGGTTCAAGTCCTTCGAGTGGGGTTTGAAGCCACAACCTTCTGTTTCAGTGTTGCCACGATAAACCTCGGCAGAAGGATGGGGGTCATTAACGCTGGATCAACCGGGCATCGGTTTGGGACCCTAAGACCAGTGCGCACCCAGTAATGTACTCTTGGATCTACATACCGAGGATGACAAAGATCAAATGAAGGACTGCACAATGCAAACGGATGCAAATCGTCGCCATGCGTTGCCACTCAACACGCCTTGTTTTTGTTTTCTACCGTGGCATACTTGTTTAGCCGGTTCCATTTTAAGTGCCCATACGTTCATGGCATATTGATCTTCTTAAAAAAAACATGCGTGGTCCGGATTTATTCCTATTGCATTCAGCATGAAGAAGGCACTCGAGGAAAGGTTGAAACAAGGAACTGCAGATGCTGGTTTACAAAAGAAGACGCAGGGTACTGGTGTAGCTCAGCGGGTCAGGCAGCATCTCGGGAGAACATGGACAGGCGACATTTTGGACGGGACCCTTGTTCAGACTCGAGTCTGAAGGATCCCGACCCGAAACGTCGCCTGTCCACGTTCGTCCGAGATGCTGCCTGACCCGCTGAGCTCTCTGTTAAACGTGCATTGTCTGACTGCTGACTGGTTAGCACGCAGAAAACAGCTTTTCATCGTGCCCAGGTACACGCGATGATAAAATAAACTCAACTCAACCGTGGAAAGAGTTGGTTACCAAAAAGGACAGTGGCCATTAGCCAAAGACATGCCTCGCACTCTCAGGGTATCACAGAGGGAACTTTTCACATCATAATTGGCTGCGCTGCGGAAGAGGTTGGGTTTTAATTTGGCATTAACACAATCACTTGGCCTCATTGTTGCTGTTGAGCCCACGTGGCTGATACTCTACACACACTGAGGAACACAATGCAAACTGCTCAGCTGGCATTATCAATGGGGCAGCTGTCAATGAGCTCTTCCTCCACAGTCTTCATAAAAAGCTCAAGCTCCACTTACACAGTTAATGATCTTGTCAGAATTGCTCAATTGCCTTGTAAATCATGGCCTGCCACTTACAATGGCTTGCAGTCTCCCCTGGGTCTTGCCTGCTGAGCAAAACCCCTTACAAGATCTACCAGATGCCACTGTGATTACTCAGATTAAACATCAGAGCTTAATGTGGCCAGGAATATTCGTCAATTCAATTACTTGTTACTCTATTTTTACAAGTGAACTTACTAGGACAGTTCCTTTTCTTTGGACATCCTCCAGAACCTGCTGACATGTTATTGTATTCCATGTGGGACGTGGCGGGAGGAGGTCACTGTGTGGGAAATGGTGGGAGGGGTCTCTCAGTGGAAGGGAGTGACTGGGTGGGAAATGGTGGGAGGGGTCTATGAGTGTGATATATGTTTGGGTGGGAAGTGGTGGGAGAGGGTCACTGGGTGGGACGTAGCAGGCGGGGATATTGGAATCGGGGGGTGGGGTCGATGTGGTACATATCATATCATATCATATATATACAGCCGGAAACAGGCCTTTTCGGCCCTCCAAGTCCGTGCCGCCCAGCGATCCCCGCACATTAACACTATCCTACACCCACTAGGGACAATTTTTTTTTACATTTACCCAGCCAATTAACCTACATACCTGTACGTCTTTGGAGTGTGGGAGGAAACCGAAGATCTCGGAGAAAACCCACGCAGGTCACGGGGAGAACGTACAAACTCCTTACAGTGCAGCACCCGTAGTCAGGATCGAACCTGAGTCTCCGGCGCTGCATTCGCTGTAAAGCAGCAACTCTACCGCTGCGCTACCGTGCCGCCCATGGTGGGAAGGTCTATGAACGGGATGTATCTCGAGTTGGGACTTGGTGGGAGGGGGGTCAGTGGGGTGGATGTGGTGGGAGGGGGTTCTCGGAATTGGACGTTGAGCGAAGGGGTCTCGTAGCGGACGCGGGGGGAAGGGATCTCAGAATGGGAGGGGGTCTCGGGGTGGGACGGTGAGGGATGGTCCCTGGGTGGGATGGGGTGGGAAGGGATTGCTGCACAGGATGTGGCAGGAGGGGATCTCGGGTGGGATGTGGCGAGATGGTTTTGGGGTGGATGCAGTGGAGGGGGCCTCAGGTTGGATGTGGCGGGAGGGGCTCCCAGGATGGGAGGAAGCCTCAGGGGTGGCATGCAGTGGGAAGGGGTCAGACTGGCGTTGGGAGTTGAGGTGAATGGATCTCAGAGGTTTGTGGGGTTATGGGGAGAAGACAAGAGAATGGGGTTAGGAGGGAGAGATAGATCAGCCATGATTGAATGGCAGAGTAGACTTGATAGCCCAAATGGCCTAATTCTGCTCCTATTACTTGTGGTCTTACGATCTATGGAACATATGAACATTATGATGATTCTTCAAACAAGATCGTTGATAGTGGAAGTGCATTGAGCAGTTCCCATGGTTACGCGTGCAGCCATTGGACGATCTTAGAGACTGATTAATTTTCAAGGAACATGACATCTGGTTCCTCAGAATTTGCTTTCTGTCATTGACCTCCGCAGTTCCCATCCCATTGAATGGGGAGGTTATTGCTCCTCCTCCTAGTCCATACATCACGTCCCTCGGCCCTGCCCTGACCCCTCCTGAGCAGTGGAGTTTGTGAATAAAACTTAGAATCTTTGTCGAAAGAATGCCACCTACTGCAAACTCAATGTACATCCCTTTTCACAGTTGGGTTTGACAAGTGCAGTGTTAGCTTAAATACTGGACGGTCCTCATAAATATGGGCCCCTGCTGAAGCAATAAATACAATGAACAAGGCAGTTACAGTAGGCTGTCAATGAAGTCGTTATAATAAGTAGGCGAATTGCATCTGGTTCTACTTGCATTGAATTGAAAGGGAGTGGGTTAAGTGCATGTTTCTGGTTTAGGCTCAGCTCTTTACTTTTCCTCTTGTTGAGTGTTTGTTTAGTTTAGTTTAAAAGATACAATGTGAAAACAGGCCCGTCGACCCACACTGACAATTGATCACCCGTTCACGCTAGCTCCATGTTATCCCACTTTCGCATCCACTCCCCACACACCAGGGGCAATTTACAATTTACCGACAAACCCGCACGTCTTTGGGATGTGGGAGGAAACGGAGCACCCGGAGGAAGCCTATGCCACCACACAGAGAACGTGCGAACTCCACACAGACAGCACCCGAGGTCAGGATCGAACCTGGATCTCTTATATATTAATTAGTGCATGTGGTGTACTTTAAAACGATACCTTATCAAGTGGTGTAACATTGATACATTGTGGTGCATGTTAAGTCCGATTTTATTTCTGATTTCCAGCACCTGGTTTTACATTTGAAACTGCAGAGTTTTTAAAAAAAAGTTCTATTTTATTCTTTCACAATTAAGCTGTAGTTTGCTAATGATGCAAACCAGAGTTCACCTTCCAAGAAGTCCAGAAATCTAAACGATGTCGCTTAGACTGTGTTAAATGGCGCCAAAATCTGCCGACTCTTGCATGTGGCCGTAATGTTGCATCCTTATTGTTTTGATGTGTTTATGCTTTATTCTTAATTGTTAACTGTATGTTTGTGTTGTAATTTGTGAGCGGAGCACCAAAGCACATTCCTTGTATATGCATACGTGGCTAATAAACTTATTCATTCATTCATTCATTCATTCATTCATTCATGTGGCCTCGGTGGGCTGTTTCCATGCATAGGGTACTTAATGGAGGATTGTCTTTATGTAGGGCAATAATCGCACTGATCTATATGCGAAAAATGTATTTGGTATATTGGTACACGTGACAACAAAAGAACCATTGAGTGAAAAAATGGAGTCATCACCAACATGGATGCAACTAATTCCACTTCCATTGATCAGTTCATCTCCTTCAACAGGCAACCACGTGCCGTTACATGAAGCCGCAGTTTCAGTGTAGTTAATAAATAATGTTCCAAATTGCAACAGAAAATCTGTTTAGAATTAAAGGCGAGTTGGCTTAGAACGAAGAACTATGTTCTGCAGCAGCATTTCTCGACAAATGCATTAGTCAAGAAAACACATGGACTTCTGAATCAGTCAGTAATCTGGTACATATGTTTGACAACATGAGTTTGGAAATCATGGACCCGCTGCTGTTTAAGTTGCTAAATGTTAATGGTTCCATTCCGGAAAGTACCAAGATCAGCCAGCGAGATCAGAATCCGTATATTTATCAGTTACGGACCTCTGTGTCGGGAATTTTGTCCTGCCACCTGATGTGAAGGAGTCTGCGTAGGCAGCTCAAGTGAAAGTGGTTGAGCTGTTTGGCATGTCTGTTGTAGACAGTCCAGGTCTCACTGGCATAGAGAAGAGTGGTGAGTACCACTGCACGGTAGACCTTCAGCTTGGTGGTAAGGCTGAGTCCTCTCCGCTCCCAAACATTCCCACGGAGTCGCCCAAAGGCAGCGCTGGCCTTGGCAATCCTGTTGTTGACCTCAGCGTCAATGTTCACCACTCGCGAGAGTGTACTACCCAGATACGTAAAGCTGTCGACTGCCTGTAGATTCTGCCCTTCACCGTGATGTGTGGTTCCTGGTAGGGCTTTCCAGGTGCGGGCTGGTACATAACCTCAGACTTTTTGGTGCTAATGGAGAGACCAAAGTTGTCACAGGCCTGTGAGAAGCAGTCCATTTCATGCTGCATCTTCTGCTCTGTGCTGGCGTTGAGGGCGCAGTCATCAGCATCAAAAAATCTCTGATGATGGTCTCCTTCGCCTTTGTAACAGCTTGCAGATACATGATAAAGGGAATAACGTCAATAACGTTAAGTGCAAGATAAAGCCAGTAAAGTCCGATCATAGAGATAGTCGGAGGGACTCCAGCGAGGTAGATAGTTGTTCAGGACTGCTCTCTGGTTGTTGGAAGGATGGTTCGGTTGCCTGATAACAGCAGGGATGAAACAGCCTCATGATGTTCTCAAAGTTGGCGGTGGGCAGGTGAATCCAATCAGGCACCCATTGAGCTAAAGCTGCATTTAAAAGCAAAAAAAATACCGTTGCTGAAAATTTGAACCAAAATCGAAAGGGATGGAAATGCCCTGCAGGTCAGGCAGCATCCGTGGGGAGAGAAACAGAGTTGACGTCAGTGATCTTCCACCACATGTGATGGAATAACTTCCGTGATGCAAGCATAGGGAAGGAAACCCACGCGATCACAGGGAGAATGTGCAAACTCCACATAGACAGCGTCCAAGGTCAAGATCGAGCTTGGATCTCTGGTGATGTGAGGCAGCAGTTCTGCACGCTGCGCCACTCTGATGCAAAATCGTAGACTTGCAACTTCACCCATCTTCCATTCTCCGTAGATGCTGCCCGACCTGCTGAGTTTCTCCGGCGTTTTCTGTTTTCATTCTCTGTGCCTCCATCCGCGACGCCACTGAAGAGCGGCACCAGCAGCGGGGAGGCTGAGAATGAAGTTACTGGCATCAGAGGTTGTGAACAGCTTGGGCTCTGTTGTTCGGGCTGTTCCTCGCTCTGGTTTCGCACCTACTCCAAGACACTGCTGTAGTTTACTAAACAGAACCATCGCACCATATTTCCAAAACATTGAGTAAAACAATCTCCCGGAGGATCCCAGGGAGTTGCTTTTCAGCATCTTAGGGGCTGGCGTGGTGGCGCAGCAGTAGAGTTGCTGCATTACAGTGCTAGAAACTGTAGGTTCGATCCTGACTACGGGTGCTGTCTGTACAGAGTTTGTACAGAGCATCCTAACGCATGGCATCCCTGTGTGGTACCTCAGCTGCACGGAGGCAGAAAGGAAAGCTCTACAGCGGGTAGTCCATAGAGCTCAGAGGGCCATCGGAACACAGCTACCAGACTTGGAGGGCATCTACAACACACGATGCCTCAGAAAAGCCACCAGCATCCACAAAGACTCTTCACACCCCTGCAACAGTCTGTTCGAACTCCTTCCATCGGGCAGACGATACAAGGCCTTCTACGCCCGCACCTCCAGACTCAGGAACAGCTTCATCCCCAGGGCCATAGCTGCTATGAACCGGTCCTGCTGAGCCGGATGGCCACAACGCATAGATCAAATTGCACTTTACCCTGTCTAAAAAACTGTTACAATTGTTTCGTTTCGTTGGGTTGCTGTTAATTACTTAAATTATTGCATCGTATGGGAGGCGCATTCCCAATCTCGTTGTACCCCTGGGTACAATGACAATAAAGATATATTGTATTGTATTGTATTGTATTGTACATTCTCCCAGTGGCCGCGTGGGTGCTCCGGTTTCCTCCCACACTCCAAAGCTGTACAGGTTTGTAAGTTAATTTGTCTTTGGTAAAAATTGTAAATTGTCCCGTGTGTGTAGGATAGTGCTGGTGTGTTCGGGGTGGGGGGGGGGATGTAAAAAAGAAATTAGCTGCTCGGTAATCCGAAGGGCCTGTTTCTGCGCTGTATATCTACAACTAAAAAACTAAAATAAATCTGCACTCTCTCGCGTCTCCATTTTCAAAGCATTCAGGGGTCCCTATAATTCTTAATCATATTCTTACAAAATCCAATGATCATATTTCAAACATAAAGCTGTTCAGTGTTTATCCTCATCTGCTCATTGAGAAGTTGGCTGTATATGTAAGAGCTTGTACTTTCTTTCATTGTTCCCAAATGCAGGCGAGAGTCTATTTTTCCATCCTGTCAGATACCTTTAAACACATGTCAGTTACTGACAAACAGCGACTTAGAAGAGCAGAGGGAAACTTCAGTGGAGACCTGGGAAAAAAAAACCATGGAAAAATGAGAGAGACAGAAAACAGACCAGTTAAAGGGAAAATGTTACAGGTTATTATTAATGGCGTTATAGCGGGGGATTTGGATAAAATCAAGGTCACCAGGCAAGGTCAGTCTGGTTTTGTGAAAGGGGAAAACAAGTTCAGCGGAGTTATTTGAAGAAAGAACACAGTCATGCAGCATGGAAACAGGCCTTTCGGTCCAACACGTCCATACCGACCAAGATGTCCCATCAAAGCTTGTCCTCTTTGCCAGTGTAAGAAAATAACTGCAGCTGCTGGTACAAATCGAAGGTATTTATTCACAAAATGCTGGAGTAACTCAGCAGGTCAGGCAGCATCTCAGGAGAGAAGGAATGGGTGATGTTTCGGGTCGAGACCCTTCTTCAGACCAGTGTTCGTCCCCTATCCCTCTAAACCTTTCATATCCACGTACCTGTCCAAATGTCTTTTAAATGTTGTTATTGTACCTGTCTCATCGACTTCCTCTGGCAGCTTGTTCCATGTACCCACCACCTTCTGTGTGAAAAAAGTTGCCCCACATTTCTAATGAAATCTATCTCCTTTCATCTTAAACCTACGCCCCTCTAGTTCATGATTACCCCACTGTGAGTAAAAGATTCTGTGCATTCACCTTATTGATTCACCTCATGATTTTAAACACCACTACAAGATCACCCCTCAGCCCCTGCGCTTCAAGGAATAAAGTCGTGGCCTGTCCAACCTCTCCTTATAGCTCAGGCGCATGAGCCCTGGCGACATCTCGGTAAATCTTGTCTACACCCTTTCTGGCTTAATGACATCTTTCCTCGAGCAGAGTGACTAAAACTGAACACCAGCCTCCAAGTGCAGCCTCACCAACATCTTGTACAACTGCAACGCAATGTCCCAACTCCTACGATCAACAGCATGACTGATGAAGGACAGATGCCAAGAGCCCTTTTTTACCACCTTCCCGGGCTAAGGTTCTGTAACTTCCAGGCGTCTCAACCAAAATGGTGAGAGGAATGGCGATGAGTAAAGGTTCCATTTGCTTATCCGAGTGGGGAAGCTTTGAAACTGTTTACTTGGCTACTCAGCGAGTTGTGTTTCCAGTTAGGTGAGGGGATGGAAGGGATTCAATGTCCCATTACCCAACCCCGTACAGTAAAGACAGGCAGAGTGATACAAGGGCAGCACAGTGGCACATTGCTCCAAGTGTGGCCTGACCCTAAGTCTTGTACAACAGTACAACTTGCACTGAGGATAAAGGGGAACTGGTGGATATACTTGTGGTTAGAAGTCTAGAAGGTATCTGATATTGCAGAAAAAAAGTGCAAAGTGTTGGAGGCAGGAGATTGGTATTGATCAAAGACTGGCTTGGCTAATAACAAAGAAAAAGTGGGCATAAATGTTTTTTTTTTGTTTCTGTAAAAAAGTTAGTTTACAAAAAAAAGACAAAGTGCTGGGGTAACTCAGCGGGTCGGGCAGCATCCATGGAGAACATGGATAGGTGGCTTTTCGGGTCAGGACCTTTCTTCAGACTGCTTGTAGGGCGGAAGGAAAGAAATCTGGAAGAGAGGTGGGGCAGGCCGAAGCATGGAGGTGGGGCAGGCCGAAGCATGGCAGGTCATAGATTTGTTTTGTGAAAAAAGACACACAGTGCTGGAGTAACTCAGAGGGTCAGTACCTCTGCAGTTGTACAGGGCCCTAGTGAGACCACATCTGGAGTACTGTGTGCAGTTTTGGTCTCCAAATTTGAGGAAGGACATTCTTTCTCTTGAGGGAGTGCAGCGTAGGTTCACTAGGTTAATTTCCGGAATGGCGGGACTGTCGTATGTTGAAAGACAGGAGCGACTGGGCTTGTATACACTGGAATTTAGATGGATGAGAGGGGATCTTATTGAAACATATAAGATTATTAAGGGATTGGACACGTTAGAGGCAGGAAACATGTTCCCAATGTTGGGGGGAATCCAGAACCAGGGGCGACAGTTTAAGAATAAAGGGTAGGACATTTAGAACAGAGATGAGGAAAAACGTTTTCAGTCAGAGAGTTGTAAATCTGTGGAATTCTCTGCCTCAGAAGGCAGTGGAGGCCAATTCTCTGGATGCTTTCAAGAGAGAGTTAGATACAGCTCTTAATGATAGCGGCGGTATGGGGAGAAGGCAGGAACGGGGTACTGATTGTGGATGATCAGCCATGATCATATTGAATGGTGGTGCTGGCTCGAAGGGCCGAATGGCCTACTCCTGCACCTATTGCCTATTGTCTATCGTCAATTGTCTATTTATTCACAAAATGCTGGAGTAACTCAGCAGGTCAGGCAGCATCTCGGGAGAGAAGGAATGGGTGACGTTTCGGGTCGAGACCCTTCTTCAGACTGATGTCGGGGGAGGGACAATTGTCTATTGTCCTTTTTGTTCTACCCATCCCCTCTCCACCTTCTCTGCTACCTAAAACTATTTTTGGTTTCTTTCCAATTCTGTTGAAATGTCCTGGACCTGTTTCTATTACCACAGTTTTGTTTGAACTGTTGAGTAGTTCAAGTATTTGCTGTTTCTAATCTCTCTTCAATCATTGCCTGTAACCAGTGCACTGCCTCTGTCCTGCACTCCAATTAGCATATAAATCAGAAGAAAGGTAACAATTATTAAGAAGAAATAAGCAAACCGTGAACTGACATCTATCCACCTGCTTCATTTTTACTAAGCGTTATTTATTCTCGGTCCACTTCCAAACAGTTGGTCAATGTTCTGATCAAGTACATTATTGATATCTATATAATACTTGGCTCTGGTAACCTTGGCAACAAATGTACTTTGTTCATCTCTGAAGCCATTCAGATTCAGCCACATTATCAGAAACCAGAATCATGTAGAGAGTATTTTGTCTGGGGGCTGGAACATTCTTCTGCTGAAGAATATTAATAATTCGGTTATGAGTTTTAAAACCAAAAGCTTATTTTCTGCTTATTTTCTGGTAGATGTTTACAATTTATCAGAGTTCTTGAATTCGCTGTCAGTGTAAACCAAAACTCGTAGGATACCTCAAATCCTGACGGATTTCAAATCAAAACAAAACAATATCAAAAAAGAAACATGTGACCGTTTGGGCTTCCTCCAGGTGCTCTGGTTTCCTCCCCCATCCCAAGGTTGTGCGGGATTGTAGATTAATTGGCCTCTGCAAATTGCACCTGTTTAAGGAATGCATGCGAAAGTGGGATAACTTAGATACCTATGTGAATAAGTGATCGATGGTCGGCGTGGGGTCAGTGGGCCGAAGAGCCCGTTTCATAGAAACATAGAAACATAGAAAATAGGTGCAGAAGTAGGCCATTCGGCCCTTCGAGCCTGCACCGCCATTCAATATGATCATGGCTGATCATTCAGCTCAGTAGCCTGTACCTGCCTTCTCTCCATACCCCCTGATCCCTCTAGCAAAAAGGGCCACATCTAACTCCCTCTTAAATATAGCCAATGAACTGGCCTCAACTACCTTCTGTGGCAGAGAATTCCACAGACTCACCACTCTCTGTGTGAAGAAATGTTTTCTCATCTCGGTCCTAAAAGACTTCCCCCTTATCCTCAAGCTGTGACCCCTAGTTCTGGACTCCCCCAACATCGGGAACAATCTTCCCGCATCTAGCCTCTCCAACCCCTTAAGAATTTTATATGTTTCTATAAGATCCCCCCTCAGTCTTCTAAATTCCAGCGAGTACAAGCCCAGTCTATCTAGTCTTTCCTCATATGTAAGTCCCGCCATCCCAGGGATCAATCTGGTGAACCTTCTCTGTACTCCCTCTAAGGCAAGAACGTCTTTCCTCAAGTTAGGAGACCAAAACTGCACACAATACTCCAGGTGCGGTCTCACCAAGGCCCTGTACAACTGCAGCAGAACCTCCCTGCTCCTAAACTCAAATCCTCTTGCTATGAATGCCAATTCCATGCTGTGTCTCTAAACGAAACTAAACTAAACTCAACGAAACTAAGTTAAACTGCTGGGAACACTCAGCAGGTCAGGCAGCACCTCTGGAAAGAGAAACAGAGTTAACATTTCAGCTCAAAGATCGCTCAACACAGCAGGGAAAATGAGAAAACCGGCGAGAATAGTTTCTTCCCTTTTCCAGCTCTGACAAAGATTCATCGAGCAGAAAGATTAAATGTCACCCGTTCCTTCTCTCCAGAGATGCTGCCTGTCCCGCTGAGTTACTCCAGCATTTTGTGTCTATCTTCGAGCAGAAAGATTAACTCTGTTTCTCTCTCCACAGATGCTGCCTGACCTACTAAGTGCTTCCTGCATTTTCTCATTTTGGTCCACATTCAGCCACAGTGGGGATATCCACGCCAGTGCAGGATCTTCGCCAAAGTAGACTACGCTCCTAAACACTGGGATTTTCCATTGGACTATATTTAAGGCAGGGATAGATAGATTTTTGATTAATACAGGTGTCAGAGGTTATGGGGAGAAGGCAGGAGAATGGGGTTAGGAGGGAGAGATAGATCAGCCATGATTGAATGGCGGAGTAGGCTTGATGGGCCGAATGGCCTAATTCTACTCCTATCCCTTATGACCTCATGTCTCAGTGACGTGTTTAAATCTGATTAAAGTGGAAAGGAACAACCCTTCCCAAATGTGCCAGTATATAATCCCAAGGTCGTCATGAGGAACAGCCCACTGTATCCATGAGAGAGTGTTAGAGTGCACACGAACTGCTGCAATGTTAAACAGTCAATAAGTCATCTTTGAAACCAGACTAAACACAGGGCATGGCACAGAATTATTGCTTCACGACATACACTTGAACAATGATCTTGTGGAAGGTGTCGAGCCTCTTGAATGGAACACTTTTAAAAGAATAGGCTTCAGAGAAGGTCATGTACTAATGGGCTTTAACAGCAACACTGCCGCGTTGGCAAGCATGAGAAGGATTTGTTGTACCTGTCTCGGAATAGGGGAAATACAAGCCTCACAGGCTGTGGGTGCATGCCATGAAGAGCAATCCATAAATTACATTTAATTGCTGTCCAGACTAGATTTAAAACCTAGAGACGTCAAGAAGCACATAGTTTATGAGCGCATTGGACAAAGACCATCTTTCCAGATTAGGACCATTTCCATTCTATCCGTAAATCATTTGCAGTGAATGGCGATAAGAATTATAAGTATATCTCAAGTCAAAAGAATATTCCACACAGAGGTTATGCTGAAAATACTAGATGCCTGAAAATAACTGCATAGATTAAAAAAAATAAAAAATTCTTTGGTCCACAAAGATTTACCAGTAATTTCACCAGTAATTTCTATATTCTTTTGGAAGCGTTTTTAAGTTTAGTTTAGTTTAGAGATACAGCGCGGAAACAGGCCCACCGAGTTCGCGCCGACCAATGATCCCCACATACTAGCACTATCCTACACACACTGGGGACAATTTAAATGATACCAAGCCAATTAACCTACAAACCTGTACGTCTTTGTAGTGTGGAAGGAAACCGAAGATCTCGGAGAAAACCCACGTGGTCAAGCTTTCAAGGTCAGATTATTGTCACATGTACCAATTAAGGTACAGTGATATTTGAGTCACCATACAGCCATACTGTGTGAAAAGCAACAAGACACACAACCACATGAATGTTAACATAAACATCCTTCACAGTGGATTCCACATTCCTCACTGTGAGGGAAGGCAATAAAGTTCAATCTTCTTCCTCTTGTTCTCCCGCGGTCGGGGCAATCAAACCATCCGCTGATCAAAGTCCCCGCAGTCGACGATCGAAGCCCCCGTCGGGGTGATCGAAACTCCCGCGTCAGGGTTGAAACTCTCTCCACAGCATGGAGCTCCCGAGTCGGCCTCTTCTTACCAGAGACCGCGGGCTTCACGATGTTAAAGTTCACAGGCCCCGCGGTTGAAGCTTCGATCCCCGGCAAAGGGGTCGCAGGCTCTGCGATGTTAAAGTCCCGCAGACTCCCGCGGCTTGGAGCGCCCGTTGGTCTTCAGGAAAGGCCGCCAACTCCACGATGTTAGGCCGCAGTGGGGACGGAGTTATGATACGGGAAAAAAATCGCATCTCCGTCGAGGTAAGAGATTGAAAAAAAGTTCCCCCCAACTCCCCCTCCCCCCACCCCCCACATAAAACAAACCATGGAACACTAAAACATACTTTTAACACATACTAAAAATAACAAAAAGAAGAAAGGACAGACAAACTGTTGGCGAGGCTGCCACTGCTGGTGGCGCCACCCACAGGGAGAACGTACAAACTCCGTACAGAATCTGGGTCTCTGCCACTGTAAGGCAGCAACTCTACCGCTGCGCCACCGTGCCGCCCTTTGAAAGGATTTTTAAAAAACATGTTTGTTACGTGCAGATTGACTAAACGTTTTAATGTATTTGAAATTAATAAGTGAACAAGGACGTTGGAAAGTTTTTGGGGACGGAGACGGTGGGGCAGGAAGGGGCAGAAGGCACGAAAGGAATGGTATATGGTGGCAAATGGGACCACCCTTCCATCCATAGAAAATAGGTGCAGGAGGAGGCCATTTTGCCCTTCGAGCCAGCACCGCCATTCATTGTGATCATGGCATTCAATCCTTCGGAGAAGGTGGCAAGTCTGAGAACACGGAGCTCCTGAAGAGCTCTGTAGCCGGAGAGATCTCCGGACATGGACTGAGGTGCAGCAAGCCAGACCCTTACTCCGTAACAGGACCAACATCTCCACACTCCAACCAGGACGGCAGCGAGGAGGTTGGAGGTGGCAAAGATGGAGGGAGGTTGGCAATTGGAGTTGGTGATTGGAGTGAGCAAGCAAGAATAGCTGATTGGGAGGTAGGAAGTTGGAATGGGAAGACCAAGTGGTCAGGGAAAGGAGTCATTTGCAGCACTGTGTTCAGTTTTGGACCCCCGGTTCCATACTGGGACCATTGTGTTCGGGTTCTGGTCCCACTGTGGAAGATGCCATGAAGCTGGAAAGAGTGCAGAAAAATATTGAGGATATTACCAGGACATAAGGAACTGAACCATTGGGAGAGGATGGGCAGGCTGGGACTTTATTCCTTGGAGTGTAGGAGACTGGGGGCTGATCTTATATGAGGGGGATAGGGCGAATGCACAGTCTTTTTTCCAGGGTAAGGAAATCAGGAACTAGAGGACGTAAGGTTAAGTTGAGAGGGAAAAGATTTAATAGGAACCTGAGTGGGCTTTCACACGTCTATGGAATGAACTGCCAGAGGAGGTGGTTGAGGCAGATATAAGAACAACATTTAAAAGACATTTGGACAAGTATATGGTTAGAAAAGATTCAGAGGAATATGGGTCAAACGCAGGCAAATGGGACGCATGGTGTCATGGTGGCGCAGCGGTAGAGCTACTGCCTTACAGCGCCAGACACCCGGGTTTGATCCTGACTACGGATGCTTGTCTGTACGGAGTTTGTACGTTCTCCCCATGACCTGCGTGTGTTTTATACAAGATCTTCGGTTTCCTCCCACACTCCAAAGACATACAGGCTTGTAGGTTAATTGGCTTGGTATAAATGTAAATTGTCCCTAGTGCGTGTAGGATAGTGTCAATGTGTGTAGGAGAGTGTTAATGTTCGGGGATCGGCAGTTAGCGTGGACTCGGATGGGCCGAAGGGCCTGTTTCCGCGCTGTACCTCTAAACTAAACTAAGATAGGCATCTTGGTCGGCACGGATGAGTCGGGTTGAAGGGTCTGTTTCCGTGCTGTATGACTACGACTAGATGTGACCTCTTCCTTGTGGTCCACTGAGCTTACTGAAAGACCCACTACTGGGAAATTCCACCAGTTAGACCTTTTTGGTCGTTTAAATGTGGTGATGTGCTGTTATCAGGCTCATGTATGTTTAACGAGAGCCTCTACTCTCTTGGGTGGAGTTGCACCCATGGCCCAATTTCTACAATGAATGGGTAAAGTTGGAGTTGTGTTCGGATTGCGTTAGTCTGTGCTGATATTTGGCCTCAATACTTTCCACCCGTGTAACGTGAGATTTGCAGCAAAATCAAAGCTGCGGGGTTTTAAAGAGGTATAAAAATTGGTCTATGTGTGTGTGCGTCTGCGTGTATAGCTGAACTATTTTTTCTTTTCTCATTTATTATATTGTTTATAGAGTACTATGTTTACATATTCTGGGCTGTTGTGCTGTTGCAAGTAAGAATTTCATTGTTCTATCAGGGACATATGGCAAAAGTCAGACGTCAATTAATCTGTGGAACTCATTGCCATAGTGGGCTGTGGAGGCCAAGTCAGTGGATATTTTTAAGGCAGAGATAGACAAATTCTTGATTAGAACAGGTGTCAAGGGTTATGGGGAGAAGGCAGGAAAATGGGATTAGGAGGCAGAGATCAGTCATGTTTCAATGGCGGAGCAGACTTGATGGGCCAAATGGCCTAATTCTACTCCTATAACTTGTGAATTTGTAAAACCCTCTTGACTCCCTCTCTCTCAGGCTCATGCTCACAGGATCAGCCCAGTGCAAATGGATAGCAGGTAAATATTTGGGGCTGGCTGTAGCACAGGGTGATGTACTTTCAGGAGCTTGGCATCGGTGGACCAGTGCTCCAACTGTGTCAGACCAGGTTTCCAATTTCACTGTGCTGCAGCCTGCCTACTGAAGTGAATGTCAATGTTTCCCCAGAGGTACTGAAGGACTGGTGTACTATTACACTGGCCATGCTAACATCAGGTCCTCAAGGGTAAAAGCTGACACCGCAAAGTTGGCCGACTTCAAAGACTAATCAGCAATAAATCAACATCAGTGATAATAACATTCAATTTTCATATTTTAAAATCAATTTAATAACTCAAATTGCCCAAGTTTTCAGCAGAGTATTAGTCAAGTCAAGACTCAAGTCGAGAGTATTTTATCATCTTATAATCCCGAAACGGACCAATGAAATTCTTCCTTGCAACAGTACAGCAGATATGTAAACATGATACCCACAATAAACAAGTTATATATATATATATATATATATATATACTAGACAAAGTGGACCCGTTGGGCCCAAACCTCTCCTGCATTGGTGCAGCACCCTGTCCTCCCCCTCCCCTCTCCCCTCAACCCCCCTCCCTTCTCCCCCACTCCCCTCTTCCCCCCCTTCTTCCTCCCCCCCTCTCCCTCCCCTCCTTTTAAACTTTAAAATGTGAATAACTTTAAAAATATACCACGGATTTCAATGAAACTACTTGCATTATCACTAAAGTGACAATGGTGAGTAAGGTGGGCCTAAAATTGTCGCGCTTTCATGTACCGTTGTGACTGATGTTCAGTCACAAACAAGATAACAAACGAGAGTTTTAGTATATAGATATATACATATACCTACACACACACACGCACAGTGTATATATATAAACAGTGCACTAATAATAGTGCAAAGTCTAAATAATGCCCCCAAGGCTATATAGTTCTGATGGGTTGTAGGGAAGAAGTTACTCCTGAACCTGGACGTTATAGTTATCAGGCTCCTATACCTTCTTCCCGATGGCAGAAGTGAAATGAGAACATGGCCAGGGTGGTGTGGGTCTCTGATGATGCTGGCTGCCTTTTTGAGGCAGTGACTCCTGTAGATTCGTTTGATGATGTTGTGGATGGGGGTGTGGGGGGGAAGTTGAGATCTCTGGATTGTTACATTACTATTTTTTTGCATTTGCCTGACATCTCCTTATGGAATCGTTGTCGCATTTAGTTCTATAGATATATAGATTCATATTCTAATATAAAGGTGGGATGTTTATAGGCTGTGGAGTTTTTCAAATCCAGGAGCTCAAGTCACAGAAATTGTTAGATGGAAATGAATTAGAAAGACTGGAAAGGTTCTCCAGAGAATTGAATAAAGTCGCAATATCTGTGCACAGGGTAACATGTAAATGTAAAGGACAAAAGGTGCTGGAGTCACTCAGCAGGTAAGGCAGCATCATTGGAGAACATGGATAGGTGACGTTTTGGGTCAAGACCCTTCTTCATCTTTAGTATTGAAGTCTTCAATAACTATCAAAGGCAGGATGGTGGCACAGCTAGTTGGAGCTACTGCCTCAACTCCAGTGGCCATGGGTTCAATCCTGACCTCTGTTCACCTTCATCCCTGGACCGCATAGGTTTCCCCTGGGTGCTCCCGTTTCCTCTCACATCCCAACGACGTGCTGGTAAGTTAATTGGCTACTGCAAATTGGGTCTGGTTGGTGAATGTAGAGGATGTGTCAGAAACTGAAGGAGGTTGATGGGATGCGGGGGGAATAAAATGGGATTGGCATAAATGGCGGCTTGATGTTGGGTACATAATGTACCTGTGCTGTGCTGTATGGCTCTGATTTTATGGTGTAGCACCTCATTTGTCACATGTACGGAGGTACAGTGAAATTTATTTTTGTTTACAGTTCAATACAAGTATCACTATCCATAAGCTCTTAGATACATATTAGCTTCCGGACAGGTGATCGCCTTTGCGATGGTGTAATCGGCAAGGACCTGTAGCGAGCCGCCGCTCGCTTCCGGACACAGTGGGTGGGGGAATGGGGGTGGTGGGGATTGGGAGTGGGTGCTTGACTAATGCAGGAGAGGCTTTGGGTCCACGGCTCGCTCTGGCTGCAGCGCTGAGGTGAGTGGCACCCTCTCCCCTTCCCTGTCTCCCCACGCCCGCCCAGGTGAGGCCCGCAGGGGGGATTTGGCCCCAACGGGTCCACTTGGTCTAGTATTAGATAAGCATCTCAGATACAGTACAAGTGCATAGCAGTAGAACACTGAGACCAGTTTGGCGCCATCAGCAAGTCCCGTCAATGATTCCATGTTCTATCCCACTTCTTAAATGTAACTAAATACACCTGATTTCATGTTGTATGACCCTAACATACATTTCAACAAAAAAACGCTGGACTCTTAAGTAAGGATATTAACCCATTAAGTTAAATGTGCAGGAAGGAACTGAAGAAGAGTCTCAATAGACAATAGACAAGAGGTGCAGGAGGAGGCCATTCGGCCCTTCGAGCCAGCACCGCCATTCAATGTGATCATGGCTGATCATTCTCAATCAGTACCCCGTTCCTGCCTTCTTCCCATACCCGCTGACTCCGCTATCCTTAAGAGCTCTATCTAGCTCTCTCTTGAATGCAGCTCTATCTAATTCTCTCTTGAATGCTAGATAAGCATGCTAATGCGTTGCTAAGCTGGAAAGGATATAAGTGGACGGGGACAGTGCAAGGGGAAAGCAGAGGCGGGATAATGGCAGAATTAGGTGTGCTTCCATGTCAGGTACAAGGCAGAGGGGATGAAAAAGGCACGGCCTTGTTGGTGGTAGGTTACTTACAACTGTAGAATTCAATGTTCATGCCGTTGGATTGTAGGCTACCCAAGCAGAATGTGAGGTGCTGTTCCCCTGGTTTGCCTGTGGCTTCCATCTGGCAACGGATGAGGCCAAGGATTGAAAGGTCGGTACGGGAATGGAAAGGGGAGTTAAAATGGTGAGCAACCGGGAGATCCAGCAGACCTTGGCGGATCGAGCGCAAATGTGTGGCGAAACGGTTGCCGAGTCTCCACCTGGTCTCACCAATGCAGAGGAGGCCACACCTGCAGTTCCTAGCTCTCTCTTGAATGTTGCCTGTCCCACTGAGTTACTCCAGCATTATGGGTCTATCTTCAAATTAAATGGGCAAGCAGCCAGCTAGGCGGCAGACAGTAGAGATGCACTGCGGGCTGATGCGTTAACACAGAGAGGGCTCATTGAACGCTTGCCAACTTTGTACAAATACGTGTCTGTTGCTGTTGCAGCTTGCTGGTGTGGCCGGGGAGCTGCTGTTTAATGAGCACCATTCATGCACGGCCCTCAGTACAATGCGGGCTTCACTTCTACCAGGGGTGGTTGAACTACATCAGTGAAGTCAGTTCTCGACTAATAGTGTCAAACGCTGGCAAGGACAATTGCGGGTGCTTACAGCTGCACAGTTTCACTCCGTGATCACCGAGGACTGCAATAAATGAACAGGCTATCGTGGAATTTGTTGGAGAACAGGACAGATTCTATTGCCTCCGCTTTCTTCCAATCCTCTAACTAACCTCTTCAAATGCTTTCGTAATTCTATGCAGGGAACTTTCCTCACATATCATAATTAAGGATGTTTCCACCAGTGGGAGAGTCTAGGATCAGAGGCCATAGCCTCATAATAAAAGGTCGTACCTTTACAAAAGAGGATAAGGAGGAATTCCTACAGTCAGATGGCGGTGAATCTGTGGAATTCAGTGTCACAGATGGCTGTGGAGGCCAAGTCAATGGATATTTCTAAGGCGGAGATTGATAGATTCTTGATTATTACGGGTGTCAGGGGTTATGGGGAGAAGACAGGAGAATGGGGTTGAGAGGGAAAGATAAACCAGGCATGATTGAATGGCGGAATAGACTTGATGGACCGAATAGCCTAATTCTGCTCCTATAACTTATGAACTTATAAAATCACTAACGACAACCTTCTGTCACATTTTAAATCACCCGTGGTTCAATGGATGAAGGGGGACCTTGCGGGGGGGGTGCTGCTTGGGTCCCATGTGCGGTGGCAGGCGGAAGATAGGACTGTTCGGTGAACTTTTGTAACTTTGCCAAGGCCAGATACGTGGCGACTCTTGTGTGCTGCCTTGGTGAGGTCTGTTGTACGATGACTTTACTGGATTGTATGCAAAACAAAGCATTTCAGTGTACTTTGGTACATTTGACTATAAGATTTCATTGAATCATTGTACAGTAATTAAGCTGCCTGAGTTGGATTTACATAATACTCTAACTTAAATATGTAACATGTAAATTCGCAACGCACTGCTCTGAGGGACCAATTCACTGAATTTTAAAAGTAAATTTGCAACAAAACCTTGTGTAGAAAGAATCTTCTGATGCTGGTATATACCGAAGATAGCAACAAATTGCTGGAGTAACTTAGCAGGTGAGGCAGCATCTCTGGAGGAAAAAGGATGGGTGACGTTTCGGGTCGGAACCCTTTCAGTCCGAAGAAGGGTCCTGAACCGAAATGTCACCCATCCTTTATCTCCAGAGATGCTGCCTGACCCGCTGAGTTACTCCAGCGCTTTGTGTCTATGTTCTTGCACCAAGTCCTTTCCCAGCTGACCTCTCAGGTGCACTGGATTGTATCACGCTATTCAAAGAAGAACCAGTTTCTGTTTATTATAGCTCATGGTCACATGTACAGAGTGAAAAGCTTTTGTTGTGTGCTAACCAGCCAGCGGAAAGACAATATTTGATCACAATTGAGACATTTAAAAGTGCGGAGCCATTGTAATACATAATTGTAGATCTGCTTCTGTGGCTAGCATGCAAATAGTTGCCTGGGTTGGACACCATCTTGGAAGAGTACTGATCCTCCAACAGATTCCTTCAATCGCATGTTCAGACTGGACTTGTCGTACACAAACTGCCTTCCTGGTTCCCACTTCACAACAGAGATCAGGTTTCACATTTAACTTCAATCTTGTCAAACCTCTGGACATTCGAGGACGCGAAGAGCACTAATTAAAACTTTAAATCAAACCACTGTAATCTCACAGCACAGTGAAATCTTTTAAATCAAATTGGTAGAATCACACAGTAGTATAACTTTAATTGTGTTGATGAGGTGGATGTTCATGCAAGATATTTGAGGAGCTGAGAAGTGTGGGTTTGTTGGTTAATTGGCTTCTGTAAATTGCCCCTGGTGTGTAGGGAGTGGATGTGAAATTGGGATAACACAGATCTAGTGTGAATCCGACGATGGATGGTCGGCATGGACTTGGTGGGCTGAAGGGTCTTTGCTTTCCATCCTGTACCTATCGATCAATAGAAGGCAAAGTATTGCTAAATATGTAAGTACGGAGGCTGTGGATATTAAATCATGGAAAAGAAGATTAGCTTGTTTCATTACAGTAGGTGAACTGTGACCTCAATGGATGTTTTTTCCCCTCATATTTTACATGTAAAGGGGAAACATATTGTTATGCATAAAACTAATTACCGCTGATGTGATACTATTAGTGTGGCTCTGTCCTCGGCTTTATTAACATCATTCTGAACAGAGTTACGGCGTGCTAAATTAAATGCAGTCTGTGCAACATTAATTAATTTCAAAATCATAGTTATGTCCAGCATACGATGTCTTAATTGGCAATCAACATACATGGAAAGTGTCCAATAATTTATTAATAATTCATACAGAACTTCTGTCCTGATCTTCATTGTTCTGCGGTGAGGGAAGAGTTAAATGTGCCATCAGGAAAAGCCATGTATCGAAACATACCCCCTTGGTAAATCCAAGCTGTATCTCTCAACCAATACCTTCATTATCTTTAAAACATTTCTCGCGAGCGCAATAACCTTCCATTCTTGAAGTTTGTTGGCATCATTTTGTTATTCAGTATTTACTGGAGTGCCAAGCCCCAGCTTCCCGCTCGAGTTCTTCCCCCCTCTGGACAACATTCCTGCTCCTGCTCCCCCTCCCTCACCCAGCCTGGTGAAGATCTATCTCCCTAGGGGCCACACTCTTTTAAACATCGCCCAGCCTAGCTCTAAGGCTGCAAGCCCTCTGCTGCTGCAAAGCACTTATTCTGTTGCGAGTTAGGTTTTAGGTTTATTATTATTGTCACATGTACAGATAGTTCATATTTCTTCAACGCCACCCACAGAGGTGAGATGTAGTTTGCTTGTTGTACCTCTCCAGCCCAACCATCCCTGCTCTCCCCCCTCTCCATCCCTCCCTCCCCTCCCCTCTCTCCATCCCTCCCACCCCCCTCTCTCTCCATCCCTCCCTCCCACCCCCCTCTCTCACCACCCCTCACTCTCCCCCCTCCTCCATCCCTCACTCTCCCCCCCTCTCTCACCATCTCTCACTCTCTCCCCTCCTCTCTCCCCATCTCTCACTCTCTCCCCCCTCTCTCACCATCCCTCACTCTCTCCCCTCCTCTCTCACCATCCCTCACCATCCCTCACTCTCTCCCCTCCCCTCCATCCCTCACTCTCCCCCCTCCCCTCTCTCCATCCCTCACTCTCCCCCCTCCTCCATCCCTCACTCTCCCCCCTCCTCTCTCTCCATCCCTCACTCTCCCCCCTCTCTCCCCATCCCTCACTCTCTCCCCATCTCTCACTCCCCCCCCTCCTCCATCCCTCACTCTCCCCCCCTCTCTCCTCATCCCTCACTCCCTCCCCTCCTCTCTCCCCTTCCCTCACTCTCTCCCCCCCCCCTCTCTTCCCATCCCACACTCTCTCCCACTCTCCATCCCTCCCTTCCTCCTCTCTCTCTCTCCACCCCTCGCCCCCCTCAACTCTCCCACACGTGAAGAAAGCTGCAACACTCTACCTCTGCATCTGTATTCGTTCGCAACCTTGGAGCGATTTTTGCAAAACCTCGCACCAGGCGGCGTCTGGAGACAAACAAACAAACATGGTTTGAAGTAAAGCAGGTGCATCACCCTACCGTGGCCAGGTCGTGCAGAGGCACGCTCATGGTGAATTCCTGTTACAGCTGCTGCCTTGTCTTGTCACAGCTGGGAGCTGCAGGTGGAAGCCGCAGTCCAGATAATGCCATGCTTTGCATATATTATCCAACGTTGTCACTGGATCTTCAATGTTTGCTTAGACGGGTGGGAAACAATTTAATTGCATGGGCAGAGACTATCTATACCTGTTGCCAGACAGGACTTGTCCTCTGTCAGTTTCAGATGCGACCTGTAGTGACTCCCGGTGGCTCAATGCAGGACTGCAGCGCTCCCTCCCCGCCTGTCCAAAGCCCACATGTTCTCTCCTTCAGTCACCACGCCAGCGACTAACGTTGCAATCCCCTACTGAATTATGTAAAAGGATGCCGGGCGGAACATTCCTCATCGCAACATCAAAGGAACAATGTCAGTTGTAACACACATGAATCAAGCCCTATCCTGACAAATGTAATCCTGTACATTTGCAACAGTATCACCCGTTTTGACGAGTTCACTTCAGCCTGCGAGAGAAATTAACCCATTAGCAACGACTAAAATGGTTATTTTGATATAAATAGTTTCAGTGGTTCATTGGTTAAAATGCACTGCGGACTGAGTTAAATTATCGATGAGAAAAACTACTCCAGAAAGTACAAGCTGATAAACCTGGAGTGGAGAGGGATTAGAGGCAAAAGGTATAGAAGTGTGAGAACGCACACCACCAGATTAGGGGACAGTTTCTTCCCAGCTGTTATCAGGCAACTGAATCATCCTACCACAAACAGAGAGCAGTGCTGAACTACTATCTACCTCTTTGGTGACCCTCGGACTATCCTTGATCGGAATTTGCTGGCTTTACCTTGCACGAAACGTTATTCCCTTGTCATGTATCTGTACACTGTAAAAGAATCGATTTTAACCATGTACAGTATTGTCTTTCTGAAGACTGGATGGCATGCAACAAAAAGCTGTTCACTGTACCTCGGTACAGGTGACAATAACCTAAACCGAACTGAACTGAACTGAAACAAAAAGAACTGATACATTTCCGCTTGGGAAGCCTAAAACCTAATGTCCAATTCTCCAATTTTAGGTAATTAACCTACAAAAAAAAATCTTTGTTCCCCCCACCCCTCTCTCTCCTCTGCGCACCCATTTGTCCCCTTCTCATCCTCCAATTCCACCTATATTCCTTTACTCTGACTTTGTAAATCTCTCTTCTAGCTTTATCTCGCACTTTTTGTCTTTTCATCTCTGGCCTTTGTCCAACCATCTGCCTATCGTACCCCCCCTCCCCTCACCTGTATCCACCTATCACTCACCAGGCTTTATCCTGCTCCTCCTCTCCTCCAGCTTTCTGCCCCCTCCCCCCACCACAATGGTGCACAAGGGTCCCTACCCATGACGTCACCCATCCATGTTCTCCAGAGATGCTGACGGATGGATGTTGTCTCCTGACCCGTTGAGATACTCCAGCATTTTGTGTCTTTTTTGGTAAACCAGCATCTACAGTTCCTTGCATCTACAGATTGGTTTATTGTTTTATCACTACGACCAGGATGACAGACGCACGTTAAACAATACACTTAAAAAGAGATTTTTAAAGCATTTGAGGGGGAAGAGCAAAGAGCTGACTCTTAAAGGCGGCACGGTGGCGCAGCGGTAGAGTTGCTGCCTTACAGCGAATGCAGCGCCGGAGACTCAGGTTCGATCCAGACTAAGGGCGCCGTCTGTACGGAGTTTGTACGTTCTCCCCGTGACCTGCGTGGGTTTTCTCCGAGATCTTCGGTTTCCTCCCACACTCCAAAGACGTACAGGTATGTAGGTTAATTGACTGGGTAAATGTAAAAACTGTCCCTAGTGGGTGTAGGATAGTGCTAATGTGGGCCTGTTTCCACGCTGTATCTCTAAAAAAAAAAATTTTTTAAAAAAGATGCCAACACCAGTGAACTGACATAAACACACAACATAGAATAGTACACCACAGGAACAGGCCCTTCGGCCCGCAATGTTTGTGTCGAACATAATGCCAAGTTAAGCTGGTCTCATCTGCCTGTTCATGATCTATACTGTAGATGTATACGCATACTGTAGATACCATACGCTTTCCCCTGCACGTCCTCGTCTCTGCCTCCACCACCATCCCTGCCAATGTGTTCCAAGCCCCCACCACTCTGTGTAAAAACTCTTGCCCTGCACATCTCCATTAATCTGTCCCCCTCGCACCTCCTAGCGGCCCCATAGCAGAAGCATCCACAATAGACAATAGGTGCAGGAGTAGGCCATTCGGCCCTTCGAGCCAGCACCGCCATTCAATGTGATCATGGCTGATCATTCTCAACCAGTACCCCGTTCCTGTCTTCTCCCCATACCCCCTGACTCCACTGTCCTTAAGAGCTCTATCTAGCTCTCTCTTGAATGCATTCAGAGAATTGGCCTCCACTGCCAATTCCACAGATTTACAACTCTCTGACTGAAAAAGTTTTTCCTCATCTCCGTTCTAAACGGCCTACCCCTTATTCTTAAACTGTGGCCCCTGGTTCTGGACTCCCCCAACATTGGGAACATGTTTCCTGCCTCTAACGAGTTCAACCCCTTAATAATCTTATACGTTTCGATAAGATCCCCTCTCATCCACGTCGCGGGGCTGGAAACTGGAAGTGTCCTGAGCTAATTCTGCTACCACCATCATCTATTGTACAAGTGATGGCTCCCACTGATTGTCGCCGGAAGCTTGCACCCTTTTCAGGACGGACAAAGATAGTGATGTAACATTTGAAACATAGATGATGGACATGATAGAAGAAGCACCATGTAGCAATGCCCTCTACTGTTATATATTTCCACCATGGGAAAAGGTTGTTTAAGATTGTCTACCTTGTAATTACCCTCTCATAATTTTGTATTCTTCTATCTAGTCTCCCCTCAACCTCTGACGTTCTAGGGAAAATTATTCAAGTTTTTCCAAACTCACCTTGTAGCTGAAATCCTCTAATCCACCTGAACCCTGCACCCTCTCCAAAACCCCCCTCTCCAAAACCTAAATGTTCCTGTAATGGGGTGACCAGAACTGGACGCTATGCTCCAAATGCAGCCACCAACGTCCTAAAGTGCTGCATCGTGACTTCCTGACTCTTGTATTCAATGCCCCATAGCAATGAAGCAAGCATACCATACGTCTGAAGAGATGTACCATACCATACTCCAGAGATGCTGCCCGAAACGCTGAGTTACTCCAGCTTTTTGCGTCTATCTTCGATTTAAAGCAGCATCTGCAGTTCCTTCCTACACACACCATACGTCTTCTTTACCATCCCATTTAGTTGTGCTGCCACCTTCTGTGAGCTATGAATTTGGACTCTGAGATCCTTCTGCACATCAATGCTGTTAAGGGTCTTGCCATTAACCTTACATTCAACCTTCCCAAAGTGTATTACCTCACACTCCATCTGCCATTTCTCCGCCCATTTCTGCAACAGATCTCCATACCGTGGTATCTTCTGACAGCATTTCCCACCGTCTGCAACTTCTCCAATTTTTTGTGTCATCAGCAAACGTACTCACCGACCCATCTACATTTATGTCTGGGTCATTTAGATATATCACAAACAGCAGCGGTCCCAGCACAGGTCCCTGCAGAACACCACTGGTTACAGATCTCCAGAAAGAATATCTACTTTCCATCACTACCCTCTGTCTTCTATGAACAGTCCAGTTCTGAATCCATACATCCAGTTCTGAATCCATGCGTCCAGTTCTGAATCCATACGTCCAGTTCTAAATCCATACGACCAAGTCATCGTGAATCCTTTGCGTCTTAATCTTCTGGATCAGCCTACCATGAGTGAGCTTATCAAAAGCCTTCCCAAAATCCACGTATACAACATATGCCGCCCCACCTTCATCAATCTCCTTCGCCACCTCCATGACACCCATCTACGTGATGGGCTGTTTAGCTGCCATTTTTGTTGTATTGTTCTATGATTCTATGAGGTGAACGATTTCCTGTTTAATGTTCCCAATCTCATCTGATGTGTGGACCAGAAGGTCCTGGAAGTATAAGGAGTCAGTCGTCAAACAATAGCTTGAGTACTGGTCACACGAGAACACAAAGGTGTTACTGAGAGCTTGCAACTGTGCAGGGAAAAGGTGGAAACAAGGAACTGCAGATGTTGGTTTACAAAAAAACCCACAAAGTGCTGGAGTAACTCAACAGGCAGCATCCCTGGAGAACATGGATAGGTGATGTTTCGGGTTGGAACTCTTCTGATGACACCCAGCACAGCTGTTCCCAGCTGTTATCAGGCAACTGAATCATCCTACCACAACTAGAGAGCAGTGATAGGGGTGCCAACTATCTCACTCCCAAATAAGGGACAAGGTGACGTCACCGCCCCGCGCCCCACGTGACCTCACCCAGTCAGTGGCCACATGCTCCCTGCTCCATCAATGGCGGCCCCCTGGGCTGGCAACCTCCGTCAGGTGGTGTCCGGGCCCCTGGGCCTACACTGTCCGGACCTACAGTGTCCAGGCCTACAGTGTCCGGACCTACAGTGTTAGGGCCTACACTGTCCGGGCCTACACTGTCCGGACCTACACTGTCCGGACCTACAGTGTCCGGACCTACAGTTTCCGGACCTACAGTGTCCGGACCTACACTGTCCGGACCTACACTGTCCGGGCCTACAGTGTCCGGGCCTACAGTGTCCGGGCCTATAGCGCCCTCCGGGGCTAATATGGGGCAAGGGCGGTCCCGTATGGGACAAATCAATTTAGCCCAATATACGGGATGTCCCGGCTAATACGGGACAGTTGGCAACCCTAAGCAGTCATGAACTACTATCTACCTCATTGGTGACCCTCAGACTATTTTTGATCGGACTTTGCTGGCTTTACCTTGCACTAAACGTTATTCCCTTATCATGCATCTACACGCTGTAAATGGATCGATTGTAATCATGTAATGTCTTTCCGCTGACTGGTTAGCATGCAACAAAAGCTTTTCACTGTACCTGAATGATCAGCCATGATCACATTGAATGGCGGTGCTGGCTCTAAGGGCCGAATGGCCTCCTCCTGCACCTATTGTCTATTGTCTATTGGTACACGTAACAATAAAGCAACCTATAAAATAAACAAGGGAAGGTTATTATAGAAATCTCCAGGACAAGCCTGGAATGATGTATGGTCTAAGCAGTTAAAGAGAGAGTCCACTGATATCACCTGGTCACCAGAGCCAGTAGATCATTCAACCCCTCTGGCCCTCATTCTGATGTCCAACTGTGCATTTAGGACTCAGAGGATGAACACAGTGAGCCTCAGGAACAGCGGAGACTGCTTCGAGTGTCCGTCGAGCTCCACAGGAGGGTTGGGAGAGTGGTTGGAGTTTGCAGAGGAGTACAGCTTTCAGGGGACTCCAAACACCACACGTTCCTGATATCTTCCCGGGACAGTGCGATTCCACGTCTCACCCCTGGTGATGTTGCCCCATGTTCTTCATTTAACGGAGGACCAAATCATCTGAGCCTGTCCACCACGTGCCATGGGAAAGGCCAGTAGATGGCAGTGTTTGCACTGGTAACAAAGTAAGGCCTGCACTGCACTGGCAAGTTACCGTGAAAACACAGCACCCGATCTAACATTACTCAGAATGTCCTGTCCTGTCTATCTTGTAGTAACCATGAACCTTGTTTCATCTCTTGACTTTCAAACACTCTTGTCGTTGCCTCTCTCTATGGCCTGTCCTCCCCACCCCCCCCCCCCCCCCACCCCCAGAGCCGAGATGTTAATTCTAGTTCTCTCTCCACAGATACTGCCTGACCGGCTGAGCATTTTCCGCCTATATTTCAGGTTCCCAGCATCTGCGGTATTTTGCTTTGGGATTATTTCTTTCAAACGGTCATGTTGAATTTTCACCAAAAATTCAGAAAGGTCACCGTGTCATTGTGTTGGTGAAGTGGATGTTCATGCAAGATATTTGAGGAAGACTGAAAAAAAAAAGACATGTGGGTTTATAGGTTGTCGTCTATCTTAGTAACTATGAATCTTGTTTCATGTCTTGATGACGGGTGGCGCCAGCAATGGCCGCCTCGCCAACAGTCCACCTGTCCCTTCCTTCTTTGTTGTTTGATAGTATGTGTTAAATGGATGTTTTAGTGTTCTTTAGCTTGTTTTATGTGGGGGTGGGGTTTGGGAGAAACCTTTTTTAATCTCTTTCCTCGACGGAGATGCGATATTTTTTCCCGTTATCATATCTCCGTCCGCACTGCGGCCCAATATCAAGGAGCTGGCGGCCTTTGCTGGAGACCGACTTCGGAGGCTCGAACCGCGGGAGCCTACGTGGAGCTCATGATCCCTGTTGGGGATCGACCTTGGAGCTCCAACCGCAGGAGCCTGCAGACTTTTAACATCGTGGAGCTCGCAGTCCCTGGTTAGAGACCGACTTGGGGAGCTCCAAGCCGCAGGAGGTTCAACCGCCCCGACGCGGGAGTTTCAATCTCCCCGACACGGGGGCTTCGATCGCCCTGACGTGGGGGTTTCGACTGCCGGCTTCGATCGCCCCGACTGCGGATAGTTCGATTGTCTCGACCGCGGGAGAATAAAGAGGAAGAGATTGGACTTTAATGCCTTCCATCACAGTGAGGAATGTAGGGAATCTGCTGTGGTGGATGTTTATGTTAACTTTTATGTAGTTGTGTGTCTTGTTGCTTTTTCTTTAGTATGGCTGTATGGTACATCAAATTTCACTGTACCTTAATTGATACATGTGACAATTAACTGACGAAACCTTGACCTAGAAACCTTGAAACCTTGATTTTCAAACACTCCCGCCTTTACCTCTCTCTATGGCCTGTCCTCCCCCTTCACTGGAACCTCCTCCATCCATTCCCCAAGGTATCTTCATGCTCCTGTCGCCCAGGCCAGTGGTGGATGGGCAATCAGCTGCCTTGCTTCCAAATACTGGAAATCGTCACCCCTTGATTCCCTCCCCTCCTTCTCCTCTCTCTCCTTTATTAGAATGCTCCTTTGAATCTAACTCTTCGGTCAAGCTGAAACCATGAGAGGCTGCAGATGCTGGACTCTTGAGCAAAACTCAAGATGCCGGAGGAACTCAGCGGGTCAGGCAGCTGCTCGGGAGGGAATAGACAGGCGATGTTTCTTCTTCAGTACCTTAATCTTCGACTAAGCTGTATGGTCATCTGCCTTGTGACTAAAAGTCAAACTGTGCTTGTGAATGTCTTGGGACCATATTCTGTGCTGAAAACTCAACGTTAATACAAGATTCGGTTTTGATACAGAATCTTGTAGAATCATAAAAGGTTGGGCCACTTGATGACTTAAGTTGATCTCCCAGTCATTATGACCATGGCTTATAGTATCTCGAAGATAGACTCAAAAAGCTGGAGTAACTCAATGTGTCAGGCAGCATCTCTGGAGAACAGGAATAGGTGACGTTTCCGGTTGAGACCGTTTTTCAGATTGAGGGTCAGGGGAATGGGAAACAAGAGGTATAGACAGTGATGTAGAGAGATGCAGAACAAATGAATGAAAGATATGCAAAGAAGTAACGATGATCAAGTAAAGATAATCATTATAGTATCTCAACTTGCATTGGGTTAAAATCCTGTTAAGCTTTTACCCAAAAGGAATTGGTCTCAAGAAATCTGCAAAAGCCAAAGAGAAAAAAATCTGGGACTATGACGGAAGGCCAAACACCCGAACCATTGAATGTGTTTCTCTCTCCACGGATGCTGCCTGACTCGCTGAGTTTAAATGCTGGAGTATTTCCAGCATTTAAACGAAGCAGACACACTTTTTAACTCTGTAACTCCATGATTTTGCCAGATTCTCTACAAGACCACGAACAACCAAACAGTGCAACTGCAAATCATACAGTAACAAGCTGTTTGGCTCATCTTTCAAATCACAACACGTGTTTCATCCTGTTTGGAGGCCTCACAACATCGACTGAGACAGTTAATTATAACCTCCAATGTGTTGGCACACTTTTTACCTTGATTACAGAAGAGGATTTTGGTAAAGAGATGCCCTCTTGTCTACAAACATCATGACTAATGATTTACTCACAACCCTGAACAAGACAAAGTAGGATCCACATCTTTCTCTGGCATGGGATAATTTGCTGGTGCAATGTGCGCTGCAATACAAAATCAGTTCTTGTTTATTTTTCAACTGAAATGAAAGTGGAAAATGGCAGAAACACTAATTTGGTCAGGCAGCATCTGAGGAGAGCTCACGTTTCAGGCCAATAGCCAGAGTTGCAAAATGTTAACATTGAAAAAGTTTTTCATTGCCGTAGAGAGTTGTTGGGGAGATGTGGCACAGAGGGAGGGGGGTGATAGGAAAAGAAAAGAGGGAAAGCTTTGGATCGTTTCCTAAGGGCCTGTTTCCGCACCGTATCTCTAAACTTTGTTGACTGCACTCTACAGTAAGCTGAGAGAGATCCATCCCCTCCACATCCTATTTAATGAATGGCCACAAAGTCTACTCTGTGCCTAACTCCACAAGACCACTGCTGTGTCGCTATGGGGAAACAAGAGCAATGGGCTGATGACTCCAGTGTTTACCCCACTCACTTTATGGACAGCAAGCATTCTGAACCAGTCTGAAGAAGGATCTCGACCTGAAAAGTCACCCATTCCTTCTCTACAGAGATGCTGCCTGTCCCGCTGAGTTACTCCAGCTTTTTGTGTCTATCTTTGGTTTAAACCAGCATCTCCTGCAGTTCTTTATTGCACTATTCAACATGAGCAGGGGAAGGGAAGGGCGGGGGAGGGGGGGAGGGGAGAGGGGAGGGGGGGGGGGAGGGGGAGAGGGTGCTGCACCAATGCAGGAGAGGTTTGGGGCCAACAGGTCCACTTGGTCTAGTCTCCTTTAAACTTTGCCCCTCTCACCTTATAACGATGCCCTCGAGACTTTGACATTTCCACCCTGGGTAAAACTAAGGCTCTGACTGTCTACTGTGTCTGTGCCTCTCGTAATTTCATGCACTTCCATCAGATCTCCTGTCAACCTCCGACGATCCAAAGAAAACAATTCAAGAAGAAGGAAAGAAGAAGGAAGCAATTTAAAGAGTTGTATTTGACACGATTTGATTTGATCCCATCCTCGCTGCCAATCAATGATACGTTCTACTCAGTATCATTCTCAAAAGCACGCATTGAGTGGGAGACCAAAACAACACACATCTGGACACAAGATCGCCATTTTAACTCTCTGGGTAATTTTGCACTGCGCAGACAGCTTTACCATATTGTTGCATGTATACATCACATAGCAGCTTTACCATATTGTTGCATGTATACTTCACAGTTCCTGGAGAATTCACCAAAATTCAATACCAGCAACCCCAGCCCCTGCACTGCATTCACCAACAATTGCTCATACAACAAGAAAACGATCATATCCCATTTCCAGGTGAGACAGAGGTTCACCTGCACCTCCTCCAACCTCATCTATTGTATCCGCTGCTCTAGATGTCAACTTCTTTACATCGGCGAAACCAAACGCAGGCTCGGCGATCGTTTCGCTCAACACCTTCGCTCAGTCCGCCTTAACCAACCTGATCTCCCGGTGGCTGAGCACTTCAACTCCCCCTCCCACTCCCAGTCTGACCTTTCTGTCATGGGCCTCCTCCAGTGCCATAGTGAGGCCCACCGTAAATTGGAGGAACAGCACCTCATATTTCACTTGGGCAGCTTGCAGCCCAGCGGTATGAACATTGACTTCTCCAACTTTAGATAGTTCCTCTGTCCCTCTCTTCCCCTCCCCCTTCCCAGTTCTCCCTCTATCTTCCTGTCTCCACCTATATCCTTCCTTTGTCCCACCCCCCTGACATCAGTCTGAAGAAGGGTCTCGACCCGAAACGTCAACCATTCCTTCTCTCCTGAGATGCTGCCTGACCTGCTGAGTTACTCCAGCATTTTGTGAATAAATACCTTCGATTTGTACCAGCATCTGCAGTTATTTTCTTACATATCCCATTCAAACATGTCCTCTGTGCTCCTTCTCACTTCCACCACCCCATCCTTCCAACTAGCCTACAATTTGATGTCAATATATCGTGCAGTCTTAAAACAAACTCAGCATGATGAAACGTCTCAAAATGCTGTGCCGGAGAGTAATCGACAAAATTGACATTATGCCAAAGATAAATGAGAAATTACTTGTTGTATTTTGAAATGGAGTTGCACATTAATAGTCAGCTTTTTCGGGTGGCACAGTGGTGTATAGTTGCTGCCTTACAGCGCCAGGGATCCCAGTTTCGATCCTGACCACCACATTCCAAAGACATGCAGGTTTGTTGGTTAATTGGCCCCTGTAAATTGTCCCTCGTGTGTTGGATGCGAAACTGGGATAAAATAGAATAAGTGTACGGGTGATTGATTGTTGGTTGACTCGGACTCGGGGTTTCCACGCTGTATCTCCAAACTTGCAGCTTAACGTTAGTTCTGTAAAAATGATTAGATGCCATTATATTAGGCAACGCATTTCAATTTTCAACAGCCACTATCAGTAGTCTAATGATTTTATTTTCCAGGGATTACTTGGAATATTTTAAATATTTACCAGTCATGCAAGGCACTGCCGAAGAGCCACAGTTTGTCAGAGGTAGTTGAGTAGACCTGGCGAGGCCACACTGCCAGACAGTCTTGTCTTTGTGGTTGGGACGGATGGTTTGGATTTTCCTCCCCTGGCCTCTCGTGTTCCTTGCAGTCACCAGCTCCGTGGCAGACTCAACAGGATTAAAGAACGGCTATCTTGGTTCTAAAAGGCATGTGCGTTCACCCGCCACACCGTGAGTCAGTCCTCCAATGCTCTCCCACAACTATACCTGGGTCAAGGAGGAGAGACTTGCATTCACGAAGCACCATTCACGTTCACGGTGTCTTACCGTGAGAATGAGGACTTGCGGAGTGAAGCTCCTATTTTAACGCAGAAGCGACAGAGAGTTTGTGCACAGCAATCTCCCCGAGCCTGGTCGTGTGGAATTGGTCAGGGCAGCTTCTGGTCGAGTTGTGCTAAGATATCTTTTGCTTTTAGCTGAAAGAGAATATGAGACCTTGCTTTAAAGTCCCATCTGAATGATGGCATCTCTGATCGTGCAATGCTCCACCAGTATTCCAATGTAGTGCCTATACTATAGTGTAGACTGTCGTGTTAGTCTGGACTATATACAGTATGAGGGCCGTGAATCCTCAACTTGCCTTGTAGCTTGTAAGTGATGTCAGCTCGAAATTACAGGATTGCAAGGATTAAATCCATAGATACGAATAGATAGGGTGGATGCACAGCGTCTTTTACCCAGACTAGGAGAATCAAGAACCGGAGGGCATAGGTTTAAGGTGAGAGGGGAAAGAATTCAATGGTTCAATCAATGAGTCAATGGTTCTTTATTACCACATGTACCAAGGCACTTCCTTTTTTTGTATACAGTTCAGTAAGATTATTGCCCTACATATAAGTACAATCCCCGTTTAAGTACAGAATATACTATAGAAACAGCCCACTGAGTCCACATACAAGAGTCTCAGGATATTGGCACAATTTTCAAAGTCCTAGCTGCAGCTGGCCATAAAGGCTCGTTAATGGGGATATTAATAAATTAAATGGAGCCCGAGGGGCATGTTTTCACATGGAGGGTTGTGGGTATATGTAACGAGCTGTCAGATGGGATAGTCGAGGCAGGCACTGTAACAACATTTAAAAGACATTTGGGCAGGTACATGGATAGGAAAGGTTTACAGGGATACTAAACCAAGTGGACCCGTTGGGACCAAACCTCTCCTGCATTGATGCAGTACCCTCTCCTCCCCCCTCCCCTCCCCCTTCCCTCTCCCCCCTTCTCCCTCCCCCTCCCTCCCTCCTCCTCTTCCCCCTCCCCTCCCCCTCCCTCCACCCCCCTTACCCTCCCCTCTCCTCCCCCTTCCACTCCCCCTTCCCCTCACCCCCACTCCATCCCCTTCAACCCCCCTTATCCTCCCTACTCCCCCTCACTCCGTCCCTCCCTCCACACCCCTCCCTCCCTCCCTCCCCCCTCCCTTCCTAGGAGATAGATTTAAACTTTAAAATGTAAATAACTTTAAATATATAACATCGATTTCAATGAAACTAATGGAACTTCTTCCATTAGCACCAAAGGGATGACGGTGAGTAAGGTGGGCCTAAAATTGTCGCACTATTGTGTACCATTTGGCTGTAGTTCAGGAACAAACAAACAAACAAACGAGAGTTTTAGTGTATAGATGCGCCAAATGCGGGCAGGTGGGACCAGTGTGGATGGTGCGTCTTGGTTGGCATGGGCAAGTTGGGCCGAAGGGCCTGTTCCCATGCTGTAAGGCTCCATGACTCTATGAAATCCAAGTGATACAAGAGCCATGAGTCTGTTGCAGAAACTATTGGCATAGATTCCCACTGTAGATCCTCAATAAATGTCTTTAAATGGGGCATATTTATTTAAAGGGCCAACCAAATGTTAAATGATCTGAAAGGATTTCATTTAGTTTTCATATTCAACAGAATAGTTGGTTTCTAATCTCTAAATGGATGCCTTCATCTAAAAATTCATCCCTAAAAGCAGAGTTGTGAATTGAAAATTGGTTTAACCTTAAGTGGGGTCATAGTACACCATCTCTGGGTGTCTTAACGTCAATTGGGAAATTCCACTCCTGGTGTTTTGGTGGGCCCTTCGTTTACCCTGGCACCATTTCCCAGATTGAAATTCCCTCAAAGGACATCAACAGTCATGCAACACACAAAATCTGTCTGCAGTGAGATTTTCAAATTCGTTCGTCTGAAAGTGGATGCTTCATATTTATTCAACAAACAACTAAGCTTTTCCCACATCATTTCTCTGAAACGGTTTTATCTAAAGGGCCAACTCCCATGCAGAATCCTCCTGCAATCTCAAACCAGCTCTTGCACTGGACCTATCATATCATATCATATCATATCATATATATACAGCCGGAAACAGGCCTTTTCGGCCCACCAAGTCCGTGCCGCCCAGCGATCCCCGTACATTAACACTATCCTACACCCACTAGGGACAATTTTTACATTTACCCAGCCAATTAACCTACATACCTGTACGTCTTTGGAGTGTGGGAGGAAACCGAAGATCTCGGAGAAAACCCACGCAGGTCACGGGGAGAACGTACAAACTCCTTACAGTGCAGCACCCGTAGTCAGGATCGAACCTGAGTCTCCGGCGCTGCATTCGTTGTAAAGCAGCATTGCAGGGCCAGGCTGTTGATCTCTGCCACATCTCAGTTTGGTCCACTGGAGGCGTCACCCAAACCCTAGGTTTGGGGATGGAGTGGGGGTGAGGTGAGACATCATCTTATAGAGTTATTGAGTCATAAGAGTCACACAGTGTGGAAACAGGCCCAATGCCCAACATGCCCACGCCGACCAACATGCCCCATCTACACTAGTCCCACCTGCCTGCATTTAGAAACATAGAAACATAGAAAATAGGTGCAGGTGTAGGCCATTCAGCCCTTCGAGCCTGCACCGCCATTCAATATGATCATGGCTGATCATCCAACTCAGTATCCTGTACACACCTTCTCTCCATACCCCCTGATCCCTTTAGCCACAAGGGCCACATCTAACTCCCTCTTAAATATAGCCAATGAACTGGCCTCAACTACCTTCTGTGGCAGAGAATTCCACAGATTCACCACTCTCTGTGTGAAAAAAAACGTTCTCATCTCGGTCCTAAAAGACTTCCCCCTTATCCTTAAACTGTGACCCCTTGTTCTGGACTTCCCCAACATCGGGAACAATCTTCCTGCATCTAGCCTATCCAACCCCTTAAGAATTTTATAAGTTTCTATAAGATCCCATATTTGGCCCATATCCCTTTAAACCTATCCTAGCCATGTATCTGTCCAATTGTTTTTTAAACATTGTGATAGTGCCTGCCTCAAATACCTCCTCCAGTAGCTCGTTCCATATCCCTACCACACTTTGTGTAAAAAAGTTGCCCCTCAGGTTCCTATTAAATCTTTCCCCCTCACCTTAAACCTATATCCTCTGGTTCTTGATTCCCCTACTCTGGGTAAAAGACTCCATGCGTTTACCTATGATCTTATACACCTCAATAAGATCACTCCTCATCCCCCTGCACTGCAAGGAACAAAGTCCTCGTCTGCTCAACCTCTCCCTATGGATCAGGTCCTCGAGTCATTGGCAACATCCACGTAAATCTTCTCTTCACCCTTTCCAGCTTAACAACATCATTATGTATCTTACCTTCTGCACAGGCGAACAGGAAGATCAGACACAATATTGCAGTTAGGCCTACTGTGAAATATACATGTCTCTAGTTGAGCCGATCTTCCTAAAGTCTTCTGGTGTGTTTGTATTTCATGTCAGTGCACTCCATTTCCCTGGCAATCTCCCATCAGAAGCACCTGGCTGTATCCTTGGAGCATCTCCCTGATCTGGCAATGGTGAAGATGTCCCTTTGGGGGATTATCCTGCACCCTTCCCAGCATTTAAACCACACATTTAGAAGCACTCTGCCTGACAGTTGGAAGAGTGTTAGTTGGAAGAGTGTTGGAAGAGTGTACGTCCCACTGAAAACTGGCTGCGGTGTCTGCACCTGCCGGGCTTGGGACATGTCAACGATGAAGTGTGTGCGAAAGAATACCCAGCAATCTCAGTGCCACATTACCCAGGGAAAGCCACCAATACTACCTGATGAGTCCTTGCTGTTTGCGTCTTTTACTTAAAGTTTCAGCACTATTAAGGGGTGGTAATACACGACCCGGCCCCTTCTTTCCATCGGCCCTCACCTCTAAGTAAGAGTGTGTGGTTTCAAGTTCCATTCCGGCTACTCAGACACATAATGTGAGTGGACGGCATCACAGAGAAAATGCGGGGCTGTTGGATGGGAAATGGACAAAAGGTAAGTAAATGGGATTGCATTGATAATAATGCGACCATTACCCAATGCAATGGTGTTACAGGTTAAAAGGGCTCCTTCTAGTTTCTAATAGTTTTAATTTCAGAGATGCAGCAAGGAAACAGGCCATTCGGCCCACTGAGCCAACGCTGGCCATCGATTACCTGTTCACACTCGTTCTATATTATCCCACATACGCATCCACTCCCTATGTACCATGGGCAATGTAACATAGGCCGAGTAACCTCAAGTCTTTGGGGTGTGGAAGGAAACCGGAGGACCTGGGTGAAGCCCATGCGGTCAAAGGGAGAACTTGCTAACTCCACACACAGCCGAGGTCAGAATTGAACCAAGTTCTCTGCCGCTGAGAGGCAAGAGCTCTATCGGCTGAACCACTGGAGTTCACATAGAACATAGAAAAGTGCAGCACAGGAACAGGTCCTACAGCCAACAAAGTCAGGGCCGAACATGATGCCAAGACAAACTGATCTCATCTGCCTGCACTTGATCCATACCTCTCCATTCCCTGCATACCCATAGGTCTGTCCGAAAGCCTCGTTAACATCACTTTGTATCTGCCTCCACCACCACCCCTGGTAGTGTGTTCCAGGCACACACCACCCTCTGTGAAAAAGGGAGAAGGACGGGTAGGTGGAAGAGAGGAGGAGGAGTACAGAGGACCTGACACCATGCACCATTCATCAGGAAGGATGGTGCTAGGCTGCTGAGAGCTCGGCAGAGAAAATGAAATGTCGCGTGCAGGATGAAATGATAATGAAATATAAAAGACATCTTCCTCTCCTCAGACATGGCTGTGAGTGTAAACGAATTAACCATGAGAAGCCACACAATCAAACATTTGCTGCGTTCACTTCATGTGCAAGTTCATGGAACATGCGATGTCACCAGAAGGAAGTGGACTACTTGTATTTACATCGAGCATCTTATCCCATCTTCAGGGCAATTCAGGAACGGACACTGCTGAGGTATCGTCATACTGCATACTTTTAGAATGTAAATGACTAAATGAGCAGACAAATTTAATTTTGAAGTGAATGGTTTGTCTGGGTCACTCACCCGCTCATCTTCCAAAAATACCCAGGACATATGTGTGAACTGTCTGAAGAGGTGGCACTTGCTGAGCTCAGGCATTCATTCTCATCTATAGAATATGAATCGACAGGACCTGAGGCATGGACCGATGTAATGACTGAGAGAGAGACAGAAAAAGAGAGAGAGGGAGAGAGAGAGAGAGGGAGAGAGAGAGGGAGACAGAAAGAGAGAGATTGGGAGAGAGGCAGACAGAGAGAGAGAGAGAGACAGAGACAGAGAGAAACAGAGAGAGTGGAAGACAGAGATAGAGAGAGCGAGAGAATGAATGAGAGAGGGGCAGACAGGGAGAGTAATAGAAAGAGAGAGACAGACATACACAGACAGACGGACGGACAGAGTGTTTGAGAGAAGGAGAGAGAAACAGAGAGAGAGAGACAGACAGACTCAGAGATAAGTTGGAATTCCAAATCCAAATCCAAAATCCAAAATAGCTTTATTTGTCATTCGTTCAGAACGAGATTACTTAGCCAGCAGTACAAAAACACAAGACACAAGGAATTAAAGTTAGGGGTGCAGGAACACAGCAGATATTCCTCTTTTTCCTCAGATTGTAAATCCAGGCTCATTGTCGCATCGGACAGCATCAGTGTTGTTGGGATCAGTGAGTGTTTTTTTTCATTATTTGTTCTAGGGATGTGGAATCACACGCAAGCTAATATTTACTTATAGATTGAGACTCAACCATATGAGCGTGGAGGGACTTTGGAGGAGATTTTTAAAAACCAGCAACCTTCCTAGATTTTCCAGCAACCTTCCTAGCCATTTTCTGGTGTGATTTACTCTCACATTTTGCAAGCTGTCAGCTTGATACCAATACCACTGCGTCGCAGTGAAGAACAAGTGGGGTTTCGAATCTGTACACTGCTGAAAAACTGCATGTAAATAACTTGAAAATCTAGCAACTGCTGTGAAAAAACCTCAGACGCATTCACAACAACTTATCGTACCGCTCATATATTTGCAGAGGGAGCTTTAGACCCTCACATGTGGCAGTAACCAATGTTCCAGTGAGGCCACAGAGAGTTTAAATGCCATGGTTAAATTAGCTGGGAGTGGCTGCAGTATGTTATTGAATGGCGGGGAGTTCCCCACAGGGCAGTCACGCCTGTAGTGTCCAGAGCCCAGACTGTCTCAGTCGTACCTCAGTCAGGACCCTTACAGCAGGAGGAAGAGAGGAGACTTTCATCCTGGTCGTCTGGGATGGGGTTCGATCCGGGATGGAAGGTGAGTTTTCCAGACCACTTCACCACCAGTCTCCCTGAGCACACCCAGCTAAGGCGTGTGACTAGCGATGGAGTAAGTGAGATGTACAAACAGGAGCGAAGGCCTTCAACAATGTGGGCAATGTACAAATCACAGCCACCTCTGTGAGAGTGCTGTTTATTTAAACATTCTGTTTCTGGAAAGTTGAATATTTTTTGGTATTTGACTAACTATAAACACAAACAAATATCCTAAATCAGTTGCTTCATCGAAGTGTCCAGTCACAGCGTGGAGCGATATATTTGTATTTCAAAATATTTAATCTTGAGCTTTAAATTTTCTGATGCCTTCTGGGGATTTGGTCACTATCACATGCCCGTGTCTACAGTTCACTTTGCAAATACGTGGAAATCTTAGCTGGTGGTGTGGACAGTCACAGGAATTAGTGAGTGAAAAGATAACCCTGTTTGGCTTCGGTGTGAATCAGCGTTGCAACACTACCTATTAATAGGGGTCCCCACATCGCTGCTGGGAAGGGCTGGCTATTATCACTGCAGAAGGTTTCCAAACTCAACGTTTTGGTGGTCGCAAGTTGATTCCACAGTGGGCCAGGATATTTTGAAAGCAAACATCGGGAAGGAGGCATCAACACCGACCTGACGACGGCAGCTCAGCAGAAGTCTCTTCGAATCTTCCATTTAGAACGGAGATGAGGAAAAACGTTTTCAGTCAGAGTTGTGAATCTGTGGAATTCTCTGCCTCAGAAGGCAGTGGAGGCCAATTCTCTGAATGCATTCAAGAGAGAGCTGGATAGAGCTTTTAAGGATAGTGGAGTCAGGGGGTATGGGGAGAAGGCAGGAACGAGGTACTGATTGAGAATGATCAGCCATGATCACATTGAATGGCGGTGCTGGCTGGAAGGGACAAATGGCCTCCTCCTGCACCTATTGTCTATTGTCTATTGTCTATAATCTCCAAACTTTACAATGCTCCAGGCAACTAAAGAACCATAGAAAATAGGTGCAGGAGGTGGCCATACGGCCCTTCGAGCCAGCACCGCCATTCATTGTGATCATGGCTGATCATTCACAATCAATAACCCGTGCCTGCCTTCTCCCCATATCCCTTGATTCCACTAGCCCCTAGAGCTCTATCTAACTCTCTCTTAAATCCATCCAGTGATTTGGCCTCCACTGCCCTCTGTGGCAGAGAATTACACAAATTCACAACTCAATGGGTGAAAAAGTTCCTTCTCACCTCAGTTTTAAATGGCCTCCCCTTTATTCAAAGACAGTGGCCCCTGGTTCTGGACTCCCCCAACATTTCTTTTTAGATTTAGAGATACAGCGCAGAAACAGGCCCTTCGGCCCACCGGGTCCGCACCGCCCAGCGATCCCCGCACATTAACACTATCCTACACCCACTAGGGACAATTTTTACATTTGCCCAGCCAATTAACCTACAAACCTGTACGTCTTTGGGAACATTTTTCCTGCATCTAGCTTGTCCAGTCCTTTTATAATTTTTATATGTTTCTATAAGATCCCCTCTCATCCTTGTTAACTCCAGTGAATACAAGCCTAAATTAAATTTCTTGATTAGAACGGGTGTCAAGGGTTATGGGGGGGGGGGGGGGAGGCAGGAAAATGGGATTAGGAAGCAGAGATCAGCCATGATTGAATGGCAGGGTAGACTCGATGGGCCGAATGGCTTAATTCTGCTCCTTTCACTTGTGAACTTGTAAACATTCTTTTTTTCTTCTGAGAATATGTTATTGAATGGTGTAGAGTTTCCCGCAGCGCCGTCATGCCTGTAGCCTCCAGACGGTCTCAGTCGTACCTCAGCCAGGACCCTCACTGCGGGAGGAAGGGAGGAGACTTTCATCCTGGTCATCTGAGACGGGGTTTGATCCAAGATAACAGCCGGATGGAAAGTCAGTTTTCCAGACCACTTCACCACCAGTCTCCTGGTACCAGCTCAGGTGTGTAACCAGGGATGGAGTGAGTGACATGTACAAACAGGAGCGGGGAGGAAGGTCAGTTTTTCCAGACCACCTCACCACCAGTGAACCTCACTCAGAGGCCCCACCGACTGCTTGCTTCAGTCGTCCTGACATCTGTTGCTCACTTTCAGCTCTGAATCAGAACGTCTGGGTTTAAATTCCCTCTGGAGCTGGGCTGGAATAGCTATGTTGCTGGGTGTGCCAAACTTCAGATGAGGCTGTGAGCAATCATTCTCCCTGCTCTGGCATGTGGATGGAGAAGATCCCACGATACTATTTTGAATCATTGAATCATTGAATTGAATCATTGAAGAAGGCAGCGGACATATTGGTTGTCCTGATCAAAATATGGTATTGAAGATGGACACAAAATTCTGGAGTAGCATCAATATCAAATATCAATGACCTATTGCTTTTCGCCAGAGAAGCCGCCTGACCCGCTGAGTTCCTCCAGCATTTGTGTCTATCTCCGATGTAAACCAGCATCAGCAGTTCCTTCTTACACAAAATATATTCCCCTCGGTTGAAACGTCACATTTGGTCCATGAGCCTGAATCCAGCATGTTCCTTGTGAAGAGGTTGGGGGGGGCACAGGATCTGCAGATGGAAGGAGAAAGATTCTTGGTCCTCGGACCTGGTATAGGGAGGTCTACCTGTTCCGAAAGTCAGAGATACAAAAGGATTACTTGTTGGACCACTGGTAGAAGAAGGGAGGGTGGTGCAGACATCAAAGACTGGGGAACATTCCTACCCAAGACTGCCTTGAACTCAATGACAATGGACCAGTCCTCTCTTAAGTGACATAGCTGGTTCCAACTCGTTCCATGGCACATATAGGATGCGCTAATGAATAATCCAGTGTCGCATTCTATTTTAACATATTATGGTTACCAAGGTACCAACACAACTCATGGGTTTGATTTTTATTTACTTACTTTTGAGGATCCAGAAACATAGTGATGGTTCCTGAACTACAGTAATAATTCTAGTGAAGGAGCTCCCATGGTGTAGGATCGCAATGGTCTGCAATGTACCTTCAAGTCAAGGTGGTGTGCAACTTGGCAGAGAATATGGAGCTGGCAGTGTTGCTCTGCTCCTGTCCTTGTTGGCAGAACTTGAGGGCTTGGAAGGAGATGGTGCACCTTTGTCGTTGCCAGCCTCCCTTCCATCGACTCCGTTTACTCTCCACTCCATTTACTCCTCTCGGCAAGACCACCAGCATAATCCAGGACGAGTCTCAGCCCGGTCACTCCCTCTTCTCCCCTCTCCCATCGGGCAAAAGGTATAGAATTGTGAAAATGCACACATCCAGATTCAGGGACAGTTTCTTCCCAGCTGTTATCAGGCAACTGAACCATCTTACCAACAACCAGAGAACTGTCCTGAACTACTATCTACCTCATTGGAGACCCTCGGACTATCTTTGATCGGACTGTACTGGCTTTATCTTGCAGCTAACGTTATTGACGTAATTCCCTTTATCATGTATCTGCACATTGCGGACGGCTCGATTGGAATCATGTATTGTCTTTCTGTTGACTGGTTAGCACGCAACAAAAGCTTTCCCACTGTTCCTCGGTGCACGTGACAATAAACTAAACTCAATCCCAAACTCAAACTCAAACCGTGTTAGTACACTAGCAGTGGATGGAGTAAAGCATTCGCAAACAAGTTCCTGTAAGAAAATAACTGCAGATGCTGGTACAAATCGAAGGTATTTATTTCTCAAAATGCAGGAGTCGCCCAGCAGGTCAGGCAGCATCTCAGGAGAGAAGGAATGGGTGACGTTCCGGTTCGAAATGCCACCCATTCCTTCTCTCCTGAGATGCTGCCTGACCTGCTGGGCTACTCCTGCATTTTGTGAAATAAATACCCAAACAAGTTCCGATAAGCTGAACAGAAAAGAACCGATTCTATTTGGTGATCAGCTCGGAATGAATTCCTTGGCATTGTGCACAGAAACATAGCTCTTTGCAAAGTGATGCAAAGTATCGCAGCATGCTTCAGGCATAGAAAGTCGTTTTGCAAGGCATTTGGCCAGCGACTGCTGACAGCTGCGGGAGATTGGGGGAGTTGTGTGGTCTTGCAGTTTCAATGTTCTGCTCTACTGAGTTCCCTATCTCCTCAGCATGCTGTTGTGGGAAAGGCACAGAGAGAGCAGTGAGTGAGATGGGGAGTGGGGGAGGTGATTGGAAAAGTTGGGCAGCACAGTGGCACAGCTGATAGAGCTGCTGCCTCACAGCACCAGAGACCCAAGTTCGAACCTGACCTCGGTCGCTGTCTGTGTGGAGTTTGCATGTTCTCCCCGTGACCACGTCAATTTCCTCTGGACACCCCAGTATCCCTCCCACATCTCAAACATGTGCATATTAGCGGGTTAATTGGCCATGATAAATTGCCCCTGTTGCGTAGGGAGTATATGAAAACAAAAAGGATTATTGGCTATATCAACTATAGCTCTGCCTTCAACACCATTACTTTATCCAAACTCATCCCTAAACTCCGGGACCTCGGAATCTGCTCCCTGGTCTGTCACTGGATCCTTGACTTACTGACTGACAGATGTCAATCAGTGCTGCCAACACCTCCTCCACTCAGCAAATTTGGCATGTCTCCAGTGACTCTTACAATCCTTTACAGATGCGTCATGGAAAGCATACTGTCAGGTAGCATCACAGCTTAGTTTGGGAACAGCTCTGCCCAAGACCCCAAGAAGTTGCAATAAGTTGAAGATCTAGCCCAGTCCATCACACAGACCATACCTCCCACCATTCACTCCAACTACACATCACGATGTCTTGGTAAAGCAACCAAGATAATCAAAGACTTATCCCATCCTGGTCATTCCTTCTCTTTGCTCCCGTCCGGCAGAAGGTACAGAGGTTTGAAAGCACGCACCACCAGACTCAGGAACAGCTTCTGCCCCTCTGTTAACCTGCTTTGAACAGTCCTTCCATAAGCTAGGGTACTATCTCCATGATCTCTATCCCATTGTGGACATTGGACTTTGTCTAAGGAACTGTTGCACTACAATGCTGAGAATTACATTCTGCACTCTGTATCTTCCCATTCGCTCTGTCTATTGAACTTGAGTTTAAACTGACTGTGCCTATGTGTGCTATATCTGATCTGTTTGGATAGCATGCAAAACATGTACCTTGGTACATGTGACTTTAATAAACCTAAACCATAACCTACACCAGAACAGGTGATTGATAGTCGTGTGGACTCGGTAGGCCGAAAGGCCTGTTTCCATGCTGCATCTTCAAACTATTAAACTCTATCCCCAGAGTTCACTATCACGGGTTTCTTTGGATTAGTTCTACAAAGTTTACTTGGTCCTTTGGCAACCAGAAGCAGGGACTGTGTGTAGGTAAATAACAGCATGTAAACGCGGCTGTCCTCAAAATCTCACTGTTTATATGTTTAGCGTATTCTACACTCGCCAGACTTGATTGAAGGGAAAGAGCAAAGCAAAATGCTACTGGAACTTTTAAGCATAAACAGAAAATGCTGGAAACACTCAGCGGATCAGGTAGCATCTCAAGAGACAGGAACAAAATTCAGGTTTCAGGTCAATGACCCTTCTCGGAATCCACATGTCGCTCAATGGCAGTTTTATGGGAATCATAAAATATTTACGGATGTGGGTGGTAATTCAACTCACCTTGTATCATTAATAGCTCCGTGATCTGCCCGGTTTGTTCCACATTCAGGAGCCTCTGTAGGAAGGAGACTCTGGCGAAGTTAGCCCTAACATTATGCAATTACTGCTGGGAACATCTGACGTTGGTGTTAGTCTGAGTTAAGCTTTCTCATTGCTTTTGCACATCAGATCACCCCTCAGATCCGTTACTTCAGTCCACAGATCTGGCTTTCTCTAATTTCTTGCTTCTCCACCGCACTGCATTTGTTCTTTGATTTTTTTTTTAGGGATACACCGTGGAAACAGGTCCTTTGGCCCATCGAGTCTGCACCGACCCAGCGCTTCCCACACATTAACACTATCCTGCACCTGGGACAATTTTTACATTCATATCAAGCCATTTAACCTACAAACCTGTACCTCATTGGAGGGTGGGAGGAAACCAAAGTTCTTGGAGAAAACCCATGCAGGTCATGGGGAGAACGTACAAACTCTGTACAGACAAGCACCTGTAGTCAGGATCGAACCCGGGTCTGTAAGCGCTGTAAGGCAGCAACTCTACCACTGTGCTACCTTGCCACTCTGTTTTTCAGAACCAGTTGCATTCAGAGCGCCATCGGTTTTAACTTCATTCGTAGGTCATGGGTATTATGACTAAGGCTGGATTTTCTTTCTGTTCTAAGCTACCCTGAGAAAATGTTGGTGAAGCTCCCTGAACTGATTAGCGTCAAATGGCACTGAAACAGGCCCTTCAGAGTAACTGGTCTGTGCCGACCAAAATGCCCCATCTAAGCAAGTCCCATTTGCCTGTGTTTGGCCCATGTCCCTCTAAGCCCTAACCATTCCTAAACCTTTCCTTTCCTATGTACCTCTCTGTTAAAATTCAGTGATAGTACCTGCCTCAACTACCTCCTCTGGCAGCTTGGTCCATCTATCCACCATCCTTTGAGTGCAAAGGAGTTGTTCCTCAGGTTCCTATTAAATCCTTGATTCCCTTATCCTGGGTAAAAGACTTTGTGCACTCACCCTCTCTATTTCCCTCATGATCTTGCTCACCTCTATAAGTTCACTCCTCATTTTTCTGCACCACAAGGATCAAAGTCCAAGCCAACCAGGCCAATAAAGTCTAACCTCTCCCTGTAACCCAGGCCCTTGAGTTCTGGCAACATCTTGGTTGTGTGCCCCCACATTGGAGAAGTTTGCTGGTACCGATTCCATGATCAGTCCCATGTGCGTGGTTACTGATTGACTGGGTAAGGACATCAGGTTAGCTTCCCTACAATGAACTGAGGGGTGTCCACAACAATCTGATTGCTTCTTGGTTATGGATACTCGAACATTATTTCCACAGTGGGATTTTAAACTCCAGTTTCTGCAGTGGGATTTGAACTCAACTTTTCCGGATAATTATACAACATTTCTGGATTATCTGTGCAAACACACAAACACTTACACCGAACCCTTGGGCTTTCATTTCATTATGTAGGTTCAATGTATCAATACACGCTGATTAAAGGGACATATTTAACTTCAAATCTCATCCATGGCTCCTTCTCACACCTATACCCCTCTGTTGTAAATCCCATTCTCCTGCCCCCACCACCCCCTCCCCCCGTACATGTGTTGCACCTTCTGTAGTCACTCAGTTACTGTCTGTGAATATTGTAGCCTCTATCAATCAGGCAAAGCTTGTGGCAGAGGACCAAATATGTGTACATTACTGACGATAGTGGCCTCAGCATCCGGTCCCTGGTGTCAAGTTAGGAGGAGGGGAGTTCAACGAGATCTGGGTGTCCTAGTGCATCAGTCAATGAAAGGAAGCATGCAGGTACAGCAGGCAGTGAAGAAAGCCAATGGAATGTTGGCCTTCGTAACAAGAGGAGTTGAGTATAGGAGCATAGAGGTCCTTCTACAGTTGTACCGGGCCCTGGTGAGACCGCACCTGGAGTACTGTGTGCAGTTTTGGTCTCCAAATTTGAGGAAGGATATTCTTGCTATGGAGGGCGTGCAGCGTAGGTTCACTAGGTTAATTCCCGGAATGGCGGGACTGTCGTATGTTGAAAGGCTGGAGCGATTGGGCTTGTATACACTGGAATTTAGAAGGATGAGGGGGGATCTTATTGAAACATATAAGATAATTAGGGGATTGGACACATTAGAGGCAGGAAACATGTTCCCAATGTTGGGGGAGTCCAGAACAAGGGGCCACAGTTTAAGAATAAGGGGTAGGCCATTTAGAACGGAGATGAGGAAGAACTTTTTCAGTCAGAGAGTGGTGAAGGTGTGGAATTCTCTGCCTCAGAAGGCAGTGGAGGCCAGTTCGTTGGATGCTTTCAAGAGAGAGCTGGATAGAGCTCTTAAGGATAGCGGAGTGAGGGGGTATGGGGAGAAGGCAGGAACGGGGTACTGATTGAGAGTGATCAGCCATGATCGCATTGAATGGCGGTGCTGGCTCGAAGGGCTGAATGGCCTACTCCTGCACCTATTGTCTATTGTCTATTGTCTATTGTCCTCCCTCTTTGTTATATTTCTCTTAATTCCCAATAAACAGAAATCTATTTCCCAGGCCATTCAAAGTAAAAACCTGACAGCACAGGCAGATGCCATTTGGGCCTGTCACATCTACTTCCCATTTCCCAGCTCTCGTCCTCCAACAAACACACGCACAGATAAGGTACAGTAAGTACGGGCTTTTTTGTATTTTTGTTTAGGTTTACGTTGGCAGTCGCTGAGAAATTCATTGTTTGGTCTGGACACTAGGAATGAGTTGGATTCACTGGTCAGGGAGCAGTGCAGAGGTAAAAAAATGCACACAAACACACGCATTTCTACCTGCTTTCTCTAGGACACCGGTAGAGGGGACAATGATCCCAGGGCTTCTCTGAAGCTCCCTTCAGTCTTGCTTCAGTGAAAACTCTCTGCGACTCCATCCGTCTGAAGGAGCAGTGCTGATAACGTACAGTGAAACTCTGATGGCCCGGCATCCGATTGTCCGGAAATGGTTCAATGGTTCTTTATTATCACATGCACAGACTTAGAGTGAAATACTTTTTTATGCATAAAGTTCAATAGAGTATTGCCGGACCCAAGCACAATCCCTGATTAGTACAAGGTGCATGGAACTAGTCCACTGAAACCACAGGCAAGAGTTGCCATGTTATGGTGCTATTTTTCAAAGTCCACGTCATGAGACGATGAGTCATGATAATGATATGCAAATAGCTTGACCTTTGTATCAGCTGACTTGGAGATCAGAGGGTGTGTCCACGTCATGAGACGATGAGTCATGATAATGATATGCAAATAGCTTGACCTTTGTATCAGCTGACTTGGAGGTCAGAGGGTGTGCGCGCTGTGTAAGCCAAGGCAGGAGGCCATGGTCGGCAGAGATAATAAACATAGAGACGAAGGAATGTAACCTGTAAACGTTGTGTCAGTATCGTTATTCCACATCAGAGGCGAAGAAGTGACATTGGCGACGAGGATATTTTGGATTCTGGATATTTTGGACATTTTGGATTCTGAAACCGTGGCTACGAGCTGGAAAAAGGTTGGAAAAAAGTCATAATGGCAGTCGCTGGAGCTGATTTCTTAGCACTTCGCTTAGTTCCACACTTCGATCCGACGGGTGATGCGAGTACCATCAGCGTGAAGTGGAACGCTTGGTTGGAGGGTTTCGAAGCCTACGCCGACAGTCGTGGGCTCTTTCTCGATGAGAGTACGCCGGGGCAGAAGGCGCAGCGGAGAGCGTTGCTTCTCTCCACCGCGGGTGCCAGCGCATCGAGAAATGTTCAAAACACTCCCTGACACCGGGAGGAAGGGAGACTATAAGAAAGCCATTGATGCATTGAACAGCCATTATGTGGCAGTGCCGAATGCTACATTTCAACGCCATTTAATCCGCAAAACAAAACAGAAAGAGGGTGAGACTGCTGCTCAATTTGTGACGAGACTCAGACAGGTGTCCATAGGATGCAAATATGTGGCTGCTGATGTGGAAAACCAGGTTGTCTAGCATTGCAGGTTAGACAAGTTCTGGAGAAGGCTGCTAGAAAAACAGGGCGAGTTAAACCTTAATGATGCTCTGTCGATTGCAGCGGCACTGGTAAGCTGTTGAGGGACATTTTCACAGCATGAAATTGATAGATTCCAAGACTGGGCAAGTTGACTGGCTGTCTTACGGTAGACCAAGAAGTAAGCCTGAACGTGAGATTGAGTGTTACAGGTGTGGCAACGAGGGTCACATAGGGAAAGATGCATGCTGTCCGTCGAAAGGTAGAACACGTAGGAAGTGTGGAGACAAAGATCATTTTGCAAAGGAATGTAAAAGTAAGGGCAGGGACAAGACAAGTGATTACAACAAGAGTGAATCTTCCAAGGCAAGCGAGAAAGGGAAGTCCAGTGACAAGATAGGCAGGCCTTGGCAGAAAAAGAAGGGTCACGTCCATCACGTAGAAGGTGATTTCAATATAATAATTCAAATGATGTGGAAAGTTTGCACAACTTACATAAATGTGAACAATTACGCTTTAAGACTTTTGACTATACAGGCCATAAATTGTATGACATTGAGAATGGCATTGACCCAGATACCCATTTCTACAACAACATCAACAACAACAACAACTGTGAGTACTACACTGAAGATCAGTTCAACTGTAATGTGAAACTGCAAGGAGTATTATCATTAATAAACCTCAACAGTAGAAGCCTCCACCAATTTTGAACGAAATCAAAGAATATTTGAGACAATTTGATAAGAGGTCCAATGTAATTGCGATATCTGAGACTTGGCTCAGTGGAGACCAAGATGTTGATGTTGAACTCAAGTCAAATCAAGTCAAGTCAAGTTTATTTGTCACATACACATACACGATGTGCAGTGAAATGAAAGTAGCAATGCCTGCGGATTGTGCACAAAAAAGAATTACAGTTACAGCATATAGATAAAGTTAATAAAGTTACTATAGTGTAAACAAAATTTAGTCTCTGGAGTTATAAAAATTGACAGTCCTGATGGCCTGTGGGAAGAAACTCCGTCTCATCCTCTCCGTTTTCACAGCGTGACAGCGGAGGCGTTTGCCTGACCGTAGCAGCTGGAACAGACCGTTACTGGGGTGGCAGGGGTCCCTCATAATCTTGCTTGCTCTGGATCTGCACCTCCTGATGTATAAGTCCTGCTGGGGGAAGAGTGTAGTTCCCATGGTGCGTTCTGCCGAACGCACTACTCTCTGCAGGGCCATCCTGTCCTGAGCAGAGCTGTTCCCAAACCAGACTGTAATGTTGCCAGACAGGATGCTCTCTACAGCCCCAGAGTAGAAGCAATGAAGGATCCTCAGAGACGCTCTGAATTTCCTCAGCTGTCTAAGGTGGTAAAGACACTGCTTTGCCTTACCCACCAGTGCGGCAATGTGCGTTGCCCATGTCAGATCCTCAGGGAGTACAGTAGAGGGCTAAGGACGCAACCCTGGGGGGATCCTATGTTCAGGGTGAGGGAGCTGGATGTGTGTTCCCCCATCCTGACCACTTGGGTCCTGGTGGTGAGAAAGTCCAGGACCCAGGCACACAGAGGGGTGCTAACTGGAGGGATATGAGATGTTCTGTGCAAATAGGACTGACAAAAGAGGAAGGGGATTTGCTCTGTATGTTGATACAGACCTCAAATGCAAACTTGAAGGCAGAATGACAACAACCATAGACAATATAATGGAATGTATCACTATTGAAATTGATGTGGAAAAAGCCAAAAATATAATCTTACATTGTGTATATAGAACAGCAGGATCAGACATTGATCAATTTACGGATAAGATAGCTGAAATGTATGATAAGCTAAATGATAATAAGGTGGTATTTATATGTGGTGATTTCAATATCGATTTGTTAAACCCAAAAGGTCACACAAAGACACTAGATTTTATTAACACAATGTTCAGCATTAGCCTATATCCCATGATTATAAAACCAAGTAGAATAACAATGGACAGTGCAACATTGATAGATAACATATTTACAAACAACTGGTGGGTGGATTGCTTATAAATGGTATAAGTGACCACCTACCAGTCTTTTCCATTCTGCAGAAGGACCTTAGATTTAAAGTTGATGGCGGGGCGAGACAACACGTCGGCTACCCGGTTTTCCTTCCCCTCGACGAAGCGAATAGAGGTGTTGTACTCCGAAATATATGCCAACTGGCGCTGCTGTCGGGCGGACCACGGGTCGGAAACCTTTGCCAAGGCGAACGTGAGTGGCTTGTGGTGCATGTACGTGGTGAACGGGCGGCCCTCCAGGAAATAGCGGAAGTGGTGCACCGCCAGGTACAGAGCTAGGAGCTCGCGGTCAAATGCGCTGTATTTCCTTTGGCCGTTGTTGAGGTGCCGGCTGAAGAAGGCCAGGGGGCACCAACCCCCGTCCGTCAGTTGCTCCAGCACGGCACCAACCGCCGACTCTGAGGCGTCCACCGTAAGGGCTGTCGGGGCATCCTCCCGCGGGTGAACCAGCAACACAGCCCGAGCCAGGGCCCCTTTCGCGCCGTCAAAGGCTGTTACCACCTCCTGTTCTGGGGGGGGGGGGGGGGGGGGGGCTGTGGCGGCTCCCAAGGTTCGGGCCACACCACTACCGAACCCCTCGGCACGGGAATGGACCAGTCGCGGCCCTTAGCTACGAGGATAAAGGGCAGGAGTTTAGGCGCGCTCTCTCTCTGGCAGACTTGACTGGTCTAGAGACACCACGAAAGAAATCCCTCCCGAAATACCTGGCTCCTCGCCTTTATTTCGGGCTTTTCGACGCCCCGCAATATTAATGCACGTAAACTGGTACGACACAGAACACAGGAAACCATCAATGCATTTAAGGAAGACTTAACGAAACAAGACTGGAAAGACGTTTATGTTGATGAACCAAAGCCTACAATGCATTCCAGGCTATATTAACAGAACTCTATGAAAACAAATTGGCCATTAAATAAATCCAGAGGAAAGCATAAATATGTAGATAAACCATGGATCACAAAAGCTCTGCAGAATGCATGCAAGAAGAAAAATGTACTCTACAGGAAATTCCTAAAATGTAGAACAAAAGAAAATGAAAATAAATATAAGAGATATAAAAATAAATTGATAAGCTTTATGAGATGTAACAAGAAGATAGCAAATTGTTGGAAAAAAAATAGAAGTAATATCCAGGGAACATGGAAAGTGATTAACAGCATAATTAAAACAGGTATTGGGAAAGCAGATTGCCCGAGCTACTTTGTTAAAAATCATAATATAACTATAAATAACATAAAAGAGGTTGCTGATGAATTTAATGACTACTTTGTAAAAGTTGTAAAATTACCTAAGCAAATGAGATAACTAAACCGAGCAGCAAGGAAGGTCTAGAACATGAGAGCTCTGATAGAAATGCTCACTCCATGTTCCTCAGTGGAGTACACGAAAAAGAAGACATTGATATTGTTAAAAAATACAGAAACAAAAGCCTACAATTCCATTGATATGACACTAGTCAAAAATATTATTGAATGTATAGTCAATCCGTTGACACATATATGTAATCAATCTTCTTCACAGGCACATTTCCAAAGAAAATGAAAATAGCGAAAGTCATTCCTGTCTGCAAGAAATGGAGACAGACATTTATTTTCAAATTACAGGCCCATACCTCTGCTTCCCCAATTCTCAAAAATATTAGAAAAATTATTTGTACAAAGACTTGAAAACTTTATTGATAAACATAACATACTAAGTGATCACCAGTATGGATTTCGAGCTAAACGGTCTACCTCACTAGTGCTAATGGAACTAGTAGAGAATATTTCAACTGCAATTGATAATAAAGAATATACTGTGGGAGTATATATAGATCTCAAAAAAGCGTTTGATACCATAGATCATGGTTTACTAATGAATAAGCTAGAAAGATATGGTATTAGAGGTATTATGGTATATGGTATTATGGTATAACATGCTCCTGGCTAAGAAGCTATCTTGAAAACAGATATTGTCGTGGTTACCGGTGTTCAAAATGAAGCAGATGACACGGAGAATTCTTCAAGAAGTTGAAAGCCTTTATTTGCAAACAACGGCTGGAACAATCAGGATGTCAACCATCTGACTGCCCACTTAGTACATCGGGCAGCCTATTTTTATAGGATTCTTTCAGCCTTATCTTCTTTTCCTTATCTCGCCCTCACACTCCTCTTTACAGTTTTTGTAGTCACCCTGTTTACCCTACCACCATTAAACCCCACTCATTGATGAATGTCTGTATTCCCTAAAATGTTTCCTTCCACTCTGCCACCATTAAACTTTCAAGTAATCCCCCACTCATTGATGGATGTCTGTATTTCCTAAAATGTTTCCTTCCACCCTTATCTTCTATCCTGGTTCACCCATCAATGTTTCTCCTCCTCCTGAGAAAATGTTTCCTTCCACTCTGCCACCATTAAACTTTCAAGTAATCCCCCACTCATTGATGGATGTCTGTATTTCCTAAAATGTTTCCTTCCACCCTTACCTTCTATCCTGGTTCATCCATCAATGTTTCTCCTCCTCCTGAGCAACAGTTACAGACACGTGTCAAGGAATGTCTAGAGTGCCTTAATTAGTTACAGAGAGACACAATGTCTAAAGTGCCTTAATTAGTTACAGAGAGGCACCTAATGCCTAAGTAGTTACAAACCTTAAACAACAATGTCTAATGTATAAAATAATATCGTATTATCTCCCATATTTCCCCCCTTTGAGACCTACACGGTCTCACAGAAAAAGAAAACCACAAAAATGCACATGTTGTTAACTCAAATCATAAATCCACTCTCAACCATTAGCCCCCCAACTTAGGATTTTATAAATAATGTGCAGTTTGTCAGTGTTCTCCTTCCATCATGCTACTATCCTGGGTCACTTGGCCAAAAACCTACCCCCATATGTCTAGGGTAGGAAAAAAGACCCAGCTCCCCTTACAACTACGTTCTTAGTAATTCTCCAGAGTAAATTGCTCATCAGTATAGTATTCGATCGGAGGGATCTGTTTCTTTTGGAGGTGAATTGTGCCTGTATCCTGGACCAACGGCAGCTGATTCGCAGTAGCTTTCACTAGAAGAGATTTAATACATGGAAAAACACAACACAATACAATAACAATTATAAGTAGGGTGATTCCGATAGTCATCCCGACCTTAACCAACCACGCTCCCCATCCGCCTAGAATGTTTTCTAGCCAGCCAAAGAGTTGGTGCCCGTAACCTGCATTCTGTTTAATTTTGATTCAGAACTTATGAAGGTTACCTGTGGTGTTCCGCAAGGCTTGGTGCTGGGTCCAAAGCTCTTTATAAATCTATATAAATTATTTGTAAGGTGTCAAAATTGTTACATTTAGTTATATTTGCGGATTACACAAATTTATTTTGTTCAGGGAAAAACATGAAGCAACGTTTGGACGCAGTTAAAGGGGAATTGGAAACCCTAAAGAAGTGGTTTGATATTAATAAATTGTCATTACATCTAAGTAAAACAAAATTTATTGCGTTTGGAAATCGAAAAATAAATTCGGAGGTAACACTTATGATTAACGATGTAGAAATTGAAAGAGTGAATGAAAATAAATTCTTGGGAGTGATAATAGATCATAAACTCTGTTGGAAACCTCACATAAAACATATCAAATCAAAACTGTCTAAATCCATTGCACAAACCTAAGGCTATCTTGAATCAAAATTCACTATTTACGTTGTATTGCTCACTCATTATTCCAAATATTACATACTGTGTGGAAGTTTGAATAAACACCTACAAAACTAGCACTAATTTAATCTTTATATTGCAAAAAAGAGTTATAAGAATTGTCAATAAGGCTGCTTATAATGGCCCAGCCAACCTATTATTTATGAAGTCATATGCCCTAAAATCTATGGGCCTAGTAGACTTTAATACTCTACAAATAATGTTTAGAGCAAAAGAAAGAACACTTCCTGACTGTATCCAAGGTTTGTTTTCAGTGAGGGAGAGCACGTATCCACTCAGGGGAAAAAAAGAGGGTAAGGACAAATGTGAAAAATAGATGTGTGACTGTTAAAGGTGTCAATCTATGGAATAGTTGCAACAATGAATTAAAAGAGTGTAGTAATATGTATAAATTCAAGGAAATGTTCAAAAATATTATTGCGTTTGGAAATCGGCTGCTCACTGCCCTCCCTGGAGCACCTGTTCAGCCTACGCTGCCTCAGTAGAGCAGGCAAAATAATAAAAGATCCATCCCACCCCGGCCACCGTCTGTTTGTTCATCTGCCCTCTGGTCGACGTTTCAGGTCGATCAAATCCCGAACAAACAGACTTAAGAACAGTTTTTACCCCAGGGCCATACGAGAACTGAACACTACCTTTGCACTAGGCAACACCGTTAAAAAATCTTGTACTTAATATAATTGTATTTATTTGTTTTTGCATTTATTGCATATATGTTTGTACGCACCGTCAGGATTGGCTATTTTTTAATTTCGTTGTACTCGTTGCAATGACAATAAATGAATATTATATTATTATTATTATTATTATTATTATTATTATTATTATTATTATTATTATTATTATTATTATTATTATTATTATTATTATTATTATTATTATTATTATTATTATTATTATTATTATTATTATTATTATTATTATTATTATTATTATTATTATTATATGTTTGAAAGATACAAAATATGTGATCAGCACTGAGAAATTACTGACATGACAGAAATTATGGTTCTTGACTATATTTGTGTTTCTTTCCATGTTTTGTTTATCTGCTTCTGACTGATGATGTAGTGTTTTTTTAAATTAAATTTTGTTAAGTATTAAGGGTAATATCATGGGTGATTATATTGTTTTATTTTTGTTGCAATGATTTCTATTCGTACAACTGTATGGTCAATCTGTTGTATTGTATTGACCGGAAAATAAATAAATAAATAAAAATATTTCGGAAGTGATGAGGACAGTGATGAACCTGGTGGGCATGCTGTTAAAAGGGATTATCAGTTTGCATTGAATGATAGGCATCTCGAGAAAGTTGCAGTGACCATCGGAGGTGTTACAGTGCCAGTGATTGTAGATTCTGGTAGCGACAGCGACGTACAATCTATGGACCTAGTAGACTTTAATCCGTGAACAGCGCATCTGCCATTTGACAGCTCCCACCATCAACCTCTCCAGTCCTGGGGGAACGAGCAGGGGACGGCTTGGGGCCTTCCTTCTAAAGTACCACCCGGGGCCGGAAGTAACCCCGGAAAAGTGGCAGGCAGCCGGCTTGGGCAGTGCCCTCTTCCGCCTGGCGCCGTGACTCGTGGATGGCCAGCTTGGCCAGGCCCAGGAGCAACTCAACCAGCCTGACCCTCTCCCCTAAGCACAGGGTGTCTAAAGATGTACATGTGGAACACAGACTCACATGCTCCATGTACATGTGGTACACAGACTCACACGCTCCATATACACGTGGTACACACCCTCACACGCTCCATATACACGTGGTACACACCCTCACACACTCCATGTACACGTGGTACACAGACTCACACGCTCCATATACATGTGGTACACAGACTCACACACACCATGTACACGTGGTACACACCCTCACACACTCCATGTATACATGGAACTCAGACTCTTGCAGCCTGCAAAAGCAGCCCACCTCCATGCGGCCCACCTTCAGCCTTTGTGCCCCGGGGGTTCTTCCCGCAGCCGACCTAGAAGGCGCGGAAGGTAAGACCCCAGTTGACCCTCTTACCGGATCCTCGATCTTGCATCCGCCATTTGCCAGCTGCCACCATCCTCCTCTCCAGTCCTGGGGGGACGAGTAGGGGCCGACTCGGAGGCTTCTTTCTAAAGGCCGCGGCATGACGGCATGCCAGGAAATCCCGATGATCCGACTCACTCGTTAGTCTGGAACGTGAGCCTGGGGTGCAGAGTACAGGGGAGGTGTGGAGCTGGTACTGGGGTTCTGGAGTGTGGTTGGGGTAGGGTCCAGACTGTGTATGCTGGGGTTGGAGTCTGGGACACCAGGGATTAGCAACACAGGAAGGTTTATAGAAACATATAAAATTCTTAAGGGGTTGGAGAGGCTAGATGCGGGAAGATTGTTCCCGATGTTGGGAGAGTCCAGAACCAGGGGTCACAGCTTAAGGATAAGGGGGAAGTCTTTTAGGACCGAGATGAGAAAACATTTCTTCACACAGAGAGTGGTGAGTCTGTGGAATTCTCTGCCACAGAAGGTAGTTGAGGCCAGTTCATTGGCTATATTTAACAGGGAGTTAGATGTGGCCCTTTTTGCTAAAGGGATCAGGGGGTATGGAGAGAAGGCAGGTACAGGCTACTGAGCTGGATGATCAGCCATGATCATATTGAATGGCGGTGCAGGCTCGAAGGGCCGAATGACCTACTCCTGCACCTATTTTCTATGTTTCTATGTTTCTATGTTTGCAAACAGAGCAGATTGCCAGTATATTTCCCAAACCCTGTAAACTCACTGGGTTCAGCGGAAGATTTACAATACCGCGTATGAAGGAACTGCAGATGCTGATTTAAATCAAAGGTAGACACAAAATGCTGGTGTAACTCAGCGGGACAGGCAGCACCTCTGGAGAGGAGGAATGGGTGACGTTTTGGGTCATAGAAACATAGAAAATAGTTGCAGAAGCAGGCCATTCAGCCCTTCGGGCCAGCACCGCCATTCAATGTGATCATGGCTGATCATCTAGAATCAGTACCCCGTTCCTGCTTTCTCCCCATATCCCTTGATTCCATTCGCCCTAAGAGCTACATCTAACTCTCTCTTGAATGCATCCAGTGAATTGGCCTCCACTGCCTTCTGCGGCAGAGAATTCCACAGATTCACAACTCTCTGGGTGAAAAAGTGTTTCCTCTTCTCAGTCCTACATGGCCTACCCCTTATTTTTAAACTGTGACCCCTGGTTCTGGACTCCCCCAACATCGGGAACATTTTCCCTGCACTCTGAAGTCTGAAGAAGGGTTTCGACACCGAAACGTCGCAGATTTACAATTACTATTGTGTGACATGTTTAAAGAAAAACCTTTAAAAAAAATGTGCTTGGGTATTAACCAAGAAGCATCCAATAGTCCGTCAAGACCCAGATGGTCCACCACCATCAAAGTCCCCGAGGTGGCGGACGGTGGTGGGATCTGCAAGGCCTCGGGCAAACCACCAGGCAGACTGCTGGGAGCGGCTGAACCAACAGACAGGGGCAGCGAGGGCCAGCTTTCTCAGCAGATGTAAACGTGTTGTGTGGTGTCTGCCTTCCAACACCAACAGGCTTCAAAATAAACGCAGACTCCACCAAACCAAGAAAGGCCGCAGCGGCAGCAGGTCTGAGCGGCACCTAGACCCTGCCCCTGCAAACACACTGCCACTTCATTATGTCTCCACCAGCAGGAAGCTTCTTGTGTGTGCTCTTTTACAAATTACCTCCAACAAACACACGCACAGATAAAGTACAGTAAGTACGGGCTTTTTTGTTTTTTTGTTTAGCTTAACGTTGGCAGTGGCTGAGAAATCCAGTTTTTGGTCTGGACACTAGGAATGAGTCGGATTTACTGGTCGGGGAGCAGTGCAGAGGTAAAACCAGAGGGAACAAAATGCACACAAACACACACATTTCTCCCTGCTGTGTTAACAGCCGAAAGGCAAAGTCCTTGCTGGTGCTGCTGACAACCGCCGGGGGAACGTACTGGAAGTTCTGGTGCAAAGTGGCAGAGGGAGGTTGGCATTTGCATCTGCCTCATGCGCATTGAAAGCTTGGGGCCTCGTTCAAGTGATGCAATCTCTGTTGAAACAGAGTCAAATGCAGCAGGTTGGAGTCAGTGCCCGCAGACAACAGTGACAATGACCAAACTGCCTGTAAAACTGTTATGTGAAAGGTAGGTATTGGCCAGGCCAGGCTCAATTGTAAACATGTATTGCCTTGCCACTGGCTGGTTAGTGCACGACAAAAGCTTTTCGCTGTACCTCGGTACATGTGATAATAAACTAGACCTGTTGCCATAGGTGGCAGAGATTCAGTTGTAAACATCTGAGCAAGTGGCCAACAAAGTAGATTCACGATTCAAGATTCATGATTCAAGATTCGAGATTCAAGATTCAAGATTCAAGATTCAAGATTCAAGATTCAAGATTCAAGATTCAAGATTCAAGATTCAAGATTCAAGATTCACAATTCAAGATTCAAGATTCAAGATTCAAGATTCAAGATTCAAGATTCAAGATTCACGATTCACGGATTCAAAATTCAAGATTCAAGATTCAAGATTCAAGATTCAAGATTCAAGATTCAAGATTCAATTTATTGTCACATGTACCAATTAAGGTACAGTGAAATTTGAGTTACCATACAGCCATACTAAATGACAAGCAACAAGACACACAGCCACATAAAATAAAATTTAACATAAACATACACCTCGGCGGAATCCACATTCCTCACTGTGATGGAAGGTAATAAAGTTCAATCATCTTCCTCTTTGTTCACCCGCGGTCGGGGCTGTTGAACCGTCCACAGTCGCCGCTACCGACGGTCCGATGTCCGAGCCCTCACGTTGGGATGCTCTAAACTCCGGCGTCGGGACGGATTGAAACTTTCCGCGGCATGGAGCTCCCGAGTCGGCCTCTTCTTTACAGAGACCGCGGGCTTCACGGTGTTAAAGTCCACAGGCACCACGGTTGGAGCTCTTCACAGATCCTCGGCAAAGGATCGCAAGCTCTCCGATGTTACAGTCCACGCCGCGCCCGCGGCTTGAAGCGCCGGGCCGGTCTCCAGGAAAGGCCGCACCACTCCACGATGTTAGGCCGCAGTGGGAACGGAAATCCGATACGGAGAAAAATCGCATCTCAGTCGAGGTAAGAGATTGAAAAAACGTTTCCCCTAATTCCCCCCCCCACCGCCCGCATAAAACAAACCAAGAAACACTAAAACGTACTTTTAACACAAACTTAAAATAGTAAAAACAGTAGAAAGGACAGACAGACTGTTGGCGAGGCCACCACTGCTGGTGGTGCCACCCGGTGTTTTACAATCTGATAGTGGAAAATATAACTCCATTAATCCAGTGCCCCAGACTCAGATAACGTCACACTACCTGATTTTCCAGACTCTTGGATGTTATCCCAAATATTCCCCAACACTCTTTTACTTTTTCTGTTAACAGAGCGCATCATAGCATAATATATTTTCCAACAAACCTGGTGCGATTAAAGCAAGCTGGAAACAGAGCAAGCATTTTGATCCCAGTTCCTCCTGCAAAACCTAACCGTATTCCTGACCCCTGGTGACCTGGACCCTCACCCAGGCTCCATTCGCTCTGGGTCTGGTGCCACATCTTGTTTGCACTCTGGACCCCGAGCATTGAAGATGGCACCAAGCTGGCCACTCTGCACACTGTCTCAGTGCACTATTGTTATACACGCACTGTATCTGAGATGCCTATTCAATATGTATCTAAGTGCTCATGTAAAATGATACTTGAACTGAACTGTATACAAAAATGAATTTCACTGTACCTCAGTACATGTGACAAATAAAGTACAACACTCTACTGTACTTACTCAACTGGTCTATACTGTACTGTACTGTGCTATACTATACTGTACTATATTGCACTATACCAAACTATACTGTACTATACTGTACTATACTGTACTATATTGCACTATACCAAACTATACTGTACTATACTGTACTATACTATACTATACTATACTGTACTGTACTATACTATACTGTGCTATACTGTACTGTGCTGTACTGTACTATACTGTACCTAACTACGCTATACTATACTATACTATAATATACTATACTATACTATACTATACTATACTGTATTGTACTATACTATACGGCACTATACCATACTATACTCTATACTATACTATACTATACTATACTATACTATACTATACTATGCTATACTATACTATAGTATACTGTACCTAACTGTGCTATACAGTACTATACTATACTATTGTAGGAGCTATTGTAGGAGTTGTACAGTACAACTATACTGTACCATACTGTACAGTACTACACTATACTGTACTATACTGTACCATACTGTACAGTACTACACTATACTGTACTATACTGTACGATACTGTACTATACTGTG